>NC_037351.1:24850227-25502954 GCF_002263795.3 Bos taurus | reverse complement strand
TTCTCTAATTATCCAGTGGGATGTTCTCATTGACACTGGAGGCCAAACTGCATTGCTTCCCTGGAACTGAAGTGAAGGGTACCCTGTTATGAGGCATAACAAGTAGGACAACAGATGTCACTACTGACACCGTCTTTCTTAACAACCTCCTGGTGGTGGCCATCTACCCCGACCCTTTCCTGGCACAGGTATGGCTGCTCTGACCACACTCATGGAGTCCTAGGTCCCAGACCTGGTCCCAAGGAGTATAATCCCCGCCATCTTGGGTCTCACGGCGCAGACATCCTGGGTCTCGCAGCGCAGCCATCTGGGGAGGACCCCTGAATTCTCCTCCTTCCCTCCACTTCCCTGCACCCAGTTTTCATACCAGGGCCCTTCAGTCTCCCTGGGAACACCCGCATCACTGAACAGAACCTCCCAATTCTTTCTCTGCCCCTCACGTCAAAGCCTGAGACATCCACGCCATTATACTGGGAGCAGGTCAGCTACCTCCCTCAGTGGGACTGAGGGGACTCAAGGTGCCACCGCTCTGGGCACAAAACAACACGTCATTACAGCAAACCCCAACCTGTGAGCTGCCTCGGCCGAGCACACCGCACAGGGCCCAGCCTTCAGGCGGCAGTGAGATTCTCCAGCACAAATGGCGCACTCACTGGCCCGGGAAGAAGGTGTGTGCGTGTAAGGGGCACCCCCTCTGTGTGCATGTCAGTTATTCCACACAAACCTTAGACAAACGTTCAAAAGATGGCCCAGCAGGTACTAGTATTCCACAATCTCGCCTGAGTTTTTAAAATCAAATACCTACCCTAACGTTATCCATGGGCTTTATTTTTTTGGCTGGACTCCAAATAATGGAGTGGGTGGCTACAGACGGGACTGCAAACTGGCCTTTGTCTACTGATACTGCCAACGGCATTTCTGCTTTGTGTGCTGGGTGACCCACACCCTTGCCAATGGCCTTTAATATCTCCACCATTCACACAGTGTCCGTGATCTGCCCTGAAGATTAATAATGCTGAGGCATCACGGGATCAACTGTGATGGGAAAAACAACCTTTGTTTTCCTGAGCTGCTGCCTCGGCATTTCATGGTATGATAACCCTGCTCACATCCTGAGTCTGGACGTTCAGATAAGGGGTTGAGTTTGGGATTCCTGCCAAAAAACTCCCACTTTGCTTTTCCAGAGACCCCTTTAATAACAACCACTTAGAACTAAGGACAAGAAAACTCATTGACCTCTGCCCCAACCACCTTATCAGCAACAGATCCCTGGTACCTGCTCTCAACCTCCGGGGATGGCAGACCGCCCTTCCACCAGCTCTCTGTGCCCCTGCCAGTTTCTGGGATCCGTGAGTAATAAACCTTGTGACTGCTTCCTGTGTGAAGTGTATTGAAACGGCACCTTGAATCAAAACAATCCTGTGGGTCCCACTTCCCCAGAGCAGAAGCTCAGATGCTGAGGGAGCTCCCCACCAACCACTTGTCAGGGGCTTCTGCCCCTTTATTCAAACAGGTCATAATCTACCTATTATTAACTTCATACACCAGCCCCAGCTACTCAACACGTGGTATCAGAAAAAAAAAAAAAAACAACTTATTCCTGTGCACAGAAAGTGAAGGAAAAGGGACATGTTATAGAGAGTGGCCAGGAAGAGGCACAGCGCAGGTGAGTGCGTGGTGACACAGTTTCCAAACTACCCCTGGTGGAAAGAACCTCACAGGTGAGCCTGTGGTGGGACCCCAAGTTCCTCCTCTCACGGTACCCACCAAGGCTACTCTCATCTCCTTACATACTGGGTGCCCCTCCAGGTTTCACTCAACAAAGTGTTCCACCCTGCAACACTATTGGTGGGAATGTCAACTGGTATAATCACCACAGAGAACCGCAGAGTGAAAGTGTTAGTCCCTCAGTCGTGTCTGACTCTCTGAGACCCCCTGGACGGTAGCCTACCAGGCTCCTCTAACCTTGGGCTTTCCCAGACAAGAACACTGGAGTGGGTAGCCATTTCTTCCTCCAGGGGATCTTCCCAACCTAGGGATCAAAGCCACATCTCCTACACTGGCTGAGAAGTTTCCCATATACTGTTCTTCAATGTCTCTTCTAGACTATCACCCCAACTCTTCATTTTAAGTGAAACACTATTCTTCTCAAACCGTGCTCACTGCTTACTCTCTGAGATCCACAAGGTTGGGGTGAGGCAAATAAGAAAGTACACTGCAGATTGATACCTACACTTCATAAAAAATCACTACTTTCTTTTTTCATAAATTGACCTCCTTTGAAGTTTCTGGCTTTTAGCCAAACTACCTTCCAAAATGCAGCCACTTTCACCGACATTCACCTCCTTCCCTGGACATCCTCCTGGCAACACCCAACTCTGAATTCACACCCTGAGCCCCACCGTCAGCTAGAATGCCTGGCAGCGTCAGTGGTGACAGCCAGCCAGTCCTGGCTCTAAGTTCTCTCTGCTGTCTCCCCATTTTTTCTGTCTCCCCAGTCTCCTAAAAAAGCAGTAGCTAATTTTGGTGGAGTGGCTAAGGATCACCAGGCCTGCCTGTTGAGAAAGAAGGTCTTGGGCCCATTCTCAGTTCCTGTGTCAGTAAGTGGGTCACATTTGTGGGCAGCCAGCTTTACACGTCAACACATTTCAGGGCTTGCACCACTGCCCACTGTTGAGTCCTGCCTCCCAGAGGAAGAAGCTAGAACGTCTCTCCCAACCTCTCAGCAGAGAGCAGCAGTCAAGTGATGAGATGCACCTGATGGTGACGCTGGAGCAGATGTGACAGTGACGGCAGAAGCTTCTGGTGTCGGGGGCCCCAGGAGCGGCACTTCTGGTCCCCAGACCTACGCAGGCGTAGCAGGAGCTGCGATCCCAGCCAAGTGGTGGCGGGAGATGCTTCCCAGAGTGGTCTGGGCCTTGCTCTGGCCGTTCAGCCTCTGAACCAAACTCTGCAGCCACCCAGGTTCTCTGGGGCTGCCTGATATCTCTTTATGGATTCCCTTTCCTCTTTAACCAAATCAAGTTACATCCTGTGGTTGGCAACCCAGAAACCTTTCTTTATGGCTCTGAGCTTTGGCTTAGAGCAGGGGTCCCCAACCTCTGGGATCTAACGCCTGATGATCTGAGGTGGAGCTGATGTAATAATGGAAATAAGTGCACAATAAATGTAGTGCACTTGAATCATCCTGAAACCACCCCCCCACCATTCCATGGAAAAACTGTCTTCCACAAAACCGGCCTCTGGTGCCCAAAAGGTTGGGGACTGCTGGCTTAGAGGCCTGCATTTTTAACCCTCCTCCTCACTGCTTCTGGCACACATTGACCATCTCTGGACCACACCTGGAGCAACACAGCTCCATGAGTTTCACCCAATCACAGCACACCCGTGGAGAAACGGGCTGAATATTTGTGGTCCTAGCCTCCAAATTCACATGGCAAAATCCTAACCCCAAATGTGACGGTGTTAGGAGGCGGGGCCTTTGGGGAGTGATTACATCATGAGGATGATGCCCTCGTGAATGGGATTAGTGCCCTTATAGAAGAGACCCCAGAGAGACCCCTCACCCCTTCCACCACATGACGACAAGCAAGAAGACAGCCATCGATGAACCAGCAATCAGGCTCTCATCAGATATCAAACCTGCTGACACCCTGAACTCAGATGTCCAACCATCGAAACTGCGAGAAATAAACACCTGCTGTTTAAGTCACCCAGTCTATGGTATTTTTGCTTTAGCAGCCCAAACAGACTAAGACACACCCAGACACTCACCGACACTGTTATTTCCCCTCCCTTCCTGACCGGCCACATCTGATCAACAATTTCCCATGCTCAAATTCATCACTGAAAAACACCACTCAAATTCTTCCCCCTAGAAAATCAAGTAAGCACACAGATTAAACTCATCATTGAGGTAACAGTACCCAATTGATTGCCTTAAACAGAATAAGCTTCCAACAGAAACCAGTCACATTATCTGTAGCTTCTGACCACCCCTGTGGGGGGAGGGCTCTCTTGGCTAACAGGTAAGTCAGCACCTTTTAATGCACAATTTATTGACTCCACTTTGCATTCCCTACAACTACTTTTTAAATATTTACTTCTCACAGTTCAAGCTGCCCAGTCCTTCGTGGCCGCCCCCTCATATGCACGTGGTCTCTACTCTATTGGGAACATAGACGCAACAGGGCTGAGCCCCCTGGACTTTTCTCCCCCTCATCTCCAAATGGGTCTCACTCCTGCTTGGAGGAGGCGGTGTTCCTACTAGTCCCTACCAGCTCTTCCACAGGAGCACATTCTGCCTGTCACTTTCTCCAGGATCCGGGCTCCCTGGACACCTCCCTTCTCCTCCCTTCACTCACATCTCAGTGTGTCCACAGCGTCCTCCCCCGCAGCGCTTAAAACTCACTTAAGTCCATCTCTTCCTAAATCGTTCTTCCCCTGACACCACCTCATCCACAGACTCCTTCTCCCCAGTCTCCTTCCCTTTCCCACAAAACTTCTTTTTGGTCGTGACCTGAGGCGTGTAAGGATCTTAGTTCTCTGACCAGGGGTTGAACTTGAACCCCGCTGCATGGAAGCGCTGAGTTCTAACCACTGGACAGCCAGGGAAGTCCTGAACTTCTTTGTTTTAAACCAGCTCGTTTTTACACGCTTCTGGGTCAGGATATCTGGCCTTCTAAGGACAGGATACCTGGCTTCTCATGTCACCACCCCACTGAAATCATGCTGACTGTGGTCCCGTGAGTGTAAGATGTGCCCAGTTCAACAGCTTCTCACAGACACTCCCTTTACTGCTCTGAGATATGGGACAAGGCAGAGCCCTCTCCTTGTCCTTCGGGACACATCCCCTGATCCCCCCGTCCCTGGCTTCTTTCCCCTCTTTTCTGACCCTCGGGCTCTGATGCTCTCCAAGGGCCCACTCATATGCAGCCTTTTTCCAGGCTCACTTGCTACCACCTCCAGCCCAGATCTCCCTGAAAAAATTCAGGCCCCAAACAAAGTCTCCTGAGCTTTCAACAGAACAAGCCCAACACCAAACTCATTCACTTCCCCGTTCTCCCAAGTGTGAGGTTTATCCTGCAATCCGCCTTTCAGTTAACCACCACTGAGCCAAAACCTTGAAATCAACCCTGATCCCTCAGTTGGTCACCACATCGGACCAAAAGCATCTCCTCTTCAGCACCACTGCCCGGCACGTACCGCAGCTGCTCCTCCAGGCTGTGCAGGGAGCTCCATGTGGCTCTTCCAGACCCTGGTACTTTCCCCACTCTTATTTATTCTCAACTGCTCATCTGAAGCATCTTTCTGAAGTCCTGTCCTAGCCCCACCATGTATCTACTGAAAGCAGGTTAAGGTTACATTTCCCAAAGTGGTGTTTCCCGCTTTGTTTTACCCTTTTCTGTCCCTGGATTCTTGGAAAACCATGCACCTTTAGAGATGCACCCCTGGCTGGAAGTCAACCCTCTGCACACACACTCAGGGCTCTGCTCCCCCAACGCCCACCTCATGGATGCCCAGTGATTCATGGGACCCAGGCAGCCCTCAGACTGGTGAGTCCTTAACACAGTGGCTTAGATGGTAAAGAATCTGCCTGCAATGCAGAAGACCCTGGGTTGGGAAGATCCCCTGGGGAAGGGAATGGCTATCCACTCCAGTATTCTTGCCTGGAGAATTCCATGGACAGAGGAGCCAGGCGGGCTACAGTCCATGGTGTCGTGAAGAGTCAGACACGACTGAGTGACTGACACTATGACTATTTCACCTTGCTGTGCGGCCTTACCTCCTACACGTCCCACAACACACCCACCCCGGTCATAGCCGACCACTCCCCACTCTCAGGATACAGAGCCTCCTGTGCCTGCAAACTGCCCCTTCAGCTATCTGCTAAACCATCCTGCAAGACCCACTTTCAGCGTGCCCCCTCTCTCTGAAGTCTCTCTTTCCTTACAGAAGCAACTGCTGTCTCCCTTTTGTCACAACCCCTTCTCTGGGTGTGTCGCCTGCTCAGCTGGCAGGCACGTACTCAGCCATGCTTCTCCCCACCAGCCCCCCCGAACAATAGAGGCCCTGCTGCAGGCGGCTCATGACTCTGCAACGGCTCCCATGGCTTTTGTCTTCGATAAACACAGGCATGACGGTTTGTTACCATAAGCATTACTCGAGCTTGTCTGAAGTTTATTTGCTTATCTTTTCCCTCTCTGCTGATTTTTCATTTGAACTATTTAAACTCATCTCAAAAAGTCCTTGTGGCTTTTGTTGTGGTCCTAAGGCTAGCAACCATAGAAACTATCAACGTTAAACCACAAAGGCAACTATTCCAAAAACACTAGGACGAAATGCATTAAGGGGTCACTATAGAGGCACTGTCTTTGAATAGGAACTGAATGACAGGAAATCCACAGGTAAGTCTGTCTTCATTTTAATGCAGAGTGCACAGCTGACATCTTCCATCACTAACTTCACACAGAAAAATCAAAGCATCCATACTAAGCATTATTTTTCAGCTCCAGATAAAGTGAATATTATTAATACGGAGTCCTTGCTCAGGCGCTCAGTCGTGTCTGACTCTGTGACCGCAAGGACTGTAGCCCGCCAGGCTCCCCTCTGTCCATGGGATTTTCCAAGCAAGAGCACTGGAGTGTGTGGCCATTTCCCTCTTCAGGTGAGTACAGAGAGTCTCCCGCAAATTTAATAAAGCTGAAAGTGGATTTGCCCTCTAGAGAATCTATAAACCCTAACAATAAAGAAGGATTCATTCACATTGTATAAATAATATCTAAAATAGATTTCATAATGTAATTGACTGAATGTGAAATAAATGCTGAAACCCATGCAGTCAACTGTACGTGAACTGGAGAAGTTCACTCTTTACCTTTATGGTAATCAGTGCCAGAAAAATCAAAAACGTTACAGCCAGATAATCAAACACCAATTTTAAGCCCTAACCTTATTTTCAGTCATTACAGGGAAATTCAGTATCATTCTTACATGAATGGTTTTCATCTAAGTAGATCATCTTTTGACACAGCCTCTCCTTAACAAGGCTTCCCTGGTGGCTCAGACGGTAAAGCGTCTGCCTATAATGCAGGAGACCCGGGTTTGATCCCTGGATCAGGAAGATCCTCTGGAGAATGAAATGGCACCCCACTCCAGTACTATTGCCTGGAAAATCCCATGGACAGAGGAGCCTAGTAGGCTACAGTCTATGGGGTCACAAAGAGTTGGACACGACTGAGCAACTTCACTTCACTTCACTTCTCCTTTACTATTATTTGGGGAGGTATGGAATTCAATCACTTTGTGTGACATTATGACAAGATTTTTCTAATTAGGTATTTTCTTTTCTCTGTCATTGATGGGAAAAAAATCTGCTAATTTAAAAAAAATTTAAGGATGCATAGATATGTAAAAATAAATGCCTTCACTCTATACATTTCTCCTAGGTTTCTTACTCCCCTGATCACTGTAAAATCTGGCTCCATCATTCAAGGAAATGAGGAAAAGGAGAGGGAATAGCAAATTAACAACCACCAAGCTTCAGGTGCTGTGCTTCTCTTTATCCTCACGAAGTTGACATATGATTCCAGATTTTACAGACAAGCAAACAGGCTCGACTGTGCAGCGGTCACACAGCTAGTGAGGGGGTCTCCGCGGTGGCTCACACCAGCCCTCTTGGCAGAAACCTCACTGTGGTGGCTGTGCCCGTGGCCCCCTCCTCAGGAGTTTCTGCATGTGACCATATTTCTATTAAACACCCCATCATGCTGGCCACAGCTAACTGGACAAGGGATTGGAGCTGGACCCAAAGCCGGCAGAGCCCTGAGGAGTCCTTCTGTGAAAAGGTGGTTGGACAAATTGATGTGATCCTCTTCTTCAAAAGAATGTAAGACTGATGGAAGCAGAGGGAACGAGCAGGAGAACCAAGACATTCTGCGAAAGGCAGGGAGGGCAGCCGTGACACCATCCTTCAAGCCCGTGACACCATCCTTCAAGCCCGTGACAGGAGCATTCACGAGTTATGGCGCTGGGGGACAGGGCGGGGAGAGGACGGGGGACAGGACGGCCTGGCCGGAAGATGCTCTGAAACAAGACTTCAATTAGCACCCACAAAGCACTAATTAAGAAAGTGGCAGCTAAACCAAGAACAGAAAGACTTCCTAAAACTCTCAACCCCTGAATATGCAAATTATGAAAATGAAATTATTGTAATCAATATTTCAACAGAGCATCACCCAGTAGTTTCAGTACTGCACAGACAGAAACATTCATTTTTAGAAGGCCTAAACTGCAATGACAAAGTTGACAAACATACAGGCACAAAAACCACAGCTTCAGTCCCTACTATGGGACAGTAAAGGAGATTACTGGAGAAGGCAACAGCACCCTACTCCAGTTCTCTTGCCTGGAAAATCCCATGGATGGAGGAGCCTAGTAGGCTGCAATCCATGGGGTCACTAAGAGTCGGACACGACTGAGCGACTTCACTTTCACTTTTCTCTTTCATGCACTGGAGAAGGAAATGGCAACCCACTCCAGTATTCTTGCCTGAAGAATCCCAGGGACAGGGGAGTCTGGTGGGCTGCGGTCTATGGGGTTGCACAGAGTCGGAAACCCACCGCAACGAGAAGCCCAAGCTCTGCAGCTACAGTAGCCCCCGCTCACCGCAACTTGAGAAAAGCCCTCACAGCAACAAAAACCCAGCACAGCCAAAAATAATTTAAAAAAAAAAAACACTGAGGCCTCACATCCAATTAATAAAAATCAGAAACTTAGGGGTTGGGCCCAAGAATTACGAAAGCTCCCCAAGCTATAGCACAGCCAAGATTGATTCCAGATCAGTGGGTCTGTGGCCCAAGGATCACCAACATCAATGTGACCTGGCAGCTTGTTAGAAATGAGACTTCTCAGACCCCACTCCACATCTACTGACCAAAACTCTGAAGGTTGGGCACAGAAATGTGCACTTTACAAGACTGTCCAGAGATTCTGATGCACCCTAAAGTGTGAGAACCGTGGCCTGAGATGACAATAAAAGGTGACTCTTACTTTTAATTATAGTTATATAATATCTATCAAAAATATACTGAAAAATCCTACAAATACGCCAGGCTAACTTCCTCAATAAAGAAAAGTTATAGAAAGACATAAAAAACACACTTACTTAGGACATTAAAAATAAGCAATTCAAAATAATGTTTACTTAAATTTTAACTATATAAAGATCAAGATACTAACTTATATGTATGAAGTATGCTTAAAATCGGGGCGGGGGGAGGTGCAGACACAAACAATGAAAAACTGCAAATAACAGCTCCATGGCTTCTGACTGATTATAGAGCTTTTTTTTTTTTAATGATAATGTATTATCTTCATAATTTTGAAAAAAAGACATATTTAAAATACAGTATCTTGACCTTATATTATACACAAAAATATAAAACAAAATTATTAGAAGTAAATAAGAGAGTATTTGTATGGCTTTTGGGTAACAAGGAAAGCTTTCTTGAGACCAAAAAAAGTGAAAGCCTTAATGTGATTGATACACTTAGAAACATAATTTTAAAATAAATGACTCCATAAACAAAATGAAAAGACAAGCCAATTACAACACAAATAGCAGAGAGTAGGACACCGCTAGAATATATAAAGAACTCTCACGGATCCACACAAAAATCTAACCAACCAATACGGAACCAATAAAGCAGTTACTGAGTCACAGGAGAGAAAACTCAAAACTACTCACAAACACAGGAAAAGTCACCCAAGGCTGCTAGTATTGAAGAAAGTAAACACTTAGACAAGATACCCTTTTAAATTTATCATAATAGCAAAAAGTGTTTTATCCATAAGAAAGGCAAAAATCTTAAAAGTCCATCAGTATCAGAGTAATGCATTCGTGCTTTGCTCCTGGGGATATCAATGGGGATACCTCCTGGGGAGTGCAACCTTGCCAGCCAGCCCAGCAATTATACTTCTAGGCACATGGAAATGCCTGATGCTGTCCTTACAGTGCTGCTTTGTGATACCAAAATATTAGAAACAAACTAAATTTTCATCAGCAGAGAGAAAGGTAAGTGAAATATCATACATTTATTCAAAAATATACTATACAGTGGGCTTCCCCAATGGCTCGGTGGTAAACAATCCACCTGCAAGGCAGGAGACACAGGAGATGCAGGTTTGATCCCGGGGTCGGGAAGATCCACTGAGAAGGACATGGCAACCCACTCCAGTGTTCTTGCCTGGGAAATCCCACAGACAGAGGAATCTGAAGGGCTACAGTCCATGGGGTCGGCCACAAATGAGCACATCCCTACACAGTTCACTTTTTTATACTGCACCATAGTTAATGACAATAAATAGATCTCTATGTATCAACATGGACAGTTCTCAAAAAATAACTAAGAAAGCAAGTTACAGAAAAAAATGCAATTTTAAAACCACTTATATAAATTCTTAAAGCCTTTGAAATATTTTAATTTTCTATCCATATAAAAGATATTAAAATCACCCTAAGAGTAATTTTAAGAATATACATGAAACTCACAACAGAGGTTATTTCTGGGCAAGTGAAAAGCTTTTCTTCAGTTTTTCAATCCTGCTCCCCCCTACAAAAAATTGCTCTGCACCCCTCAAAAGTCAAATATAATAACATGCTACACGATATGAACATGAGCACCCTGATAATGACCTGAGGGTGGTGTCCTCAAACCATGTGAATTTTATTATGTTATTATAATACAAGCACATAGCTGAAGTGAAAACGAGATGAAACTTACGCATGTAAGGCAGTTTTTCTGGGCAGGGGAGGTATGGTGAATATGTGAAGTTTTCCGGAAGATATGTTGTTGTTTGAACAAGATAATCACTTGAATTATTGCCTTCAGGATAATCTTAGAGAGAGAGAGAAAAAAAAAGTTACGACCAAAAAATTGCCTTTTGCTTTGCTCCTAGTATGAAATATGTCGCTGTCACTGTGTAAACACTACACTCTGCGATCCACAGCAGCACTTAAAAGCCAATTATCTAGAAAGAACTAGGGAAAAGCAAACTACACCCGCCGGGACTGCTCTCCCGTTCACCCTTCACGGCTGCCAGAAGGGACCTCTCAGCATGATTTCCCAGGGGACACTGGGACGAGGCTGGAGCGGAGCGGCCGGATCCGCGCGTGTGCACACACAGCAGACTCATTTGCCACCAGCAGAGAACACCTGCTCCCATCCCTCTCCGAGCTGAGGCAGATGCAAAAGGGGAGTGAAAGTGTACCAGGGGTGCGAGAGCGTGGGCTCAGCAGTGTGGTGCACGGGCTTAGTTGCCCTGTGGCATATGGGATCTTCCCCGACCAGGGATCGAACGGTGTCCCCTGCACTGGCAGGGAGATTCTCAACCCCCTGGCCAAAGAAGCCACCACAATGAGAAGCCTGTGCACCACAAGAGAGAGTAGCCCCTGCCTGCCACAACTAGAGAAAGCCCACGTGCGGCAGTGAAGACCCAGCACAGCCAAAAATAAAATACAACTGTATATATGTGTATTAACATATATATAAAGAAAGTGCTCCAGGGGGATCATCTCCACTATCAGGCAGCCCAGGGTGCTCTGGACACCCACATGGCCACAGCACGCTGCATTTGCAGCCAGAGAGAGCAGACGGTAGGAGTAATGTTTTCTCACTGCCTCACACTTAAGAAACTGAGATTTACCCACTCAACTGACTTCTGCAATACAGCCCAATTAAAAGTCTTAAATTAGTCATACCCAACGCGTGGGCTGCAGTTTCTGGAGCACCCTGGAGCTATTATTACATTAGGTCTATTATTTTTAGAGTCAGCAAATTATGGAACACAGAGGTACTGGTTTAGAGTGCCAAGATCAAGTACTGAGTTCAAATCCTGCACCAACATGCACTAGCTTGGTGGCACAAAGCAAGAGAAGAAAAGTTTCTCTTCTGCACCTGCCTCGTGTCAGATTTCAGAAAGATAAGTGTACAAAGTGCTCAGAACAACCCCAAGTCCATATGCATATTCAGGAACTTCAGCTAGGAGTGACTGCTTTAGAAATGAGCCCCTCAACCTGGAACAATCAAGAGCCTTAGGAATTTTTTAACTTGGAACCGAGGAGATCACATCTCAGTCCCTTTCTGGAACAAAGTTCTGAGAAATTCTGAGAAGCAAATCTGGGAACCATGACCTGATAGCTTCCTGCTATGCAAGAGGAAGCTGGTGTAAGAAAATGAGACCAGCACCCAGTCAATAAGAGACGAGAAATGGAAACGGCTGATTACACCAGTCTGTCTTCTGGATCACAAACTTTGTACCCACAGGAAATGAAGTTCCAGCAGCCACTTTGGAGAAGATGAAGACTTTACTTGAGACCTCAGTAATCTGCTCTAATGAAAAACGCATTCCTATAAGAAGTGGCCAGCAAGAAGAGTTAGGAAAAGGGAAAACGGACGTATGACTTAAAAGGGCGGTCTGCCTACCAGCGACCAGCAAGCACAAGACTGAGGGTCAAAATCACAGGCTTCAGATCAGATGAGATCAGTCGCTCAGTCATGTCCGACTCTTTGCGACCCCATGAATCGCAGCACACCAGGCCTCCCTGTCCATCACCAACTCCCGGAGTTCACTCAGACTCACGTCCATCGAGTCAGTGATGCCATCCAGCCATCTCATCCTCTGTCGTCCCCTTCTCCTCCTGCCCCCAATCCCTCCCAGCATCAGAGTCTTTTCCAATGAGTCAACTCTTCACATGAGGTGGCCAAAGTACTGGAGTTTCAGCTTTAGCATCATTCCTTCCAAAGAAATCCCAGGGCTGATCTCCTTCAGAATGGACTGGTTGGATCTCCTTGCAGTCCAAGGGACTCTCAAGAGTCTTCTCCAACACCACAGTTCAAAAGCATCAATTCTTCGGCGCTCAGCCTTCTTCACAGTCCAACTCTCACATCCATATATGACCATAGGAAAAACCATAGCCTTGACTAGACGAATCTTTGTTGGCAAAGTAATGTCTCTGCTTTTGAATATGCTATCTAGGTTGGTCATAACTTTCCTTCCAAGGAGTAAGCATCTTTTAATTTCATGGCTGCAATCACCATCTGTAGTGATTTTGGAGCCCCCAAAAATAAAGTCTGACTGTTTCCACTGTTTCCCCATCTATTTCCCATGAAGTGGTGGGACTGGATGCCATGATCTTCGTTTTCTGAATGTTGAGCTTTAAGCCAACTTTTTCACTCTCCACTTTCACTTTCATCAAGAGGCTTTTTAGCTCCTCTTCACAGGCTTATTGAACTGCAAAAGTTAAACCTCACCGCAGACTCCTGAAAATTGAATGTGAAGCACATGAGAAGAATCAAAGAAACTTAAATACCTCTGGTCCATGTCATGACCTAACAAACATTCATGCATCATCAAAATACAATAGATGAAGGGAATTCCCTGGTGGTCCAGTGGTTAAGATTTCTTGCTTTCACTGCCAAGGGCCCAGGTTCAATCCCTGGTCAGGGAACAAAGATCCTGCAAGCCACAGGTGTGACCAATAAATAAATAACAAAGCAAACTGAAGACATTCTTTAAAAAAAAAAATACAGTAGATGGAGATGCAGCCTGGGAGCCAGGAAGACACTTTGGAGCAAAGACACACACCCTTCAGGCCTACCTGCTGGAAGGGGCCCTGCAGACCAGAGCCCCTTATAAATAAGTGGCAATTCCTCATGAATTTGCAACTTGTCAGTCAGGTTTCAAGGTAAGTGTATTACCAGAAAACCTCAACGTGACAAATAGGGCCCAGTGACAGTACAGTGGCTAAGACCTATTCCACCAGAAAGTGAGAAAGCCTCAGTAACAAAGTCCTCCCCCACTCATGCCTTTCTCCAAGGAAGCCTGCAGAGCGTTTGGTAAGGAAAGCCCTCTAAGACAGAGGGCAGAGGGGTTCAGTGGACATTACTAGTTTTTATGCCAATACATGCAGGGACAGACAAAAACCACAGAAACAAACCCCTCTAGGAGACCACATCTGTGTCTCATCCATAGATACCTGAAAGATTTAAAGATACGAAGTTCCAGATGTTCAAGCTGATTTTAAAAAAGGCAGAGGAACCAGAGATCAAATTGCCAATATCCGCTGGATCATCGAAAAAGCAAGAGAGTTCCAGAAAAACATCTATTTCTGCTTTATTGACTATGCCAAAGCCTTTGACTGTGTGGATCACAATCAACTGTGGAAAATTCTGAAAGAGATGGGAATACCAGACCACCTGACCTGCCTCTTGAGAAACCTGTATGCAGGTCAGGAAGCAACAGTTAGAACTGGACATGGAACAACAGACTGGTTCCAAATAGGAAAAGGAGTTCGTCAAGGCTGTATATTGTTACCCTGCTTATTTAACTTCTATGCAGAGTACATCATGAGAAATGTTGGGCTAGAAGAAGCACAAGCTGGAATCAAGATTGCCGGGAGAAATATCAATAACCTCAGATATGCAGATGACACCACCCTTATGGCAGAAAGTGAAGAGGAACTCAAAAGCCTCTTGATGAAAGTGAAACAGGAGAGTGAAAAAGTTGGGTTAAAGCTCAACATTCAGAAAATGAAGATCATGGCATCTGGTCCCATCACTTCATGGGAAATAGATGGAGAAACAGCAGAAACAGTGTCAGACTTTATTTTTGGGGGCTCCAAAATCACTACAGATGGTGACTGCAGCCATGAAATTAAAAGACGCTTACTCCTTGGAAGGGAAGTTATGACCAACCTAGATAGCATATTCAAAAGCAGAGACATTACTTTGCCAACAAAGGTCTGTCTAGTCAAAGCTATGGTTTTTCCAGTGGTCACATATGGATGTGAGAGTTGGACTGTGAAGAAAGCTGAGCGCCAAAGAATTGATGCTTTTGAACTGTGGTGTTGGAGAAGACTCTTGAGAGTCCCTTGGACTGCAAGGAGATCCAATCAGTCCATTCTGAAGGAGATCAGTCCTAAGTGTTCTTTGGAAGGACTGATGCTAAAGTTGAAACTCCAGTACTTTGGCCACCTCATGCGAAGAGTTGACTCATTGGAAAAGACTCTGATGCTGGGAGGGATTGGGGGCAGGAGGAGAAGGGGACGACAGAGGATGAGATGGCTGGATGGCATCACTGACTCAATGGACATGAGTCTGGGTGAACTCTGGGAGTTGGTGATGGACAGGGAGGCCTGGTGTGCTGCAATTCATGGGGTCACAAAGAGTCGGACACGACTGAGCGAGTGAACTGAACTGAAGCATGACATAAGTGTGAGTGCCAAGTCACTTCAATCATGTCTGTCTTTCTAAGACCCATGGATTGTAGCCTGCCAGGCTCCTCTGTCCATGGGATTCTCCAGGGAACAATTTTAGAATGGGTTGCCATTTCCTTCTCCAGGAGATCTTCCCAACATACAAGAAACAAACTCTCACCTCCTGCAATGGCAGGCAGGTTCTTTACCACTAGCATCACCTGGGAAGCTTCAAAATAAGTGTCAGGAAGTCCAATAAAGTTCTGATTCTTTTCTCAAAATCCTTTAAAAACTATAGATATATGTATCAGATTTCTAGTAAAAACAAACAAACAAACAAACTCTTCTCCTTTTACTGGGGACTCAAACTATAAACTATGCCAGCCACGCATCTACTCTGTACTGTGCATTTGTAGGAGCTGAAAATAGAAGATAAATAAGCTTGTCCCTGGGAGTCCACTGCCTTTCTGTGGTCCAAAGGCCCATTTTCTTATAATCCCGAAGAAGACAAGTATTAACACACAGTCCTAAAGTAATTTCTTAATGTCGTATAAATTTAAATAAGAGCATTTTCTTACTATACATAATTTATTAATTCTTGTCATTAAAGCCTGGGCCTCCTCTCTTAGCCACAGACTCTGATTTTAAACCCACATCCAAGTCACAAAGGTTTAAAGCTCTCCAGACCTCTCTGCAAAACAGACTGTTAACACGGCTCCCTTTGGGGAGTCTCGTGTCAACGGGAGGGCTGGAGGATTGTTTTCACTGTTTATTTTCAGGCTAAAATGACTGAATTTGTCACGAAAGAAACCATGGATCACTTTTATCAGTTTATAAAGAATCAATTTTAAAAAACCCTCAGAGACATGCAGTATCATTATATTTTATCCTTTAAATACAAAGTTTTTTAGCTAAAACATGTGACTCTTGGCAACGTCCTTATAAATGATCACAAGACCTCAACTCATTGTCAGGCTAATAAAAATGTCTGTACCCTTCAGTAACGCATCCAGTGGTAGTTACGTCATCCCAGTGTGTTGTGAATATAAGAACTATGCACCCCCTTGCCATATGTCTATAAATCTCTTTTAATTGAAATCAAATTGCCTTTGATTTCTAGCATCTAACACAGCATCTACAAAACAGAAGATACTCACTACAAAAGAATACTTCACAACTGATAATGTGGCCAACAATGATTTAAACTCTGGGAGACTATGATGTAATAAACCCACAAAACTGTTATTCCTACCAAAGTGCTGAGGCCCATGTAGCACACCCCCAGCTCAAAACCCAGGAGCTTTAAAAGATGACGCATGACAGATGCTCCAGAGGCCGATCTACCACAACCGCTGTAAAATGCAGACATTATTTCATCTAATGAACGGATGAAAACACAGTGAGACTTGGGCCCCTGCCTTCTTCCTCCCTTTCAGAGCTACACCGGAAAA
This sequence comes from Bos taurus, assembly GCF_002263795.3. Classification (NCBI taxonomy): domain Eukaryota; kingdom Metazoa; phylum Chordata; class Mammalia; order Artiodactyla; family Bovidae; genus Bos; species Bos taurus. Next base: position 25,486,247 of record NC_037351.1, on the reverse strand, counting down.
AAAAGGAACCCAGAATGAAAACTGTTAGACAAGCCCCTCCTTGGCTCTCACTGGATCTTAAGAGAACAGGCCAAATGAGCCCTCTCTAGGGCTTTGTTTCCCCTGCGGCTGAAAGCAGGTAACAGAAACCCAGTCAGCGTTCTGGCCTGTTTACTGCTTGCCGGGTCAGGCTGGCCAAGTCCAAGGGCCTCCATCCACGCACCCGCCGAATGAGGAAGTGTGCCGGCTTATTTCTAACAAGCCTACTGGCTCTAACAGCACGTGACCTTTGTCATCTGTTCTGATAACTGCTCACTGAATAATACATTTTGTTTTCTTAATTTGACTGACTCCATGAGCTACAAGGCAAGGTACCATTTGATTATAAAAGTACATGATTTCTTTACAAAAATTTTATATAAATCTCTTTACACTTGATGCTTCAGAATGTCAGGCACATGGTTAAAAAGTCCTATTTGGAATCAAAAGTACTTAGAAATATCACAATTTGCCACTACGTGTTAAATATTATGCTTTTTGCTAACTAGTTTTATTGGCATATAACACTGTATTAGTTTAAGGTGTACCACATAAGGATTTGATACTTGGATATTTTGTGAAATGATTACTACCAGGCTAATTAATTAACATCCATCACATGGTTACATATTTTTTTCTTGTGATGAGAATTTTAAAGATCTAATCTAAGTGATAAATTTTCAATGAGTCAATACATATTTCTCAACTCTTCCCTGGAGCCCAATCAGTCCTTTGTACACCTTACTGACCACTGTCTCCTTTGGGGCAGATTTTATCTGTACCTGCACAGAAATAAATCACTGAATTATAAGTAGCTATTTACAGTTCCATCTCTCCCAGAAGCCTAGAGATCTTCCATAAAATGAAGATCTTTTATTCTTTTTTTGGGGGGTGGGAGGTGGGGGAGGTAGGAATGCTTTATTTTTGAATTGTACTATCTGCCTTTTGGGCTTTCCTGGTGACTCAGTGGTAAAGAATCCCCATGCCAATTCAGGAGATTTGGATTCAATCTCTGAGTCAGGAAGATCCCCAGGAGAAGGAAACGGCATCCCACTCCATGATTCTTGCCCAGGATCCCAAGGACAGAGGAACCTAGCAGGCTATAGTCCATAGGGTCGCAAAAGAGTTGGACATGACTTACAATAATATCTGCCTTTTACAGTGAATGCTACATGCCAGATTTTCATTTTAGTCTTATAATTCTATGAAACAAGGTAAATGAAAAAGCTGGGCATAAAGAACTTGCAGAATCTTTTAAATATTCACAGGTTAGTTGGTATAAGAACAAGTACTAGATCCAGAATCCTTTGATCCTTAAACCAGAGAATATCAGCAGTCGGGAAGACAAGCTCTCGCCCTGGTTGACCAGTTACAAGCTGTGCAGCCTTGGGTTGGTCACTTCATCTGGGCTCTGTTGTCTCAGATGTATAATAATGGGGTTGAAGCAAGTGATCTCTAATGGTCCTTCTAGATCTAAAGTTTCAAGATTATTTCCCCTAGAAAAAGTAATGTGGCAATGTGGGAGAAAGACCATGCTGTTGGAAAGCACAGTTTTGAAAGGATGTTTTTCTTCATGTTGTATCTCCAATATCTAGCTGAGTATTAACTATACTAGCTGCTCAATATAAATGAACACGGCAGTGCTTCATAGTTACCTATTCAAACTCCATTTTCCCTTTATTAGTAGGTAAAATGAAAGTGTTAGTTACTCAGTCGTGTCTGAATCTTTGTAATCCCATGGACTGTAGACTGCCAGGCTCCTCTGTCCATGGAATTTTCCAGGCAAAAATACTAGACTGGGTTGCCATTCCCTTCTCCAAGGGATCTTCCCAACGCGCATCTCCTGTATTGCAGGTAGATTCTTTACTGTCTGAGCCACCAGGGACAGAATCCCAATTTCATTCAGAGCACCAGAAGCCCAGCTCAAAGACTATCATCCCCAGTCGCCCTCACAATTAAGTATGTCTCTTTGCTGACAAAGGTCTATACAGTAAAAACTATGGTTTTTCCAGTGGTCATGTACAGATGTGAGAGTTGGACCATAAAGAAGGCTGGGCACTGAAGACTCGACGCTTTTGAACTGTGGTGTTGGAGAAGACTCCTTAGAGTTTCTTGCTTGGACTGCAACAAGATCAGACAAGTCAATCCTAAAGGAAATCAACCCTGAATATTCACTGAAAGGACTGAAGCTGATGCTGAAGCTCCAATACTTAGGCTACCTGATGCAAAGAGCCAATTCATTGGGAAAGACTCTAATGCTGGGAAAGACTGAAGGCAAGAGGAGAAGAGGGAGGCAGAGGATGAGACAGTTAGATAGCACCACTGACTCAGTGGACATGAATCAGAAAATTCCAGGAGATAGTAAAGGACAGGGAAGCCTGGCATGCTGCAGTCCATGGGGTCGCAGAGTCAGACACGACTAAGCAACTGAACAATGAGACATGAGTGGAATTACCATGTGGGACTTCTGGGAAGGATCTTTACCAAGGGGGAACTCTGTTTCTTTTCCCTTTCTTCCACTGCTCCTTCTAATGACCCAAGAGCAAACATGAAGCCCGGAGACCCCCAGTGCCTTAGCCTGTGAAACATGACAGAGCAGAAGGGGGAAAGTGTGTGAAGAGTTTCTCAACAAAAGGAAGTTATCCAACCTCCAGATCTGATTTACACAAGAACATAAGCCTCGTGTTTAAACCACTGCAGTCAGCTTTCTTTTACAACCAAACCCAATTCCTAACTGACAATGACAGTCTCCCGAGAAGAGCTGCACCATCAGTAAAGGAACCAACTGAAAGGCTTCCAAAGGTTCATAAAAAGCAAACTTTAACCAAAGGACACATTGGTTGTTTGGTCTTCACTGAAACTCTGATTCAGTGAGGAGAGGAGGGAATTTCTTTTCAGTTGTGACGTATTGCAGTTGGGGTTGGAGGTGGGGTTCATCTTGCTGAAATAACTAATTCTCCTAATGAAGCACAATATTCACACATGTAACTTATTCACACCCTGGGAAAAGAACCTGATTATACACAGATTTTATAAGCACTCACTTACACAAATACAGTAACCTAAAGATGCTTAATACTTCTGTTCAGTTGAACGAACTTCTAATGAACACTTTAACAACCAACTTATTTAACCAGGACAAATCCCAGTGAAGCTTTTAAAATGTTTCAACTTCTCTAAAATTGACCTATAATTCAGAAGACTAATTCAGGCAGAAGACCAGTTCATGAGACTTTCGCTGTGCTATTAAAATACCAACTCAGATGAGACCATCCTTCTGAAGGAAATTTCTTTAAAGTTAAAAGAAGAAAATTAAGAGTGATTAAAAAACATTGATTGGTGGCATCATAACACAAATTAGGCAAATAACTAGAATAGATTTTGTAGAAGCATGTGTGACACTGAAATTAAGAATCAATATGCAACAGTCTTGAGATCTGCCGCTGCTAAGTCACTTCAGTCGTATTCGACTCTGTGTGACCCCATAGACGTCAACCCACCAGGCTCTCCTGCCCCTGGGATTCTCCAGGCAAGAACACTGGAGTGGATTGCCATTTCCTTCTCCAATGCATGAAAGTGAAAAAGTGAAAGTGAAGTCGCTCAGTCGTGTCCGACTCTTAGCGACCCCATGGACTACAGCCTACCAGGCTCCTCCATCCATGGGATTTTCCAGGCAAGAGTACTGGAGTGGGGTGCCATTGCCTTCTCCGCTTGAGATCTGAGACCGGTCTAAATCTATTACCCACCTTAACATACATTTTAAGAAAATGTACCTATGACTGGGAGGGACAGGGACTTCCTATTAGCAAGTTAGGTGTGTGTGTGTGATTTATAGTGACACAATGAAGAACTGATGACATAAATTGAATCTTGAATTTTAACTGCTTAAAATAAGAATACAGTGGATGCAACAACTGACAATCAGCCGCATCTAATACAGCTTCCAGAGACAATGTGGAAAACACTGCTACAAGGAGCACACGCATTCTTCCACAACAGTTGAACCTACTCACATTAGCTCTACCATCATTAAATCATGAGTTGCGCCTATTACTTAGGCTTTAACTTCCTGTGATTCTGATGGAGACCCTTCTTCTAAGTTATATTTTAAAAAGGCAAGAGCAGCTACTGATTTCCAATGTTATATGATTTCTTCCTTTCGCTCCTAAAAAGGCCACACAATGATCAACACTCGTCTGTAACTGAAACAAGTATTTTCTACACAAAGTTGGCAAATCATCTTAGGAATTAAAATGGGCATGAAAAAAGATGGCAGCATGGCTAAGATGCATAAATGACTCTCTTTGTGATTAATTTGTCTTTACTATGGAAGGTGAATTGAAAAATACAAGTTATCTTTCATATTTTGCTTATGCTTTCAAGAATTAACCTAAGTGTCTTTATACAAAACCCCATCACCTCGGCGATCACACCTCTGATGTCCTAGAATACTTGACAGTCCTGATAGTGAAGGAGCCTCCTGGAGCACTCTGGAGACCTTCCTCATTAACAGGAAGTTACTTGGAGGCAGGACAAAGATGAAGAGATTAGGTTTACTAGTTTACGATGACAAGGCTAAGAAGCAGAAGTGAAGCAAAATTAAAACCGGAAGCAGCCTTACCTGTGCCGTTGAGCGTGGTGTTTTTATTTGTGTACAGCCTGATCATATGTCCTATTGTCTTCACATTTTCTCTTAACATTATTCCTCGAGCTTGTACCATAAAGAGATATGTGTTGGCTATAAAAGATGAAAAAAAAAAGAAAGATGACATGACTCAATTAGCTTTTTTAAATTAAAAAAATAATATTCAGAATTGAGGAACTGCTCAATAGACCCGAACTGATTCAATTAGTACATCGAATGGGCAAACAAATATAAAATTACTATTTCCCATTATCGAAAACTCACAAAAACAAACTCCTTTTAAAAAACAATAAAATGAAAAATTAAAAGTAGTAATATCCATCCGTCAACTAGAATGAGACTAAATGGAACAATCCAAAATATCATAATTCCTTTATCCACATATGATTTTCTACTACAAAATATACTCAGGAATTTCAGAAAGGCATTCTTTACCACATTCAACCACATAATCCTAAAATTCATTTTCTCTAATTTTATATTAATACCCTCGAACCAAGGACTCCACAGAGATAAGAATTCCCTCATGAATCATAAACATATGTCACAAATCACTATGTCTAGTCTGGATACAGATCTTTCAAATTCTCAGTGTTGGGGGCACACGCAGGATGATCTAGAATCACAATCTCTTTTGGCAATTTCTCTTGATTACTTGAAATTTTACACTCTCCATCAAAAACCTACCTACCAGGATTGTAAAAGCAGACAGAATCAAAATCAACGTGGCAGCGCTATTTACAATAGCCAGAACATGGAAGCAACCTAGATGTCCAATGACAGAGGTACAGCTAAAGAAGATATGGTACCTATACACAGTGGAATAGAACTCAACCATCAAAAGGAACACATGTGAGTCGGCTGTAGTGAGGTGGATGAACCTAGAACCTGTTACACAGAGTGAAGGCAGTCACAAAAACAAGTCATCTATTATCATCTATAATATCATCTATTAAAGCATTCATATGGAATCTAATGGAGAAGGAAATGGAAACCCACTCCAGTATTCCTGCCTGGAAAATTCCATGGACAGAGGAACCTGGCGGGCTACAATCCATGGGGTTGCAAAGAGTTGGCCACGACTAGCACATCAGCATGCAATCTAGAAACAGTACAGATGAACCTATTTACAGAGAAGAAATGGAGACACAGATGTAGAGAGTGGACTGTGGACACAGCGGGAGAAGAGGTGGGACAAATGGAGAGAGCAGCACTGACACGTGCACATCACCACGTGGAAAAGACAACTAGCCTGGCGCTCGATGACGACCGAGAAGGGCGGGATGGTACATACATAATCACAACTGATTCACATTCATGTATAGCAGAGACCTCCACAATGCTGTAAAGCAATTGTCCTTCAATAGAAAAAAAAATTTTAAGTACATCATTAGTGGTCTCATTTTAATTAAAAAAAAAATCAATGTGGCATTTTCAAGTTGTTAATTTCAATCTCCAAGGTAAGTGCTTTAACCTCTGGGAGAAACTGGTAATTGGACAAAGATTACAAGAGTCATTGCCTTTTGAGATGCCAGGCCTCCTCAGAAAAGCACGGAAGTCGCAGGACCCTTTCTTCCTTGGTCCTGGTTCTGCTAGTGCTGGGTGTAACTCTGGACAGCACACCAGATCTCAGTTCCCTCACCTAAAAATGGCAGTACACACCAGGTTTCTCGGAAGCCCCTTCTACACTAAATGCTCCAGGCATAAAGCTAAAAATCATAAGCTCCATTCAGACAACAGGAGGCGGCTCATTTTCACAGCAAAACCAAGAAACTGCAAGGCTTGGTTAATGACTCTTTCAATTTTAAGATAAGCTGTCTCTCAACACACTAATGGCACTCTCAAAAAATGAATGCTGAGTGAAAAGATAAAAATTGCCAACTCATTTTCTGGGCCCAGTTCTGCTTCTTTGAGATGGCACAGGGAGATGAGCAAAATGTTTGCTACCTCCTTTCTCCTTTTATTGAAATTTGAACTTGCTCGAAGTACAAATGAGCAGAGAATAAATAGAGAAGTGGAGTAAAATCACACTTTTTTTTTCACCTTTAATCCATAAGAGAGAATGCAGGTTTCACATAAGCTCCAGCTCAATCGTTTTTAGGCGCCTGTCCAGAACCTGCCTGCCAATGCAGGACATGTAAGACATGGGTTCGATCCTTGCGTCAGGAAGATCCCATGGAGAAGGGCATGGCAACCCACTCCAGTATTCTTGCCTGGAGAATCCCATGGACACAGTCCACGGAGTTGCCAAGAGTCAGACATAACTGAGCAACTTAGCACACACGCACCACACCCTCTCTGGAGATCAGTCCTATAATTAGATCTAACTTGTTTAGGCTTGAGTTTATTAAACCAGGCTTATAAACCCCACAAGTTTCTATTAATTTTTGTTTTTTTAGTGGACTTTCAAAGACAGATGAGACAAAGTGAAAAATGAAACTAAAGAGAACAGCCAACCAAAAATGTGGGAAAATGTTCAAGAAAAGCCAAAGTAACATTAGCAATTCTACCTAAACCAAGATTTCAACTGAAACGACACAGAGAAAAAAAATGAAATGGATTATGAGTACCTACTATACAATTATCTTGGATCATTTAATCCTAAAATTATATATGAAATTTGTTATCAGTGGTGTAAATAGCCTATACTATTTGTTATGCACCAAACTTGGCGGAGGGGAGACCTGGAGAAGGAGGACTGAGTCAAGAGTAATTAGGCCAAGACCAGTACTGGGAGAAACAATACTGCCCCAAACAAGGATACACAAAGTAAGAATACATGTGTGTCCTGGAAACAGAATTTCCACAAACTACAGTTTTTTCTTTTAATTAACAAACCTACTCTAACAGAGAAAACTGCTTGAATCTTGTGTGCTTAGTCGCTCAGTCATGTCCAACTCTTTGCAACCCCATGGACTATTGCCCGCCAGGCTCCTCTGTCCATGGGATTCTCCAGGCAAGAATACTGGAGTGCGTTGCCATGCCTTCCTCCAGGGGATCTTCCCCACCCAGGAATCAAATCCGAATCCTGAAACCAAGTCAAATTTAAGAAACAAGGACAATAACCAGCATAGAAAAGGACAATCAAAGTCAACTTTTCCTAAAAACTTTCAAAATATCAGGTAACCAAACTGTTAAAAAAAAAAAAAGATTACTGATGGCACCTGCGACAAGGGTGATTTACCAACATCATGTATTTACTCTGCATTAGACAGATGGAGAAAAAACAAAGGTGAGACACCAAGCTCTCCAAACGGAAAACATATTAGTTTATTTTCAATCATTCACAGCTAATTGAGTTACATTCCTTAGGTTAATGGTCCTCATGGGTTTAATCCCTAAAGATCAAAACCCATTAAGGAATGAAGCTGTATTTAAATAGAGGCATTGTTAACAGGAGGAAGGCCATGTGTCAAAGTGTTTCAAGGCATAAGAAACCAGCATGGAATAATCCAGACTGACTACCAAACATCATAAAACTATAGTAACCCACACTCAGGTAATTCTACATGCCTGCTAATAATCATTATTGTAAAATAGAATGTCTTATTGGCAAGCCAGGAAATACTTGTCTAAAATTTCTATTCCAGGGACTACCCTGGTGGTCAGGTAGTGAAGACTCTGTGCTTCCACTCCAGGGGGCTATGGGTTCAAACCCTGGTAGGGGAATAAAGAAGCCCAAATGCTGCAAAAAATAGTTTTTTTTTTAAAAAGAGATTTTTCTATTCCATCTTACAAGCAACTACATTTCAGAAAATAGGGAATTTTTTCCCATGCTTGCCCTTTGGTCTCAAGACAACTCAAAAGAACACTAAAAACCAGTACTGATTCATTAAAATGATGTTACGTTCTCTAATTTAGTTCATTTGCTATTTGCCTCTGCATTGTGAGACATAAATTTCACTTATTTACCTAGTCTGTCTTCCAGGGGTTGGAGAGGAAGCTATACCCTAAGGGGAAAAAAACTTCAAAAATCAACAGTTTACAATAGCTTGTAGGCATCTTACCCTGGGTTTATGAGGAAAGAGATTTATGAACATGCCTCATTCTCAACTTGAGAAAACTAGGGAATGTATCTGCTATAAAGTTGTGTCTCCACACCCTTTTCCACATGCAGCTTCGCTCCTTCAAAGCACAGAATAGATTCAAGTCCCGGAGCTCTGTAGTCTGCAGTAATCTGGCAAAGGCTTCCTAGGCTTTGAAGGACTCAAATACAACATCCCTCTGATCTCAACATCCTTGTTCCTGACTGCCACAATCTCCAGGTCCTTTAACAAACCAGAAGTCAACTGCACAGCTGATTCTGAGAGGGAGACTGTGTTGTTAGACATTCTCACACACAGTGCTAGAGCTAAGAAGCGGAGAAGGCAATGGCACCCCACTCCAGTACTCTTGCCTGGAAAACCCCATGGACGGAGGAGCCTGGTAGACTGCAGTCCATGGGGTCACGAAGAGTCAGACATGACTGAGCGACTTCACTTTCACTTTTCACTTTCATGCATTGGAGAAGGAAATGGCAACCCACTCCAGTGTTTTTGCCTGGAGAATCCCAGGGACAGAGGAGCCTGGTGGGCTGCCATCTATGGGGTCACACAGAGTCGGACACGACTGAAGCGACTTAGCAGAAGCAGCAGCAGAGCTAAGAAGAGTGGGGTACAAATACAATTGGGAGAAACGTTCATACAAAAGTAAAAGTGGGAACCATGGCGATGAATTACCACAGGAAAAATTATCTAGAAAGGAGATAAGAAGGTGGAGTTCAGACCGCAAATAGAAGATATAAAACTAAAAGACCTCAAGATGAATGAATCTGAGCTGAAACATGGTGAAGAAGCCACTGGACAAACGAAAAAGGGAATGGTCAACCATGACAAATGTCAATACAGAGGAGAAGAAGACAGACAATAAGGAAAAAAGAAAAAAGCTTAAAAATGAAAAGCTAATACCTAGCACTTACTCTAATGGGTAGCTTTGCTGCTGCTGCTGCTAAGTCACTTCAGTTGTGTCCAACTCTGTACGACCCCATAGACGGCAGCCCACCAGGCTCCCCCATCCCCAGGATTCTCCAGGCAAGAACACTGGAGTGGGTGGCCATTTCCTTCCCCAATGCGTGAAAGTGAAGTCGCTCAGTCACGTCTGACTCTTCTCGACCCCATGGACTGCAGCCCACCAGGCTCCTCCATCCATGGGATTTTCTAGAAGTTCTTTATATAAACTAATTGACAACCCTGTAAGGTAGGTAGTAATATTCCCATTTTACAGATAAGGAAAATGGAGTTAAGTGATTTGCTCAAGGTCATACAGTAATTTATTAGCAAGTGGTGGAAGTCGGATTCACCCCCAGCAGATAGCTCCAGCAACCCAACTCTTCATCACCATCCCAGTCAGCCCTTTAAAATAATATTAGAGGGACTTCCCTGGTGGTCCAGTACTAAGATTCTGCTCTCCCAATGCAGGGGCGCCTGGGTTCAATCCCTGGTCAAGGAACTAGTTCCTACACGCTGCAACAAAGATTGAGGATCCCAGATGCCACAACTAAGACCCGATGCAGCCAAATAAACAAATGTTTTTTAAAACAAATAAACAAAAGTGCTATTAGATCCTGGTCAACCTTCAAGAGAGCAGTTTCACCCAAACAATGGGGAAAAAAAGAAATTAGTAGAGAGTTGAGTGGACAGAGTGAAAGCAGTCCAGTGTCAGAACAGGGAAGTGAGAGCAGGTCAAGGGGCGTTTCCTTGGGCAGGAGGGACCTCAGCATGACCTGAGTAGAGCAAGGAAAGAAGGACTTTAAGGTGAAGGCTCTAAGTGAGTAAGAGGAAAGAGGGAGAAGAACGTCTCCACCGATGGGACGGCACAAGCAGAGGCTCTGGGAGGCACAGCTGCAGAGGACACTCGGGATAAGCCATCCAACTTGAGGGCGCCGGCAGCAATGGACAGTAAGTTGTAACGGTCCCAGTAGGAAAACGGTGTGAAGAAACAGAAAGGCGAGGAGAGGACAGATGAGAAGTAACATTAACGGGGACTTCTCTGGTGGGCCAGTGGCTAAGACTCTGTGTTTCCAATGCAGGGGACCTGGGTTTGATCCCTGGTCAGGGAACTAGTTCCCACATGCCACAACCGAGAGTTCACATGCAACAACTAAAATAAATAATTTTTTTAAGTACTTCCCTATGACCAGTTAACTACATCATTCTCAACATTAAAAAAAGAAGTAGTAGTAACTCAGAAATCATCCCAGGGTGTGGAATGTTGGAGGGCGTGGGTTTCTAAAGAGAAGGGAAATGAATTAACATGAATTGAGTACCTCCATTCATCAGGCACTGAGCTAAATGCTATGTATTACACTTCATTTAATTCTTCTGTAGCAGGTTGAACAGAGACCCCCCAAAAGATGTGTGCACATCCTAATTCCCAGAACCTGCAAAGGTTATCTTATTTGGAAAAGGAGTCTTTGTAGATGTGATTAAGTTAAGGATCTCGAGATGAGGAGATCATCCTGGATTATCTGGGTTGGGCCTAAATCCAATGAAAGTGCACACACAAGAGAAAGGCAGAGTGAGACTTCTATACACACACACACACACACACGCACGAGAAAGTGAGGACGAAGGCAGATTAGAGTGGCCAGCAAGCAGCCTAGGAAGCCAAGGTCTGCCAACAGGTACCCAAAGCTAGAGACAGCGGAGGGTCTTTCAGAGCCTTCAGAGGCTGCACAGCTCTGCCGACTCCTTGATTTTGAACTTCTGGCCAACGAACCTGAGGGAATGCATTCCTGCTTTAAGCCACTCAGACTGCAGTAATTTGTATCTCAGCCCTAGGAAACAAATATACCATCTCAGGATACAGGCACAACTTTCCGCATTGTAAGACCAGAAAACTTGACTTCCCTGGTGGTCAAGTGGTTAAGAATTCACCCTCCAATGCAGGGACATGGGTTCAATCCCTGGTCTGGGAAGATCCCACATGCCTCAGAGTAACTAAGCCCGTGCACCATAACCACTGAGCCCGCATGCAGCAGCTACTGAATTGCACTACAAGCCACAACTGGCTCAGATGGTAAAGCATCTGCCTGCAATGCAGGAGACCCAGGTTCGATCCCTGGGCCGGGAAGATCCCTGGAGAAGGAAATGGCAACCCACTCAAATACTCTTGCCTGGAAAATGCCATGGAAGGAGGGGCCTGGTGGGCTACAGTCCATGGGGTCGCTAAGAGTTGGAGATGACTAAGTGACTTATCTTTCACTGTCACCACAATTAAAGAATCGGTGCACTGCAATGAAAGATCTCACATGATGCAAAGACCCCACATGCTGCAACCAAGACCTGACGCAGGCAGATAAATATTTTTAAAAAGAGATCAAAAAACAACAGAAGTTACACAGGTAGAATTTTAAAAACTCAAGATTCAAGGACTGCTCTAAGTGACTCTGAGGCAGCAATCTGGTAGAAGCAATGATTGGAAGTCCTACAGGAGAGAGAGAGACTAAGAAAAAGAAAACTCTTCAATGCAAAAAGTTATGAGGGAAGTGACAACAGAGGGGGTTAACAGACTGCAACCAATGCAAGGAGGATATCAGTAGCAATACTTCAAAGTCACAGGAGAGAAAATGGTTTCCCATATAATCTACAGAACAACATAATGAAATAAACAACATGGAAAAAAGCAAACCACTTCATATTTTTGTTGTTGTTCAGTCGCTAAGTCATGTCCAACTCTTGGTGACCCCATGGACTGCAGCCCACCACACTCCCCATCCTTCACTATCTCCCCGTTTGCTCAAATTCATGTCTGTTGAGTCAAAGATGCTGTCTAAGCGTCTCAACCTCTGCTACCCTCTTCTCCTTTTGCCTTCAATCTTTCCCAGTATCAGGGTTTCTTCCGGTGAGTCGACTCTTCACATCAAGTAACCAAAGCATTGGAACTTCATCAGTTCTTCCAATGAATATTCAGGGTTGATTTCCCTTAGGATTGATTGGTTTGATCTCCTTGCTGTCCAAGAGACTCTCAAGAGTCTTCTCCAGCACCACAATTTGAAAGCATCAGTTCTCTGGCGTTCAGCCTTTAGAGCCCAGCTACATATATACATCCCTTGACAGTAACCACAGACACTTGAATCATGTATTCTATGAACTTCTAAGAACTCACAATAACCTTTCAAACATCTATTTCACATGCCTGTAAGTTTTCTTCCTTCCACATCTAGCCCCTTGTTCAACAAGTTCCCAGAAATTACTCGTCTGAGTCTGTAAGAGCTAAATATATTATTTCTAATAATAATGCCATAAACTCCAGGATGAGGCCATATGACATATGAAAAAGAGTTCATTCTTTGCCTAGAATCAAAGCATTGCTTAAGTTAAAAACAAAACATAACAGACTTCTAGGCTTTGCCAGGCTGCAAAACAAATGATTCCCTTTATGTCAAAGCACTATTTAAACAGACTCTTCTACCATGGTGATAATAATTCAAAGTCAAGTATGGGCTCAAGAAAATCTGCAGAGCAAGTAATTACTAGCCTATAATATCCTCCTCCCCATCCTTCCAGTAAATCACAGACTAATAAGTAGAATGAAAGAATTCTGTGCTCAGAATCCCATTTTATCAAGCAATCATGAATACACTGATCACATACAGCCCAGATCTATTTCAGATCTTAGCCAACAACTCAAGCTTTGCTGATGTACGCACCAGAAAGTAACAAGAAAATTCTTTCCAACAGGTGTTTTTTACCACTTCCACTCTGCAGTTTAACAGCTTTGAGTTATTTAAGGATGACTTTTTCTAACAGTCTTATTAAAGATGTTCAAGGTGGAGACGTGTTTATTTACAATAAATATGTGTTGAATAACCAACTGCCAAGCAGTATCAGCAACTAAGGAGCCATGGGACCCCTCTGTAAAAACCAAAATCCTAAGAAAGGGCAAACTGCCTAAAACATTGGAATTACTTCTACAACAACCAGATGACCAGCTCAGCCTGGTTTAAACTTAGCTGAAAATTCAAAAACTAGACTTTGAACACATGACCTAACACATGACAGCTTTCAGCACTGTCCTTTGTTAATTCATTGTTACTCACTTAAACATATGGCTTCTTTAAAGCGTGACTGAAGCCTAAAGAGTCAAGAGTCATAAACCACATGGGAGAAAAGTAGAATCGGGCGGAAATGAGGGAACCAGGAAAGGAAAAATGCAAGCAATTACATTTTTAATCTAATCAGTAAGGAAACTTACCTAATGAAATTACAGACTAAAGGACGAACCCATAAATAAACACACCCAGGAAACATTGTAAATCTGCTGAAAATAAATGATTTCAGAATGCATTTAAAGTGAATGAAATGAACCACTACCAACTTGAGAATGCTATTGTAATGAAGAGGACATAAAAGGGAGACCTATGTGAACTATATGCTTTATAATTATCCACAATTTCCCTGTGTTTTCAAAATTAAAATACCGTTCATAATCTCAACTTACTTATTCATGAAAGGAGAATGACTCTAAAACAAGCAGGAGAGAAGGGAACACAGCATGGAAAATCAATTTCAATGATTTCCAAAGCCAGAGCATACTTTCAAATTAAAAAACAAGGCATCTTTTAATTCTCTACCACTGGTCCTCTTGAGACAAATGAAAATGAAGTCTGAGTTCTCTTCCTCCAAGTCAAGCTGGACATTGCACTATGATTAGAAGTCATAATATCTGAGCCATTGACTTAATTACCAAGAAGGCAATACATAAAACATGATTTCAGTAAAGAATTGTTAACACTAGCAAGCCTCAAATACTTAAAAAGAGATAATATTTCAATCAAGGTGTGATGTACAGTGACAAACTTCACAGAGCTGCTTAACTATGAACATGTTATAAAGAGATTTTTATAAGTCTTTTGTTTTGAAATTATTTCCACTGGCTAACATGTAGGGCCATCAGTTCAGTTCAGTTGCTCAGTCGTGTCCGACTCTTTGCAACCCCATGGACTGCAGCACCCCTGGCCTCCCTGTCCATCACCAACTCCTGGAGTTCGGTGATGTCCATGGAGTCGGTGATGTAATCCAACCATCTCATCCTCTGTCGTCCCCTTCTCCCACCTTCAATCTTTCCCAGCATCAGGGTCTTTTCAAATGAGTCAGCTCTTCACATCAGGTGGTCAAAGTATTGGAGTTTCAGTTTTAGTCCTTCCAATGAAAATTCAGGACTGATTTCCTTTAGGATGGACTGGTTGGATCTCCTTGCAGTCCAAGGGACTCTCAAGAGTCTTCTCCAACACCACAGTTCAAAAGCATCAATTCTTCAGTGCTCAGCCTTCTTCACAGTCCAACTCTCACATCCATACATGACCACAGGAAAAACCATAGCCTTGACTAGACGGACCTTTGTTGGCAAAGTAATGTCTCTGCTTTTTAATATGCTGTCTAGGTTGGTCATAACTTTTCTTCCAAGGAGCAAGTGTCTTTTAATTTCAAGGCTGCAGTCACCATCTGCAGTGATTTTGAAGCCCAAAAAATAAAGTCTCTCACTGTTTCCCCATCTATTTGCCATGAAGTGATGGGACCAGATGCTATGATCTTCATTTTCTGAATGTTGAGCTTTAAGCCAACTTTTTCACTCTCCTCTTTCACTTTCATCAAGAGGCTCTTTAGTTTTTCTTCACTTTCTGCCATGAGGGTGGTGTCATCTGCAGATTTGAGGTTATTGATATTTCTCCCAGCAATCTTGATTCCAGCTTGTGCTTCTTCTAGCCCAGCATTTCTCATGATGTACTATTTATATTGATCCTATTAAGTGACTTACAATGTATCTAATAATTAAAAACAGTAACAAATTCAGGATCAACCTATAGCTCAATCACACAGTGGGTTCATAAAGAAACAATGGGGTCACACAGAGTCAGACACGACTGAAGCGACTTAGCAGTAGCAGCAGCAGCACACAACTAAGATCTAATGCAGCCAAATAAATAATTTTTTAAAAAATCAATCAGGATCCCAATTAGATTCTCTAATGATAAGACCTGGGTTGCCTTAAATAAGGCTTGAGCACCTTCATGTTTGAAAACCACTGCTTGTAGTAATTCTCTAAACATTACTAACATTTATAACAGGTAAAAAAATAGAAGTCTCCTTTCACAGTTTAACTTGTATAAATACATCTTCTTTTACACAGCTTCCTAATTTATGCGCAATTCATTCAGACAATGAAAAATCTGTTTCATCCTTAAAGAATATACAACATAAAGACTGCACTGAGAGCCAAAGACATTTACTAACTTGACTATTTAATCATGAAAACCAAAATGTAAGTAAAAAGTCATATCTATTAACCCTCTGGAGGAAAAAAAATTAATTACAATTTAGATTTAAAAGCACTAAGTTATGTTTTCCTCAACATTTTGCCATGCCACATAGCCAAAAATAAAACATTTCATAATTTCAATTTACTTATTCATGAAAGGAAAATGCCTCTAAAACAAGGAAAGAAGGGGACAGAGCATAGAAAATGAATTTCAAAGATTTCCACAGCCAGAGCATACTTTCAAACCAACAAACAAAGATAAACATCCTTTCTTGCTTACTTTTAACTGAGGAGGGTTTTTGCTGTGGCTTAAACCAAACACCATTAAGTTCTGCTACAACCAAAAACAAGTATGCCCATGAAACACAACAAATCAAGTCGGCCCAATGTAGGACATACACGCTACAGAAAAATAAAATTGGAATGCTACCTGAAATTCTCCGATGGGTCTAAGACATGAGGAAAAAATACCTAATAATAACTGGAGTAAAACTCTTGATTTCCCAGTGGCATGTTAATGGCCTTATAGGTATTCTCAGCAAACCTACTTTTAACCTTCAACTGACCCAATCTTCAACTCTTCAACTAATCACAATATTACCCATATATTATTCTGTTATTATCCTGAGAAAAGGCAGAAACAGAAAGATCTTTTATATACTCAATCACTGGGTCTTTCGGGAATTAAGAAAAAAATGATTCAGAAGGAAAAGGAGAAAGGAGAGGAGGGAGAAGGGGCTGGGGGCAGGCTGCTCTGATGGAACTGGCCAAGGGCAGCCCAAGAGTCGTGACAGCACTCAGTTTGGTCTCAAGGGGCGAGGGAAACGGGCCAGAGGGAGAAAACTGGAAATACACAAGGTCTGCGGGGCTCTCCACTGGCCAGGAATGCCCAAGCAGGACCTAGGAAATCCAAGTTCTAGAACAATCTCTCAGAAATGGATACAGCAGGGGAAGGAAAGGTGGGATGAACTGAAAGAGCAGCACTGAAACAAATACATTACCACACGTAAAACAGACAGGAGTGGAAAGTTGCTGTGTGACAGGGAGCTCAACCTGGTGCTCTGCGACAACCAGGAGGGGTGGGACGGGGCGGGAGGAGGGAGGGAGGTTCAAGAGGGAGGGGACGCATGTACACTTACGGCTGACTCACACTGCTGTAGGGCAGAAACCAACACAACATTGTAAAGCAATTATCTGCCAATTACAAAAGAAAACTTACTCATAAAACACTAACATGGAGAATGGTGTGAAGCACTGTCAGACTTCAATAAATTCATTTTCCCTTTAAAACTACCTGATTCCTCACAAGGTCATAGAATTGAGGTTCACTTCTGCTGCAACAATACAGCTGAGTTAACATATAGGCTCAAGAATGGTGGCCAGAAAATAAAAATAAAATAATAAAAGAATGGCAACCTGATGGAGGTAAGCAATTTCTGAGGCGGCTCCCCAGCCGATGACTGTGCACTGGCCTAAGATGACTCTTTTCTGACAAAGACAATATGGCCAAAGTGATGGGGTTGTAAATACCCAGTGGAGAGGCTCCGGGGCAAGGAACTGAGTGAGGTCTCCAGCCAACTACCTGCAAAGAGCCGAGGTTCTCAGTGCAACCACCCTCAGGGGGCAGAATCCTGCCTGAGTGCACACGGCTAAACCTGGAAGTGGATGCTTCCCCAGTGGAGCCTCCAACCACAGCCCTGACCTACACTCTGTAGGCTGAACCAGAGCCATCCAGCCAAATCACACCCAGATTCCTGGCCACAGAAACTAGGAGATAACACGTTTGTTTTTTTAAGCCCCTAAATTTGGAAGTGATTCCCTGGTGGCTCAGTGATAAAGAATCCGCCTGCCAATTCAGGAGACGTGGGTTCAGTCCCTGAGTTGGGAAGATCTCCTGGAGAAAGAAATGGAAACTCACTCCAGTATTCTTTCCTGGAGAATCCCATGGACAGATGAGCCTCCACGGAGTCAAGGAGGAGTCAGACACGACTCACAGCGACCAAACAACAGACAACACACTGACGGACCCTGGCATCTTCACTCTTCCTCATCTCCTGCCAGCCCCTCCATATTCTCCCGAGGGGTCTAACATCCAACACCAGGATGATACTGATGGGTGGGCTGGGGAGAGAAGGAACTAGAGCAGCCACACCAAGAGAAGTGATTAATTGGAAAGACTCAGTCACTCAACAGCTCTTCACTAAGCCTCCAGTATGTGCCAGGGCAGAAAACAAATCTCTGAAGCTGGTTGAGCAAACACGTTACTCTATACTAAGATTTGTTCACAAGAACAGAGCCCCTCTAAGCAGCTCAGACACCCACCTTATCAGATATGAATGTCCTCGGCCTCCCTCTCTATATGCATCCAAATTTTGCTATCAAGAGCATCTTTATCTACTCTCCTACCTCTAAAATTAATTCCCTTATACACTTGACCCTACTCCCTCTACTTGGTATCCCTCATTCCAGAACTGCTGTTTTAATCCATCCACACCAACATAGCATAAGTATTCCTATAAAATGCAAAGCTGATCACGTCACTCTATTTAAAATCTAAACTCAATGGTTTGACATTGTTCTCAGGCTAAAGCCCAAGTTCTCAAATCGAGCTTACAGGTGTCTGTATTTATGTCTCTGGCTTTGACCCATGCTCCCCTAAAATTTTTATGCCTTAGCCTCTACCTTTTTGGTTATTTTTTAAATAACTTCCACTTTAAATAACTTTTAAAGAACTTCCACTTCTCTCCCACTTCTTAACCTTCAACTATACTATTCCTACCTGAAGCACTTTTCCCCAGGCCTTTAATTACCTAACCCATGAAATTAAAAGATTCTTTATTCCTTGGAAGGAAAGTTATAAGCAACCTAGATAGCATATTCAAAAGCAGAGACATTACTTTGCCAACAAAGTCCATCTAGTCAAGGCTATGGTTTTTCCAGTGGTCATGTATGGATGTGAAAGCTGGACTATGAAGAAGGCTGAGTGCCGAAGAATTGATGCTTTTGAACTGTGGTGTTGGAGAAGACTCTTGAGAGTCCCTTGGACTGCAAGGAGATCCAACCAGTCCATTCTAAAGGAGATCAGCCCTGGGATTTCTTTGGAAGGAATGATGCTAAAGCTGAAACTCCAGTACTTTGGCCACCTCATGCAAAGAGTTGACTCATTGGAAAAGACTCTGATGGGGGAGGGATTGGGGGCAGGAAGAGAAGGGGACGACAGAGGATGAGATGGCTGGATGGCATCACTGACTCGATGGACAAGAGTTTGGGTGAACTCTGGGAGTTGGTGGACAGGGAGGCCTGGCGTGCTGCAATTCATGGGGTGGCAAAGAGTCGGACACAACTAAGCGACTGAACTGAATCAGCCTTTAATTACCTATAACCTAAGCTTCTGGCCTTAGGTTCTCCCTGATGCCTAGACTAGTTTAGTGCCCTACCCATCCACCCAGCCAGTGCCTCCACAGCAAACTCGCACGATCTCCTAGAATAGTTATTCTGCCAACTGTGTGAATTTCCCACTGGCTATGAGCTCTATGAGGGGCTTTCCAGGTGGCACTAATGGGAAAGAACTGCCTGCCAATGCAGAAGACATAAGAGCCTTGGATTCAATTTTTGCATCGGGAAGATCCCCTGGAGAAAGGCATGGCAACCAACTCCAGTACTCTTGCCTGGAGAATCCCATGGACAGAGGAGCCTGGCGGGCTACAGTCCATGGGGTCGCAAAGAGTCGGACACAACTGAAGCAACTTAGCATGCATGCTTCAGCTCTATGAAAACAGGGACCATGTGGATCCTGTTCAGTGCAGAACCAGACAAACATGTATGGAAGAGTAAATTGATGCTTTCAAACTGTGGTCCTGGAGAAGATGCTTGAGAGTCCCTTGGACGGCAAGATAAAATCAGTCAATTCTAAAGGCAATCAACCCTGAATATTCACTGCAAGGACTGATGCTGAAGCTGAAGCTCCAATACTTCAGCCACCTGATGCAAAGAGCCAACTCACTGAAAAAAGACTCTAAGGCTGGGAAAGAGTGAAGGCAGAAGGCAACGACAGAGGATGAGAGGACTGGATGGTATCACCGACTTACTGAACATTATCTTGAGCAAACTCCAGGAGATACTGATAGACAGGAAAGTCTGGTGTGCTGCAGTCCATAGGGTCGCAAAGAGTCAGACACAACTGAGTGACTGAACAAGATCACGTCATAATTTGTTCCCTTCTTCAAATCTTTAAAGCATGTCCTCACTCCCTGAACATCCATATAAGCTCAGGTCTTCCCATCTTATAAGATCCCTTTGATCCCACTTTCCTGGAAATCAGCCATTTCATCTGACTTTATTAATACTATCCAATCTCAGGCAGTCTTACTGGTGCCCTCTAACAGCACAAAAACAAGTCCCTTAGCGGCCATCACAGAGTTCCTACTTACCAAATCCATGATTCTCCTTCCAGACTTTACCCTACTGAATTATAGCCCTCTGCAATGCTTATCTTGTTGATCATCATTTTTACTTATTGACGGATCCATTTTTGCAAAGGCCTCTAACTCTCTTCACTTTCATGGTACCTCTCTCCCTTCATTTTCCTGTTTCTATTTCTTCACTCACCCTAAGCTGATGGATTTCATCCCTGGCTACCTTGTCTTCAGCCTCCACAAGCTCTCCTTGGGTGGCCACTGGAACTTTTACAGTGTCAATCACACAACCCCCTTTTGGGGCCAGGGAGTGAAAAAGGTAACAAAGCCTCACGGGAAATCCTTCAAACTACACTTGTTTAGTCACTCAGTGGTGTCTGACTCTTTCAAGACCCTGTGGACTGCAGCCTGCCAGGCTCCTCTGTCCATGTAAGTTTCCAGGAGTGGTTGTCACTTCCTCCTCCAGATGACCTGCATCTCCTGCATTGCAGGCAGATTCTTTACTGCTGAGCCACGAGAGAAGCCCTCAAACTACACTCGAGCCTCCATCATATTCCCATTTGACACCTATTGTTCCATATTTACGAGTAACTAACTTAGTGAGTCACTTGCATGAGTTAGTTTTATTAACTCAGGTGTGTAGGGGGAAAACGTACATATCATTCACCTATACACTGATGACATCTCTCTCCTGTTAGACCTCTGTCGTGGGCTCTAAGCCCTTTTTCCCATCTGCCCACCTGCTGACAAGTTCTTCCTCGCTATCCTACAAGCATCCCAACTCAATTTCTCTAAAAGCAAAATGACCCCTTCAAAGCACCTGCCTTTCTACAGCCCCTTGACCCCACTAGAATACAAGTGTCTAGGCCGCAATACAAGCATTGTCTTAAAGCATCTCCCTTTCCTTCAATTCCATTGTCCACATTTTTCAAGTCTGCCTTGATTAGGTTCAAGTCTTCTATCACCTTAGCCACTGAAATAACTTCCCGCCTGGTACTTCTGTCCTGTATAAACTGTACTCCAAGCTAGAAGAACTGCTCTAAACAAAGGATTCCAGCATTCCCAGTTTCAGAATGTCTGATGTCTCCTGCTACTCACAAGACAAAAACATTAGCCTGGGAAGCCTGACCAGTAAGAGAGGCCCACAAAAAAGAAATGCCCAACATGTGGCCCAACCAAAAGAATCCTCAAAAGGAGTCACAGTGACCAGAGAACTTGGTGAGGAAAATAAGAGGAACTGTGAAATACCAAGCTAAGTGTAACAGCTAAAAAAAAAAAACACAATCAGGCTCACCCCCAGGAGGGTGAAAGGCTGTGATGAGAAACCTACAGGGCAACAAACAAGCTACTCTCTGAGCAAAGTGACAGAAACCAGCCAGAAATGTCAGGGAGGCTCTGAGCAAGGCCCTACTAAGCCACATCCTCCCACAACACACCCTCCATGCCCGGCCCACCCATCAACAACTCCACCTGTCCCAGCCAGGCATCCACCCACTTGAGACCCCACAAGTGAGGCACAGAGCCCAGAAATTCCTCGAAGGGCCCACAGGAATTCACACCAAAGTGATCCAACCAGATTCTTCCTCTGCTTAAAGAATGAAAGAGCCTATCAGCAAGTCAAGCAAAGGTCAGGATGGCTGGTGAGTCAAATGGACAGCGAAATCCCCACTCCCAGGGCAGCTGAACAATCTTCCCCACAATACTGCCCCACTGAGTCAAGGCACATCAACTTCTTTCTTTCAACCGCTTTCATAAACCTGTGCAAACCGAGGCCAGTCACTCTCAGCCAGGAAGTTTAGGGACCTAAAGAGCCAGAACACCAGACTGAGCAGGGGAGATCTGGCCAATCCACCACCCCACACCTTAAGTGGTATCAGACAGAAATATTCCTACTTTCTGGAACCTACCTTTGTTCCTGCTGTTCCCTCTGACTAGAATCCCTCTGCTCAGTCCAGATAAATCCCATCTGTCACCTCCTCAGGAAACCCTTCACCAGCCTGCACACTCCATTGCGTGCTTTCTGAGGACTGGCTGCAGCCCTTGCAGGGTACTCACCCCATCACATGAGGGAAGGTGGCCTGTCTTAGTCATCTGTCTTCCTCAAAGTCTAGCCCATCCAAGGTGCTCTATTCATGTTAGGTGAATGAATCTAAGTCACTTCACCTACTCCTCTGATGGCAGGAAAATGACAATGCTCTGTTATATTGGAAACATTTCCATGCTAAATGGAATTCCAGTTTCAATTCAGCCAAGGCAAGACCTTTGAGGGAAACTTTGCTCATCATTTTGCAATCACAAAGGAAGAAGGGGCTTCCCAGGTGGCTCAGTGGTGAAGAATCTGCTGCCAACGCAGCAACACTCGTTTGATCCCTGGATCAGGAAGATCCCCTGGAGAAGGAAATGACAACCCACTCCAGTACTCTTGCCTGGGAAATCCTATAGACAGAACAGCCTGGTGGGCTACAGTCCACAGAATCGCAAAGGGTCGGACACAACTGAGCAAATGAGCACGCGTGCACTAATATCTGGTACTAGAGAGGGAGGGAGGAACACAGGGGATGGAGACTAACAAGAGTCAGTAAAATGACAGGATTGTCTGGGGGAACGCACACAAGAAAAATGAGTCTCTGGGCAGAAAACTGAGGAAAATACAACTGATGGCTACTAAACAGGTTGATGTGGATACAGCTCATACAGATTTTTTTAACAAAAGAGATTTGAAACATTTCAGATCAATTAAAAAATGCTCTCTTATACAACATGTATTTTAGTCATAAGAAAATTCTGCTCCAAGATGTTAACCCAGGCTACAATGGGAATTATTTCCAAAAGAGTCTATGGACATCTAATGTAAACTAGCTATAAGAAACTACTTAGTTTGGGGTATATCTCATTAATAAGATATCTGTGATGCAGAAGTGGGAAATCAAACTTATGGTTATCAAGAGGGAAGGGGGAGGGATAAATTGGGAGATGGGGATTGACATATATACACGACTGTCTGTTGGGTTGGCCAAAAAGTTCCTTCAGGTTTGCCCCAACGACCGTTTTGGCCAACCCAATATCAACTAGATAACTAATAAGGACCTACTGTGAAGCACAGGGAACTTGACTCAATACTCTGTAATGACCTGTATGGGAAAAGACTCTAAAAAAGAGTGGACATATGTGTATGTGTAACTGATGCACTTTGCTGTACAGCAGAAACTAACACAACATTGTAAATCAACTATACTCTAATAAAAATTAATTAAAAACAAAAGAAATCTCTGATGAAATGGGAAGCACGCGTAAGGCATTTCAGCAGCATACCAAAGGACCGTGGTTATCTTGAAAATCAAACCGTGTAATAGATCATTGCACTGTGAGCTGAACTAGCCACATTTTTCTCGTGGAACATCATTTTTACTCAAAGGTACAACTGAAGAGTCTACCTGATGGCTCAGTGGTAAAGAATCCACTTATCAACGCAGGAGACATGGGTTTGATCCCTTGTTCAATAAGATCCCACGTCTTGGAGCAACTAAGCCCATGGGTCACAACTATTGAGCCTGTGTTCTAGAGCCCAGGAACCACAACTACCAAAACCCACACACCCTAGAGCCCATGTTCCAAAACAAGAGAAGCCACCGCAATGAGAAGCTCGTGTACCACAGTGAAAAGTAGCCTCCAATCGCCTCAACTAGAGAAAAGCCAGAAGAGCAACGAAGATCCAACACAGCCAAAAATAACTAAAAAGAAATTTAATGTGACATTGCTGTTTTTTTTTTTAAAGATATGACTGCAAAACTATGGTGATTTAGATTTCTGTATTTGACCTACATTTTCCCAAAGAGCAAGCAAAATGAGCTTGACACTCTGTCAGAAAAACTGATAGTATGTGTTACCAATGACAAAATCCGAGCTTTCAAACAAAAATTTGAATTTTGGAAAACTGCTTCTCAATGATTAAAAGATAAGCGGGCTTTTTTTTTTTTTTTTTACCGCTGCTAAGTAATACTAGTTTGAGAAACAGAGTCAGTTTAACAAATCGTTAACATTAAGTTTTGGTTTTCATTCTTCTTACTGGTTTCAATCAATCTTTTTAAGAATAAATTAGAAGACCCACAAGAATAATTCCAATCTAGTTGCCTAGAAGACAAGTGCCAAAATTTTCATGACTTACCAGCGGCTGTTCTACGGTGAACACTCAGTACGCAAATAAGGAAAACGTCTAAGTACTTCACAACAACAGAACTTTAAGAATATATACACGACACATTAATACAATAACCAAAACTGGCTGATTATGAAGTGAAAAATGGAATTCTGCGTTCCTTTGGTTAGCTTTTTGAGTAACATAATTGTAATGTTACTCAAAATACCAAGAAAGTAACAAAACTGTTAGTACAAAAAAAACCTTTTTTCTCCAAAATCTCTCAAAGCTGAAATATCAGATAACATCCCCCAATGATGTCCAATCTTTAAAGAGCTACAAGTAAAAAAAAACTGCTGTAGAATGAGTAGTTAATTGATAAGATTTCCAAAATGGCAGAGGATCTTAAGAAAAAGCCTGCTGAGTATTTTGGCTAACAACTCTGGAATCCACTGAGCTACCACTGTCATTTCTGCTACAGGCTTCAGGAGGTGTCTGATTTAGCCTAAAGCAAAAAAAAAAAAAAAAAAACTGCATTAAAAGAAAATACTATGTTAAAATATTCACTTTTTTTTTTCAAACTTTTAACCTCAAACTTCTATCTTGGGTTATCAAGGTTTCAACAATTTATGCCTTCTCAAGTATCATTCTTAGCCTATACATCTTACTTGAACCTGAAATTTTAATCAAGAAATGTCACAGTGATTTTTAGGAAATTCAATAGTCCTGATGAGGTCTGGTGATGGTCTATTTCTTATGAGAATGCCACATTGGTACCTTTTCAATCAAAGGTGCTGAGAAACTAGGATATTTAATAAAGAGGTAATTCAAGCAGATTATACAAAAGTGTGTTTTGGACCAGAAACAAACAAACAAAAAACTAAATAGTTAACATTTTAAGCTATTTTGCATAATCGTTCTTTTAATTAATATTGTATTTCAGAATTCATCCTGACAGGTAGCAGAAGCTACCTACGCTTGAAAAACAACCCAAGCAGACGAAATAATGGAGCATTGTTTTTAATAGACAGCTCATCGCCTAAAAATTCCTGAAGTGAGGCACAAATGTTCATTGACCCCATTCTAAAAAAGTGACCTGGAACACTACACCAGTACATTCTTGAACTCACATTCCTTACTGTGGGTTTCTCCATCGTATTTACAACCAGTTAACACAGCTGAGAGTATTTGAATAAAATTACAATTAAGCACTAATTTTAAGCTTAAAAACAATATTAAATGGATAAAAGTGTCAGGAATACTCAACAAAGCGTCCAGGGGTATCTCAGGTCCATCAAAATGAGGTCCATCATACCTCATTTTGCTCTGTCCATTTAACGCAGTCTTTTAAGTTAGTTAAACGTTCATTAACAAAACTCACGTGCCAAAACCATGCCCCAAAGCGGGTTATGTGACACGTCTCATTTGAAATAAAATGCTTTCTGCCGGGCCCCGGTCCTACCATACAGCTTCCCAATCCCATAAGTAACATGCTACACTTCCTTTACCGCTACCGTGGGAAGGGAGGGTGCCTCGGTGCTTACCGATGCCCGGAGCCACATAGATGAAGTAGAGGCAAGACGAGGACAGGGAGAAGAAGAAGATGAAGGCGAGGAGCGAGCGATTGGAGACCCGCATCATCCGCTTAAGCACAGGCATCTTCCTCTTACCGGCCGGCAGCTCGGGCTGCACTCTCAGGCCGGACTTGGGGGCACCGTCCAGGCCCTAAACTTCCATGAATGTGCTAAAAAAACACCACCACCCCGAGACTGCAGCGGGGCCGCGCGGGGAGGCTCTGGGGAAGCGGGAAGGAGGAGAGAG
This sequence comes from Bos taurus, assembly GCF_002263795.3. Taxonomy (NCBI): domain Eukaryota; kingdom Metazoa; phylum Chordata; class Mammalia; order Artiodactyla; family Bovidae; genus Bos; species Bos taurus. Next base: position 25,459,915 of record NC_037351.1, on the reverse strand, counting down.
GAAGGAGTGGACGGAATGAATGAGAGGCCGGGAGGATGCGGGGCGGGGGAAGGGAGCAGACGCGGGGCCCGGGTCCGGGGACCAAAGGACCCGAGGAGGCCGTGGAAGGGCGAGGAGCGGCGTTCTACGCGCCCGGTGGCGGCGGGAGGAGGGGCTGCAGGTGGGGAGAGGCGCCGGCTGCGCGCCGCGGCGCCCCTGCGGAGAGGGCGGCCGACTGCAGCACGCGCTGCTCCCCCACGGCTCCGGCTGCCTGCGCCCGCCGGGGTCCAGGTCGCGAAGCCCCCACGCTCGGGGTCCGGGCCGCCCGCGCCAGGCAGGCCTGCGCCGCCTCCTCCTCCTCCTCGGGGCCGCGGCGTCTCGTGCCTGCGCGGGGCTAGCGTGGGCGCCGGGGCCGCAGCCGGCGCGCGCGACGCGCGGGGGCCCGCAGGGGCCCTGGGGGCCGAGGAGCTGGGCGCTCGCCGGCGCACAGCCTCCTCCTCATGCCGCGCGGGGCCCCGGCGTCCCCCGGCGGCCGCGGGAGCCGAGCACAGGCGAGGGCGGCGTCCCGGCCAGCGACGAGCGCGCTCCGACTCCGGCTCCTGCCTCCGCCCGCTGTCCGCCCGGCCGCAAGGGCGGCAACCGCAGCAGCATTACCGCCGCCGGCCCGGGGTGAAGCGCCCCCGCCGGCGCCGCCCCCGCACGGCCCGCGGACACCAGTCGGAGAGCCGCGGGGCGACTTGCGCTGCAGGCAGGGCCGAGGAGCCCAAAGAGACGAGGGGGCCGGAGCCGTCGGAGCCGCGTCCGGGTCGCTGAAGAGGCAAACTCCAGGGGGCGGGGGGAGCCGCGGAGGAAATCGGGCCCCGCGACGCGTCCGGAGACCCCCGGGGGCTCCGCGCGCTCGCTCGGAACTGCAGGCGGCGCTGCGCCGGCCGCGAGGAAACCTGGCGGCCCCCGCCCACCCTTCCCCTCCCCTCGCCCGAAACACCGCGCCTCCTGATTGGCCCACGCCGCCACCCCCGCTCCCCGCGCGAGGACCCGCGCCCAGACCGCGTCCTGCGTCACCGCGGCCCCCGCCCGCGCGCGGGGTCCCCGGCGCTCGCCGCGCTCCCGGGGGTTGAGGGACCGCTGTTGAGCCTCGGATACGTTCCACCCTGGGGATCGATAATGAACGATGCTGTGCTTGTATCTCAACGCGGAGGCTTCAGTGATGTGCGTTCCTCCCGAAATATACTCTCCGGAAACAAGGTGTTTTCTGATCCTGGATTAATGAAACCTCCCATCCCGCACTAACTGTAGAAATATTCTCGTCGGGATGTGATAACGATCTACTTATATCTCTCATAATAGAACTTGCCTTCTGCTCTGAAGGTGAGCCCTGGGTAGCCCTGCTTTAGCTGTATCCGTACAGGCGGCACAGAAAAGACTTCTGTGCAACCAATATGCCCTTAAATGCTGCAGCACCAGCCAGCTTCAATGGGCAAACTGCTTTACTGCACCTCCAAGGTCGTGGTCTACCCTTTGTTCAAAAGCTACTTTTTTCCTACTAGCTCGTCCTTAGCTATATCAGATTTTTCCAAAGTGTGTTTGTGGGTGTTTCTTTTGCGACTAGTCACGTAGGAGGTGGCTGGATGCCCCCTGCTGCCATTACTTGCTCAGTATTTCTAGATGCAGTGGTATTGAATTACCACTTGATTGCCAGCAGATTTAGTACCTTCTTAGCAAGAGGCCCATGCCTTCCATCGACTCTGATATAGCTCTATGCTCTGTGGAGCCCGAAACACCTGAGTTTATAATTCTGCCAAGGCCTTTTATTAACTGTAAAACTTATGCTAAGCCACTACCCTCTCCAAGCCTCTCTTCTCAGTCTTCAAATGGTGGGTGTGATACCAGCTTGCAGGTTATGGGATTAAACCTGATAACTGTGCAAAAAGCTAAACATGAGTTCTGGCACCTAAGAGCTTTCCTTACATCTCTTTAGAAGGCCGGCTGGATAAATCAGCAAATTCATCTTCATTTTGCTTTTTGGAGTGCTTACAAGTTATTCAACTTCTCTGGCTAATTTGATATTTAATGTAAAAGTAAATGACGTTTGTAACAGTTTTGTAACATTTTGTAACATCTGAAATACAAAATGGAGCAATATATAAAATAGATAAAAATCTCTTGTAAAAAAATAACCTATACAAGTGAGAAAGAAATCCATGATTAGTGAGAAAGCAAAATTGTCTTGTTTGCCTCTCTCACTCTGCTGACTTTTATCTGTCTTTATTTTCACCAGGTCAACTACTGTTCACAGTGCTTAATACCACTAATACCAGCTGGTTTGGCCATGGATAATTCTCAGGGAAGATTGGGTTTTTGAAAGGGAAGTTTACTATAAAACTGAATGAGAAGATTAACATCTTAGAAATTAATGATTAATCTTATTTTAAGAACTCTGAAGTCTCTGTACACATGGGCTTGGCTGGCATAGACGACTGCCATTGCTATCTCTCCCAGGTTCATCGCAGTACTTGTTAGAACTGATTAGCTCTTCCCTGGATTTGAGCAAGTACTAGAAAACCAGTTTAGTCGGTGTGCTCTTTAGCACCTTTGGTCACCAGCCACACAAAGAGGTAACCATGCCTCTTGCCAAGCAGCCTGGGGTTGAATCTCAGTCATTCTGGTCAAGTGACCTCAAAGGTTACTTAAAACTCCCTGTGCTTCCACTTTCTCATCAGCTAAAGAAAATAACCATAGTACCTGTTAGGATTGTCGTGAGGATTAAATTGAGTGAGTCAGTGCTTTAAAAAGCTTGAGAGAACCTGGTACCTAGTAAGCACTATTTGAATATTTGTTTAAAAAATTTTTTTTTAGTCTTTCCTTTAGATCACTCTGTCCCAACAGTAACAAGTTGTGCTGGTCTATTCCTGTTTAAAAACACCTACTGAGTCAGCCTTGAAGTCTCAGTCTCTAATAGTCTGAAGTATGCCTCAAGGTCTCAGCTTATTTATAAAGCAAAGAGCAATGAAATACTCAGAACCAAATCTTTTCAGCCCAGATTATCACCAGATCCTTTCTCAGGAGCCCCATAAGGCCCACAGCAGAAGAGTGAGCTACTCAGTTTCATTTTATAATACCAAAGAGACCTTAAACTTAAGGTGGTAAGACATAGTAGCAAGACCCAGTAAATTTCATGTTAGCTGTTTTGAGCTGAAGTGAAATGAAAGTCGCTCAGTTGTGTCTGACTCTTTGCAACCCTATGGACTCTACAGTCCTTGGAATTCTCCAGGCCAGAGTACTGGAGTGGGTAGCTGTTCCCTTCTCCAGGAGATCTTCCCAACCCAGGGATCGAAACCAGGTCTCCTGCATTGCAGGCGGCTTCTTTACCAGCTGAGCCACCAGGGAAGCCCAAGAATATTGGAGTGGATAGCCTATCCTTTTTGCAGCGGCTCTTCCCGACCCAGAAATTGAACCAGGGTCTCCTGTGTTGCAGGCAGATTCTTTACCAGCTGAGATACTGAGCTGAGGAGAGAACCAACTTAATTAAGTTATAACTAATGGTTTTCTATTTATATTAATCAAAAATATGTTACTGAGGTTGTAATTACCATGAAAAAAGGGAAAATGTACTTGTTTAATGAGATGGGTGACATTTCACTTGGTTTGTGCTAGGATAAATAATATCCATTAAGTGTTTTGGCCTTGCTCATAACCTTGGGTTAAGTAAAAATCAGTAAGTTTTTTTTTCTTGTGAATTGGGGGAAAAAGAATGAAAGAGCACATAGAATCTCACTTCTGATTGCTTAGGGTTCAGACCCCCATATTACAATCACTGATTAAGTATAGTAATTTTATATGTTTAAGTACCTGGTCTCAGCATCTAAGATTCAGTTCAAGAAAATTGTTAGGTTGATAAAGTGTGCTTAGACACTTGAATTTTTTTACTTACATAATTGGAATGTAGATTGTATGAGTTAGATATTGGCTTGATTTATAAAATGGAGTACATATTCCAAAATATTATTACAGAAAGTTCCCTTAAATAAAGCCCATTTTCCCACTGATTTCCATTATAAATGTAGTCAGAGTTCTGCTGAGAAAAAAATATTAGTCCCTATCTTTATGTTACATTTGAGATCAAACATAATCCCCTTAAAGCCAAATTTTAAAAGTTGTGTATATAATTTTATTATTACATTATATTGTACTTAAATTTGAAAAAGAAAACCACCATAGTGGCAACAATCCCTAATTCAGCATTTGATCCAAATTTCGTACTCACCTTACATTGCCTTAATCTTTTCATCCTGAATCCAAGATCATTTTTCCACATCATAAGAATGCCCTGTAGCATTTTCAAGTATTCAAATCACTCTCCTCTCATTTTCATAACATCCCTTTGGGGTGGGCATGGCAAGTATTATTAGTATGTCATTTGGGCATGGGAAAACTAAAGCTCAGTGAGGTACAATATCTGGCCTTGGGTCACGTGGTGATCAGTGGTAACAGAACTGAGGAGAGAGCCAGAATGTTAACAGCTTCATTCAGTGCCCTTTCCACAAACTACACTGGCTCGCATTTTCACACATATTTCTTTGCCTATCTGGGCAAATGTTTGATTTGGTGCATATTTTCAATTTTTCTAGATATGAATATATGCAATCCATTTTTTTCAAACTTTCTCTACCAATTTTGTCTCAGACATCTGTTTCAGGAACTATATTCATTGGATTGGAACCCACTCTAGTATTCTTGGCAAGAGAATCCCATGGACAGAGCAGTCTGAGACGCTACAACCCATGGGCTCTCAAAGAGTCAGACACAACTGAGTGTCTGAGCATAACAAGATGGTGCATAAAGTTAAGGCCCAATCGTTTAGTGCTTGCCTGTCGTCAGTTGTTAAGTCAGAATGAGAAAACGAATTGATCCTGTTGGCTCCATCCATTCTTCTTCTCAGTTTCATGCTAGGCTTAGTCCACAGATGGCTGCTGCTACTGCTGCTGCTAAGTCGCTTCAGTCGTGTCCCACTCTGCGACCCCACAGACGGCAGCCCACCAGGCTCCCCCATCCCTGGGATGCTCCAGGCAAGAACACTGGAGTGGGGTGCCATTTCCTTCTCCAATGCATGAACATGAAAAGTGAAAGTGAAGTCGCTCAGTCGTATCCGACTCTTAGCGACCGCATGGACTGAAGCCTACCAGGCTCCTCCACCCATGGGATTTTCCAGGCAAGAGTACTGGAGTGGGGTGCCATTGCCTTCTCTGCCACAGATGGCTAGTTTTGCCTTAAAGGGAATCTGAGCAGCCACTGATTTGCCCCCTGAGAAAGAAGCCTACCAACGGCAATGGGATTAGAGTCTGTTTGGAAAACTTGGAGGGTAGAGACAGATGACAGACAACAAAAAGCAAAGATAGGAGATTGAAAAAGTAGGCAAGTCACATACCAGGCAGTGCCCTGCGCCTTACGTGGAGAGGACACTATTCTGGCTTCTTCCAGGGTAAACACAGAGGCTGTCTCTGGACCTGCTTGAGGCTTCCTCTGAAAGCTGAGGAAAATCAGAGTCCTGGCACACGTGTAACCCAGATACACAGGCACCTCTGGTGCTGTGTACACCAGCTGGGCAACTCATCCCTAGAGAGAAGACCCATAAACTTGGCTACCTGACAGAACAAATATACACATTCCTAGGACAGCCTAGAATTCTGAACAGCAGTTAGTCCTGGGTAACTCTGAGACAGACCTTTCTTGTTAATATACATATCCATAATATAAAGCCTTCCCTGGTAGCTCAGCTGGTAAAGAATCTGCCTGCAGCGCAGGAGATCTGGGTTTGATCCCTGGGTTGGGAAGATCCCCTGGAGAAGAGAACAGCTGCCCACGCCAGTATTCTGGCCTGGAGAATTCCATGGCCTGTATAGTCCACAGGGTTGCAAAGAGTCGGACATGACTGAGCGACTTTCACTTCACTTCATAATATAAAGAAGGAAAAAACAAGCCTATTGCTTGATGCAGTTAAAAGAATGTGCTCATTAGAGTCAAAAGAGCCTACCCTCAGTCACTTGATTTTTTTAAAAAGTCACTTCCTGAACACGATTCTATTTTGATGATTTATAGTTATTTCCCAGGACTCAGTACAAAAGCAAGGCAGTAGATAATTAGTGAATGAATGAATTAACACAGTCTTAACTTTTACACAGTTATGTACATTCTTTTCAGTTTAGCATAACAAAGAGTACAAGTTAGTTCACCTTGTCTCTTCCAGAGGTTTTTTGTCAAAAGAGCCATCTTTATAGGTGAATGACCAAGAAAAGTAGAGGATAAAATAAATAGGTGAAAGATGTATGCTATGAAGGTGTTCTATCATATCAACAATCTTAATAGCTATGGCAGACGAAAGCTTTTTAAAAAATGAAATTATGACATAGAATAGCTTTTAATGAAGGACAGTGATAGACCACTTTCTATCCATTTATTTTCACATTTAACATATGCCTCACAGGATTTTCTGTCTGTGACTAAATCATTCTGGGAAAAATACTGGTTTCAGAGCTTAACTGGGTAAATGTTGAAGTGATAAATAGGTCTCAGGTAAATTCAATAGAGGATTTGTGTCTCTGTGTCTGGAAAGGGAATTTTGGAATACTGAGGTCCTAGCACGCTGAAATCCCTGAGTTCATATTCACATGCTTGATGTAAGTTATTGTAACAAGACGTGAAAAAGGAAGAACTTGAGATACATCAGAGCTTACTAAAAGGAAGAAAGAAACCAAAATATATTCATCCTAAAAAGTATGAATAATACTAGCTTACCATGACCAATAAGGAATGCCTCCGAAATGCAACAACCTGGCAACATTAAACAAATTACTGACAGGTTAGAGAAAAAAACACAGTGTCTTTTTTCAATAGGTGAATGTATAAATATAGCACAATTTATTTACCTACCTGTGTGTTAGTCACTTTGTGACCCCATGGACTGTAGCCTGCCAGGCTCCTCTGTCCATGGAATTCTCCAGGCAAGAATACTGGAGTGGGTTGCCATTTCCTTCTCCAGGGGATCTTCCTGACCCAGGGGTAAAACCCGGGTTTCCTGCATTGCAGGCAGATTCTTTACATCTGAACTACCAGGGAAGGCTATTAATTGTTAAAGGACATGGCTTTTCAGTTTGACTCAATTATGAATAAAAATATATTAACATATATACATACTATTGCATTTCATTTTGGTTATATACCTAGTAGTCAAAATTCTAGATTTTATGATATGTGAATGATCAGATTTCAGAGACAATGGCAGACAATTTCCCAAGATGATTACACCAGTTCACAATCTTATCAGCAGCATTTGAGTTCAGGTTGCTCACCTCACCAACACTTAATATATTCAACCCTATTAACATTAGCATTTCAGGTAGAATGTGATGAGTGTCTCATTTTGGTTTTAATTTGCACTTTTCCTGAGGGCTAGGGGATTGAATAATTTTTCAGAAATTTATTGATGTACAATGTCTCCTGAAGCTTGAAAAGCATTGGATACAATGAAACAATTTCTGATGTTGAAACTCTTCATAAAATAAGGATGAAGATATGTTCTAGTTTGTAAAGAGCTATTGCAAGCAAATTGCATCAGTATGATTAATGTAGAATCATACTCATTCGAGTCACAAAAAGATTTGGATTGGAAAGAATTATCCAGTGCACTTGGATAATAAAATCAAGTGCTAAAAATAGAAAGAATGTGATAAAAATTAAAAGGAAAGATATTCACATCTGAATGCAGAGTTCCAAAGAATAGCAAGAAGAGATAAGAAAGCCTTCTTCAGCGATCAATGCAAAGAAATAGAGGAAAACAACAGAATGGGAAAGACTAGGGATCTCTTCAAGAAAATCAGAGATACCAAAGGAACATTTCATGCAAAGATGAGCTCGATAAAGGACAGAAATGGTATGGACCTAACAGAAGCAGAAGATATTAAGAAGAGATGGCAAGAACACACAGAAGAACTGTACAAAAAAGATCTTCACGACCCAGATAATCATGATGGTGTGATCACTGACCTAGAGCCAGACATCCTGGAATGTGAAGTCAAGTGGGCCTTAGAAAGCATCACTACGAACAAAGCTAGTGGAGGTGATGGAATTCCAGTTGAGCTATTCCAAATCCTGAAAGATGATGCTGTGAAAGTGCTGCACTCAATATGCCAGCAAATTTGGAAAACTTAGCAGTGGCCACAGGACTGGAAAAGGTCAGTTTTCATTCCAATCCCAAAGAAAGAAAATGCCAAAGAATGCTCAAACTACCGCACAATTGCACTCATCTCACATGGTAGTAAAGTAATGCTCAAAATTCTCCAAGCCAGGCTTCAGCAATACATGAACCGTGAACTTCCTGATGTTCAAGCTGGTTTTAGAAAAGGCAGAGGAACCAGAGATCAAATTGCCAACATCCGCTGGATCATGGAAAAAGCAAGAGAGTTCCAGAAAAACATCTATTTCTGCTTTATTGACTATGCCAAAGCCTTTGACTGTGTGGATCACAATCAACTGTGGAAAATTCTGAAAGAGATGGGAATACCAGACCACCTGATCTGCCTCTTGAGAAATTTGTATGCAGGTCAGGAAGCAACAGTTAGAACTGGACCTGGAACAACAGACTGGTTCCAAATAGGAAAAGGAGTTCGTCAAGGCTGTATATTGTCACCCTGTTTATTTAACTTCTATGCAGAGTACATCATGAGAAACGCTGGACTGGAAGAAACACAAGCTGGAATCAAGATTGCTGGGAGAAATATCAATAACCTCAGATATGCAGATGACACCACCCTTATGGCAGAAAGTGAAGAGGAACTCAAAAGCCTCTTGATGAAAGTGAAAGTGGAGAGTGAAAAAGTTGGCTTAAAGCTCAACATTCAGAAAACAAAGATCATGGCATCCAGTCCCACCACTTCATGGGAAATAGATGGGGAAACAGTGGAAACAATGTCAGACTTTATTTTTCTGGGCTCCAAAATCACTGCAGATGGTGACTGCAGCCATGAAATTAAAAGACGCTTACTCCTTGGAAGGAAAGTTATGACCAACCTAGATAGCATGTTCAAAAGCAGAGACAGTACTTTGCCAACAAAGGTTCGTCTAGTCAAGGCTTTGGTTTTTCCTGTGGTCATGTATGGATGTGAGAGTTGGACTGTGAAGAAGGCTGAGCACTGAAGAATTGATGCTTTTGAACTGTGGTGTTGGAGAAGACTCTTGAGAGTCCCTTGGACTGCAAGGAGATCCAACCAGTCCATTCTGAAGGAGATCAGCCTTAGGATTTCTTTGGAAGGAATGATGCTAAAGCCGAAACTCCAATACTTTGGCCACCTCATGTGAAGAGTTGACTCATTGGAAAAGACTCTGATGCTGGGAGGGATTGGGGGCAGGAGGAGAAGGGGACAACAGAGGATGAGATGGCTGGATGGCATCACTGACTCGATGGACATGAGTCTGAGTGAACTCCGGGAGTTGGTGATGGACAGGGAGGCCTGGCGTGCTGCGGTTCATGGGGTCGAAAAGAGTTGGACATGACTGAGCGACTAATCTGATCTGATAGGTTAATGATTACCATAAAAAGCATTAACTGGAAAACATATTAGATCTAATAGAGATTAACAAAGAGCCACTCAAGAAGTAAGTCAGAAGGAGAAAAACAAATATATATTAATGCATATACATGGAATCTAGAAAAATGGTACTGATAAACCGATTTGCAGGCCTAGAATAGCAATACAGACTTGGAGAACAGACTTTGGACATGGCAGGGGAAGGAGAGGGCGGGACAAACGGGGAGAGTAGCATTGACATGTATACCTTACCATGTGTAAAACAGAGAGCTAGAGGAAAGCCACAGTGTAGCACAGAGAGCCCAGCTTGGTGCTCTGTGGTGACTTAGAGGGCTGACATTGCGGGGTAGAGGGAGGCTCAAGAGGGAGAGGATACATATGTATAACTATGGCCGATTCCCATTGTTGTGCCGCAGAAACTGACACAATATTGTAAAACAATATCCTCCAATTAAAAATAAACGTTAAAAATTTTTTTTAAAAATGCAGTTGAAAAAATAAACAGCCACATATATATATATATATATATATATATATATATATATACACACACACACACACACACACATATACACACACACACACACACATACACACACACACACACACACATATACACACACAGTTCAGCATGGGGATACATCCCTAAATATTAGAGCTCTAACTGGGCTTGATTATACAGAGTCCTGTAGTTCCTATGGAGAAGTATTTTAAGCATTATATGTAAGCAATTGCCCAGTCATCTCAGCTTTGCTTGTTTAGGATGTCCTTCAAAATGTCAAAAGATTTCTACCAGTCTCCTAATTACCTTTATCCTCTGCTTCCTGAAGCATTTCCTTAAATCATCATATGCCTAGTCCTTCACCCTTTTCCTTTTTAGTACGTAGAGTACTATGGTCCCATAAATTTGGAAGTCAATTCGTGTCAGAATTATTTACCAGAACTCAAAATAAATCCCTGGAGAGGACAGAGCAGAGAAAACAACATATACAATAGAATTATTCATCTCAAGACAGCTAGGACATCCCTCACTGTTTATGTTTAGCAGCAGTGTATTCCGCTGGTACCTCATAGGGCTAACATATGACGGCACTCAGAGCATAGAGAAAGCCTTAGTAACAGGATGATATGATGGATTATTCTATATCCAAATGCATTGTGTATATATATATAGCCTATGTATAACATATGCTTTTAAAATGTAAAGACAGGGAATTAATTCCCTGGTGGTCCAGTGGTTAGGACTCAGTGCTTTCACTGCCAGGGCCCTGGCTCAATCCCTGGTAGAGGAACAAAGATTTCTCAAGGCATGTGGCACAGCCAAATAAATAAATAAAAATATAAAGATGAATAGCAAATGGAAGCTATAAAGTACCTGATTATATTACCAAAATAGATAAAATTGAATCAAATTACCTGGCACAAACATCAACCTTTGAAATTATATAATAAATACACAACAACAAAAAGAACTCAAGAACAGCAGCAAATACATGTAAGTAATATTTATAAATGGACTTCCCTGGTGGCTCAGGTGGTAAAGAATCCACCTATAATGCAGGATACCTGGGTTTGATCCCTGGGGCAGGAAGATCGCCTGGAAAAGGAACTGGCAACCCACTTCAGTATTCTTGCCTGAAGAAATCCATGGACAGAGGAGCCTGGCGGGCTACAGTCCATGAGGTTGCAAAGAGTCAAACATGACTGAGCAACTAACACACATACACACACAATACTTATGAATAAACTGTAAAGGAAATGCATAAAACTAACATGAAGAAAAAAAATGGAGACTAGACTTAAAGAGCTTAGAAATCACTATTCTGTCCCACCAACGAGCAAAACACTGAACGCACTGAAAAAAAATAAACAACTTTTCTTGGATTCTTAAGAGAGATGAGGATACACGACAAGCTACTATCCCCAAGTTTGGAGAAACAAGCAAATACAGGGAGTTAGGACTTCCAGAGGCAGAAAGTGATAAGCAGAAACCATCAAGGGAATCAGTGCTGGTGTAGGAAAACCTGATGGTAACTATTAATAGCAAATTGCTAGCAGCTCTGTGGGCTTCCCTGGTGTCTCAGATGGTAAAGAAATCTGCCTGCAGTGCAGGAGACCTGGGTTCAATCCCTGGGTCAGGAAGATCCTCTGGAGAAGGGAACGGCTACCAACTCCAGGATTCTTGCCTGGAGAATTCCATGGACAGAGGAGCCTGACAGTGGGCTACAATCCAGAGGGTCACAAAGAGTCAGACAGGACTGAGCGACTAGCTCACATACACACACACACACACACACACACACACACAGGCTCAGTATGAACAAACCTGAGGGTTAAAACCTCTAGGGGACCAGTCATGGAGGACTCCACACTTTTGTGACTGTTGTCTCCAGGAGCTCAAACATGTTCCCATAATAAATATCAGCAAAAAATCTCCTCATGATTACAGGAAGGCATTATGTTCTTAACAAGGCATGCCCCTAGGAGAAACTAGCTAACCGAAGTCTGACTGATTGAGGCATTATCAGAGCCTAACTGTCCTGGGAAAGGGAACTGTCCGACTCCAATCAGTTCCAGTCATCTGGTCCCACCTAAAGGGGAGGAAAAAAGCTGAGAAACACTTGTGAAGTTCACAGCCCAGAGGCATCAGATCAGATCAGATCAGTCGCTCAGTCGTGTCCAACTCTTCGCGACCCCATGAATCGCAGCACCCCAGGCCTCCCTGTCCATCACCAACTCCCGGAGTTCACTCAGACTCACGTCCATCGAGTCAGTGATGCCATCCAGCCATCTCATCCTCTGTCGTCCCCTTCTCCTCCTGCCCCCAATCCCTCCCAGCATCAGAGTCTTTTCCAATGAGTCAACACTTCACATGAGGTGGCCAAAGTACTGGAGTTTCAGCTTTAGAATCATTCCTTCCAAAGAAATCCCAGGGCTGATCTCCTTCAGAATGGACTGGTTGGATCTCCTTGCAGTCCAAGGGACTCTCAAGAGTCTTCTCCAACACCACAGTTCAAAAGCATCAATTCTTCGGTGTTCGGCCTTCTTCACAGTTCAACTCTCACATCCATACATGACCACAGGAAAAACCATAGCCTTGACTAGACGAACCTTTGTTGGTGAAGTAATGTCTCTGCTTTTGAATATGCTATCTAGGTTGGTCATAACTTTCCTTCCAAGGAGTAAGCGTCTTTTAATTTCATGGCTGCAGTCACCATCTGTAGTGATTTTGGAGCCCAGAAAAATAAAGTCTGACACTGTTTCCACTGTTTCCCCATCTATTTCCCATAGACTCCCTAAAAGACTGAGACCTAACCATAGGGCTACAGAACACTTTCCCTTCCCCCACACCACTGCATTACTACAGACCTGTTTATAGTAGTTCCTTTTATGTAATACATCATGTCCAACTATCAAGAAAAAAACACTAGGCATATTAAAAGTTAAAAAATGTAACTTGAAGAGACAGAGCAAGCATCAGAATCAGACATGGCGGGATATTGGAATTATCAGACAGGGAATTTAAAACAACTATAATTAATAGGCTAAGGGCTCTAATGAATAAAGTAGACAACATGCACGAACAAATAGGCAATGCAAATCCTAAGAAGTAAGCAGAAATGCTAGTGACAATACTTTGAGAAAAATGAAGAAAGTCTTTCATGGTCTTTTTACTACAATAGACACAGCTGAGGAAAGAATCTATAGTCTTGAAAATATATCAATAGAAACCCTTCCCCCCAAACTGAAAAGTGAAGAAAACTAAGACTGGAAAAAAAAAAAAAAAAACGAAACAGAATATCCAAGGACTGTGGGACAACATACACATAATGAGAAAACCAGGAAAAGAAGAAGAAATATTTGAAACAATAGTGTCTGAGAATTTCTCCCAAATTAATGCCAGATATCAAACCACAGATCCAGGAAGCTCAGAGAACACCAAGCAAGATAAATGCCTAAGGAAACTAACCTAGAGATATCATTTTCAAACTGCAGAAAATCAAAGGAAAAAAATCTTAAAAGAGCCAGAGGGAAAAAGTACCTTAACTACAGATGAACAAAGATAAGAATCATCTTTGATTTCTGCTCAGAAATCAAGAAGAGAGTGGAGTGATATAGTTCTTGAAAGATACTAGCTACCAAAACGCACACAAGAAGAAATAGAGCATCTGAATAAGCTTATATCTATTAAAGAAATTAAATCAATAATTAATAACCTTCCAAAACAAAAAGTATGAGGCCCAGATAGCTTCACTGGTGAATTATGCCAAACTTCCAAGGGAGAAATTGCACCAATTTTGTACATTTTCGTCCAAGAGGTAGAAGCATAGGAAATACTTCTTAATCCATACAATGTGCCCAGCATTATCCTAACTCCAAAACCAAAGACATTACAAGACAAGAAAATTACAGACCAATATCTTTCATGTCCATAGATGCAAAAATCCTCAACAAAGTATTACCAAATCAAATCCAACAATGTCTAAAATGAATCATGTGCTATGACCAAGATAGATTTATCCCAGGTATGCAAAACTAGTTCAATATTTATAACTAATGTAATCCATCACATCAATGGGCTAAAAAATCAAAATTACAGATTATATCAATAGATACAGAAAAAACATTTGACAAAATCCAACACTAACACCCACTAATGGTAAAAATTAATTAAAAAAAAAAAACACCTCTCAGTAAACTAAGAATAGAGGAAAACTTCCTCAACTTGATAAAGGTTAGCTACAAAAAAAAAAAAAAAAAAAACCCTACATCTAGCATCACATTTAATGTTGAGAAACTCAAAGCTTCCCACTAAGATCAGAAGCAAGGCAAGGGTGTTCCTTCTCACCACGCATTTTCAGCATCATACTGGAAGTTCTAACTAATGCAACAAGGTGGGAAAAAAATGATATAAACGATATACAGATTGGGAAGGAAGAAATATAACCATCTTTTACAGATGACATGATCAATGTAAAAAAAATCCAAAAGAATCTACAAAAAGCAAGCAAACAAACATTTGAAACTAATCAGCAATTATAACAAGTTTATGAGGTACAGGGTTCATATAAAAAAGCCAATTACTGGACTTTCCTGGCGGTAGATCTGCCTGCCAAAGAAAAGGACACAGGTTAGATCCCTGCTCCAGGAAGATTCCACTTGCCATGGAGCAACTAAAACCCATGAGCCACAACTACTGAACCTGTGTGCTACAACTACGAAGCCCGTGTGCCCTTGTGCTCTGCTACAAGAGAAGCCACCACAGTGAAAAGCCCATGCACCACAGTGAAGAATAACCCTTGCTCACCACAACTAGAGAAAGTCCATGCACAGCAACAAAGACTCACACAACCAAAAATAAAAATAAATTCTTTTTAAAAATCACTTTCCTGTATACCAACAATGAGCAAGTGGGATTTGCAATTAAATACATAATACCATTTACATTAGCATCTCAAAAATTTAAATACTTAGGTATAAAATTTAACAACGTACAAGGTCTATATGAGGAAAACTACAAAACACTGATGAATGAAATATAAAAGCTAAATGGAGAGATATTTCTTCTTCATGGATTGGAAAACTCAATATCGTGAAGATATCAGTTATTCCCAAATTGACATACAGACTCAATGTAACACCAATTAAAATCCCAGCAGGTTATTTTGTAGATAGCAACAAACTGACTCTCAAATGAAAAGGCAAAAGACCCAGAATTGCCAACACAATATGGAAGGAGAAGAACAAAGTTAGAGAACTGATACTCCCCTACTTCAAAACTTATTATAAAGCTGTGATAATCAAGCTAGTTTGAAATTGCCAAAGAACAGACAAGTAGGCTCACATAAATTTAATCAACTGAAATTTGAAAAGGAGCAAAGCAATAAAATAAAGCAAAGACAGTCTTTCCAACAAATGATACTGGAATAACTAGACATCCACATGAAAAAAAATTAAGCTTATACTCTTCACAAAAATTAACTCAAAATGGACCAGAGACCTAAATGTAATATGCAAAACTATGAAACTCCTAGAAGAAAACATATGAGAAAAACTAGAATCCCTTGAATTTGGTGATGACTTTTTAGATACAACACCAAAAGTATGACCCATAAAAGACATAATAAGCTAGACTTAAAAAAAAATCTTCTCTGCAAAAGACAATGTCAAAAGGATGAGAAAACAAGCCACAGTCTGTGAGGAAATATTTGCCAAAAATACATCTATCAGATGTATAATGACCATTATACAAAATACGCAAGGAACACTTGGTGCTTACCTGGTGGTCCCTTGACTGAGAATCCAATTTCCAATGCAGAGGACACGGGTTTGATCCCTAGTTAGGGAACTGAGATCCCACATGCTTCAGGGCAACTAAGCCCGTGAGCTGCAGCAAGACACAGTGCAGCCAAGAAAACAAAACAGAATATACAAGGGACTCATAGAGCTCAATGCTAAGAAAACAAACAACTCAATTAAAAATAGGGCAAAGACCTTAATGGACATCTCTCCAAAGATTATAGATAGCAAATAAGGATATGCAAAGATGCTCTACATCAGGTATCATTAGGAAATGCAAATTGAAAAACAAAAAGCAACAAGATACTACTACAAACCTATCAGTCAGTTCAGTTCAGTCACTCAGTCATGTCCGACTCTTCTCGACCCCATGAATCGCAGCACGCCAGGCCTCCCTGTCCATCACCAACTCCCGGAGTTCACTCAGACTCACGTCCATCAAGTCAGTGATGCCATCCAGCCATCTCATCCTCTGTCATCCCCTTCTCCTCCTGCCCCCAATCCCTCCCAGCATCAGGGTCTTTTCCAATGAGTCAACACTTCACATGAGGTGGCCAAAGTACTGGAGTTTCAGCCTTAGCATCATTCCTTCCAAAGTAATCCCAGGACTGATCTCCTTCAGAATGGACTGGTAGGATCTCCTTGCAGTCCAAGCTCAGGAGTCTTCTCCAACACCACAGTTCAAAAGCATCAATTCTTCGGCACTCAGCCTTCTTCACAGTTCAACTCTCACATCCGTTCATGACCACAGGAAAAACCATAGCCTTGACTAGACGGACTTTTGTTGGCAAAGTAATGTCTCTGCTTCTGAATATGCTATCTAGGTTGGTCATAACTCTACAAACCTATAAGAATGTCCAAAATCCAGAACACTGACAATGCCAGATGCTGATGAAGATATGGAGCAACTGGAACTCAAATTCACTGTTGGCAAGAATGCAAAATGGTCCAGCCTCTTTGGAAGGCAGTTGGGCAGTTTCTTGCAAAACTAAACACACTTTAATCATATGACACAGCAATCACACTCCTTGATATTTACCCAAAGAAGCTGAAAACTTAGGTCAACACAAAAATCAGCACACAGCTACTTACAGCAGCTTTCTATTTATAACTGTCAAAACTTAGAGGCAACCAAGATGTCCTTCAGTAGGTGAATGGATACATAAGCTGTGATCCATCCAGACAATGGAATATTATTCTAGGCTAAAAGGAAGTGAGTTATCAAACCATGAAAAGGCACGGAAGAAACTTAAGTGCATATTACTAGATGAAAGAGGTCAATCTGAAAAGGCTACATACTGTATGATTCCAAAACTCTGAAGACAGTGAAAAGCCCAGTGCTTGCCAGGGTTGAAGAGAGGCGAATGAATGAATAGGCAGAGCACAGAGGGTTTTTAGGGCAGTGAAAAATACTCTATTATACTGCAGTGATGAATGAGTGTGTGTGTGTGCATGCTCGCTCAGTCGTGTCCAACTCTTTGGAACCCCGTGGACTGTAGCCCACTCAAATCCTCTGTCCATGGGATTTCCCAGGCAAGAATACTGGACTTGGTTGCTATTTCCTTCTCCAGTAATGATGAATATATGTCATTATGCATGCCTGCTAAGTTCCTTCAGTCGTGTCCCACTCTTTTCAACCCTAAGGACTGTAGCATGCCAGGCTCCTCTGTCCATGGGATTCTCCAGGCAAGATACTAGAGTGGGTTGCCAAGCCCTCCTCCAGGGGATCTTCCCAATCCAGAGATTGAACCTGCGTCTCTTTATGTCTCTACATTGGCAAGTGGGTTCTTTACCACTAGGGCCATCTGGGAAGCCCACATGTTATTATACATTTGTTCAAACCAATAGACTGTACAACACCAAGAGTAAACCCTAATATAAACGATGGACTTTGGGTGATAATGATGTGTCATTGGAGGTTCATCGATTGTAGCAAATGCACCACTTCTGGTGGAGGATGTTGATGATGGAGGAGGTTGGGGAGACATGAATAAGTGGAAGCTGAGAGTACATGGAGAAATCTTTGTACCTCCCTCTCAACTTGTCTGCAATCTTGAAACTGCACTTGAAAAGCAATTTAAAAAGGCCAATCTCTTAAAATAAGGGGCCAATTTAAAAATCAGTTTAGGGACGTCCCTGGTGGTCCCATGACTGAGACTTTGCACTTCTAATGCAGGGGATCCCTGATCAGGGAACTGGAGCCCACGTGCTGCAATGAAGGTCAAAGATCCCTCATGCTACAGCTAAGAAGTGGCACAGCCAAATAAATAAAAATAAGTTTAATTCATGTTGAAATCAGATTTTTTTAAAGTTAATTTGCTTCCCCCCAAATGGAGATCAAATATAAGGCTTGAAAATGGAAAGGGTGGGAAATTCAATATGATAAAGATATGGATCTCCTTAAATGTGACGATGAATGTTAGAGAATGACCAGGTTAGAGCGTTACAGTCACTTCTCCCAAAATAGATGCTTTAAGACAGGACACACAGAAATAAGCAGGCCTCCAAATCAATAGACAACTCTCAAGATGTAATGTAACAATATTCATGCGTTCATGCATGCGAGCATGCTAAGTTGCTTCAGTCATGTCCGACTATTTGCAATCCCATGGACTGCAGCCCACCAGGCTCCTCTGTCCATGGGATTCTCCAGGCAAGAATACTGGAGTGGGTTGCCATCCCTCCTCCGTGGGATTTTCCTGACCCAGGGATTGAACCCACATCTCTTCTGTCTGCTGCATTGGTAGGTGGGTTCTTTAGCACTAGCGCCACCTGGGAAGCCCAACAATATTCATAATCACGACCAATTATGTTTCTTGTATTATTCATCTGACAAGACAGGAATGATATGGTTATTGTGAGAGTGAGAAAGAGGATTGATCTATCTTTAAATAAGTGGAGTTGCTCCTTCAGGAAGCTGTAAGGTGAAGAGGATGGAGAAGGCGATGGCACCCCACTCCAGTACTCTTGCCTGGAAAATCCCATGGAGAGCAGAGCCTGGTAGGCTGTAGTCCATGGGGTCACTAAGAGTTGGACACGACTGAGCGACTTCCCTTTCACTTTTCACTTTCATACATTGGAAAAGGAAATGGCAACCCACTCCAGTATTCTTGCCTGGAGAATCCCAGGGACGGGGGAGCCTGGTGGGCTGCCATCTATGGGGTCGCACAGAGTCAGACACGACTGAAGCAACTTAGCAGCAACAAGGTGAAGAGGAAGCATTTCCCAGCTAATCAGCTCAGGTGTCTGAGATGGAGAAGGTCAGCACTTGTAAACAACACTTTGCCTTTCTAGGTGGAAGCATTATTGCTTGCACTAAACATAATACCCCTTTGCTCATTATCCAGAGCACAGATACATCCCCAGCAAGACTGGACATCTTTAAACACATCAACCTTTTCAGGAGGCCAGAGGATAGAGAATGATTGCTCATAGTCTCTCCAGACTTTCCAGTGGGTTAAAAGAGACAAAGTACCAAGGAAAGTACCTACGTGAGTTCAGAGTCCTTTACTGTAAGATCTTCCCTAGGCAAATAAGCATCCATAGCGTTTTGTTTTGTTTTTTAAGATATTTTTGATGTGGACCCATTTTTAAAGTCTTTATTGAATTTGTTGCCAAATAACTTCTGTTTTATGTTTTGGGTTTTTTAGCCATGAGGCATGTGGGATCTTAGTTCCCTGACCAGGGATCAAACCTGCACCCCCTGCATTGGAAGGCAAAGTCTTAACCATTGCACTTCCAGGGAAGTCATCATCTGCAGGGTTTTTGTTCACATGGATATTCACAACAACCGGTCATTATTACTGAGTTATTGTTGATTTAGGTTCTGGTCCTGATATAAGTTTTTTTTTAGAATAACTTGTTTCAGTGGAAAGAAAAACTCCCTATTTTGGCTTA
The DNA here is from genome assembly GCF_002263795.3 of Bos taurus. Lineage (NCBI taxonomy): Eukaryota > Metazoa > Chordata > Mammalia > Artiodactyla > Bovidae > Bos > Bos taurus. The sequence goes on along the minus strand of NC_037351.1, from coordinate 25,440,158 downwards.
ACCCCAAATCCCACATTACCACAATAATATGCAGAACTGTGAAACTGATAGGATGACATGAAAGAACTGAAATGTACCTTTCCACATTTCACATCCAGGCATCCCCACACCTCACATATCTTTAAACTGTAAATGGTAGAAGAATTTTATCAATATGAATTTCATGGCCGTTAATAAAGACACTTAATTTTAAACACTCTCATTGAATTCCTGACTCAATCCTATTTAAAATAACATTAAAATCCCCTAGGAGCCTTTATTGTGTACGGCAAGTCTCAAGAACCATGCAGTATGTGGAGAGGGAATATCAATACCATGAAATTTAAATTTCATTAAAATAAGATGGCCTTGACTTTTTTCCTATCTTTGAGAAAAAAATTCTGGTCAACCCTTCTCCACTGCCACAGAGAAAAGGGGCTGAAGCAATAAAAATATTATACATGTAGCAGAAAGAAAGTTTGTTATTAAAGGCCAGGCTGGCAGAAAGAAGTTTCCAGTGTAAACCAATAAAATGAAAACAGTCTGCCACCTCTCCAGCCTGAAATCAACCAAAAATAACAAGGAGTACAAGAAAAATCTTCACTGATGCTGGAAAAACACCTAAAACTCTGAACAAGCCCATAGGAAGAAAGTCTGGGAAGACGATGCCCCATCAGAGAGAATGCTGGCAAAGGCTTCCTGCTCGGAACGTTTGAGACAGAGGTGTCAGAGCTCAGAGTTGTCTGAGGCGTGGAGCCCTGAGAGGCAAAACCAACACTGCATCCGTGGAAGGCAAGCTGGTGCCAGGACACAGACACAGTCTCTCTGACCTCTTCTCACAACATGGCAGGGGAAGTGTTCAACAGCAAAGTACAGCCACACCATTTCTCTAAGAAGCAGGCTGTCGGTGTGGCCTGTGGAGACAAAACCTTGGATGACTTGTCATCCTGAGCTGCCAATATTTTATAATCTGAAGAGTTCAGTTCAGTTCAGTCACTCAGTCGTGTCCGACTCTTTGCAACCCCATGGACTACAGCACGCCAGGCTTTCCTGTCCATCACCAACTCCCAGAGCCTACTCAAACTCATGTCCATCAAGTCCGTCATGCCATCCAACCATCTCATCCTCTGTCATCCCCTTATCCTCCTGCCTTCAATCTTTCCTAGCATCAGGGTCTTTTCCAGTGGGTCAGCTCTTCACATCAGGTGGCCAAACTATTGGAGCTTCAGCTTCAGCATCAGTCCTTCCAATGAATATTCTGATTTCCTTTAGGATTGAATTGTATGATCTTGAAGTCCAAGGGACTCTCAAGAGTCTTCTCCAACACCACAGTTCAAAAGCATCAATTCTTCGGCGCTCAGCTTTCTTTATAGCCCAACTTTCACATCCATACATGACTACTGGAAAAAACATAGCTTTGACTAGATGGACATTTGTTGGCTGTAATATCTCTGCTTTTTAATATGCTGTCTAGGTTGGTCATAGCTTTTCTTCCAAGGAGCAAGTGTCTTTTAATTTCAAGGCTGCAGTCACCATCTGCAGTGATTTTGGAGCCCCAAAAAATAAAGTCTGTCACTGTTTCCATTGTTTCCCCATCTATTTGCCATTAATTGATGGGACTGGATGCCATGATCTTCATTTTCTGAATGCTGAGTTTTAAGCCAACTTTCTCACTCTCCTCTTTCACTTTCATCCAGAGGCTCTTTAGCTCTTCTTCACTTTCTGCCATAAGGGTGGTGTTATCTGCATATCTGAGGTTGTTGATATTTCTCCTGGCAATCTTGAGTTCAGCTTGTGTTTCATCCAGCCCAGCATTTCACATGATATAGTCCACATATAAGTTAAATAAGTAGAGTGACAATATACAACCTTGACGTACTCCTTTCCCAATTTGGAACCAGTCTGTTGTTCCATATCCAGTTCTAACTGTTGCTTCTTGACCTGCATACAGATTTCTCAGGAGGCAGGTCAGGTGGTCTGGTATTCCCATATCTTGAAGAGTTTTCCACAGTTTGTTATGATCCACACAGTCAAAGTCAAAGGCAATCTGAAGATTGGTAAACGCTAAGCTACACGTAAGCATACTAGGAACTTAGATTATACAGAAATTCATGAAAAAGCAATGCAACATCTCCTAACCTGGGTTAGAATCATGCCACAGGGCAAAATGCCTCATGAAAGTTTTTGTAGGGAACACCTGGTCATGTAGCTCCTCCTCAGGTGCACTCCTTGACCCTCACCCCTACTAGGCTGAGAGTGTGTGCCTACTAAGTCCCCTCAGTCGTGTCCTGCTCTCTGCAATCGTATGGACTGTAACCCACCAGGCTCCTCTGTCCATGGGATTCTCCAGGAAAGACTACTGGAATGGGTTGCCATGCCTTCCACAGACTTGGAGTAACTCCAGACAAAAGAGGATTGATCAAGAATGGGCCAGTATAAAACACAAGAAAAACAGGAAGGGGGGAAAAAAAACAGAAGTGTGCAAGATCATATCATAAAAGATTATACTGTGAATGAGAACAGAATAGATTTTTTTTTAATTAAAAAGAATGTTCATACACACATCTGGAATATAAATAGAGAAAGAAATAAGAGTCCAAAGAATGATTCCAGGCTTCTCCATAGGGACACTGACCTCTTCAATAATTTTCAGAAGTCACCAGGGAAAGAAAATACCCTGCACTAATTTTATACCCAGAGAGTTTAAAGTTTTAAACACAAAAATATAAAAAGTGAGATGGTAAAAATACTGGAAGAAAGAAAGGTGAATCTTTGTTATAGAATGAGCAAGGTCTTTGTAACTGAGACATTAAAAGAGATGATTAAGAAGTGTTACTAAACAAAATTTCAAATATCCCTTAAGCAAAGATAAAAATCAAGGACAGGGCTTTCCTGGTGGCTCAGTGGTAAAGAATTCGCCTGCCAGTGCAGGAGACACAGGTTTGATCCCCAATCTGGGATGATTCCACATGCCTCGGAGCAACTGAGCCTGTGCACCACAACCATTGAGCCTGTGGGCTGTGGAGCCCTGGAGTTGCAACTGCTGAGCTCATGTGCCGCAGCTACTGAAGCCCACGAGCCCTAGAGCCTGTGCTCTGCAACAAGAGAAGCCACTGCAAGGAGGAGCCTGCACACCGCAACTAGAGAGCAGCCCTTGCTCACAGTAATGAAGACCTGGCACAGCCAAAGAGAAATAAATGAAATAAAGAATTTTTAAAACTCAAGGACAATCTGAAAATAAATATTTGAAATACATAAAAGTGATAAAGTATTAATTAGTGTATTAAAAAATCACTTACATATCAATAACCGATATAAGGAAAGGAAGTTCTCACGGGAAAAAAAAAGTTTTAAATAACCAGAAAGTTGTTGTCTTTTACTCAAAATTTAAAAAATGCAAATTAAAATGGCAATGAGATACCATATTCCAATTACTAGTTTGAGAAAGAATCAACCATATTAGCAAGTGGCAATATAAACTAGTGCAAACCTCTACAGGGCAAATGTCAGCATTATATTAATGTCTTAAATGCATATAGTTTTTGGTACAGCAATTACTAATTTTGAAAAGTATCCTCCAATCCTACTTGTACATATGTGCAAAGAAATGAACACAAGGATATATATTTGCAGCAACGTCATAAGCGTAGGATGACTGGAAATAACCTAACTGCCAACAATAATGGATTGGGTGGACAAATTATATCAGTGCAATTGAAAATTACGCTTGTAAAGGCCTAAGATCAATTTCATATGAGTCAATACAGCCTGACATCAAAGCTCCTAAAACTCATGCATTTGGTGCTCCCATTTACATCTTCAGGATTCTAGCAGGCAACACTCAAACTGAATATCTAAGGAGTTTTCAAAGGAAACTGCTTATACATTCTGGATGGGGGGTTCTCTAGAAACCCCTAGAGGTAGTACTACAAGGCACAGTATGACCACAAAATAGGCCTGAAGAGGGGAAGGAAAGGCCCAGTTACGTGAACTGGAAGGAGAGAGTGGTTGGAGAGAGCCACCAGGGGACCTTAGGAAGCCAGGCCAAGGCCCCGTCTCTCTCTCCTCTCTCTCACTTAGATCTTTCAGCCGGAAGCCAGAGGTGAGGAAGTCTGAGGATGAATCCATTACAGAGCTCTAATGAGTGAACGAAAAGTCCAGAGTAGATCTGGAGGGGGAAATGGGAGATACGCAGAGCTCTGTTTTCTGGAAAGTAGAGTTATACACATACTTAAGCACCCAAAAATCTGGCATGAGGGGCCTTTGGGAAGGAGAATCATATAAAAATAAGAGTCTTTGGTCTTCCTTAGTGGTTGAGCGGTTAAGAAGGCACCTGCCAGTACAGGGGAACAGGTTTGATCCCTGGTCTGGGAAGATCCCACATGCCAAGGAGCAACTAAGGCCTGCTCATCACAGCGACTGAGCCTGTACACCCTAAAGACTGTACTCCACAGCAAGAGAAGCCACTGCAATGAGAAGTCCTGGCACCACAACTAGAGAAATCCTACAAACAGCTACGGAGTGCCAGCTCAGCCAAACATAAAAATAAACAAATAAAAATTTAAAAAAGAATAGGAGCTGTTGAAGTATAAAAGAAAATCATACTTTTTCTGCATTCTTAATTTCATTTTTATGTATTTTTTATTTATGGGTGTACCTATGGCTAATTCTTGGCAAAACTCTATTAGTCTTTGCCCTGCTTCATTCTGTATTCCAAGGCCAAATTTGCCTGTTACTCCAGGTGTTTCTTGACTTCCTACTTTGGCATTTCAGTTCCCTATAATGAAAAGGACATCTTTTTTGGTGTTAGTTCTAAAAGGTCTTGTAGGTCTTCATAGAACCGTTCAACTCAGCTTCTTCAGCGTTACTGGTTGAGACATAGACTTGGATTACTCTGATATTGAATGGTTTGCCTTGGAAACGAACAGAGATCATTCTGTCGTTTTTGAGATTGCATCCAAGTACTGCATTTCAGACTCTTTTGTTGACCATGATGGCCACTTCATTTCTTCTGAGGGATTCCTGCCCGCAGTGGTAAATATAATGGTCATCTGAGTTAAATTCACCCATTCCAGTCCATTTGAGTTCGCTGATTCCTAGAATGTCGACATTCACTCTTGCCATCTCTTGTTTGACCACTGCCAATTTGCCTTGATTCATGGACCTGACATTCCAGCTTCCTATGCAATATTGCTCTTTACAGCATCGGACCTTGCTTCTATCACCAGTCACATCCACAGCTGGGTATTGTTTTTGCTTTGGCTCCATCCCTTCATTCTTTCTGGAGTTATTTCTCCACTGATCTCCAGTAGCATATTGGGCACCTACTGACCTGGGGAGTTTCTCTTTCAGTATCCTATCATTTTGCCTTTGCATACTGTTCATGGGGTTCTCAAGGCAAGAATACTGAAGTGGTTTGCCATTCCCTTCTCCAGTGGACCACAATCTGTCAAATCTCTCCACAATGACCCGCCCATCTTGGGTTGCCCCACGGGCATGGCTTAGTTTCACTGAGTTAGACAAGGCTGTGGTCCTAGTGTGATTAGACTGACTAGTTTTCTGTGAGTATGGTTTCAGTGTGTCTGCCCTCTGATGCCCTCGTGCAACACCTACCGTCTTACTTGGGTTTCTCTTACCTTGGGCGTCGGGTATTTCTTCACAGCTGCTCCAGCAAAGCGCAGCCATTGCTCCTTACCTTGGACGAGGGGTATCTCCTCACCGCCGCCCTTCCTGACCTTCAACGTGGGATAGCTCCTCTAGACCCTCCTGCACCCGCTCAGCCACGGCTCCGGGTAACTCCTCTTGTCGCCCCCACTGGCCTTGGGCGTGGCAATTGCACTCATCTCACACGCTAGTAAAGTAATGCTCAAAATTCTCCAAGCCAGGCTTCAGCAATATGTGAACTGTGAACTTCCTGATGTTCAAGCTGGTTTTAGAAAAAGCAGAGGAACCAGAGATCAAATTGCCAACATCTGCTGGATCATGGAAAAAGCAAGAGAGTTCCAGAAAAACATCTATTTCTGCTTTATTGACTATGCCAAAGTCTTTGACTGTGTGGATCACAATCAACTGTGGAAAATTCTGAAAGAGATGGGAATACCAGACCACCTGATCTGCCTCTTGAGAAATTTGTATGCAGGTCAGGAAGCAACAGTTGGAACTGGACCTGGAACAACAGACTGGTTCCAAATAGGAAAAGGAGTTCGTCAAGGCTGTATATTGTCACCCTGCTTATTTAACTTCTATGCAGAGTACATCATGAGAAACGCTGGGCTGGAAGAAGCACAAGCTGGAATCAAGATTGCCGGGAGAAATCTCAATAACCTCAGGTATGCAGATGACACCACCCTTATGGCAGAAAGTGAAGAGGAACTCAAAAGCCTCTTGATGAAAGTGAAAGAGGAGAGTGAAAAAGTTGGGTTAAAGCTCAACATTCAGAAAACGAAGATCATGGCATCTGGTCCCACCACTTCGTGGGAAATAGATGGGGAAACAGTGGAAACAGTGTCAGACTTTATTTTTCTGGGCTCCAAAATCACTACAGATGGTGACTGCAGCCATGAAATTAAAAGACGCTTACTCCTTGGAAGGAAAGTTATGACCAACCTAGATAGCGTATTCAAAAGCAGAGACATTACTTTGTCAACAAAGGTTCGTCTGGTCAAGGCTATGGTTTTTCCTGTGGTCATGTATGGATGTGAGAGTTGGACTGTGAAGAAGGCTGAGCACTGAAGAATTGATGCTTTTGAACTGTGGTGTTGGAGAAGACTCTTGAGAGTCCCTTGGACTGCAAGGAGATCCTACCAGTCCATTCTGAAGGAGATCAGCCCTGGGATTTCTTTGAAAGGAATGATGCTAAAGCTGAAACTCCAATACTTTGGCCACCTCATGCGAAGAGTTGACTCATTGGAAAAGACTCTGATGCTGGGAGGGATTGGGGGCAGGAAGAGAAGGGGACGACAGAAGGTGAGATGGCTGGGTGGCATCACTGACTCGATGAACGTGAGTCTGAGTGAACTCCGGGAGTTGGTGATGGACAGGGAGGCCTGGTGTCCTGCAATTCATGGGGTCAAAAAGAGTCGGACACAACTGAGCAACTAATCTGATCTGATCTGATGGCTAATTCTTATTGGTATATGACAGAAAACCACAAAATTCTATAAAGCAATTATCCTTCAATTAAAAAATTAAAAAAAAAAGAAAACCATACTTTCTCTGCATTCTTTTTATTTTCATTTTCATGTATTCTATTTTTATTTATTATTTTTATTTATAAACTCATTTATAATTTTATATTTATTTATTGTTGAATTTCTGGTAACTATATGTATACATATATATGTGTGTGTGTGTGTATATATATAAAACTGTTGGTAGGTTATCCTGGCTGAAGAAAAGGGTATCAGGAAGGCAAAAAAGAAAGACAAAGAATTAAAAACAAAAGAAAGATTATTTTCATAACAAAATAAGAATCATTTGGAGAGGGCAAGGGAATCCAAAAATAGGTAGACAATAGGGAGAAGTGAAAAATTCGAAGAGAAATACAGGGGCCCAGAAAATGCTGGGTGGCTGAGCCCAAGGAGAAAGAAGACCAGGACGAACCAGAATTAAAGAACGGGATCTGTACATGCCATTTTGTGTTACCCCAATCCTTCAGAAAAACCCTGTGTTTATGCTGTGTGGATAAGGTAGGTGGGAGAGATTAAAGGAACGGGAGTTCTGTTTGCTGTTCTGGCTGCTTTAGGATAAGAGTGAAAAAGAATTACATATGGACAGACAGTAAAAACAAATTTCATCCTAAACCAGATACAGGACGAGACTTTGAAAAACATAAGCCCCTAAAAAGTCTTCATCAATATCACATTTAAGGTCAGAGATCACACCAGTATTAAGAGGGAGCCTATACAGCTGGAGCTCTGAGAACACCTGGGGAAGCTGTGTGATATAAATAGAATCAGGTGAGAGCCAAATAAGTGTATTCAAGGACAGACCTGACTCGGGTATATTTCGTAAATGTCTAAGAATCCATATGGAGAAATATGTAAAGCTCTGAGCAGCTAATTTGCACTGGCTCTTTTGCATATTGGGCTTCCCTGGTGGCTCAGACTGTAAAGAATCCATCTGCAATGCAGGAGACCTGAGCTTGATCCCTGGGTCGGGAAGATTCCCCTGGAGAAGGGAATGGCAACCCCACTCCAGTGTTCTTGCCCAGAGAAATCCACGGACAGAGGAGCCTGCTGGGCTACAGTCCATGGGGTCACAAAGAGTCAGACATAACTGAGAGACTAATACACTTTTTTTTTTTTTGCATAGCAGTAGGGTTAAGAGATTTAAATATTATTCTGGGGGCTGAGAGTCAGTGCTTCATGACTCAAGATAACGAACTACCAAAACTTTTCTGTCATAATAAATCATGTACTCAGGCCCTGGGACTTTAATCCTTCTTTGTTATCTTTATTTTCAACAAAAATGATGATGTTAATGACAATGACAAAAACTGAATGTGAAAAACTAGCCCTACAAGTTTTGCAGTAAATGATAAATCAGAACATCAAATACAAAACATTAATAATAATTTTACAATTAGTTAATAATCCGTAGAACTTAGAGGACTTTAAGATACATAGAAAAAATAGAGCTGGATGAGTAAAAACCAAGATAACTTATAAAGGGGAATAAAAGAGCTTTTTCATATCAAAAAGGCCTGCATCCTTCCTTACTGAAGTTTTTTACATGACTTGTCCCAAATATATAAAATCTGATAAAATCAAGTATTTGGACTTAATTTTCTAAGAGTGATGATGGATTGCATCTTTAGAGGACATAATATGTAGGTTTTTGCTCTGTCCTCACCACTTATACATATTTGTGAATTAACCAATTGGTTTAGGAATGCAGACAATGGTTATTGAAGAGTTTTTTATATTAGAGTCAAGCAACCCATATTGACCTCATTTGCTGACAATACATACAATAATCAGCTGGGCTAAGTGTCTCTGGGTTTTGACAAAGAGGAAAGCGTCATGTGATTAGTAATTAATTTACAATAGGCATACAAAGTTAAATCTTTATAGATAAAACTCTATATTAAAATTCTGTTTACCCATCAAAAGAATTTGGCATAGTCTGTCATTTAAAAACCACAGATACAACAATGCCAAATCACTCAAATAAGACAAAAGCTAGGTAATAAATATGAAACTCTATGGATTTGGTTATTCTCTATTTATAGATATTAATGGTAATAATAGCTATTTTCTATTTATAGATGGGAATGTAGAGTGGAATAGATCTGCTCTAACTCAGATCATTTCATTACCTTATAAAATATATGTGAATTTGCTTATTTGAATCTGATTTATCTCTACCAAATTAATGAGGATAATAAAATTACTTACACAATTTTTTTGTTGTTTTAGTTGCTAAGTCATGTCCAGCTCTTTTGCAACCCCACAGACTGTAGCTGGCCAGACTCCTCTGTCCATGGGATTTCCTTTGAAGAATACTGGAGTGGGTTACCATTTCCTTCTCCAGGTGGTCTTCCTGACTCAGGGATCAAACCCACATCTTCTGCATTAGCAGGTGGATTCTTCACCACTGGGTCACACCAAGGAGGCCCCCACTTACACGACATGGTGTGTTAAAAGATATGATCTAAAACTTGACTATAAGGCAACAAAGGAACACGGGTTTAGTTGTCCCTCAGCATGTGGGATCTTAGTTCCCAGACCAGGGATCAAACCCACGTCCCCTGCCTTACCACTACGGAAGTCCCAGCGTGAGTTTTCAGTGTCATACGGGGACACTGTTTAATCAGCCGATTCATGGATTATTTTATTATCTGGTGTAACTTTCCTTTGTTTGACATTTGTACAGAAGTTTTGGTATGAGTACATGAATTAAGATCTTAGACTCTTTGGAGATAAGTGCTAACTTGAAGGTAGCTACAGTGGAACCACAAGTAATTTCTGTTGGGTAGAAAAGATAGCCCCAAAAGTAATTTTTTAAATTGCTCTACTGATCAATCTTATATTAACATTTCTCTCTTGTTGACATTTAGTCACTAAGGCATGTCCTCTTAAATGCCTATAAAAACCTACTTCTTGAACAGCTTTTTTATCCTGCTGATTCTCTCACTAATGAGTTAATAAACATTTTAGCATGTGTTCATACAATTTTGAAATGATAATCATGTTTTTAGCTTCTTGAAAATGTTATTTAGACAGGTAGTTATGATGGTTATATAAAATAATATACCTAGAACATAGTAAATGCTCAATCAATATTAGATTTTATTAAGTTTCATGCTCTATAAAAGAAAAATGTAACACTATTCACAGAGGGAATAAATATATAAACATATGGTATATAAAACTGTTTAATATGTATATATACATACATACTATATCTATTATACTGTTATAGGTATCATATACATAAAACATTTACTATAGGAATCTTAGATAATTTCTAAGAAACCTCCATATTTGCATATTCCTACAATTGACTTTAATATTTTATAGAAAATATTAATATTAATAACCATACTGATACACTCAAGTCTGATTTTGGCTTTATATCTCTGAGCTGAAAGTGCTTAAACAGATCAAAGCAGAAAAAATAGCAGTACCATAAAGTTAACTCTGAGAACTGTACTAATTCAATAAGAGGCACTTACAGACTTCTTGTGGAGAAGGCAATGGCACCCCACTCCAGTACTCTTGCCTGGAAAACCCCATGGACGGAGGAGCCTGGTAGGCTGCAGTCCATGAGGTCGCTAAGAGTCGGACACGACTGAGTGACTTCACTTTCACTTTTCACTTTCATGCACTGGAGAAGGAAATGGCAACCCACTCCGGTGTTCTTGCCTGGAGAATCCCAGGGATGGGGGAGCCAAGTGGGCTGCCATCTATGGGGTCGCACAGAGTCGGACACAACTGAAGTGACTTACAGTTACAGACTTCTTGAGAAATGCTAACCACGTGACATGCCTAAATCACAAGAATCACTCATTTATGAACATCCATCTTGAACAGACACTCATGTGGCCAAGGTGTGTGTAGGGGAGGTGGGTAAAAGGCAGGAGGAAACAGCACAAAAAAAGATAAATAAGCACTACTTGTCTGTACTTCTCTCTTGGTAAAAGTGACCACAGAATGTCTGGGAAACTATTTATTGGGTTGGCCAAAAAGCTCGTTTGGGTCCTCATAGCATCTTAGGACTGAATGAACATTTCGGCCAACCCAGTGCCTTGCAAATAAAAACATGAAGGAAGACTTATCCTACAACTTTTTACTCAGGGAGGGACCGAAAATGATTCACTATACCTCTAACTATGAGAAACAATCAATTTATTTTAAAAAATTTGTTAGACATTTAATCTCACCTAGGGAAACAGAGGAGCTTCCCTGGTGGCTCAGTGGTAAAGAATCCACCTGCAAGGCAGGAGACATGGGTTCCATCCCTGGGTCATGAAGATCCCCTGGAGAAGGATATGGCAACACACCGCAGTATTCTTGCCTGGGAGATTCCATGCACGGGGGAGCCTGAGGGGTCCGTGGAGCAGCAGAGTTAGACGCAACCCGGTGAGTGAGCAACAACAAGAGGAAAACAGAATCTGTTTCTCCCTCGTCAATAAAGTAGTCGCCTGGCAGAAACCAACCCAACCTTGTAAAACAATTATCCTCCAATTAAAAAAAATATTTTTAAATAGTCACTTATATTCCAAGATTCTGTAGTGTTCAGGTCAGTTCAGTCGCTCAGTCCTGTCTGACTCTTTGCAGCCCCATGGACTTAGTACATGGTAAAATATTTCAGTAGTGCCTGTGACCCAATGTATCTGCCTTGAAAGATGATCATGTTATTGCTTCTTCACTCACGGAAGCTGATCAACTGACGTCATTAAGAGTTTTCACTTTCACCACAATGAATAAGGTGGGAGGGAAATTTTGTATTCTTCCCTGTTCTAGTTGAAAAGGTTAATTTACAGGATAAGTTAAACACGCGCTATCTGTAATTTAGAACATTTGTAAAGAGTAAGGTCAGGAAAGAGATGAATAAAACATTTTTCACAGTAGTAAAGTATTTAAATGGTATTAACTAACTTAATCCTCTGAAGAAGCTTCCCTGGCATTGTCGTTTAAGGACAACGGCTTCTAGGCAGTTACTGATTTTAATATTTCCCCCCAATTATACATGGTTCATAATAGACTCATTACAAAAACGTGAAAACAGAGATATATTGAACAAGAGCAAAACTGTATTAATACCTCTATAGAATCCATCTGTATTTTCTTTTTATATTATGCTTCTTGTTGTTGTTTTAATCACTAAGTCGTGACTGACTCTTTTGTGACCCCCTGGACTGTAGCCTGCCAGGCTCTCCGTCCACGGGATTTCCCAGGCAAGAATACTGGAGTGGGTAGCCATTTCCTTCTCCAGGGGATCTTCCCAGCCCACCAATTGAACCCGCACCTCCTGCATTGCAGGCAGATTCTTTACCACTGAGCCACAACAATATCACCTAATATACTATGTATTGCATGTATTATACATATGATATATATTACAAAAATAAATGCTGCTGCTGCAAAGTCACTTCAGTTGTGTCCAACTCTATGCGACCCCATAGAGGGCAGCCCACCAGGCTCCCCCGTCCCTGGGATTCTCCAGGCAAGAACACTGGAGTGGGTTGCCATTTCCTTCTCCAATGCATGAAAGTGAAAAGTGAAAGTGAAGTCACTCAGTCGTGTCCGACTCTAGCGACCCCATGGACTGCAGCCTACCAGGCTCCTCTGTCCATGGGATTTTCCAGGCAAGAGTACTGGAGTGGGGTGCCATTGCCTTCTCCGAAAAATAAATGAAATCATCTTAAATCTATTATTCTTTAACCTGATCTTTTCACTCACTATAGACATTTATCAGTGTCAATTCATATGGACCTACACTGTCCTTTTTGGTGGCTGCATAATATTCCTTTGTATGACTGTATCATGAAGTAATTTAATGTACTAATTAATAAATTGCAATTTACATTAGATCACCTATGAGGTTTGGTGATTATCATGCTGCCAGTGTCCAAACTTATACATATTTAGATTCAGAAGGTCTAGTGTTTGGCTCAAATATCCACATTTTTAAGAGTGTTCAGAAGAGATTCTAATACAGGCCAAAATTTGTGAACCACTTGGTTAACAACTATCTTGTTAGTGGATATTTAGTTTCTATTTTTTTTTTAATTTACAATACTGTAAGAATATTGACATCTGAAAACAGAAGCAGAAAATTGTTTTTCAGTAACCCCTCTTTGTAACCCCAAGCATTGCAGCACACCAGGCTTCCCTATCCTTTACCATCTCCCAGAGCTTGCTCAAATGCATGTCTATTGAGTCAATGATGCCATCCAACCATCTCATCCTCTGTTGCCCCCTTCTCCTTTCCTCAATCTTTACCAGCATCAGGGTCGTTTCTAGTGAGTCAGCTCTTTACATCAGGTAGCCAAAATATTGGAGCTTCAGTTTCAGCATCAGTCCTTCCAGTGAATATTCAGGATTGATTTCCTTTAGGATTGACTGGTTTGATCTCCTTGGTGTCCAAGGGACTCTCAGGAGTCTTCTCCAACACCACAATTCTAAAGCATCAGTTTTTTGGTGCTTAGCCTTCTTCACAGTGCAACTCTCACATCCATACATGACTACTGGAAAAACCACAGCTTTGACTAGATGGACTTTTGTTGGCAAAGTAATGTCTCTGCTTTTTAATATGCTTGGAAGTAGAAAGTTAGGAAGAATCTAGTTTCTCTCTCCCTCCCTTTATTCCTTTCCAGCTTTCCTCCTTGTTTCTGCCCTATTCCTTGTCTCTGACTTTCCCACTTTCTCCATAGTGAAAGATTAGATAGATTTAGGAGAAACAAAGTGCTAAAGGAAGCTTGGACCAAAAAAGGAGTTCAACAGATAATAGTGGGAGATACTGGTAGAAGGGAAGAAAATAATGTTGTCAAAAAGGCAAAGCATTCATTAATTTAACGGACGCATTTAAATAGAAAGATGCAAAATGGTGATACAATGAGGGAGAGAGGCTATCCTCAGGTTTTGGAATTAAGTGACTGAAGAAACATGAGACCAGGTGGGTTATTTTAGATGTTTCCTTGTGAAATAGAAATTCTCGTTTCAAGCCAGTTTTCGTTTCATCAGGACATCCACCTCATGCATTTAATTTTCACAACTGTTGCAAATGTAAGCAGTAAAAGCAAGTGAGTTCTCTTTCACTTGCTAGCTGTGTAATGTTCAGCAAGCCCATCTCTCTTGCATCAGTTTCTCTGTCAAATGTGTGAGCTAGATTAATCTACAAGCATCATTTGCCTCCAATATTCTTTAATTCCATGAGACAGCAATTTATTTTATTTTGTAATTAACCCCATTTCAGAAAAAAATAGCCTTTTCTTAATAGAGATGCAGATATACAGAACAGACTTGACACAGTGGGATGAATGAAGAAAGCAGCACTGACATATATACACTACCATGCATACAATAGGGAGCCGGTGAGAAGTTAGTGTATAGCACAGGGAGGCCAGCCTGGCCCTCTGCAATGACCTACAGGAGATGGAGATGGAGCGAGGGGAGAGAGGCTCAAGAGGGAGGTGACATATGTATAATTATGACGGATTTGCCTTGTTGTACGGCAGAAACCAATACAACATTGTAAAGCACTTTTCCTCCAATTAAGAAGAGAAAGAAAAAGAGCCTTTTCCTTTTCTTTATTCTAATTTTAAAACCCATGGGCCTTGGGGTATGTGACTATGAACATTCTGCAGCCATAAAGGTACATCCTTCTGTAACCTTTCTCATTCAAGAGGCATCAGATACCGTACGTTATTCTGCAACACAGAGGCCAAAGAGAACTCCTCGACTGTGGCAAGGTTTTAATAGTTCAGTGGAAATCAATCCACAAAGAGTTACAAGTGGCGAAATGAGATCTCTAGGAGAGGAACAATTTGAAACAAATTCTAGGCAAATGGAAACTTAAGGCTCAAACTCCAAGATTACCAAGTGACAACTCGGGGACTTTTCATCTTTCAGCAATAAGAAATGCACCAATGAAAACCGTGCTTTTCTTAAAAAAGTAATTATTTTGGGCTGTGCTGGGTCTTCATTGCTGCATGGGCTTTTCTCTAGTTGCAGCAAGCTGGGGCTACACTCTAGTTGTGGGGTAAGGGCTTCTCGTTGGGGTGGCTTCACTTGTTGTAGAGCATGGGCTCTATGGTGTTCAGGCGTGAGCAGTTGTGGCTCACAGGCTCAGCAGTTGTGGCTCCTGGGCTCCAGAGCACAAGCTCAGTAGTTGTGGCGCACGGGCTTCGTTGCTCCACAGCATATGGGATCTTCCCGGATCAGGAATCAAACCCATTTCTCCTTCATTGCCAAATGGATTCTTTACCACTGAGCCACTAGGGAAGTCCAAAACTGAACTTTTCTGATTAAAGCAATTGCCTTGTCAGGATAAGACCAAATCTACACAGTATAAAATGAAGAAAGAGTGCTTAGGCTGAAATAAACACCAAGTAAGTGACAAATAGTTCAGCATCAGTGAACCATAAGCCAATACCATATGTTGATCACACAGTATCAGACTGGAGGTTCCTGCTTGCTTGCTGGCCCAATGGATACCATGACTCCTCTTGTGGTGGATTGAATCAGATCAGATCAGTCGCTCAGTGGTGTCTGACTCTTTGCGACCCCATGAATCGCAGCACGCCAGGCCTCCCTGTCCATCACCAACTCCCGGAGTTCACCCAGACTCATGTCCATTGAGTCAGTGATGCCATCCAGCCATCTCATCCTCTGTCGTCCCCTTCTCCTCCTGCCCCCAATCCCTCCCAGCATCGGAGTCTTATGCAGTGAGTCAACTCTTCGCATGAGGTGGCCAAAGTACTGGAGTTTCAGCTTTAGCATCATTCCCTCCAAAGAAATCCCAGTGCCAATCTCCTTCAGAATGGACTGGTTGTATCTCCTTGCAGTCCAAGGGACTCTCAAGAGTCTTTTCCAACACCACAGTTCAAAAGCATCAATTCTTCGGCACTCAGCCTTCTTCACAGTCCAACTCTCACATCCATACATGACCACAGGAAAAACCATAGCCTTGACTAGACGAACCTTTGTTGGCAAAGTGATGTCTCTGCTTTTGAATATGCTATCTAGGTTGGTCATAACTTTCCTTCCAAGGAGTAAGCGTCTTTTAATTTCATGGCTGCAGTCACCATCTGTAGTGATTTTGGAGCCCAGAAAAATAAAGTCTGACACTGTTTCCACTGTTTCCCATCTATTTCCCATGAAGTGGTGGGACCAGATGCCATGATCTTCGTTTTCTGAATGTTGAGCTTTAAACCAACTTTTCCACTCTCCTCTTTCACTTTCATCAAGAGGCTTTTGAGTTCCTCTTCACTTTCTGCCTTAAGGGTGGTGTCATCTGCATATCTGAGGTTATTAATATTTCTCCCGGCAATCTTGATTCCAGCTTGTGCTTCTTCTAGCCCAGCGTTTCTCATGATGTACTCTGCATATAAGTTAAATAAGCAGGGTGACAATATACAGCCTTGACGAACTCCTTTTCCTATTTGGAACCAGTCTGTTGTTCCAGGTCCAGTTCTAACTGTTGCTTCCTGACCTGCATACAAATTTCTCAAGAGGCAGATCAGGTGGTCTGGTATTCCCATCTCTTTCAGAATTTTCCACAGTTGATTGTGATCCACACAGTCAAAGGCTTTGGCATAGTCAATAAAGCAGAAATAGATGTTTTTCTGGAACTCTCTTGCTTTTTCCATGATCCAGTGGATGTTGGCAACTTGATCTCTGGTTCCTCTGCCTTTTCTAAAACCAGCTTGAACATCAGGAAGTTCACGGTTCACATATTGCTGAAGACTGGCTTGGAGAATTTAGAGCATTACTTTACTAGCGTGTGAGATGAGTGCAATTGTGCGGTAGTTTGAGCATTCTTTGGCATTGCCTTCCTTTGGGATTGGAATGAAAACTGACCTTTTCCAGTCCTGTGGCCACTGCTGAGTTTTCCAAATTTGCATATTGAGTGCAGCACTTTCACAGCATCATCTTTCAGGATTTGGAATAGCTCAATTGGAATTCCATCACCTCCACTAGCTTTGTTCGTAGTGATGCTTTTCAAGGCCCACTTGACTTCACATTCCAGGATGTCTGGCTCTAGGTCAGCAATCACACCATCATGATTATCTGGGTCATGAAGATCTTTTTTGTACAGTTCTTCTGTGTATTCTTGCCACCTCTTCTTAATATCTTCTGCTTCTGTTAGGTCCATACCATTTCTGTCCTTTATCAAGCTCATCTTTGCATGAAATGTTCCTTTGGTATCTCTGATTTTCTTGAAGAGATCCCTAGTCTTTCCCATTCTGTTGTTTTCCTCTATTTCTTTGCACTGATCGCTGAAGAAGGCTTTCTTATCTCTTCTGAATGGTGGCCCCCAAAAGATATGTCCACCCAGGACTTATGGTGGACTAACTTGCTATAAGGTCTTTGCAAATGTAATATGTGCTGCTGTGCTGTGCTCAGTCATTCAGTCGTGTCCAACTCTTTGCGACCCCATGGAATGTAGCCCACCAGGCTCCTCTGTCCATGGGACTTTCCAGGTGAGAATACCAGAGTGGGTTGCTATTTCCTTCTCCAGGGGATCTTCCCAACCCAGGGATGAAACCCACTTCTCCTGCATTGCAGGCAGATTCTTTACCACTGCTAAGTCGCTTCAGTTGTGTACGACTCTGTGCGACCCCGTAGATGGCAGCCCACTAGGCTCCACCATCACTGGGACTCTCCAGGCAAGAACACTGGAGTGGGTTGCCATTTCCTTCTACAATGCATGAAAGTGAGAAGTGAAACTGAAGTTGCTCAGTCATGTCCGACTCTTAGCGACCCCATGGGCTGCAGCCTACCAGGCTCCTCCACCCATGGGATTTTCCAGGCAAGAGTACTGGAGTGGGGTGCCATTGCCTTCTCCGTCTTTACCACTGAGCCACCCTAAATCCCGTGATAAGTGTGCTCATAAAAGAGGAAGAGATGATGTGAAGACAGAGACAGAGATTCAGTGGTGTCTAGAAGCCAAGGATTGCCCACGGCCACCAGAGCCAGGAGAGAGATGTAAGATGAAAACCCCGTCTAGAGCCACAGGAGTAACCGACCCTGCTGATAACCTTGATTTCAGACTTCTGGATTTCTGGCCTCCATAACAGCGACAGAATTCATTTTTGCTATTTTAAACCATCCAGGCTGTACTAATATGTCACAGCAGCCCTAGGAAACAAACACACTCCCTTAGAAATATAGTTTCCAAAAATACTGATCTGCTCAGAGTTCCCTGAACACACTGTACACAGGCACATGAGATATAATCTCTGAGTCCTTTAGGGATAAGTGATGCTGGCCTAAACGCCACTTCCGTGACCTCTCATGGCCCCAGACCCTCCTCCGCGCATACTTTCTCGCCATTGAGGGTTTGCCACATCGGGTTGCTCAGGCTGTGCACTGCAGAAGGGTGTGCAGCCAGTGGGGTGAGAGTACTTTGCCCTCAAAGCTGTGCCTTTACTGTACGGCTGCAAATGCCTCTTTTTGGCACAAAGCCGCCACCCAGTCCCAAAGAGGTTTCTTTGTAAAATTTGTACAAAAATGACGTAACATCAGCCGTGGTCTTGGTGGTTTTTATGTCTGTCCTCTTGCCCCTTGTCTCATGATCTTAGCTCTTTCCCAAGACTGGTACCCACAAATAATTCCCAAACATCAAGCATCTCTTGAGACTATTAGAATTACCCAGTTGGGTGGGGGTAGCATAGAGGAAAACAAATCACATACCATACAATTTCAACATCGTGCTCAGCTTTCCCCTCATGTTACCCTCTCCTTTCCAAAATCCCAAAATCCTTACACACACTTCTGCTCCTAGTATAAGCCATCCCACCAATCTTCTCTGTGCACTATACTCTGGAGGATAAAATTTTCTCCATCTTTTATTCACTATTTTACATCTCTGAGCCTTTGAACATGCTGGTTCCTATGCTTGGAATCACTTTCTCCCCTTGTCCACCAACTCTTATTTATCTATTCATCTTTCAAACCCCATTTATAAATGAAAGAAATGGGATGAATAAAAAGTGAAGATTAGGCAATGCCTCTCTGAATTCACCAGTCATCATCTATCTTTTACATATTATCCTCTCTTCACTCCTACCTCTCTCAGCTTGATGATAATTCTTTGAGAGCGGAGCCCTGACTGGTTGCTCCCATTTCCCTGCACTTAGTTTATGCTCAAATATTTGTTTCCTGAACATTCTGTCATTACCAAATATCTTAGAAGGATTATAGTCACTCCAGTTTAGACTCTCGGCATTTTTCAAGCTTGACAAGTTTTCCTGCCATCCCTTCTCCTGGTGATGAGAAGTCTATAACATAAAGTCCTTTTCTTATTTACCATTGGGTTTCTGCAACAGTGTGTGGTTGCCACTGCTTTTTGCTCCTCCATTGATACATAGTCTTTAATTTTGCTTTCCTCACATAGTATCTTTCAGGAAGAATGTTTTTACTCCTTCCTTTGTAATTTGCTTTGTTGTGCTCACATTTATATTTATTGCCCCCTGTTTAAGGGCTTTTGGTGATGTTGAATTCCATCTGAATTTTATTTCTTTTTCAACTTTTGGTTTCCTTCAAATCCCAAAATTAGCAATGCCACTAAGCAAGGAAAAGTATGTTCATGAGCTAATTTCATCTTGACAGGCTCAAAATGCAGTTACGTTTTGTGGGGTATATTAGATTATGGCAGTGAGTTTAACCCAGGAAACATACGAAAACAACCTTTTCTAAAAATTTCCTCTATGTGGTTGCAGCACTTTATTTCTTCCTTTATTAATGAAGAAAGTTTTTTCCAGGCACTTAGTTCTCACCAGTTTCTTTCAAAATTGATGTTATTGAAATATAAAAACTATGACAAATGAAAATGTTACTTTCTAAATTTTAAGCTTATTATTGAGCATGGCTATAAAGTTCTTTATATACCTCACTGTAGAACAACCTCGTAACAACACCAAGAGGTAGCTACCATTATTGGCTTCATTTTATAGGTGGAGAAACTGAGTTTCTGAGAGGCAAAAGGACTGTTCCGAAGTTGTCCACATGGGACATGAGTCACCCAGCTTTCTATCCTGCTCTGACAGAGCTTGCTGCTGCTCCTTTCCTGTACATAGGTCCCCTTTTTTAGTCAGTGTGAGAGAGGCAGCTTCTAATTGATATTTATAAAAAGCACCTCAAAGTTAGTCTTTAATTCACTTGTTTCATAAAGGTGAAACCAAAATGTTGCTCCTTAAACAGGGATCCCCAAATCAATGCCCATGGCAGCCAGGCAGATAAAATAAATGAGGAAAGCAGGCGGGGTGTAAAATAAATCAAAAGCAAAACAACTGCATATAAAGTCAAGGTAATGGGTACCTTGGAGGACTGTTGGTTTAGTGTTGCCAGACATTTTCCAAAGAAGCCAGAAATTCAAATTGTCATTGGAAATAATCCAATTATTAAATGTTAGCAACTAAAATCAGGTTAGTTTTTCTAACTGTGCAAACTAAGTGTGACTACAACAACCCACAAGCTGCCAGCCAGCCAGTGACTCTGGTGGAGACTGATGTTGGCCCATAAACCACATATCCAATATGGTAGCCACTAAGGTCCATCAAGTCAAGGCTATGGTTTTTCCAGTGGTCATGTATGGATGTGAGAGTTGGACTGTGAAGAAAGCTGAGCACTGAAGAACTGATGCTTTTGAATTGTGGTGTTGGAGAAGACTCTTGAGAGTCCCTTGGACTGCAAGGAGATCCAACCAGTCCATTCTAAAGGAGATCAGTCCTGGGTGTTCATTGGAAGGACTGATGCTGAAGCTGAAACTCCAATACTTGGTCCACCTCATGCAAAGAGTTGACTCATTGGAAAAGACTCTGATGCTGGGAGGGATTGGGGGCAGGAAGAGAAGGGGACGACAGAGGATGAGATGGCTGGATGGCATCACTGACTCGATGGACATGAGTTTGAGTGAACTCCAGGAGTTGGTGATGGACAGGGAGGCCTGGTGTGCTGCGATTCATGGGGTCGCAAAGAGTTGGACACGACTGAGCGACTGAACTGAACTGAACTGAGCCACCTGTGACTATTTTAATGGTAATGAAATAAAGTTTGAAATCCAGTTCTTTAGTGACACTAGTGACATTTTGGTGATCGGTAGCAACCTGTGGCTTGTGGCTATGGTAATGGGCAGTGCAGAACATTTCTGTCATTGCAGAAAGCTTTGTTGGACAGCTCTGAACTAGAGCAACAAGAAAACCCTGGCTGTTTTTGTGTCTTCTGTGAGAATCTTCCCACTCTTTTGTTATTTTTGTTGTTACACAGTTGCTCAGTTGTGTTCAACTCTTTGCAACTCCATGGACTATAGCCTGCCAGGTTCCTCTGTCAGTGGGATTTCCCAGGCAAGAATACTGGAGTGGGGTGTCATTTACTTCCCACTGGTACTACAGTGCTTAAGATACGACTCCTCCAAGCCCATTCCTGCCACTTCTCTTCCACCTGAACAGAGGTCAAAAGGTCACCTGCCAGCCTGGGCTTCACTGTAACTGAGAACAAGTCAGATCCAGGGCAGGAGACTCTCCTGGCAGTCCAGTGGTTAAGACTCTGAGCTCCCACTGTCAGGGAACTAACATCCTGCCGGCTGCTTGGGGCAGCCTGAAAAACAGACAGACACACAAACAGATCCAGGGCAAGCCTGGAGAGCAGCAATGTGAGTCTTTAGTCTTTCCCATATCCTGGCTCTGGGATTAAAAGTCAGGCCACCATTCTCCCCTTTCTACAGAGATTCAGGGCCTCATAATTCTTTCAAAGTGTCAAAGTGTTAGTGGCTCAGTCCTGTCTGACTCTTTGCGATTCCACAGACTGTAGCCCACCTGGCTCCTCTGTCCATGGGATTTCCCAGGCAAGAATACTGCTGTGGGTTGCCATTCCCTGACCCGGGGATCAAACCTGCATGTCCTGCATTGCAGGCAGATTCTTGACTGCCGGAACCACCAGGGAAGACTTCATATTCTTTATTTACTCTCAAAAACTTATTTTCTAGAGAAACAGACACAGAAAACAAATGTATAGACACCAAGGAGGGAAAAGGAGGATGGGATAGTTGGGGAGATTGGGACTGACACATATACACTATTGATACTGTGTATAAAATAGATCACTAATGAGAACCTACTATATAGCCCAGGGAACTCTACTCAGCACTCTGTGGTGACCTAAATGGGAAGGAAATCCAAGGAAGAGGGGATATGTGTATACATATAGCTAATCCACTGTGTCATACAGCAGAAATTAACACAATATTATAAAGCAATTGCACTCCAATAAAAAAAATTTTTAACTTATTTCTAGGTTGTCTGAGTACAGTCAAATGTAAATAATGGATACTTGCCTGACACTTCTCTATCTTTCCCTTGGATATTTACATTTGCAGTATATACAATTCTAAGAAGAAAATGTCACACCTGCGGGTGGTGAGGCAGGACTTTCTATTCTCATAGGAAGACATCATGATCTCCTCACCGCGGCATCTGAAGTCCTGCCGCAGAGTCAGTCACCCCATTTCCATGGCTCTCAATCAGGCCCTACTCAGGATCCAGGTCAGAAGTTTCAAAAGCAGCTCACTCGTGAGGATACCTGTGTAGGATCACCAGCTTGAGCAAGTAAAATACAAGATTCCCAGGCAGATTCTTTACCAGCTGAGCCACAAGGGAAGCCCAAGAATACTGGAGTGGGTAGCCTATCCCTTGTCCCAGGCCCTTCTCCAGCGAATCTTCCCGACCCAGGAATTGAACTGGGGTCTCCTGCATTGCAGGCAGATTCTTTACCAACTGAGCTATCAGGGAAACCCAGGTTAAATTGAGTTTCAGCTAAATAATGAGTAACTTTTTAGTATAAAGAGGCCCCACATGCTGTGCAAAATGTGTTTGATCTGGAAATCCTGTGGTGCTTTTATAAAAATACTGTTTTTCTGACCCTACTAATTCTAAGTCACTCAGATTTAGGCATGATGGACCATAGTCAATTCACACGCCTTTCAGCCACGTTTCATTTCTTAGCCAAATCTCTATCACATTTAGAGTTGTCTTTTTCATGGAATCACAGTCTCCTATGGTGAAATATGAAGCTAAACATGTCTGTGGCCTTTATGATCTTCACAACAACCCTGTAAAGTAAGAAAGGCAACAGTCTCTCCATGTTGTCAATGAGAAAACTGAGGCTCAGAGAATTAAAGAAATTTCCCAGGCACAACCACTAGTAAGTAGCAAATCTAGGACTCACACCCAAGTCTTCTGGGTTCCAATTCCAGTGCTCATTCAACTCATCAGGATGAAAGTGAAAGGGGATCAGATTAATATCAGGAAAGAGAGAAACTGAATTAGAGAATGTTTCATCAAAAGTTTGACTAACTAACCAATTCTTGTTGTTGCTGTTCAGTCACTAAGTTGTGTTCGACACTTTGGTGACCCCATGGACTGTAGCCCGCCAGGCTCCTTTGTCCATAGAATTCTCAAGACAAGAATACTGGAGGGGGTTGCCATTTCCCTCTCTGGATCTTCTGGACCCAGGGATCAAACCTGCGTCTCCTACTTGGCAGGCGGGTTCTTTCCATTCTGTTAACTCACAGTTCTTGCTCTCTGTTTTTTAAATTTATTTGACTGCTGAGTCTTAGTTGCTGCATGTGGGATCTAGTTCTCTGACCAGGGATTGAACCCAGACCCCCGGCATTGGGAGTGCAGAATCTTAGCCACTGGGCCAGTAGGGAAGTCCAAACTCACAGCTCTCTTACCCACCAGTGAACTAAGAGTCTGAAGGGGCAGACTAGGGACCCAGAATTCAAAAGGTCCCAAGTCCCCAGGAATCTCGGGGTCTCAGAGAAAACTCAGGACTAGGTAATACAAAAACAGTCTAGAAATTGGCTTTGGGACTAGTAATGAGAATGATGACAGAGAATACCTGAAACAATGTTTTGTGCTCAGAACAGTTGTTAAACTGAGTAATGAGATACTCTGCCTGTAATTTACCTCAACCACCTCGTTCATACCCTGGAATTTCCTCGCAGGAACATAATGAATAGCTCTGCACCTGAACTGACCCTCTGGGCTGCCTTGCCGTAAACAGGGTCAGAGAGGGGTTACCAGTGGGAAGAAGGGGAAATAGAGAGACCTGGTAAACTGTTTTTAGGCATCAGAGGAAAGAAAACGGCTTCAATCAAATGAATGCCCAGAGGGGATGTCAGAAGCGGAGCTGCCTCCAGAACTCATATCCTTGAGCTCTTTGCTGTTGAGAGCGATTTACTGGAGGTGCCTCAAGTCATCACACATCCACAATGATATTGAACATTAATGTGCTACCAGAAGAGATCTATTCAGTTCCAAGAAATTCAATTAGTAAAGTGAATTTCCAAAAGAATTAGAGGAGTTGAAGCAGCATCTATCCATTTTAGTACATCTCTTGTTTAACCTTTTCTCTGAGCTATTAATATACCGAATCTTGGGCATGTGTGCATGCTAAGTCGATTTGGTCGTGTCTGACTCTTTGAAACTCTATGGGCTATAGCCCACCAGGCTCCTCTGTCCATGAGGATTCTCCAGGCAAGAATACTGGAGTGGGATGCCATGCCCTCTTCCAGGAGATCCTCCTGACCCAGGGATTGAACCCACATCTCCCGTGGCTCCTGTACTGCAGGCAGATTCTTTACCACTGAGCACCACTGGGGAAGCCCACTGAATCTTGAAATATCCCTGAATTCTGACACTTGATTGAGAGGTCCCCACTACAGACACGTAAGCCTGGATGTCATGCTCCACCAGCACATCAAGCATGGGAGGAGAACACACACTCAGCATCCTGTTGTTCCTCATTAATGTTCTTAATAACTAAACAATGCACCCTTATTAGGTTGTAGCAGAGTGAACGAGTTATTATGATAGACATGTGACCCTCATGAGAAAAGCTCAGACATAGAATCATTTTGGAAGTCTCTTTCTCTATTAACCTCCAAAGCACTCGAATAGTGCTCCTGAATAATAGATAATACTATCGGTACTTCGCACGCAAAATGCACCAAATACTTAGATTTGCAGTCAGCTTTCTCCTTCACTCTTTCACAGTAATGAGATTGAGAATTTCTAAGCTTGCCAAGAGCCTGAGGCACAAGAAGCCTAAAGCATTGTTTCCTGCACCTGACCAGTATTGGTTTGCAAACTGGCCCTCGTGCACAGAAGGCAAGGAGAGATGGAAGGAAGATGTAAACCATCCAGACTGGCAGGTGGCAGGTCCAATAAGCAAGGGAACTTACTGATGCGGCTTGTCTGGGGCACTGCAAGACAAGTAGATCTCTACACCTGCCCACCAGAATCTTACAAGTTTATGTAGCAGTTTTCATGGGGTTCTATGATGTATACCACGCACATGGTCTCAACAACATCTTCCTCCCTCATGACTGTGTCCTCGGAACAGTTACCCCTTTGGGAACAGTGGGCAGAACATTGATTTCAAGGTCAGGGGCAGGGGTGAGGAGACTCTGATCACTCAGGTCCAGCTTGAAGTTGAACCGACGGTCGTGTCCTCTCGATGACCTCCTCCAAAAACCAGGGAAAACAACCTAAAAATTATTTTCCCAAGGAATTTCTTCTGACTGAGGCTTAAAACATCATGCTCTTGCTTTTAATAAGACATCAGAGTTGGTAAAAATAGGGTCCATGAGTTTATGTGCTGGTTGGTTTAACAATAGTCCTCCATGGAAATAAAAAGGTTAGAGATCAGAGAGCTTTAGAAGTTATTTCCAGACTCATTTCCAGACCCATATTACGTGAGCAAATGCACACTTCGTTTAAACAGCAAATATGCGTTCCTGCCCCTAAACCAGCATAAATGGGAAACAAAAGAAAATAGCCAGTGTGTTATTTCTTTTGAGGAAAATTTCCCACTAGGTCCATTCTGATATTGTACCAAGAATAATAATGATGCTGACAACTGGTCACCAGCTAGGCTCAGGCTTGACAGTTGAAGTTGCTAGGTAACGAAGAGCATGCGCATAGGCAAGTGAGAGGGTAGACCTCCAGGATGACAGAGGGCATAGCCACTGTGGGAGATAGGGCATCAGGAACTGAAGCAAGAGGGCAAGGAGGGAGGGCTTCTAGAAATCTCTGGGCACGAATGCCCCAGGATTTGCTGGAGATAAATGCTAGCCTTTAGGCTGGCACAACTCGTGCTTACTTATTTTCTCCCAAGCTTTAATACTTGTTTCTCTCTTTACAAAAATCAGTGTGATTGTGTCTACTGTCGTGATGCCAACTCCATGCTGATGAAGAAGAAAATCTATGTTGCGGTTGGCTGTAATCGTTTTTTCTCCTACTGTTACTTCTTCTAGAAGCTTGAATCTGGTCTGTCAGGTGACCTGTGTGTGTGTGTGTGTGTGCACGCACGTGTGTGCATATATGTGCACCTGCTCAGCCATGTCCGACTCTTTGTAACCCCATGGACGGTAGCCCGCCAGGCTCCTCTGTCCATGGGATTTTTCAGTCAAGAATACTGGAGTGAGTTGCCATTTCCTTTTCCAAGGGATCTTCCCCACCCGGGGATGGAACCCACATCTCCTGCATTGGCAGGTGGATTCTTTACCACTGAGCCACCAGGGAAGTCAAGATCACATAGCCAACTGGAAGACAGATCTCAGAGTTGACCCCAGGCTTCCTGGCTTCAAAACTACACACTTATCTACTACATTACAGTTCCTACTCCCATCCATCTTCAGAGAAATTAAAGTTAAATTCCCCCTAGTTCTACTCTGCTTAGGGGAGGGAGCCCACAGGGCTACGATATCCCACCTACCTAATTTATCTTGGATGCCCTGAAAATATTTCACCAGTGAGCACAACTCCAGCCTGGGTGAGGGGTGACAGTGCCAATCAGGATATGTTTACCTTGCTCTCCAAAATCCAGGATGTGGCACGATGAACAAATACATCATCTAAATAATAATGTGCCACCAAGAAATACACCTCTTTAGCTGGGTAGAATCCATGACAACAATTCTCTCCAATCGATCTTCTACAATACAATCAGAGTTATGTTCATAAACACAAATTTTACCCTGTTACTCCTACAACGAAAATATTTGAGACTTTGATCATCTACCCAACAGAGTCTAAATAAAATTGTTATTTTGCAATGTATACAAACATCGAATCATTATGTTGTGCACTGCAATCTAATATTCAGTATAATGTATGTCAATCCTGGGCTTCCCAGTGGTGCTAGTGGTAAAGAACCTGCCTGCCAATGCAGGAGACATAAGTCAGTTCAATCCCTGCGTCAGGAAGATCCCCTGGAGGAGGAAACGGCAACCCACTCCAGTATTCTTGCCTGGAGAATCCCATCAACAGAGAAGCCTAGTGGGCTACTGCCCATAGGATCTCGAAAGAGTCAAACACGACTGAAGCGACTTAAGCACACACGCGCGCACACGCGCGCACACGCGCGCACACACACACATCAATAATCTTCAATAGAAAGAAAAGAAGGAAGGAAAGAAGAAAAAAAGAAAGTTATATTTGGCCAAGATCTTGTCCCAATTTAACTCAAATTTCACACCGTGCTTTCCTAGTCACAAAACCTTAATTTTAGCCCATTCTCACCTTGTTTGCCTAGATCTTTACTTGTCCTTAGAAATCCAGTCCAACCAGAGCAGAATGTGAAGTTTTCACCTGTGTAGATATTAAAATAGCCAATCACGGGAACAGAAATAGAGTTGAAGAGAATAACAGTCATTCAGGAACTTAAAGAAATAGAGAGAAATGAAGGAATATGATCTGGGGGTTGGTGGAGAATACCAGCAATGAAGAGAAGTGGTTGAAAAGCCCAGTGACTTGAGATTCAAGAATAGGTGTTTGGGGAGGAGATGAAATGACCTGGAAGAGGCAAACAAGAGAACAATTCTCAGCACTCTTCTTGCCTACAGAGAAAGCAGTGTCTTGGTGGGTGGGGGTTGGTGGGGTAGGGGGGCTGGGAGGGGAATGGAGAGGCTTTCTTGGGAAAGACTTTGTTTACAGAGGGAATGTAAAGTTTGAAGGAGATGTTTATCAAGTTGAGTGTCATTTTCCCCTCCTTCCCCAGCAAAATTAAGAACAGCCTCCAGAACACTGTAAGATATGATTCAGGTGGAGCTGTTGCATTGCTAGTGAAATTTTACATGTCTAAGGCCCAGTAGCACCGCAGAAACAATTAAGTGCCCTGCACTGACGTATTGGTTGGAAAATTATGCACCCTGTAGCTAGAATTTTCAGTCATAAACAAGAAAGCTCTCTACCCTTGCACTGAATTTTATCCAAAGCAATATTAAGCGGAAAAGGCAAGATACAGAATAACATATATGGAGGTTAACGTTTGTATAAAACTAAGGGAGAAGATAGGGCTTCCCTGATGGTTCAGATGGTAAAGAATCCACATGTCAATGCAAAAGACCTGGGTTCGATCCCTGAGTTGGGGCGACCCCCTGGAGGAGGAAATGGCAACCCACTCCCATATTCTTGCCTGGAGAATTCCATGGACAGAGGAGCCTACAGTCCATGGGGTCTCAAAGAGTCGGACACGACTGAGTGATTAACACTTTCACTTCAAGGGAGAAGACAGGGTGATACACACACACACACACACACACCACTGCCTCTGGAAAGGTATATGAGGAATTGGTGATGTTGGGTTGTTGGGTAGGGTAGTATTAGTTGTTTCTGGGGAATAAGAATATTCTTTTGTAACTTTGAAATTTGGTAAAAATAAATCATGAAAACATCAATTTGAAATGAAGTGAAATTGAAAAGCAGAATATTATTAAAGAAAGGATGTAGAATCCTGAATTGTACAGAATTGCTAACAGGCTTGTGATTTCTCTGCCCTCTAGAGGGTGCCTTGAGAAGACCCTGAAATGCGCTTACTGTGGACTCCTCACCATCCAGCCTCCAGTTAGTCTGGGAGTACAGGCACGCAGTGGTTGCTTACAAGATGGTTTTCCCCTGCCTACAAGCCAGTGGTTCCTGTAATGGTGGCGTTAACGACTGCTAAAGCAAGAGGAATCAGAACTTGAAAAACCATAGCTCTGTTGAAATCTTAGAATCACACATGTTAAAACAGAACTGAGCCTAGGTCTTTAGTCATGAATGAAATATTGATGATGATATTTTATTATGGTCAAAGATAGAAACTAGAAAATAAAATTGTAGAATGATTTTTCTATTTATGAGTGTAGCCTTTGACATAAAAATGACTTACATAATAAATCATGGATGTCAGATCTTAAATCCTGGAACACACAAAATATATAGAAAGAATTTTACAATCACATGTTCTTACTGAAAACTACAGCCGGAAATAGAGTTTTTTAAAATACTTAATTTTAAAAAATTTACATAATTTTAAACTTAATAATAATATATTTCCATCATCACACTGTCATTGATAATATTTTTCATATTTGCTTCCAACTAATTTCTTCCTAAAAAACTAAGATATATATTTCCAATTAGAAAATGATGACAGATTCATTATTGACAATGTCAAAAATATGGAAATTTTAACACTGTTATCAGGAGTAATTAAAACAATATGAAATTGACAGAAATAAGTCTATTGTTTCTGCAACAAGAATTTTCAAGTCAATGCACATATTCATAACTTTTAAAAGTCTCTTCTAAAAGATCACCAAAGACTATTTAATCTTGTTTTGTGCTAAGTTCTTTGCACACTATTACATAAGGATATATAGTTTAAAGGAAGAGAAGCAACTTATTTTATGTTAATTGTTTTGTTGTGGTTGTTCTGTCGAAAGTCACGTGCAACTCTTTGTGACCCCATGGACTGCAGCACACCAGGCTTCCCTGTTCATTGTGAGTAGTCTCAGCAGTCATCACTGAGCCATCTTAAGTAGTTGGGGAGCAGATAGACTGGTTTGGGTCTTTGGGAATGATGCTGAAGCTGAAACTCCTGTACTTTGGCCACCTCATGTGAAGAGTTGACTCATTGGAAAAGACTCTGATGCTGGGAGGGATTGGGGGAGAAGGGGAGGACAGAGGATGAGATGGCTGGATGGCATCACTGACTCAATGGACGTGAGTTTGGGTGAACTCCGGGAGTTGGTGATGGACAGGGAGGCCTGGCGTGCTACGATTCATGGGGTCGCAAAGAGTCGGACACGACTGAGCGACTGAACTGAACTGAAACCCAGTTAAAGACACACCCTTTGATTTTCCAGTATATAAACTCTTGCCAGTACCTCTCCTCTCTCTGACAATTAAATGTTGCTGAGCCTCGAGATTCTTTCCTAGATATCCTGTCCTCTATAAACTCATAGTGCAGGTTCCTTGCATTCTCCTGGCTTAGCTGTCACCTGCATGTGATACCTGGATCACTGTCTGCAACTCCAGACTCCTCACTGAGCTCCAAGCTTGCTGCATCTTTCCATACACAAATTCCCTGGATGCATCTAACTCAACATGTCTAGAAGTGAACTCACCTTCTCCACCGCACCAACCCTGACTGTTCCTTCATCAGTGTTCGCTGTCACCTGCTTATTCAGCCAAGAGCCAGTGAGCACTCTTTGCTATTCTTCTTCCTTGCCTTCGTGTCAGATTTCTCGAGCCTGTTCAATTTTACAACCTAAGCATTGTCAATTTTCCTGCCCAAGATCAGGCTCTGAATATCTCTTACCTGCATTGTTTCAATCACTTCCTAATTATCCTTTCTGTATCCAGGCTTAGCTTTCTCTGCATTCATCCTCAACACAACCAGAAGGTTGTGTTCAAAATGCACTTCTGGAGAGAAAATATCACTTGAGGTCATAAAACCTGGTCTACTGTTTCTCCTGGTTTATTAAATGTAGACTTTTTTAACACATGGATAATGTTATAAACCATTAATAAAAGTTTGCAAGGTCGTTTACAACTTAAAAATGCCTGATATATAAACATCTCTTACCTGGACATAGGTGTCTCATTAAGAGTCTCTTCTTCCGATTTCCTGCAGAGCCTCCACTTGTACAACTCGAAGGACATTGAAGTCCCAGCGAGGGGCACACCTTCAGCTACAATGGTGCCCCGTAGTGTTGGCCGCAGAGAAGTACTAACTGGATGACTTCCCCCTACAGCGCTGCAGTCATCGGTGATTCCCCTTCTCTGCTGCTTGCTTCCCCATCACCTTTATAGTAAGTTCTCTACATATGAACCTTCAAGTTGCGAACTCTCAAAGATGTGAATGTGTACTCAAATGTCACATACGTTAGTTCCCGTGTCTGGTGTACATTGTCATGTGGGTGCATTCTCTACAAATGGTTGTGCTTTTGTGTACTTTACTGTGCAGTACTGAATAGAGTACAGAAGTACCGTATCTTTATTTCAAGCCCAGGAGGTCAGGAAGCAAGCATAAAACAGCAGTAGTTAGCCGATTATGTTCGTTGGGTACCTAAGCTAACTTTGTTGGACTTAACGAATGCACTTTCAGAACAGAACTTGTTCACATGTAGGGGACTTACAGTACATCCCATTTCCTTGCACAGCTGAGGACATGTGTCCTTTCCTGATGGTTCTGGGGAAGTACGTGTGTGATTCCCTACTGCCACTTTGATTATCAGAGCCCTGTTTGATGGCTCAGGGCTCTCTCTGATACCACAAGAACCCTGGAAACCTCGCTGTTGGATGCTGCTTCTGAGGCTACAAAGCAGCAGAACCAGAATGAGCTGAATGCCGAACAGGAGAGAGGAGGGTGTGAACTGACCCCACTGAGTGGAACCCAGAATTGACTTCCTCATAGAAATAATGCTATCATCCTGGCTATGTACTATTATTAATACCATCAAGCACAGAGGTGCCAAATAGGACTTTGAAGGTCATTCTGGAAAATTGGTGCTAGTGGTAAAGAACCTGCCTGCCAGTGCAGGAGACATAAGAGATGCAGCTTCGATCCCTGGGTCAGAAAGATCCCCTGAAGGAGGGCATAGCAACCCACTCCAGTATTCTTGCCTGGCGAATCCACGGACAGAGGAGCCTGGAGGGCCACAGTTCATGGGGTTGCAAAGAGTCAGATACAACTGCAGCGACTTAGCACCCCTCATGCATAAGCACTACAGTTGTTGGAAAATGCATTCGGAACTGACTTAGAAAGGAACGCTTGAGAACTTCCCTGATGATCCAGTGGATAAAACTCTGCATTCCTAATGCAGGGGGCCTGGGTTCAACCCCTGTTCAGGGAACTAGATCTCATATGCAGCATCTAAAAGAACCTGCATGGTGCAACAAAGACCTGGAACAGCCAAATAGATAATACTTTTGTAAAAAGAGAAACTTGTAATCAACTGATATTTGGGACATTAACATGTCCCAAAGAACAAAAGAACACTTGTAATCAACTGATTACAAGTCCCAAAAGAACACTTGTAATCAACTGATATTTAAACATTAACATGATCTTAGAATCATGTTAATGTTTACAAATCCATCTGAGGCAATGCACACATGAACTATAATAGCCATCTTCATTAATAAGTGTATTTCAGGGGTTTTCTCCAGTACCCAGAGCAGTTGTTTACAAGAGTGGCCATTTTCCTGAAATTAGGCACACTGGGGTCAGACTTAGAATATTTTTTTGGAGTAGTGCAGACATCCTGGAATATGAAGTCAAGTGGGCCTTAGGAAGCATTACTAGAACAAAACTAGTGGAGGTGATGGAATTCC
The DNA here is from genome assembly GCF_002263795.3 of Bos taurus. Classification (NCBI taxonomy): domain Eukaryota; kingdom Metazoa; phylum Chordata; class Mammalia; order Artiodactyla; family Bovidae; genus Bos; species Bos taurus. The sequence goes on along the minus strand of NC_037351.1, from coordinate 25,407,340 downwards.
AGCTGAGCTATTTCAAATCCTAAAAGCTGATGCTGTTAAAGTGCCGCACTCAATATGCCAGCACATTTGGAAAACTCAGCAATGGCTACAGGACTCTAGATGATCAGTTTTCATTCCAACCCCAGGCGTGCTGCAGTCCATGGGGTCACAAAGAGTCAGATACAACTGAACGACTGAATATAGACACAAAGATACATATCCAGCTGCTGCTGCTGCTGCTAAGTCGCTTCAGTCATGTCCGACTCTTCACAGCCCCATAGACTGCAGCCTACCAGGCTCATCCGTCCATGAGATTTTCCAGGCAAGAGTACTGGAGTGGGGTGCCGTCACCTTCTCCAATACATATCCAGAGTCAGTTCTTAATGTTATTCCTCCTGCCCCTCTGCTCCAGTCTGACTGCATTTCTTGAAAACACCAAGGTCCAGTCCACCTTTTAGTGCTCTTGTTGCTCAGAACACACTTCCCAAGATTTTTGCTCGACTCTCCCCACACCTACATGTGTCCTCTCCCCAAAGACACCGTAGCTGAGAACACCATTTCAAATAGCCTCCCATCCAGCAACCTTACTCTGCTTTATTTTTCTTTAAAATGCATATTTACCTGAAAGATATCTCTGTCTGCTCCTTTTCTGCTTCTTCAACTAGAATGTAAGACTCGTGGGGGCAAGGAGTTTGTTCGCGGTCTCCCCTGATGACACCCCAGGAGGCAGTGCAACACACGGTAGGTGCATAGGAGACACAGAAGAAGAAACACACAATTTTAAAGAACGAATGAATTCATTCGCCATTCTGAATGTTATGCCTCTTGATGAAGGTGAAAGAGGAGAGTGAAAAAGCTGGCTTAAAACTCGACATTCAAAACACTAAGATCTTGGTATCCGGTCCCATCACTTCATGGCAAATAGATGGGGAAACAATGGAAACAGTGAAAGACTTTATTTTCTTGAGCTCCAAAAGCACTGAAGAAGGTGACTGCAGCCATGAAATTAAAAGACACTTGCTCCTTAGAAGAAAAGCTGTGACAAACCTATGTGCTAAGTTGCTTCAGTTGTTTCTAACTCTTTGCAACCCTATGGAGTATAGTCTGCCAGACTCTGTCCATGGGATTCTCCAGGCAAGAATACTGGAGTGGGTTGCCATGCCCTCCTCCAGGGGATCTCCCTTGGAGGGAGGATCTGGGAGATCCCCTGAAGGGATCTCCCCAGGGATCGAACCTCAGACTCTTATGTCTCTTGCATTGGCAGGTGGGTTCTTTATGACTGGAGTCCCCTGGGAAGCCCATGACAAACCTAGACAGTGTATTAAAAAGCAGAGACATTACTATGCTGACAAAGGTCCATATAGTCAAATCTATGGTTTTTCCAGCAGTCATGTATGGATCTGAGAACTGGACCATAAAGAAGGCTGAGTGACAAAGAACTGATGCTTTTGAACTGTGGTGCTGGAGAAGACCCTGGAGAGTCCCTTGGACTGCAAGGAGATCAAACCAGTCAATCCTAAAGGAAATCAACCCTGAATATTCATCGGAAGGACTGATGCTGAAGCTGAAGCTCCGATACTTTGGCCACCTGATGCGAAGAGGCAACACTTTGGAAAGACCTTGAGGCTGGGAAAGATGGAGGGCAGGAGGAGAAGGAGACAACAGAGGATGGCATCATCGACTCAACGGACATGAATTTGAGCAAACTCCGGGAGATGGCAGAGAAAGCAATGGCACCCCACTCCAGTACTCCTGCCTGGAAAATCCCATGGACGGAGGAACCTGGTAGGCTGCAGTCCATGGGGTCACTACGAGTCAGACACGACTGAGCGACTTCACTTTCACTTTTCACTTTCCTGCATTGGAGAAGGAAATGGCAACCCACTCCAGTGTTCTTGCCTGGAGAATCCCAGGGATGGGGGAGCCTGGTGGGCTGCCGTCTATGGGGTCACACAGAGTCGGACACGACTGAAGCGACTTAGCAGCAGCAGCAGCCGGGAGATGGTGAAGGACAGGGAAGCCTGATGTGCTGCAGTCCATGGGGTTGCAAAGAGTTGGACACAACTGAACAACTGAACAACAAAGAACAAATAAACAACCATATAGTGATTTACTTTGCTGTGCAGCAGAAACGAACACAACATTGTACAGCAACTATACTCCAATAAAAAATTTTTAATAGGCTTTTTGTTATCTTTTTTGTTTATAAGTAGGCTCAGGTTCCTCAGCAGGGGAGATCTGAAGGCAGCATGTACTAGGGCCATGTTCATTACCACAGGCTGCCCCAAATAGACCGGCCCCTGCGCTTTCGTTATTTACAGGGACAGTCGGATGTGATCACAAACAGAAAGGGCAGGCATGTAGGGCCGAAACTGCCAGGATGGACGTGTCTAACTTTCCAGTCCTTTAAAAATAGGAACTGAACATCCAGTCCCATGTTTCCTTATCAAACATTGGCCTTCAAATTCACACCGCTGTATTATTCTCAAATTGCTTCATCTAGCTAATTTGGGGAGCTGACTGAGGACCAACGAAGGTCTCGTTAGAAGGTGACCTTTGTTAATAGAGCTCCAAGCCCCAAAATGCGGCTTCCCAGGTGGCGCTAGTGGTGAAGAACCTGCCTGTCAATGAAGGAGACGTAAGAGACGTGGGTCCGATCCCAGGGTCAGGAAGATCTCCTGGAGAAGCAAAGGGCAACCCACTCCAGCATTCTTGCCTGGAGAATCCCACGGACAGAGGAGCCTGATGGGCTACAGTCCATAGTATCACAGAGTTGGACATGACTGAAGCGACTTAGCACAGCACACAAGCCCAAAAATGGGATTTCGAGGGTACTGGGATCAGGGTAACCTAATAATTCTACCTCTCAGTCACAGACTTATTTGATCTGAGATTGTTTTCAAATTCATTTACTTAAATTAGGTCATTCACTACAATTCATTTGGCAAGCAAAGACAGCCAAATATCAAGTGAGATTCAAAATTTTCTAACAAATTGAATAAATACTCATTTGTTGATACGATTATGGAATTAGCAAAATGGCCTATTCCTCGGTATGAAAGATTAAGATCCAAATTATTTTATGATGGCTTATCTCAGTGATGAGTGAAATGAAATGGAGAATCTACTGATCACAAACTAAAAGATCATTGTCAAAAATAAAGACCACTGGGACACAGTTTGAAACTGCAAGCTATGATTTCCATGTGGCCCTCAGGCTCGGTCTCTAATGCGGGGTCCATGTCTTAATTTGAAACGGTCCTGGTCCTTCATAGCACTCTATTTTGAGGTTGCCTTCCCCTCATTATAAGAACCTTTTTTTTTTTTTATTGCTTCTGTTTTGTTTTGGTTTTTTGGCACCGAGGCATATGGGATCTTAGCTCTCCAACCAGGGATCAACCTGTACTCCCTCCACTGAAAGGTGAAGTCTTAACCACTAGACCACCAGGGAACTCCCTGTTAGGTTTAACAGGTTACATTTTCATTAAGACTTTATATTAAATATTCTCTATACACATTTTCACTTATTGCATTAGCTTTTTGAGATTCTAGGAAAACACTGAAGAGACTTTAGGTTTATCTTTTCATTATTTAAATTTAAGGGGATTCATTTGCAGAAAATGACACCTTTTACTCAGAAGAATGTCTGTGCGCAGTTGGGGAGCGGGCATGGTAAGTTACTTTAGTTGTGTCCAACTCTGTGTGACCCTATGGACTGTAACCTGCCAGGTTCCTCTGTCCATGGGATTCTCCAGGCAAGACTACTGGAGTGGGTTGCCATTCCCTTCTCCAGGGGATCTTCCTGACCCAGGGATTAAACCTGTGTCTCTTACGTCTCCTGCATTGACGAATAGGTTCTTTACCATTGGCGCCACCTGGGAAGCCCTGCAATTGGGGTGAAGTGAAGTGAAGTCGCTCAGTGGTGTCCAACTCTTTGAGACCCCATGGACTGTAGCCTACCAGGCTCCTCAGTCCATGGAATTCTCCAGGCAAGAATACTGGAGTGGGTTGCCCTTTCCCGCTCCAGGGGATCTTCCCAATCCAGGGATCGAACCTGAGTCTCCTGCATTGCAGGCAGACGCTTTACCATCTGAGCCACCAGGGCTTATTTTCTTGCTGCTCTCATATCTATCGGGCTTCCCTGGTGGCTCAGACAGTAAAGAATTCATCATTTCTATAGAGAGGAAGAAGTGTATCGAAGGCTTTCCCCATCCCTCTTACCTACCTGCTAGCCTTGAAACAAGGATGGACTCACCTGTGTGGAGACAGTGGAGGCAAAGATTGGGCTCCCGTGTGGTTCTTTCTCAGTCTTCCTGCAGGCTTTCCCCTTCTCCTTCAGTTCACGGTGAGCCATGAACGTGCCAGGAAGAAAGGGAAGTCTGAGGACTCAAAACACTCTGGTCTGTGTGTCTGGGTCTGAGCCAGGCTGAGATTCTCCGTCTTCCTGGAAAGTTGAATGTCTACACCTCTGATCAGGGAAGTGGGTGAAAAAGCTCTAGATTTGAGGTCAGACAGGAATATAAAAAGATCTGCTTCAACTCAGCACACGGGTAATTGGGATAATTATTTCACATCGTTCTGAAAGGCTCAATTATTTGCAGGGTCATGTTTTGAGTTTTTGTTTTTTTTTCCAAATCTACTAGAAAGCAAGAGGAGGAAGAATTCTATTTCTTGAGTTGGCACACCTCCTACTCACCAGCTCCTCTACGCCATCACCAAATCATCCAATTTATAGCTCTGAAGACTCTGGAAATTATTAAAAGGCTACTGAAAATTATCTCTCTGCATTTTGCTTTAAATAACATTCACCAAAAGGGGTGGGAGAGGGAAGAAAATACTGAAATTCTGAGTAAGCATCTAAATTTGACACTAGATATCACTATCCTGATATTTTGAATTAGGTATTCAACCGTTTCCCCCCCAATCAGTTTCATGTGCTTCCTAAAAATGAAAGTAACAAATGCCAAATATTTCAGCCTAGCTTATCATCTGCCACATGATTTTTGTCGGTGGCGGGAGGGTGGGGAGCATTTTGTGGGAGGTGCTTCTCCCTGCTACTTTCCTAAGCTCTGAGAACATCAAGTCTGAAGTCTAACAACCATTATGGTCTACAGCCATGATTCTCAAACTTGGTTGCACAATAAAATCACCTGGGAGATTTCTTTTTGCTAGTATGTGTGAGCTCCTCCTGAAGACTCATGTAAATGGTACAGGGTGGGGTGTGAACAGCAGCACCTGTTTCAAGTTCACCGGGTGATTGTAATCAGAAGCCAAGGCTGAGCCCTCTGAACTGTGGTAAATGGCTCTTACCTTCAAAGGGGATGACAAAGGATGAGGGGGTTGGATGGCATCACTGACTTGATGGACATGAGTTTGAGCAAGCTCCTGGAGTTGGTGATGGACAAGGAGGCCTGGCATGCTGCATCCATGGGGTCATGTAGAGTCTGACATGACTTTGTGACTGAACTGACTGACTGACCTTCAGTCTGCCTCAGAATCACCCCCAAGGACCCTCACAGACCTTTCAAATCAGAAAGTCTGGTCTGAAGCCCAGGAATCTGTATTGTTCTATGATCCAGCTGAGCCCTGGACCAGCATCTGGGAGGCACCAGAATGGATTTCCATTTCTCATCTCATATATCCTCCATGTTCAGATAAGCTGTTATCATGCCATCTGCTGGGTCTCCAACCCAAGCCCCAGTAACTTCATAGCTGCTGCTGTTGCTAAGTCGCTTCAGTCGTGTCCGATTCTATGCGACCCCATAGACGGCAGCCCACCAGGCTCCCCCATCCCTGGGATTCTCCAGGCAAGAACACTGGAGTGGGTTGCCATTTCCTTCTCCAATGCAGTAAAGTGAAAAGTGAAAATGAAGTTGCTCAGTCGTGTCCGACTCTTAGCGACCCCATGGACTGCAGCCTACAAGGCTCCTCTGTCCATGGGATTTTCCAAGCAAGAGTACTGGAATGGGGTGCCATCGCCGTCTCTGAACTTCATAACTATTCTGTCTTTTCCCCATCTTCAATTTCCCTTGAAACTGCACAAGATTTGCTCCTAAAATGGAACATTGCTGGAGATAGTTTGACAGAGGAGACACTTTGCCAAATGAAAAGTTCCTGTCAAAGCATAAGATCACTTCTCTAAAGAACAGCTTCATGCCAGGTACAGAATTTTCCCAAACATTTCTGACCCGAGTCTGTTCCCAACCTTCAACCAGTTGGCATCAGAGTCATATCCTAGGGACTTCCCTGGTGGTCCAGTGGTTAAGACTCTGCCTTCCAATGCAGGAAGTACAGGTTTGATCTCTGGTCACAGGGCTAAGATCCCACATGCCTCACGTACCAAAAAATATATATATATATATATATATATATACACACACACACACACACACACGTATATACATAGAAACAATATTATAATAAATTTAATTAGAGATATTAAAAACGGTCCACATGAAAAAAAAAAGATTCTTTAAAATAGAGTCACATCCCAGCTGGGCTTTCAAATCATCAGTATCTGTAACACCTCCTCTACTTCCTCCAGGAGCCCCCTCACTCCTCACCCCGTCACTCTTTGTCTCCCCCGGGATACAAATCAGCAAAGATTTGAGGCTCAGGGCTAGGGCGAGGATTAATGTTCTGCAGATTACCTGGTGACCTAAAAGCTTGGGAGTTTACTGACGTTTCCCCCCCTACATCACACCAAAATCTTTTCACCCTTTCCCCCTCCAAGGTTTGGACTCCACACCCTCTATCAAAGCCATCTGTAGCTCAAGGAATAATTACAGATTATCTGCCACTCTTTGGGGGGCAATTGAGGCACAGTATTAGGTATATCTGATCACAGGGATCAGACATTTTCAAGGGATATTTTCAAGGGAGAAGAGTCTGGTGGAGCATGAGAATTCAAGCTGGCATTGACAATGGCTGTGACTACAGAAGCTGTGTAGCTGGGAGCTTAGGTCTGCTCACTGCCCACGAGCTTCGTCATGAGGAGCCCTGTGTTCCAGCGGGCTCATCCTCTGGTCCACCAGCTTCCTGGTGCCCCCAAGGAGGCTCCTCCATCTCAATAGCCCTGGCTCTCTCCTAATGATTTTGGTGACTGTCTCTACTTCTCGGACCAACCCTCCATTCCATGCAAACCCCCATTAGGACACATTGTCTTATTGCCCTTGGGTAGCAGTCTCCTCTGCCTCTTCTTCACTTATTTCCTTTAACACAGGGAATTTCCCCAATTTGCATGATTTCTTATGTTTTTTGGTCCTCTTATTCATCTGTTCCCCTTATTTCCCCTATAGAGCCTCACAAACGTGTCCTCAAATTAATATATTCTGGTCTGCATTCTTAGCCAAATTTCCTCAATACTTTACTTCCTCATAGCTAAGTAATCTGTGTAATAAAAAAAGATACATCTAATAGTCCTTTTTTACACAAATTCGGGTCATATGATTGAAGCACTTCTTATCAGTCTCACATCACTTGCTGACACAACAAAAACTCTCTCAGTAAATGATTGAGAAGAATAAACAGTCTGTTCTCTTGCAATTAAGACATAGAGCATTTCTTACCATAGTTCAGTTTTGCGAATACAGCATAAATCCTGTGAGCACAGGCAAGGAGAAGCATATTTTTATCTAGATTAAGTCAGTGCTACTTCCCAAGTCATTTTCAACACTTATCAACCCCCAAAATCATCAGCAAGATTGACTGCAACATAACAATCATTAAGAAATTTCTCCATTACAAATGAAGCTCATTATTAGAGGCCACAGTAATTACTTTATGATGTTTTATAATTAAGTGGAACAAGGGAGGAGAAGATGGAGTCAGCATGTTAGATTTAAATTCTTTCTTATGCACACCACTGTTAATTTCACATCTAAAAACTAAAATTGACAGGCGGTTAAAAACAGTTGGCAAATTTCTTAAAAAAGTATAAATATCCCTAACAATGTTCACTTCTTAGTGAATTTTGAGGAAAAAAGAGTAAAACATATTCCATTGTTGGTACCTGGCACACAGCAGTCACTCAATAATTATTTATCACAGAAAGTATTTTTTATGTATTTATTTCTGTTTATTTATTTATTTGTCTGCACAAGTCTTAGTTGCAGCGTGTGGGGTCATTTCCCTAATGAGGGATCGAGCCCTGGGCCCTGCATTGGGACAGCAGAGTCTTAGCTGCTGAACCAGCAGGGATGTCCCTTATTACAAAAAGTCTTGAAGCCTGAGACTTGCCTTTGTGTCTTTCCATTCTCCCTAGAATAGTAATATAAGCCTCCTCTTTTGGAGACTAAAACCTTACTTATCAGGGCCAGCGGATTACCTACTTTTTTTTCCCAGTTAACTCTCCTCTTTAGATGTTGAGTGATCATAGATAAATTGTCTTTTGAGTTCTGCCTGTCATTATAGAACTTTAAGCTACTTTCTGGGCATCACAGATTAAATAAGAAGGTTCACTGGAAGGCCGCAACTCCAAGCTTCAACATGCTAATGTATGTTATTTTCTGAGACTGCCAGGGTCACATGCCAGGAGATGCCAATCTTATCTATCTTCTTGGTCCTCTGTACCTCTTCCCTCCCCGTCCTCCCCTTCATCCTTATGCCCTCTCTTCCCACCTGCTCACACCCCAAAATGTTGTCGTTGTTCAGTCACTCAGTCCTGTCTGACTCTTTGTGACTCCGTGGACTGCAGCATGTCAGGCTTCCCTGTCCTTCACCATCTCCCAGAGCTTGCTCAAACTCATGTCCATTAAGTAGGTGATGCCATCCAACCGTCTCATCCTCTGTCATCCCCTTCTCCTTCTGCCTTCAATCTTTCCCAGCATCAGGGTCTTTTCAAATGAGTCAGCTCTTTGCATCACGTGGCCAAAGTATTGGAGCTTCAGCTTCAGTGTCAGTTCTTCCAATGAATATTCAAGACTGATTTCCTTTAGGATTGACTGGTTTGATCTCCTTGGAGTCCAAGGGACCCTCAAGAGTCTTCTCCAACACCACAGTTCAAAAGCATCAATTCTTCAACACTCAGCCCAAAATGGATAAAGCTAAATTCTGAATATATTGTTAGCAATGCAGGCTTTCAGGGGCCCTTGGTCCTGGACATGAGCTCAGAGATGGGAATTCCTCTCTGATTCCCAGAGCTATGAGTGAGTGAGTGAAGTTGCTCAGTCGTGTCCAGCTCTTTGCAATCCCATGGACTCTAGCCTACCAGGCTCCTCTGTCCATGGAATTTTCCAGGCAAGAATACTGGAGTGGGTTGCCATTTCCTTCCCCAGATCTTCCCGACCCAGGGATTGAACCCAAGTCTCCTGCATTGTAGGCAGACGCTTTACCATCTGAGCCACCTAGGGCTATAAACCTGTTAAAAATCAAGAACATACCAAGGAGTGAGAAAATTGTTAATGAGATTCTTGACCTCCTTAATCAACAGAAATTGATCAGAGGCCAGAGAAGAAATTCAGGCAAGGCTATATTGGGGTCCCTGCTGCAGTAGGGGGCAGTGATAACAAACAACCGGTTCCCTTGGTTGCTCACTCCCCAAGGTGGGGACAAGCTTGTTCCTTACATGGGGTGGGGATAGGGATGTGTTGAGGAGTCGAGCTGGAGGGGTGGCTGGGTCCTTTGCCCTTAGGTGGTGTCCTGTGCAAGGGAGCTTGCTCAGTAACTTGCTTTTGCTCCAGGAGCTTCAGAAGTAACAACTGGTTCTTTTGGTCTCTTTGCATCTTTTGTCCAGAATTTGCCCTGAGTGAGAATGCACACGGTTATTTTTAGTCCCGTATAGTTTCTTTGTATTTTGTTGTTCTAGGAGAGGTGTGTCCAGGTGCAAGCATTGCAGCATTACAGCAAAGGGTCCCAGGGCTCAGCCTGTCTCAGGGTGATGGTGGGAGGGGTACATGTGGCTGAGAGGAAGGGGGAGGGGACAGGGGAGAACTTGGGGAGCAAGTTGACTGAACTGAGTACAGGTCCCAGGACAGCAGGAGAATCTGGGTTAACGCAGGTAGGTCTGTAAAAGATTCAGTGAGGAATAGGAGACAAAGCAAACTGATTATACTGAAATTCATTTTAACCTACTTCACAATTTTGCCTAAGGCCAGCTGTAGTCCTGTCCACTAGAAGTTAAGCACATGCCAGAAATAAAGATACGAGCCCTGATGGCTCAGAGGGTAAAGAATCCGCCTGCAGTGCGGGAGACCTGAGTTTGATCCCTGGGTCAGGAAGATCCCCTGGAGTAGGAGATGGCAACCCACTCCAGTCTTCTTGCCTGGAGAATTCTGTGGACAGAGGAGCCTGGCGGGCTACAATCCATGGGATCACAAAGAACAGGACACAGCTGAACAACTAACACTTTCACTTTCAGAAATAAAGCTATTTCATGAGCTTGATCTAAGTATTTCTTCTAATTAAAAATAGGATTCTTCAGAAACAGACTCACAGACACAGAGATCAGACTTGTGGTTTCCAAGGAGGATGGGGGAAGGATGGGGGGAAGGGAAGGACTGGGAAATTGGGGTTGGTAGATGCAAACCATTACATTTGCAATAGATAAACACCATAGTCCTACTGTATATCACAGGGAACTATATAAAATCTCCTAGGATAAACCATAGTAGAAAAGAATATTTGAAAAAGAAGGTATATATATATATGTGTGTACAGTTTGCTGTATAGCAGAGATTAGCACAACCTTGTAAATCAACTATACTTCAATTTAAAATATAAATAAATAAAATAAAAGGATTCTCTGGAAAAAAAGCAAATTATAAATACAGGCAGTTCTTTCTGTGTGTTTTTTAAACACATAGTTACCAAGAACATAAGATAAGTTAGAAAATATTTATTTGCTCTGTTCATCTCTCCAAAATACCACCTTTTAATAAAACAAAGCTAAATTTATAAGTTTCTCCCAAAGAGAGAAGACAACTTTGACAATCTTAGCAGCATTTCAAAGAGGGAACTCAGAAGTGAGATATTAATTCAGCTCTGGGGTCTGAGCTCAAGATGGGTTTAAGTTGGGTCTTCAAGGCAGGAAAATTTATTTCTATTGTACATAAATATAGAGTTTATTTTTACATATAATATGTTAAAATTATTTTATTACTTACTTATTTATATCTAGGTTGGTCAGCACAGCAAACCAAGGGTCTTGAATAAGAAACCTGTGGTTAATGAACAAGATTTTGCCCAGGTAAGCAACTTATTATCCCTAATGATTTGCTTTGAGGGAATTTCCTGAAGTAAACACTGAAGTTATTTATTGGTTTGCAACTGTATCTGTTTTGAACAAATTCTTAGGAATGAACTAGGAAGTCATGTTGACATAGGAATGCTACAGTTTTAGGTAAATCCCACTGATATACTTGTAACAAGAATTTCTTAAGAGGGAGGGGAGGAAATTTTTAGAAGTGATGGCTTTGTTTATGGCATTGTTTATGGTCATGGTTTCACAGGTTTACCTGCAAACTCGTCGAGATGTATATATTAAGTAGGTACAACTTTTTGTATGCCAATCATACCTCAATTTTAAAAATTATTTTACTTTGGCTACACTGGGTCTTTTTTTGTGGCACACGGGCTTTCTCTAGTTGCACTGCCTGGGTTTAGTTGCTCATGGGATCTTAGTTCCCCAACCAGGAATTGAATCCATGTCTCCTGCATTGTGAGGTGGATTCTTAACCACTGGACCACCAGGAAACTCCCTTAAAAATAATTCCTTTTAAGTATCTGCCTTTGTTAGAATTAGTGGGTGAACAACTTAGAAAAGAGACGTGTAGAATCTAAGAGTAGCTAAATTCTTCCACATGAGAAAGAGCATGGAGGTGCCCATGGAGATGAAACTTGGGAAACAGAGAATAGGAAGATCTTGACAAACTGGAGGCTGGGAGTCAAGAAGAGAGCTAGTATGGTGGCAGCGAGCAGCATGTGAAATAGAAAGAAAGATGGCAGAGGGAGTGGATATGGGAGGTTATGTGGAGGCTGGAACTGTGGGCAGCAGGAGTTAAATACTTGTAGTAGCATTTAAATACAATTGTATTAAAGTTAAATTCAATTATACAAAAATGTAGTATAAATCCAGTTTCCAAATTCTCAAGAGATGTTTGGTAAAGACCTGTGTGGAGTCCAATCTGCGTTTCTTTTATGTAACCATTCAGAGACTGGTCTCGTGAAGGGTGGGCACATTTAGGTCCCATTGACTGGACTGCAGTATTCAGATGCCAGGAAATGTTTACATGGTGGTTGTCCTTTAAAAGGCTCCCCAGGTGACTTGGTGGCAAAGAATCGACCTGCCAGTGCTGGAGGTGCAAGAGATAAGGGGTCGATCCTTGTGTGAGAAAGATCCCCTGGAGGAGGAAATGGTAACCCACTCCAGTACAGAGGAGCCTGGCGAGCTACAGTCCACAGTGTCACCAAGAGTCGGACACAATTGAGCACGCGCGTGTGCGTGTGCACGTGTGCGCACACACACACATTATATCCAGACAGTGAAACCACTGGAGAAAAACCCAAATAATAGATCAAGACCAGAAAAGAAGAACTAGATATATGAAAGGAAGTATTAGTAGTAGCCAACATATCAAAATAGAATCAACACTGTAAATGTTGGATAGACTCCATTTCCATACTAGAAAGATACTGGGAGAAATACAAAGGGTGAGAGAAAAAGAAAAGAGAATGACAACAAGTTTCATAATTTGAAACTATGTCATTAGCAGATGCTGTATTGGCTGCCTTCCTTGGCATTTATTTCATTAATAACTCAAAACAACCACTTACAGTAAATATTACACCATTTTCCAGATGAAAAACACAAGGGTCGCTTCCCTGATATCATTACAGCTTTTTAATAGTGAAGTTAGGATTTTAACACAGATGAGTCTTATTCTAAAGCTTACGTTCTTTACTTCTTATGGTCTGTACTGTTATTTTGGTGTGTTGTTATCGAAATTTCTGAGTAAGGTTTATTGCCATGAACTACAAATTCTGATGGGGGAAGGAAAAGATTTTCCCAAGCTCACAAATACCAGGCACCATTCTAGACAGAAGGTTAACTAAGCTTCCTGATTCTACATGAACAATTTGATTTGTCTCATAAAATCAAAACATAAAAGTAGTCTGGGATTTCCCTGGTGGTCCAGTGGTTTAGAATCCACCTGTGAATGCAGGGGACACTGATTCCATCCATGGTCTTGGAAGATTCCACATGCTGCTGGGCAGCTAAGCGTGTGCACCCTAACTGCTGGAGTCCAGGTGCTTAGTGCCTGTGCTCCACAAGAAGAGAAGGCTGCACACTGCAACTAGAGAGAAGCCCCCTTGATGCAACTGGAGAAAGCCCTTATGCAGCAACGAAGACCTAGCACAGCCAAATAAACTAAAAAAAGAAAGGAAAAAAAAAAAAAAAACAAAAAACCATGAAAGGAGTCTGAATAAACTTCCACACAATGACTGTCTAATATGTGAGAAGGATTCCTTTTGAACGAGCATGGCAATATCTTTCTAAATGAGCTGGATAAAATGAAAGCCAGACTAGTCCAAAGATACTAGAATCCCTAGATATTAAAAAACATAGACACTACTTGTGTTTCTTCTGTCGCCAACCTCCTCTAAGGGTACCATGAAGATACGTTCCCAGTCATTTTCCTAAGGAAATGTTACTGAAACTTTTAAAAATTACTATTTTTTTAAGTTGGAATATCCTAAGTGAGGTAAGAAGATTTTAGTGTAATTTTTCAGGAAGACAAAACAAGCTTTATATCCAGAAGCACAAAAGCTGGGAATTCATAGCCCGCCGGTTAAGCCTTGGAATATTCTTTTAAAAAGAAAGGAAAAGACGATGGTAAGGAAAAGATGAGTAAAAGGTTAAAAGTTCTATATGCTGCATGGAATTCGCTTGGGAGAAAAAGAAGTATCAGGCTGAAGAGGCATAAATGAAATAACCTTGAAGCCCATTTTGCCCTACAACTCTTGGTGTGTGTTCAGGGAGCATCAGATGTTTGGGTTTCATGTGTGTGTATGAGAGATGAGCAGAAACAAAAATAACCTCCCTCCCAGGAACAGTGAAAGACTTTAGCCACAAAGTAGGTCATAGCACCCGGCTACACCGCCCTCTGATGCAGGCTGCCCACTGTAAACAGAGTCAAATGACAGGCTTTTTTGGGATCAAATGATGGCGCTTCCCTGCCCATCCCAGTAACAGATTCCTGTAGTGAATTGCTCCTGAATGAATCCTACAAACCCCTGAGTCCTTTTTAAACTTTAGTGAAAAGAAATAAAACCTTCTCATAGAAGGAGAAAGGAGACACCAACATTCAGACTCAGACTGATTTTTGTAGCAATGATTTTCATTACAAATTTAATTGCTGGGTATTAAATATTAGCACTGCTGGAGGCTGGAAGGATATACTTTTTCTTTTTTCTGTTTGTTTTGTTTTCTTTGGTTTGGTTTGCTTTTCTCTGACATCGATAGTGAGTTCTCACTTTTTTTGTCAAGATGTTGGCAATCAGAATGCAGTAGAAAGAGAACTAAAGAGAGATGCTCAGAGTCTCCTGGGTGAGAGAACCTTGCCCCTTCTCAATGCGCCCCCCACACTAGAGCTGAGGTGATCATCTTCCTAATATATCTCCCTGTGTAAATCGTTTTCTCCCTGCGTAAATCATTAAACAATATCTGAAAGATAAAGGTCCCTCGTGATCGGATGTCTTCCTACCCTGGGCCCTATCTGCCAACACACTTCAAAAGGCATTCTTTGCACCAGCCCCATATCAAACGACTTGTGGTCTCCAGAAAAAAAGCATAACGTGTTGGCTGACACTTCTTTGCCTTTATATTGTTATCCCCTCTGCCTAAACTGTCCTTCCTTCTATCTCCTACTTAGCTTTTGGGAGTCTTTCCTAAATCCTCAATCTAAACACAGACCCCTTCTCCCCATACAAGCACAGCGAGGCCCTTGGCACCCTTTACTGCACCCACCGGTGACTATGCTCAGCTTCATGAAGACACAATCCACTCTCATGCCACCATGCATTCCCCAAGGTCTCAGCACGTGCTTAGGTCTTCACCTGCTGAAGAATGTTGATATTTGTGTGTGTGTGGTAAAAATACTTAAGTTCTACTCTCATCCAAATTTCAATTATACAATGCAGTGTTATCTAGGATGTGCCTTTGTAATAAGCCTGCCCAGATGACTGATGGGGATCCTATAAGTCAAAAAGTTAGTGGCAGAACTGGACTGAAATCCTGAGTGATGTTTTGTGATCTCCACACTGTCTGCTAATTTAGAGGTTAGATGTGAATATAAGACAGGGATTTTGATTCTGAGTGAAACTCTACAACGGAACTCTGTATGTTCAGTTCAGTTCAGTCACTCAGTAGTGTCCGACTCTTTGCGACCCCATGAATTGCAGCACGCCAGGCCTCCCTGTCCATCACCAACTCCCGGAGTTCACTCAGATTCATGTCCATCAAGTCAGTGATGCCATCCAGCCATCTCATCCTCTGTCGTCCCCTTCTCCTCCTGCCCCCAATCCCTCCCAGCATCAGAGACTTTTCCAATGAGTCAACTCTTCGCATGAGGTGGCCAAGTACTGGAGTTTCAGCTTTAGCATCAATCCTTCCAAAGAAATCCCAGGACTGATCTCCTTCAGAATGGACTGGTTGGATCTCCTTGCAGTCCAAGGGACTCTCAAGAGTCTTCTCCAACACCACAGTTCAAAAGCATCAATTCTTCAGCGCTCAGCCTTCTTCACAGTCCAACTCTCACATTCATACATGACCACAGGAAAAACCATAGCCTTGACTAGATGGACCTTTGTTGGAAAAGTAATGTCTCTGCTTTTGAATATGCTATCTAGGTTGGACATAACTTTCCTTCCAAGGAGTAAGCGTCTTTTAATTTCATGGCTGCAGTCACCATCTGCAGTGATTTTGGAGCCCAAAAAAATAAAGTTTGACACTGTTTCCACTGTTTCCCCATCTATTTCCCATGAAGTGATGGGACCGGATGCCATGATCTTCGTTTTCTGAATGTTGAGCTTTAAGCCAACTTTTTTACTCTCCACTTTCACTTTCATCAAGAGGCTTTTGAGTTCCTCTTCACTTTCTGCCATAAGGGTGGTGTCATCTGCATATCTGAGATATTGATATTTTGATATTGATATTATTGATATTGATATCAATATATTGATATTGATATTATTGATATTTCTCCCGGCAATCTTGATTCCAGCTTGTGTTTCTTCCAGTCCAGCATTTCTCGTGATGTACTCTGCATAGAAGTTAAATAAACAGGGTGACAATATACAGCATTGACATACTCCTTTTCCTATTTGCAACCAGTCTGTTGTTCCATGTCCAGTTCTAACTGTTGCTTCCTGACCTGCATACAGATTTCTCAAGAAGCAGGTCAAGTGGTCTGGTATTCCCATCTCTTTCAGAATTTTCCACAGTTTATTGTGATCCACATAGTCAAAGGCTTTGACATAGTCAATAAAGCAGAAATAGATGTTTTTCTGGAACTCTCTTGCTTTTTCTATGATCCAGCGGATGTTGGCAATTTGATCTCTGGTTCCTCTGCCTTTTCTAAAACCAGCTTGAACATCAGGAAGTTCATGGTTCACGTATTGCTGAAGCCTGGCTTGGAGAATTTTGAGCATTACTTTACTAGCCTGTGAGATGAGTGCAATTGTGCGGTAGTTTGAGCATTCTTTGGCATTGCCTTCCTTTGGGATTGGAATGAAAACTGACCTTTTCCAGTCCTGTGGCCACTGCTGAGTTTTCCAAATGTGCTGGCATATTGAGTGCAGCACTTTCACAGCATCATCTTTCAGGATTTGAAATAGCTCAACTGGAATTCCATCACCTCCTCTAGCTTTGTTTGTAGTGATGCTTTCTAAGGCCCACTTGACTTCACATTCCAGGATGTCTGGCTCTAGGTCAGTGATCACACCATCGTGATTATCTGGGTCGTGAAGATCTTTTTTGTACAGTTCTTCTGTGTATTCTTGCCACCTCTTCTTGATATCTTCTGCTTCTGTTAGGTCCATACCATTTCTGTCCTTTATAGAGCCTATCTTTGCATGAAATGTTCCCTTGGTATCTCTAATTTTCTTGAAGAGATCTCTAGTCTTTCCCATTCTGTTGTTTTCCTCTATTTCTTTGCATTGATAGCTGAAGAAGGCTTTCTTATCTCTTCTTGCTATTCTTTGGAATTCTGTATTCAGATGCTTATATCTTTCCTTTTCTCCTTTGCTTTTCACTTCTCTTCTTTTCACAGCTATTTGTAAGCCCTCCCCAGACAGCCATTTTGCTTTTTTGCATTTCTTTTCCATGGGGATGGTCTTGATCCCTGTCTCCTGTACAATGTCACGAACCTCAGTCCATAGTTGATCAGGCACTCTTATCTATCAGATCTAGGCCCTTAAATCTATTTCTCACTTCCACTGTATAATCATAAGGGATTTGATTTAGGTCATACCTGAATGGTCTAGTGGTTTTCCCTACTTTCTTCAATTTAAGTCTGAAGTTGGTAATAAGGAGTTCATGATCTGAACCACAGTCAGCTCCTGGTCTTGTTTTTGTTGACTGTATAGAGCTTCTCCATCTTTGGCTGCAAAGAATATAATCAATCTGATTTCAGTGTTGACCATCTGGTGATGTCCATGTGTAGAGTCTTCTCTTGTGTTATTGGGAGAGGGTGTTTGCTATGACCAGTGCATTTTCTTGGCAAAACTCTATTAGTCTTTGCCCTGCTTCATTCAGTATTCCAAGGCCAATTTGCCTGTTACTCCAGTTTGACTTCTTACTTTTGCATTCCAGTATGGGGCACACCCAAAAGGCAAGTACCACCTTCCCTGCCCCACTGGTTTCTGTATCTTATACAACATATTCCGGTTTTAATATCAATCAGATGAATTTTGAACATTTCTTGCTCTGATCAGCATATGAGTATCTTAAAAGCAGGCACTGTGTCTCATTCACCCTTATGACTCCCAGTGGGAAGGCCTGTCACATAGACCGTCAATAATCTTTAGTGGGTAAATATTTGGATCAAAGTTTCCATTCTAAAGTTATTTCAAAAATGGAGAAAAAGTTAGAGTGCTAACAGTGCACTAACAGTATTTTTAATCAATATTGCATGACCATTTAATTACAGAAAATAATTTAATATCCTGCCAAAATGGAGCAAGTTGTCTAATCAAAGCAACTAAACTAATGTACCAAATAGAGTAGGTGGAGTTAACCAGTATGGCTTCAGCTTGGCAAGAATTTAATTAGAAATATGCTTTTAATGAATTCTAGTACTAAACAAAGTCAACAATGATGCAATGTTTTTTCTGAAGAACTAACACTCTATTTCAAGCCAGAACTTGAAAGGTTGTTGTTGAATCACGCGAATACACTGGGATTCTTGGCCCCCGGAGGAGAAGAATTCAATCTGGGGCCAGAGACGAGGCTTGATTGCTCAGAGCTTTTGTGTAATAAAGTTTTATTAAAGTATAAAGGAGATAGAGAAAGCTTCTGACCTAGGCATCAGAAGTGGGTAGAAAGAGTACCCACTTGCTAGTGTTAACAATGAGGTTATATAATCCAAAGAATGTCTGGAGGTTGTAAAGACCTCATCAGACCTACTCCCATAATTTACATTTTAAGATAACACTGTCCTCAGGCAAGATACATCCTTGTAAAGACCAGGTCTACTCCCATAATTAACATTTTAAGATAACAGAAGGTTGAATCCAAAGACTGTCCTTAGGCAGGATACATTATTGGTATATAATCCTAAGGAATGTGGAAAAAGAAAAAAAAGTTTGTCCTTTCTTCCTCCTTGAGAATTCCAGACCCCTCTCTCCTTGGGGACCCCTAGACTCCTTATCAACCTGCCTAGGAAACGACTCTCTCAAACTCCAGATCCTCCTTCCTTACAATTGTCAATATTTGCATATTTAATAGAAGCCCTGTTTGGGAAACTGGCACTGTAGTGAACATGAAGGCATGTTTACTGTAATGGACGTGAAGGAGGATCTCTCCTAGAGATCCTGCTCTAAGAGAATGGGTTAATGGCATTTCAGGGACACATCCAGGACCTGTGGTAAAGGATCCGCCTGCCAATCCAGGAGACTGGGGTTCGATCCCTGGGTAAGATCCCCTGGAGAAGGAAATGGCAACCCACTCCAGTATCTTGCCTCAGAAATCCCATGGACAGAGGAGCCTGATGGGTTATAATCCATGGTATCTTGGCGACTACAGACAGGACTTGGCGACTAAACAACAACAATGGTCATAACACAGGCCCCACAGAAATGACTCCTCCCCCTCCACAAAAAACAATGATAATGACTAGACTTAGAACAGAGAGGTAGCACAGACATGAGAAGACTGTAACCTTGAGCAGCCATTCCTTGAGTAGTTATAGAAGCAGATAACCAGAATTTTGAAAAGAATATTGGAGAGAAGCAAAGACTTCTTGGTATAACTGAGATAAAGATTCGATTCCTAAAGTAGTAATAAATGTTGATATTTGCAGATGTCAAAGCAAAGAATTGTCTGCAAATACAAATCCACAATCTCTTCTTTGAGAACAGTTGTGTTTCAGACTTCAGAACGTTTCAAATTTTGAAAAGGAAGGCACCATAATAAGGAGCTCAAGCACCACAGTAAAGAGTAGCCCCCACTCGACTAGAGAAAGCCCTCACGCAGCAACAAAGACCCGGAGCAGCCAAAAATGAATAACTCTTAAAGGAGAGAGAGAGAGACCTGGTGCAGCCCAAGTAATAAATAAATTAAAAATTTTTTTAAATCAAAACACTTCAGTCACCTAGCTTTCTAATCAGCCTTTTCAACATCCTTGCGATTCTCAGTAACAAGACCTGAAGGAACTGTAGAGGTTCTTCCCATTCCTCTCTTGAAGTTGGCTTGGAGAGACATTTCTCCACATTGGGGATGAATCTCTTCTGGTCCTAACTCACACCGGAGCCACATTCTTATTCTTCAACCCCATGACTATTAAGCAGCCCCTGTTCAAATTATGGGGATCTCTATAATGAACTTCGAGAAGTTCCGAACCTATTCCCTTTTGTTTAGGCTCTTGCCCCACACCCTCAACCCCAGCAGTGCCAGGCAACATGTGGGATCTTAGTTCCCAGTTATTGTTCAGTCACTCAATTGTATCCAACTCTTTGCAACCCCATGATTGCAGCACGCCAGGCTTCCCTGTCCTTCACCACCCCCCGGAGCTTGCTCAAACTCGTGTTGAATCGGTGATGCCATTCAAGCATCTCATCCTCTGTCATCCCCTTCTTCTCCTGCCTTCAATCTTTCCCAGCATCAGGGTCTTTTTTAATGAATTGGCTCAATGCATCAGGTGGCCAAAGTATTGGAGTTTCAGCTTCAGCTTCAGCATTAGTCCTTCCAATGAGTTCCCAGACCAGGGATCAAACCCACATCAACTGCATTGGAAGTTCAGAGTCTTAACCACTGGACTGTCAGGAAGTCCCTGTTTGGGCTCTTTGAGAGATACACATCCCTTTCTCCTTAGTTCCTCTGCCCTATTTGTTAGGGCAAGACTTCTTACAGTAGGAGTTTGCTGGGATTCCTTTCTCCCAAAAATGGGAAAATAATTTTAGAACTTGGAAATAAGTGATCAAAGCAGTCAACCTAACTGTGATGTATTTTATTTGTTCCATCTCTAACAGTCTTAGCGCAAATCTGAAAATACCTATCATTTGTCCCTATTGAATCAGCTACCACCGTTTATGGGCAAAATCATCAGCTGATATTAGAAAACTTCACAGTACAACTCTCATGGGCAAAATCATCAGCTGATATGGGCAAAATCATCTGCTGATATTAGAAAACTTCACAGTACAACTCTCATCAAGATTCAATAGATCTATTGAAATCTCTTCCCAGAATGAATCAATATTCTGTAAGTAAAGAAGCCCTTCAAGGCATAAAGACTATAATAGAAGATTACAAGACTTAAGACCTCATGATCCCTTGTATTAGTCTGTGTAATTACTGGTGCGAAAACCTAGCGGGTGAGGGTGGCAGTTTATCTAGGGCCTCCCACAATAAACAGCCTTGTTATCGACACCCAGCTGCCCCTAGTTCTCATACATGACTAACATCTGTCCCCACTACTGTGGTTGATTTATGCTGTGTAGTCTTTAGTATTTCAGTTGATGAAGCTCGTCAATACTTCACTGCCTTCAGCTGGGGAGGAAAACAGTTCACTTGGACAGCAGTGCTTCAGGGTTTTACTGAGAATCCTTCTTATATTTTTGCAAATTCTAAAAGCTAATCTGTTTGATATAAAGTTCCCAAGAGGGTCTCCTTGGTTGCAGTCAATAGTGGATGATTTGTTTCTTTGTTCTTTTACTCAGGCCTCATCACAAGAAGCCAGGACCCACTTGCTAAATAAAGCATTCAGCCTTAAAGGGATATAAGATTGCCAAGGAAAATTACAGTTTGCCCAAACCCAGGTTCACTATCTAGGGCATCTGCCATCAGGACAAGGACAGCATCTGGATCTAGCTAGGCTTCATGGTGTCCTGAGTTTCCCAAAACTAAGAAGCAACTGTGAAATTTTTTCAGGCTAGTGGGTTATTGCTGAAGATCAATTCTGAATGTCTCTCTATGGTCAAACCACTGTTTTACTCAACAGTAACAACCCCAGACCCACGTTCATGGGGAGAACCATGGGAAATTCAAGGCCTTAAAGGAGAGTTTGATGACTCCACCCTTGGACATCCCATTATTGATTCCCTTTTTCCTTTTTGTATACGAAAAGGAAGGGAATGCCCTTGGGGTGTAGCAGTAGTGCCTAGTCGCTAAGTCATGTCCAACTCTTTGCAACCCCATGGACGGTAGCCCACCAGGCTTCTCTGTCCACAGGAATTCTCCAGACAAGAATACCAGAGTGGGTAGCCATGCCCTCCTCTAGCGGATCTCCCCATCCCAGGGATCAAACCCAGGTCTCCCACAATGCTGGTGGATTCTTTACCATCTGAGCCACCAGGGAAGCCCTGGGGGTACTCACCGCCAAACATGGGGCCACCAATGACCCATAGGGTATTAGAGCCGGCAACTGGACCCTGGGCCTTGTGGGTAATACCTACCTTGTCTTAGAGCCATTACAGCCACTGCCTTTTTGGTTAAAGCCACCAGAAAAATCACTGTGGGATCCTCTTTAACCACTTCTGTACCTCGCACAATAGAAGCCCTCCTGAATTCTCATCACATTCAGTATTTTTCAGTCGGATGTCTCACCTCCTATGAAGTCTCTTGTTAAGTGCTTCTTCCATCACTCCTTTCCACTCTCACAACCTTAACCTGCCTACTCTTCTTCCCTCTGTCACTGACCAAGTCCCTCATGCCTGCTTAACACTGACCTGTCATCTGACTCCTTGCAAAGATCTGCAGGAAATTCTGCTGGGTAATGCTGACTTCTTATGGTTTACTGGTGGTTCTTACTTAAAAGTGACAATGGCCAATGATGCACTGGATATGCTATTGCTACTCCTTTTGATATTGTTGAGGCAGCATCTTTAGCAATGGCTACTTCAACCCAACATGCTGAATTATATGCTTTTACATGAGGGCAAGGGCAAAACTGCCAACACTTATAACTGGTAGTGATAGGCTTTTGAAATAGCTTATGATTCTGGAATGTAAAGTAAAAAAGTAATGTGACTTCCTTACTCCCAGTGGAAATAGAATTTTAAATGACCCCTATATCAGGAATTATTGGATATAACGGTTTGACCTGCTGTTTTAGGTGGAAATAGTGGCCGACTTTATTTTTCTGGGCTCCAAAATCACTGCAGATGGTGATTGCAGCAATGAATTTAAAAGACCCTTACTCCTTGGAAGGGAAGTTATGACCAACCTAGACAGCATATTAAAAAGCAGAGACATTACTTTGCCAACAAAGGTCCATCTAGTCAAGGCTATGGTTTTTCCAGCAGTCATGTTTGGATGTGAGAGTTGGACTATAAAGAAAGCTGAGCACCAAAGAATTGATGCTTTTGAACTGTGGTGTTGGAGAAGACTCTTGAGAGTCCCTTGGACTGCAAGGAGATCCAACCAGTCCATTCTGAAGGAGATCAGCCCTGGGATTTCTTTGGAGGGAATGATGCTGAAGCTGAAACTCCAGTACTTTGGCCACCTCATGGGAAGAGTTGACTCATTGGAAAAGTCTCTGATGCTGGGAGGGATTGGGGGCAGGAGGAGAAGGGGACGACAGAGGATGAGATGGCTGTATGGCATCACTGACTCGATGGACTTGAGTCTGAGTGAACTCCGGGAGTTGGTGATGGACAGGGAGGCCTGGCGTGCTGCGATTCATGGGGTCTCAAAGAGTCGGACACTGAGCGACTGAACTGAACCGAACTGAACTGTGGTCCAGTGGCTAAGACTCTGCACTCCCAATGCAGGGGGCCTGGGTTCCATCCCTGGTCAGGGAACTAGATGCCACATGCTGCAATGAATATCCAAGACCCAGTGTGTCACAACCAAGACCCTGTACAGCAAAATAAATAAGTAGATTTTTAAAATGCTGCTCTTAAAGAAACCAATAGCAGCCAAGTCTCTGCCATTGTCCTAACAGATACTTCCCTAAATGATAATTTAGGAAAACTTGTTAGAAAAGTGTGACAACTGGCCTCAGAAAAGGGAAAACAAGATTGAAAATTTAGCAACTGTTGGCTTGTGAAAAAAAAAAAAGAAACTCTGGTTTGTACCAAATAACAACCTGGTCCTACTGGAGATTCTAAAATTCCCACTCCTCTCCACTGTACATGGTTTAAACCATTGGTCTACTGAAAAAATTGTAGCATTCATGGATCAGTATCAGTGGGGAAACATCAGCAAGGCCACAAAAAGTGCATACTTCACTTATTCCATTTGTTCAAAGTACGACCGAAGGAAGCCTGTTTGTATAGTTCCTGGGCATTTTAAACTGCCTGACGGACCTTTTGAGGTTTGGCAAATGGATTTCATACAACATTCTCCATCTCATGGATACAAATATGGTTAAGTCATGGTCCATATATTTTCACCCTGGACTCAAGTCTTCCCATGTGGACAGGCAGCATAAGCCAAAATATACTTTGCAACTCTCAGCCCCATAGAATCATCAGTTGAGGGCTTGGTTGCTTCAAGTCTGGTCCCCTTTGTGGTCTCTATGCCAGTGTTAGACACAGATTCTACTTTCAGTCCTTCCAGACCTTCCAACAGGTCACTATCAATAGTAAATAGATCTCTTTCACACACACACACACACACACACACACACACACACAATGCTCATGAGGACAAACACTGATTCACAGTATGCACCCATATGCTTTTTCATCTGGATGCTTGTTCTGTGTGCTTTTTCCTGCCTTGGGAGTGTATTCATAAGCAAAGCATCTAGTAATGAGCATTCTTAAATTCAGCTGTGTTTTTTTTAATTTTTCTGCTTTGGAGGGTGATGTCAAATCCTCATGCAATTTTTTGGGTCAGTTCGTAAGATGAAGAACACTGGATGGGCATCTATCAACCTCAGGTCCCCAAAGTGTGGGAAAGACCCTAATTTTCATCTTCCTGAAATGCAGCTCTTTCTGAAACCAACTTCCAAGTCCTTGTCATGAAGACTCGGAGCCCTGGGTCTAGGAAAATGGTCATTTTCCATCCTAGTCTGCAGTGCTCTTCTTGACTCTAAAAATATTTTCCTGTTTCCCACATCATCATTTCCCACTCTCAGTTACACCAATTTATCATCTTTTTATATTAGGTCTCTTTACTGTAGAGGTTGCTGTAGAGTTGCTTCCCTAGTGGCTCAGACAATAAAGGATCCACCTGCAATGCAAGAGACCTGGGTTTGACCCCTGTGTCAAGAAGGTCCCCTGGAGAAGGGAATGGCAACCCACTCCAGTATTCTTGCCAGGAAATCGCATGGAGAGAGTGCTTGGTAGGCTACAGTTCATGGATCACAAAGAGTTGGACATGACTATAGCGACTAACACTAACTGTAGGGGTAAATAGTCCATTACTCGTAACACCTGTTCACCTAAAACAAATAGACAACCTATTATATCTCTAGCAAAAAAAACAAAAAAACAAAAAAAACCTGTTATTCAGGATCAACAAAGAATCACAATTCAGGGTCTGCAACCATGGCGAGCCACATGTAAGTTCCCTGCAGCAAGGAGAGAGGGGCGGTTTTAAAGAGGAGGAAGGAAGTTGGGGGGCTGTGGAAAACAAACTTGGAAGCACTGAGAGTTCAAAGTTTAGTGACTTTTCATTGACTGAGTTGTGACAGCTTCTTGTTGGCTGAATTCTTGTAAATGTCATTCTGTTTTTGAAAATTTAAGCTAAATTAGATGAATCTACTTGCCCACACTTGTGAGAGGTCTAATATACAACAGATTAGAACTTTTAATGGTCTCCAAGGGTTTCCTTGGAATAAAAGCTATGACAAACCTAGACAGCATATTAAAAAGCAGACATTACTTTGCTGACAAAGGTCCATATAGTCAAGCCATGTTTTTTTTTTTTTTTCCAGTTATCATGTATGGATATGAGAGTTGGCTGAGCCCTGAAGAATGAATGCTTTCAAACTATGGTGTTGGAGAAGACACTTGAGAGTCCCTTGGAGACTCTCCAAGGAGATCCAACCAGTCAATCCTAAAGGAAATCAATCCTGAATATTCATCGGAAGGACTGATGCTGAAGCTGTAATGATTTGGCTACCTTTCCAGTGGTCATGTATGGACGTGAGAGTTGGACTGTGAAGAAGGCTGAGCGCCGAAGAATTGATGCTTTTGAACTGTGGTGTTGGAAAAGACTCTTGAGAGTCCCTTGGACTGCAAGGAGATCCAACCAGTCCATTCTGAAGGAGATCAGCCCTGGGATTTCTTTGGAAGGAATGATGCTAAAGCTGAAACTCCAGTACTTTGGCCACCTCATTGGAAAAGACTCTGATGCTGGGAGGGATTGGGGGCAGGAGGAGAAGGGGAGAACAGAGGATGAGATGGCTGTATGGCATCACTGACTCAATGGACGTGAGTCTGAGTGAACTCCGGGAGTTGGTGATGGACAGGGAGGCCTGGCATGCTGCGATTCATGGGGTCGAAAAGAGTTGGACACGACTGAGGGACTGAACTGAACTGAACTGAACTGATTCGAAGAGCCAAATCATTGGAAAAGACCCTGATGCTGGGAAAGATTGAAGGTAGGAGAAGGGGGCAACCAAGGATGAAATGGTTGGATGGCATTGCCGACTCAATGGACATGAATTTGAGCAAGCTCCACGAGATAGTGAAGGACAGGGAAGCCTGGTGTGCTTCAGTCCATGGGGTTGCAAAGAGTTGGACACGACTGAGTGACTAAACAACAATAACAAGGGTTTCTGCAAATTCCCCAGAGTTTATGTTTCCCTGAGCAATTCTGGCTTTGTGCTCCCAGAGGACTCCTGAAACTCAGAGATCTGTCACCTCCTGTGTGCCAGACTAGATGTCAGATCCAACTTCTTGTCCTTGGTTAACCACACATAGACTCATACGCTCACACAGAGTCAAAATGAGGCATTCACGCATATAACAGAATTTACTGACATTTGAGGTCGACAGAGGTATTCATGAGACAGCAATTCCAAATCCTAAAAATTAGATGAAGCCCGTTCTTAAACTGTTTTTCACGACCTCATCATGTTATT
This sequence comes from Bos taurus, assembly GCF_002263795.3. Lineage (NCBI taxonomy): Eukaryota > Metazoa > Chordata > Mammalia > Artiodactyla > Bovidae > Bos > Bos taurus. The sequence goes on along the minus strand of NC_037351.1, from coordinate 25,380,668 downwards.
CAACTGCCCCCATCCCTCCAACACCATCCTCTTTTCAGAGATCCCCTTTCTCACACAGTCCGTAGAAACTTAACTCTCCTCACTTTATTAGTTAGAACAATTATATTGTCCCCTATGCTCTTTAATAGTATTGTTAGGGGAACCACCGACTTGAAACCACCTGCCCTGGCCAGGACCAATAGTAACCACTTGCATGAGTTATCCAAAACAGGAGGTCCTGGTAAGGAATGTGGAATTAACAAGTTACCACCAACCGAGAGAATTCAGCAGAGGTCTAAAGGAGAGAGGAGATGTCAGTCTGTATGTCCTACCAACCTCCCAGACTCCTCTCACTGGAATCAATCTTGGTTGAACTATATGCATCACCAGGAAGGACCCTGAGTCAGAAAGATTGACCAGAGACAACCTGGAAACTAACCCAACTACCATAAAACCCGAGACTAAAGCCGCAAGGCAGAGCAGTCCCGCTGACTCCCTCCCCCTGGCTCTCTGCCCAGGCGCCCCTTCCCAGGAAAGTCTCTTGCTTTGTCAGCATGTGTGTCTTCTCAGACAATCCATTTCTGAGTTAGAAAAGAGCCCACTCTTGGGAAATATAGTCTCCAGACTGGAAAGTAAAAGAACTGTGTGTTCTGCATCTTTGTTTGGATCCTGAAAAGCATCATGACAGGCAATGGACTGTTTAAAGTTCAGCTGCATTCCCGCTTCTGCTCTCTGCCTGACCCCATGTCACCCTTTCAGGTTGAGGGGACTAATGAGCACCTCAGCTGGGGGAAGAAATTTTGTTATTCCAGTGATGAGCACCATAGACATATCTGCATCATCTGCTTCTGGACGGCAGTTCTTTCCTGTTGGGTAGACAGGACACCTGGCACCTGGGACCCAGCCCACACAGACTTTTTTTGTAACCACTGATAGAGTCGTGATGTGAAACGAAACTATAATATTTCCTACTCTGAAAAACATTAGCTACTTATGTAATCATTCTTTCTCCCAGCTAGTTAATACCTTGATTTTCATTGCCTCTGTCTTTCTTCCCTTTGAACTTTACTGGTTCCCTTGACCCTAGAAAATTAATAATTGTAGGTAAAATCATGATCAAATTTGTCTAAGAAATTTTGTTCAACAATAAGCTCTTCTAAATTAATGACCAAAAGTTACATGAAAAGACAGTCTACATTATTTATCAGGGAAATACAACTTAAACCCCCCATGAGTTACTATCTCAAATCTACTAGAATGACTAAATGTAAAAGAACAACATCTCAAGTGTTGGGGAGGCTGTGAATGACCTGGACTGTTGGTGGCAATATAAAGTGATATAGCCACGTTGGAAAACATTTTGGTAGTTTCTGAGGTGGTTAAATGTACACCTATTCTGTAATCCAGACACTTCAGTCCTTGGCATTTTACCAAAAGAAATGCCAGTCCAGGTTCGATGCACGATACTGGATGCTTGGGGCTATTGCACTGGGACGACCCAGAGGGATGGTATGGGGAGGGAGGAGGGGGGAGGGTTCAGGATGGGGAACACATGTATACCTGTGGCGGATTCATTTTGATATTTGGCAAAACTAATACAATTATGTAAAGTTTAAAAATAAAATAAAATTTTTTAAAAAATCAAAAAAAAAAAAAAAAGAAAGAAAGACTTATACACAAATGTTCATAGCTGTTAGCTAAAGTTCATTATGATAGCCAAAATCTGGATATGACCTAAATGTCCATCTACAGGTGAATGGATAACCAAACTAAAAGACTAGGTTCTTACAATTCAATTCATATATTAGGTTGGTGCAAATGTAATTGTGGTTTTTGACCATGAATTTTAAATCATTGTAACTAGGCTCAAACACATCTTTATAGAAACCATTGCAATCAACACATTTTTGCCAATGAGAAATAAGTTTGTTTATTCCTGTAGCATAAAAGTCTATGCTTTGGGATTCGACAAACTCTTGGAAAGCATTTTTTTCTGCCTCTTGCTAGTTGTGGAATTGTCTTCACTGCAAACATTTGTCAAGATGCTTGAAGAGGTGAGAGGTGGGGAGAGGGCAGATGAATATGGCAGATGAGGCAAAACTTTGTAGCCCAGTTTGTTCAGTTTTTGAAGCCTTGGTTGTGCAGTGTGCAGTCAGGCATTGTTGCAGAGAATTGGGCCCTTTCTGTTGACCAGTGCCGGCTGCAAGCATTGCAGTTTTGGGTGCATCTCATCAATTTGCTGAGCATGTGTCTCGGATAAAATGGTTTCAACAGATTCAGAAAGCAGTAGTGGATCAGATGGGCAATAGACCACCACACAATGACCGTGACCTTTTTTTTTGTACAAGTTTGGCTTTGTAAAGGGTTTCCCTGGTGGCTCAGATGATAAAGAATCTGCCTGCAATGCAAGAGACCCAGGTTCGATGCCTGGGTCAGGAAGATCCCCTGGAGAAGGGAATGGCTACCCACTCCAGTATTCTTGCCTGGAGAATTCCATGGACAGAGGAGCCTGGTGAGTTACTGTCCATGGGGTCGCAGAGTTGGACAGGACTGAGCAACTAACACTTTGGCTTTGGGAAGTGTTTTGGAGTTTCTTCTCTGTCCAACTACTGAGCTGGTCATCACCAGTTGTCATATAAAATCCGCTTTCCATTGCACATGAAATGATGAGAATCTGAGAAATGGTTTGTTTGTTTTTGTGTAGAATAAGAGAAGAAACTTCAAAATGATGATTTTTTTGATTTGCAGTCAGCTCATAAGGCACCCATGTATAGAGCTTTTTCACCCTTTCAATTTGCTTCAAATGCTGAATAACCATAAAATGGTCAACACTGAGTTCTTGGGCAACTTCTTGTGTAGTTGTAAGAGGATCAGTTTCGATAATCCTCTCAATTGGTGTTGTCAACTTCTGAAGACTGGCCACTGAGCCTTCATCTTCAAGGCTCTTGTCTCCTTTGCAAAACTTCTTGAACCACCACTGCACTGTATGTTCACCTGGGCTAAATGAATTGTTGATGCTGTGAGCTGTCTCCACTGCTTTACAACCCATTTTGAACTCAAAAAGAAAATTGCTTAAATTTGCTTTTTGTCTAACATCATTTCCCTAGTTTAAAACAAATATAAAATGCACAGCAAGTAATCAGTGATTAGCAAAAATAAATAAATAAATAAAGCAAGAAATGAACATTAAAATAATGTAGATGATGTATAACATAAGCACATTTATTTAAGAACGTATTCCAGTGCCGTGCTGTGCGTAGTCACTCAGTTGTGTCTGACTCTGCGATCCCATGGACTATAGCCTGCCAGGCTGCTCTGTCCATAGGGATTCTCCAGACAAGAATACTGGAGTGGGTTGCCATGCCCTCCTGCGGGCAAATTTCAACAATGCAAAAACCGCAATTACTTTTGCACCAACCTAATAAAATCATAAGAAATGCATACGAATGTGGAATAACAGAAAGCAGATCAGTGGGTTGCCTTGGGCATAGAGGAGTTGGTGAAGAACAAGGAGAAATGACAAAGGGGACTTGGGGAGTCTTGGTGGAGAGGTATATTCATTATACTCATTGTACGAATACATTCATTATCTTGATTACATTCCTTATCTTGATTCTGTTGGTAGTTTCACAGGTGTACCACTTGTCAAAACTTACCAAATGTACACACTCAAAACATGCACTGTTTATTATGTGCATGGCAACCCACTCCAGTGTTCTTGCCTGGAGAATCCCAGGGACGGGGGAGCCTGGTGGGCTGCCGTCTATGGGGTCGCACAGAGTCGGACATGACTGAAGCGACTTAGCAGCAGCAGTTACACGTAAATAAAACTGTTAGACAAAGACTTTTTATAATTTTACTTGTTTATTTACTTTGGGCTATCCTGGGTCTTTGTTGCTGCTCAGGGTTTGTCTAGCTGTGGTGAGCCGGAGCTACTCTCTGGTTGCGGAGCTTGGGCTTCTCATTGCAGTGGCTTCTCTCATTGTGGAGCACGGGCTCTGGGTGCTTGGGCTTCAGTAGCTGCAGTACACAGGCTCAGTAGTTGTCACTCACAGGCTTAGTTGCTCCACAGCATTTGGAATCTTCCTGGACCAGAGATGGAACCAGTGCCCCCTACATTGGCAGGTGGGTTGTTATCCACTGGACCACCAAGGAAGTTCCAGAATGTCACCTTATTTGGAGTCAGAGTCTTTACAAAGGTCATCAAGTTAAAATGATGCCATTAGGTGGGGCCCTAATCCATTAGGATTGGTGTCCTTATAAAAGGGGAAAATTTGGAATCATCAATGGCACCCCACTCCAGTACTCTTGACTGGAAAATCCCATGGATGGAGGACCCTGGTAGGCTGCAGTCCATGGGGTCACTAAGAGTCGGACACGATTGAGCGACTTCACTTTCACTTTTCACTTTCATACATTGAAGGAAGTGGCAACCCACTCCAGTGTTCTTGCCTGGAGAATCCCAGGGACGGGGGAGCCTGGTGGGCTGCCGTCTATGGGGTCGCACAGAGTCAGACATGACTGAAGCGACTTAGCAGCAGCAGCAGCACACTTACAGACAGAATGCCACATGGACATGAAAATGGCTATCTACAAGTCAAGAAGAAAAGTCTAGAACAGATTCTGCTCTCACAGCCTCAGAAGAAGCCAATCTGCTGACACCTTGATTTCAGCCTTCCACCCTCCAGCACTGTGAGACAATGAAATTCAGTTATTTGAGCAAACTATTTGTGATACTCTGTTACAGCAGCCCTGGCAAACCAATGTAACACTCTTGTGTAGAAGAAAGACAATGTTCTCATCTGGAATTTATGACCAGGGATGGAATTTTTGAGAGAACCTGTGAGGAAAATATCACTTGGACCCCACTGGGTAAGAAGCTAATTGTGCCAAAAGATATATATTTGGATTAAGGAGATTAATAACTCCTTAACTAAATTACAAGGAAAAGCCTGTTGGTAAGCAATAACAGATCACATTTGGTTCCTGTTAGAAGTTCCTTGAGGGGCTACCAGGGAAAGAGGCTCTGGAAAATGAAAAGAGAAGGGCACCACCAATTTTGACTTACGAGGAAACGTACTTTTTAAACTTTCTATTATATTGGAATATAGCTGATTAACAATGTCGTGATAGTTTCAGGTGGACAGAAAGGGACTCAGCCATACATATACATGTATCCATTGTCCCTCCAACACCTCTCCCATCTAAGCTGCTGCATAACATTGAGCAGAGTTTCTTGTGCTATATGGGTGGTGGTTTAGTCGCTAAGTCCTGTCTGACTCTTGTGATCCCAGGGACTGTAGCCTGCCAGGCTCTTCTGTCCATGGGATTCTGCAGGCATGGATACTGGAGTAGGTTGCCATTTCCTTCTCCAGAGGATCTTCTGACCCAGGAATCAAACCCAGGTCTCCTGCAATGCAGGCAGATTCTTTATGACTGAGTTATGAGGGAAGTCCTGTGCTATATAGTAGGTCCTTGTTGGTTATCCATTTTAAATGTACCAGTGTGTACATTTCCATCCCAAACTCCCCATCTCTTCCCCCCACCCTTTCCCCAGGCAACCATAAATTCATTCTCTAAGTTTGTGAGTCTGTTTCTGTTTAATAAATAAGTTCATTTGCATCATTTCTTTTTTTAGACTCCACATAAAAGGGATATCATATGATATTTCTCTTTCTCTGTCTGACTTACTTCACTTGGTATGACAATCTCTAGGTCTATCCATGTAGCCGCAAATGACATTATTTCATTCTTTTTAATGGCTGAGTAATATTCCACTGTGTATATGTACCACATCTTCTTTATCCATTCCTCTGTCCGTGAATATTTAGGTTGCTGCCATGTCTTGGCTACTGTGAAACAATGCTGCAATGAACATTCAAATATATTTTCAAACCATGCTTTTCTCCAGATATATGCCCAGGAGTGGGATTGCAGGGTCATACGGTAGCTCCATTTTCACTTTTTTAGAGAAACTCCATACTGTTCTCCATAGTGGCTATACCAATTTACAGTCCCACCAACAGTCTTGGAAGATTCCCGAGAAACATATTTTTTAGGAAGTTATTTTTTAAGTATGTGAGTGTAAATATTAGATAACAGATACTACTAGACAACAGGCTTTAGTGTGATTTGTTTCCCTAGGCATTTTATATATCATTAAATTATTTGTTTGTAAGTATATTGTTTAACTTACCATATACTCAAGTAAAAAAAAATCATAATTAAAAACTGATTATCAAAAGTCAGATTACATTATATTTATGACACAAGGAGAGTCAGAAATACAATGAAAATAAAGTCCAAGGTTACAAATATGGCATTTACACCCATGATTTTATTAATTTTTCTCATTAATGTTTAAAATAATTAGTGACCATAGATAAAATAGTTCAAATAGTAAAAACCCAACATGGGTGAGGATAATAAAAAACCTCATAAAAGGAGAACTTCACAGCAGCTAATTTTAAGGAAAATGTTCCCTTCTGTTTTTAACCCCGCTTTCAGAAGTGCCTGGGAGCTATGTGAATGCTAATCACAGCTCTTGTTGAAACAAGAAATTCAGCCTCACAGCAGAATCTATACCAAGAAATCTATCAGGTAGATCTAAATACTAGGCATTAAATTTATAAGACACTTAATGTAACTGCTCTCCAATACATTTCTAGGATCTCATGTTCTCTGTATTGTAGTCAATGACTTTTTTTTGAAAAGTACAGCAGAACATTTCAAAGTACCATCTGCTTCTACCCACCCCCCAACCAGCTTCCTTCTGCTCTTGGAATATTGCTCTGAATGGGAAAAAATATGAAACCAAGAAACATTTAGACCTTCTCTCAATCTAAAGTGGCCACTTTAGTTACTCTCCACGCTCATTGGGATATCAACAAGGAAAAGAAAAGCGGAAGAGACGAAAGAAGAAAAGGAAAAGAAAGGAAATAAAAAATTCTAACTTGCACTTGCTTTTGTGGTTCCTAGAGGCCAGTGAAGTTTGCGCCCCACCTGGATTTTCCAGGAAATCTGAATGCAATAGGATTTGATGAATGCCAGGAAAGAATCATACCCAAAATTCCTCCTACCTGAATCTGCTATTGACAAATGGATTTTCCACTACGAAAGAAAAATTATTTTTCGGAAAATGTTGTCCTTTTTAAAATGTAAAAAAAGCAAAAACAAGAAGACTAACACTAAGCAAAGATCCAGATGTAATACCTTCATTGATCAATGATAACTGACAGAAGATATTGATTGGATGGAAAGATACCCGTTTTGCTTTATATCTGGCTAGACCAGATGGCTCAAGTGGTAAAGATTCCACCTGCCAATGCAGGAGCCAAAGGTTTGATTCCTGAAGATCCTCCGGGGAATATCCCTTGGAGGAGGAAATGGCAACCCACAGCAGTATTCTTGCCTGGAGAATCCCATGGACAGAGCAGTCTGGTGGGCTACAGTACATGGGGTCACAAAGAGTCAGACACGACTGAAGTGGCTGAGCACACATGCAGAGCAGGGTTTCTCCACTTCTGGACCTGGATAATACTTTGTAGTCAGGTAGAGGGAGGGAGCTCTCCTCACTGGACCCAACATTCAGCAGCGTCCTTGGCCTCTAATCATTGCCAGTAACAACCCAGTCATGTGACAACGAAAAATGTCCCCAGGGAATTCCCTGGATGTCCACTGATTAGGACTTTGCGCGTACTCTGCTGGGACCCCAGTTCAATCCCTGGCCAGGGAACTAAGATCCCACCAGCCACACAGCACAGTCAAAAGAAAAAAAAATCTCCAGATAATGCTAACTGTCCTTGGAAGGGCAAAACTGCCCTTGATTGAGAGCCACTGGACTCTCAATGAAGTTTTAATGAAGTAAAGTTTTAAATGAAGTTTTAAATGAAGTAAAGTTACTGATACATGCAACAACAGGAATGAACCTCAGAAACATTATGAGTGAAAAAAGCCTCACTCCAAAAGAACGTATATTGTATAATTTCATTTATATGAAGTTCTAGAACAGGCAAAATCCATGGTGGTAAAAAGTAAAACAGTGATTGCCAGTTGGGCCCAGGGATTAATGGAGTGAGACATGAGGACATGAGGGGACTTTCTGCAGTCAAGGTAATGTTCTACAGCTTGAACAGAATTTGGATTATACAAGTGTATGCATCTGTCAGAAGTCAGCAAATGTATGGGACTTCCCTGACGGTCTAGTGGCTAAGACTCCATGCTCCCCATGCAGGGAGACCAGGTTCGATCCCTGGTCAGGGAACTAGATCCACCTGCCGCAACTAGAGGTCCAGCATGCAGAAGCAAAGATCAAAGATCCCATGTGCCCCAGCTAAGACCAAATTGGATCAAATAAATAAATATTTTTAAAAATCCAAAAGGCTTAACAACAAAGTTTCCTTTCTTTAAAAAGTTCAGTTCAGTCCAGTCACTCAGTCATGTCCAACTCTTTGTGACCCCATGGACTGCAGCAGCCAGGCCTCTCTGTCCATTGACAACTCCCGGAGCCTGCTCAAACTCATGTCCATTGAGTCGGTGATGCCATCCAACCATCTTATCCTCTGTCGTCCCCTTCTCCCCCTGCCCTCAGTCTTTCCCGGCATCAGGGTCTTTTCAAATGTCAGTTTTTCGCATCAGGTGGCCAAAGTATAGGAGTTTCAGCTTTAGCATCAGTCCTTCCAATGAATATTCAGGACTGATTCCCTTTAGGATGGACTGGTTGGATCTCCTTGCAGTCCAAGGGACTCTCAAGAGTCTTCTCCAACACCACAGTTCAAAAGCATCAATTCTTCAGCACTCAGCTTTCTTTATAGTCCAACTCTCACATCCATACATGACCACTGGAAAAACCATAGCCTTGACTAAACGGACCTTTGTTGGCAAAGTAATGTCTCTGCTTTTTAATATGCTGTCTAGGTTAGTCATAACTTTTCTTCCAAGGAGAAAAAAAAAAAAAAAAAAAACAATAGCAAACATGTACTTAAGATTTGTACATTTCATTTTACATGCAGGAAAAATAAACTAAAAAAATTAAACTAATGATATGTATGCTGAAGTATTTAGGGGAAAATATTCAAATGTCTTTAATTTACTGTCAATTGTATCAGGGAAAATAAAAAGATGACTTGATGGATGAATAGGAGATAGACAGATGTGTTATAAAGCAAAATGTTTACTGTAGGATGTAGGTGGTGGTACATGGTGTTCAATGTAAAATTATTTAAGCTTTTCTAAATGTTTAACATTTTATTAGGGAAAAAATGACATGGCCGGTTAGTGGTATCAGATGACCTGAACCACCACTTCATAAATATTCATGCTAATAAAGCCAGTTCTTTGTTTGTGCCCTCACTTCATTCGGGTCTTCACTCAAATGTCACCTTAGACAGCAAAGCTGTCTCTTACCCCTTCTGTAAAAATAATGCCACAACCCCTGTCAAACCCTGATGCTGTCTTCTGAATTATTTTTCATTTTAGTTCATATCATAACTTGACATATATTTATTTCCTAGTTGCTCATCTTCTGCTAGAACATTAGCTCCATGCAATCAGATTCACTGTCTGTTTTATACACTGCTGCTGCTGCTGCTGCTAAGTCGTTTCAGTCGTGTCTGACTCTGTGCGATCCCATAGACGGCAGCCCACCAGGCTCCTCCGTCCCTGGGATTCTCCAGACAAGAACACTGGAGTGGGTTGCCATTACCTTCTCCAATGCATGAAAGTGAAAAATGAAAATGAAATCACTCAGTCGTGTCCGACTAGAACAATGTCTGACTCACAGTAGCAGCTCAATACATATGTGTTGGATGAAAAAATGTTGAAAGAACCAAGATTTGTCATGTGTGATCACTGTGTGCAAGATGCTGGGCCAAACATAAAAAGCAAGAGTGGGTATCATTGCTGTTTTCAGTAGATAGACCTTTCTTCTAGTTGGATGTCACAGGATGGTAATAAATAAGATAATAGCAGCACACAGGGGCAAATGAAAAGTGCCGGAGGAAAGCAACAAAGCAATGAAGGGCCTCCTGGAGATGAGAGTTAAGCTTGGTCTCAAATGAACACTTGGTTTCCTTGGAAATTATATGTGTCACTATAAATACATTAGCATGCCACCTTTCAGGGCTGTGTGATGTATCTGGGTTCTGGGGAATTCACTCAGTGTAACAGATGTTGACATAATCAAGCTTTGGGGAATCACAAAGCTGGGAAAAGCTAATGAAAGAAAGAATTTGAAGACAGGAAATAACTGAGAGAAGCAGGTCTCAGAAGTGGGATCACTCAGGTGGAGGGATTTACGTGGGACAGTATGCCTGCATTGAAATCCTAGTTGTGGTACTTAGTAGCTGTAGGGACCCTGAGCAAGTTCTACAATGTCTCTGTGCCTTGATTTCCTCATCTATAAAATGAGGCAAGAAGTAACAATAATAGTATCTACCATCCAGGGTTGTTAGGAGAATTAAATGTGCTTTGAGCAGTGACTCACACATTGTCAGTATATTATTATTTGGAAGCTTAGGTTTGTAAGAACTACGGTGAGAAAGCAGACCAAGAGGAGGGTAAAATGAAATTCCAGTGATGCTTAAACGAGGTTGCAGACTATGGGTTGATTGCTGTACTAAGGATGTTTAGGGAGGATAAACTGGAAGATTGGATTGACATATATGCATTCAGATCAGATCAGATCAGTCACTCAGTTGTGTCCAACTCTTTGTGACCCCATGAATCACAGCACACCAGGCCTCCCTGTTCATCACCAACTCCTGGAGTTCACTCAGACTCACGTCCATCGAGTCAGTGATGCCATACAGCCATCTCATCCTCTGTCGTCCCCTTCTCCTCCTGCCCCTAGTCCCTCCCAGCATCAGAGTCTTTTCCAATGAGTCAACTCTTTGCATGAGGTGGCCAAAGTACTGGAGTTTCAGCTTTAGCATCATTCCTTCCAAAGAAATCCCAGGACTGATCTCCTTCAGAATGGACTGGTTGGATCTCCTTGCAGTCCAAGGGACTCTCAAGAGTCTTCTCCAACACCACAGTTCAAAAGCATCAATTCTTCGGCACTCAGCCTTCTTCACAGTCCAACTCTCACATCCATACATGACCACAGGAAAAACCATAGCCTTGACTAGACGAACCTTTGTTGGCAAAGTAATGTCTCTGCTTTTGAATATGCTGTCTAGGTTGGTCATAACTTTCCTTCCAAGGAGTAAGCGTCTTTCAATTTCATGGCTGCAGTCACCATCTGCAGTGATTTTGGAGCCCAGAAAAATAAAGTCTGACACTGTTTGCACTGTTTCCCCATCTATTTGCCATGAAGTATGGGACCGGATGCCATGATCTTCGTTTTCTGAATGTTGAGCTTTAAGCCAACTTTTTCACTCTCCACTTTCACTTTCATCAAGAGGCTTTTGAGTTCCTCTTCACTTCCTGCCATAAGGGTGGTGTCTTCTGCATATCTGAGGTTATTGATATTTCTCCCGGCAATCTTAATTCCAGCTTGTGTTTCTTCCAGTCCAGCGTTTCTCATGATGTACTCTGCATAGAAGTTAAATAAGCAGGGTGACAATATACAGCCTTGATGTACTCCTTTTCCTATTTGGAACCAGTCTGTTATTCCATATCCAGTTCTAACTGTTGCTTCCTGACCTGCATACAGATTTCTCAAGAGGCAGATCAGGTGGTCTGGTATTCCCATCTCTTTCAAAATTTTCCAGAGTTTATTGTGATTCACATAGTCAAAGGCTTTGGCATAGTCAATAAAGCAGAAATAGATGTTTTTCTGGAACTCTCTTGCTTTTTCCATGATCCAGCGGATGTTGGCAATTTGATCTCTGGTTCCTCTGCCTTTTCTAAAACCAGCTTGAACATCAGGAAGTTCACGGTTCACATATTGCTGAAGCCTGGCTTGGAGAATTCTGAGCGTTACTTTACTAGCATGTGAGATGAGTGCAATTGTGCGGTAGTTTGAGCATTCTTTGTCATTGCCTTTCTTTGGGATTGGAATGAAAATGGACCTTTTCCAGTCCTGTGGCCACCTCGGAATTTTCCAAATGTGCTGGCGTATTGAGTGCAGCACTTTCACAGTATCATCTTTCAGGATTTGGAATAGCTCAACTGGAATTCTATCACCTCCACTAGCTTTGTTCATAGTGATGCTTTCTAAGGCCCACTTGACTTTACATTCCAGGATGTCTTGTTCTAGGTCAGTGATCACACCATTGTGATCATCTGGGTCGTAAGATCTTCTTTGTACAGTTCTTCTGTGTATTCTTGCCACCTTTTCTTAATATCTTCTGCTTCTGTTACGTCCATACCATTTCTGTCCTTTAACGAGCCCATCTTTGCATGAAATGTATCTCTTCACGGCTGCTCCAGCAAAGCACAGCCATTGCTCCTTACCTTGGATGAGGGGTATCTCCTCACCACCGCCCTTCCTGACCTTCAACGTGGGATAGATCCTCTAGGTCCTCCTGCACCTGCGCAGCCACAGCTCCTTGGACATGGGGTTGGGCCTACTGCATATAATATGTATATGGCATCATCTACTCAATGTACATGAATTTGAGCAAACTCTGGGAGACAGTGAAGCCTCCCAAGACAGGGGAGCCTGGTGTACGATAGTCCATGGGGTTGCAAAGAGTCGAACATGACTTAGCACCTGAACAACAGCAAACATATAAAATAGATAACTAATAAGAACCTGCTGTATAGCACAGGGAATTCTACTCAATACTCTGTTCTAACCTATATGGGAACTGAATCTAAAAAAGAGTCGATATATGTATCTCTATAACTGATTCACTTTGTTGTACAGCAGAAACGAACACAAAAGTGTAAATCAACCATGCTCCAATAAAAATTAATTAAAAATGAATAAATAAAGATGCTTAGATTTTCTCAAGAAGAGCTAAGCTACCTGATGCTGAAGAAGAGAAAGTGGACTTTAGGACATACCCCAGGTTGAGGGCCTCCAGAGTGAGCTGTGTGGAACCACGAAGGATCTTCAAATTGAGACCAGTGGGGAGGGAGCATCAATGGGTCGACCTGGTTGTAAAGATGTGAGCTCTGCTGCTGGGTCTTCCATTCGCTGGAGTCAGCCAGGGTGACAGCCTGAGGAATGGTGGGGGCAAGACTGGATTCTGGGGTGAGCATCCTCACGTGAAGGGAAGTCTCCCAATGCCCGGTCAGGGGTGACAAGGACTGTATGGGAAGGAGATGCAGTCACAGAAAGGTGTCACTGGGGAAGGTCACTGAGGGACAGAGGCTGGATTCTTTGGGCGTCAAAACTTCGTGGTGTTCCTGGGGGGGTGGGGGAGAGGAGGGAGGGTGTTGTGAACAAAATTCACGTGGAAGCCCCATCACCACATGCAATTATATTTGTAGACAGAACCTTTAAAGAGGTAATTAGGATCATGAGGGTGGGCCTGTAATTCAGTAAGATCATGTCCTTTACTTTTTTTTATTTTTAAATATTTATTTATTTGGCTGGAGTTGCAATACATGGGACCTTTGCAAGGTCGAGGCATGCAGGGTGTTTTAGTTGAAGGATTTTTCGTTGCAGCATGCAGGATCTAGTTCCCTGACCAGGGATCAAACCTGGGCCCCCTGCATTGGTAGAGCGGAATCTTAGCCACTGGACCACGAGGGAAGTTCCTGATCAATGTCTTTTATAAAAATAGGAAGAGACATCAGGGATGTGTACACAGAGAAAAGGCCTTGTGAGGACACAGTAGGAAGACAACCATCTGCAGGCCAGAGAGAGAGGCCTCAGGGGAACCAAACCTGCCCGCTCAGGCCCCAGAACTGTGAGAAAATAAAATTTCATCGTTTGAGCCACCCAGTCCATGGTACTTTGCTCTGGCAACCAGAACAGACTAATATAAGAAGTTATGGCTCCAGATCTCATTTTTGTTTCTGCAAAAAAAAAAATTTATTTTGTTTGTGTATACACTAGGTATACACACAAGGACTGATTCCTAGGTACCAAACTCAAAAAGAGACTGTTTTATGGACCAGAAGGGTACTATACATTAACAAGCAAAATAAAGCCTGAAGGAGAACTGGAATACACACTAATACTACCAACACAGGCTTCCCTGGTGGCTCAGTAATAAAGAATCCACCTGCAATGCAGGAGACGAGAGTTCCATCCCTGGGTCAGGAAGATCCTCCGGAGAAGGAAATGGCAAATCACTCCAGTATTCTTGCCTGGAGAATCCCATGGACAGAGGAGCCTGGAGGGCTACAATCCAGGGGGTTGCAAAGAGTCAAACATGACTGAACAACTAAACAACAATAACTATCAATGTATTCTCTCCCTGTTGGCAGATATTGGGGAAGCTAAATCACTATTTGAAGGTCAACAGCTGAGTGTGGCTTTAGGGGAAAGGGAGGTGGAGGGTGCTGAAAGACATTTCTGTGACTCCTGTTACCAGTGACGTGGGCCTGTGATCTCAGAGCGGGCTTATATTTTTGTTTATTCAACTTATTTTGACTCAGACACCCACAGGCGTGCTTCCTCCAAAGTGCCTTCCTAGCTATTTGCAGGCACTTCCAAGGTCTCCAGGTTCCTTTTTAACCTGCAACCCTGATAAACCTTGTGAAATCGTCCCCTAGTGGGGTCAGCTGTCCTTTGTGACAACCAAACCGCTGCTTCCACTCGGTCTTCAGCTCAGAGATCATGTTGCCACTAACAGCTGAGACTGGATGATGGCTTTTATTGATTTTTGGTAAAGAAGGAATACAAGAGAGCTTCCCAGGTGGCGCTAGGGGTAAATAACCCATCAGCCAATGCAGGAGACATAAGAAACTCGGGTTCAACCCTTGGGTTGGGAAGATTCCCTGGAGGAGGGCATGGCAATCTACTCAAGTATTCTTGCCTGGAGAAGCCCAGGGAAACAGAGGAGTCTGGTGGGCTACAGTTCATAGGATTGCAAAGAGTGTCCACAACTGAAGTGATACAGCATGCATGCACAGGCATACGGAAAATGATGCTGAGATGACCATTATATCTACTACTGTGGGTAAGAATACCTTAGAAGAAATGGAGTAGCCCTCATAGTCAACAAAAGAGTCCAAAATGCAGTACTTGGGTACAATCTCAAAAATGACAGAATGATCTCTGTTTGTTCCCAAGGGAAACCATTAATATCACGGTAATCCAAGTCTATGGCCCAACCAGTAATGCTGAAGAAGCTGAAGTTGAATTTCTACGAAGACCTACAAGACATTCTAGAACTAACACCAAAAAAAAGATGTCCTTTTCATCATAGGGGACTGGAATGCAAAAGTAGAAAGTCAAGAGATACCTGGAGTAACAGGCAAATTTGGCCTTGGAGTACAGAATGAAGCAGGGCAAAGGCTAACAGTTGTGCCAAGAGAATGCACTGGTCAAAGCAAATACCCTCTTCCAACAACACAAGAGAAGACTCTACACATGGACATCACCAGATGGTCAATACCAAAATCAGACTGATTATATTCTTGCAGCCAAAGATGGAGAAGCTCTATACAGTCAGCATAAACAAGACTGGGAATTGTCTGTGGCTCAGATTATGAATGCCTTATTATCAAATTCAGCCTGAAATTGAAGAAAGTAGGGAAAACCACTAGAAAGTGAAGTAGCTCAATCATGTCCGACTCTTTGCGACCCCATGGACTGTAGCCCACCAGGCTCCTCCATCCATGAGATTCTCCAGGCAAGAGTACTGGAGTGGGTTACCATTTCCTTCTCCAAGACCACTGAAGTATGACCTAAATTAAATCCCTTATGATTATACAGTGGAAATGACAAATAGATTCTAGGGATTAGATCTGATAGATAGAGTGCCTGATGAACTACGGACAGAGGTTTGTGACATTGTACAGGAGGCAGTGATCAAGACCATCCCCAAGAAAAAGAAGTGCAAAAAGGCAAAATGGTTGTCTGAGGAGGCCTTACAAATGGCTGTGAAAAGAAGAGAAGTGAAAAGCAAAGGAGAAAAGGAAAGACATACCCATTTGAATGCAGAGTTCCAAAGAATAGCAAGAAGAGATAAGAAAGCTTTCCTCAGTGATCAATGCAAAGAAATAGAGGAAAACAACAGAATGGGAAAGACTAGAGATCTCTTCAAGAAAATTAGAGATACCAAGGGAACATTTCATGTAAAGATGGGCTCGATAAAGGACAGAAATGATATGGACCTAACAGAAGAAGAAGATATTAAGAAGAGGTGAAAAAAAAAAAAGAAGAGGTGGCAAGAATACACAGAAGAACTGTACAAAAAAGATCTTCACGACCCAGATAATCACGATGGTGTGATCACTGACCTAGAGCCAGACATCCTAGAATGTGAAGTCAAGTGGGCTTTAGAAAGCATCACTATGAACAAAGCTAGTGGAGGTGATGAAATTCCAGTGGAGCTATTTCAAATCCTGAAAGATGATGCTGTGAAAGTGCTGCACTCAATATGCCAGCACATTTGGAAAATTCCGCAGTGGCCACAGGACTGGAAAAGGTCAGTTTTCATTCCAATCCCAAAGGAAGGCAATGCCAAAGAATGCTCAAACTACCGCACAATTGCACTTCTCTCACGTGCTAGTAAAGTAATGCTCAAAATTCTCCAAGCCAGGCTTCAGCAATACGTGAACCGTGAACTTCCAGATGTTCAAGCTGGTTTTAGAAAAGGCAGAGGAACCAGAGATCAAGTTGCCAACATCTGCTGGATCATCGAAAGAGCAAGAGAGTTCCAGAAAAACATCTATTTCTGCTTTATTGACTATGCCAAAGCCTTTGTCTGTGTGGATCACAATAAACTGTGGGAAATTCTGAAAGTGATGGGAATACCAAACCACCTGACCTGCCTCTTGAGAAATTTGTATGCAGGTCAGGAAGCAACAGTTAGAACTGGATATGGAATAACAGACTGGTTCCAAATAGGAAAAGGAGTACATCAAGGCTGTATATTGTCACCCTGCTTATTTAACTTCTATGCAGAGTACACCATGAGAAACGCTGGGCTGGAAGAAGCACAAGCTGGAATCAAGATTGCCAGGAGAAATATCAATAACCTCAGATATGCAGATGACACCACCCTTATGGCAGAAAGTGAAGAGGAACTCAAAAGCCTCTTGATGAAAGTGAAAGAGGAGAGTGAAAAAGTTGGCTTAAAAGCTCAACATTCAGAAAACGAAGATCATGGCATCTGGTCCCACCATTTCATGGGAAATAGATGGGGAAATAGTGGAAACAGTGGCCGACTTTATTTTGGGGGGCTCCAAAATCACTGCAGATGGTGATTGCAGCCATGAAATTAAAAGACACTTACTCCTTGGAAGGAAAGTTATGACCAACCTAGATAGCATATTCAAAAGCAGAGACATTACTTTGCCAACGAAGGTCCGTCTAGTCAAGGCTATAGTTTTTCCAGTGGTCATGTATGGATGTGAGAGTTGGACTGTGAAGAGAGCTGAGCACCAAAGAATTGATGCTTTTGAACTATGGTGTTGGAGAAGACTCTTGAGAGTCCCTTGGACTGCAAGGAGATCCAACCAGTCCATTCTGAAGGAGATCAGCCCTGGGATTTCTTTGGAGGACTGATGCTGAAGCTGAAACTCCAGTACTTTGGCCCCCTCATGCAAAGAAAAGACTCATTGGAAAAGACTCTGATGCTGGGAGGGACTGGGGGCAGGAGGAGAAGGGGACGACAGAGGATGAGATGGCTGGATGGCATCACTGACTCGATGGACGTGAGTCTGAGTGAACTCTGGGAGTTAGTGATGGACAGGGAGGCCTGGCGTGCTGAGATTCATGGGGTCGCAAAGAGTCGGACACGACAGAGCGACTGAACTGAACTGAACTGAACTATCATTTGTAGCTTCTGCCAGTCCCAGCAAATTGCCTTAGGATACTTCTGCTACATCTGTTGGGTTTTCCACTTTCTTTTCTTGTTGTACAGTCTCCAAGTTGTGTCTGACTCTGTAACCCCATGGACTGTAGCTTCCCAGGCTTCTGTGTCCTGCACTATCTCCCAGAGTTTACTCAAACTCATGTCCATTGAGTCAGTGATACCATCCAACCATCTCATCCTCTATCACCCACTTCTCCTCCTGCCGTCAATCTTTCCCAACATCAGAGCAGATAAAACCAAGGAGGGTCTTGGAATGTAAGAACAGAAAAACCAGACCCTTATCATCCTTGCCTCCCCCATATTATAACTATTAATGGATTTCAGGTCCTCCTGAGCAGCATAACCTGTCTCTCCTCCTACCCCAAAGAGAGAAGGTATTTGCCTTACTCTTCCCCCAACCCAGTATACATGCCTCATCTAATCAGCAAATGACCTGCAAGACCCTTATCCCACTCCTTGTACCCTGGGTATAAAAGTGGACTAATGACTCCTGTTCAGTGTCACTTCTCCCTTGAGCTGGCCCATTGTTCTAACAGCATCTCCCATAATAAACTTTATTTCCCTCTCTCATTCTGCCTCATGTCTGGAAATTCTTTTCCAACCCACACCCAGACCACAACAGATAGTAGAAGGTATAGATATGGTTTCTAAAGCTGTCCAAATTCCTTGATTCTTGGCTAGCAATTCCAACAATTTCTTTCATTTTTGGGCCATGACACAAGGCTCATGAGCTCTTAGTTCCCCAACAAGGGATTGAACCCACACTCCCTGAATTAGAAGGGCAGGGTCTTAACCACTTATCAAAGCCAAAGTGTTAGTCCCTCAGTCGTGTCCAACTCTTTGTGACCCTATGGACTACAGCCTACCAGTCTCCTCTGTCCATGGAATTTCCCAGGCAAGAATACTGGAGTGGGTTGCCAGGGAGTGGGTTGCCATTTCTTATTCCAGGGCATCTTCCCAAATCAGGGTTCAAACCCTGGTGTCCTGCAGTGCAGGACGATTTTTTACCAACTGAGGCACCAGGGAAGCCCATTACACGCTGAGGTATAAAATTTTCTCCAGTCTTATCATTACTCTGGAAAGTTCTTAATATTCAAGTAGCCTCAAGGGACAGAATACTGCTATCTCCTGGGAGACAGTTCACGGGGCTCCCGCTTTTCTGCTTGTCTTGTGAGCTAAGCTTTGTTCTGGCCCTTGGTAGCAGACCACCCTTTCCAGGATGTTTGTGTAGTAAACGGTATTGGAAGATCGGACTGGGGAAAACCTAGCTAATGACACCCTCTGCAGTGAAGTGCAGGCAGGTTGGCTTTATAGCCCATTATAAAAAGGTATCTTACAAATGATTAAATAAAATTTGTGTTTTATGGCAAGAAAAGAAAAATTTAACATAAAATTTTTCTCTGCCCAGATAGGCCTCCTCCCTCCCCTCCAGTGTGTCTGGTACATGTGCATTAAGCAGCCTGCCCACAGTTACACTCATCTCACACGCTAGTAAAGTAATGCTCAAAATTTTCCAAGCTAGGCTTCAGCAATATGTGAACCGTGAACTTCCAGATGTTCAAGCTGGTTTTAGAAAAGGCAGAGGAACCAGAGATCAAGTTGCCAACATCTGCTGGATCATCGAAAAAGCAAGAGAGTTCCAGAAAAACATCTATTTCTGCTTTATTGACTATGCCAAAGCCTTTGACTGTGTGGATCACAATAAACTGAGGAAAATTCTGAAAGAGATGGGAATACCAGACCACCTGACCTGCCTCTTGAGAAACCCATATGCAGGTCAGGAAGCAACAGTTAGAACTGGACATGGAACAACAGACTGGTTCCAAATAGGAAAAGGAGTACGTCAAGGCTGTATATTGTCACCCTGCTTATTTAACTTCTATGCAGAGTACATCACAAGAAACGCTGGGCTGGAAGAAACACCAGCTGGAATCAAGATTGCTGGGAGAAATATCGATAACCTCAGATATGCAGATGATACCACCCTTATGGCAGAAAGTGAAGAGGAACTAAAAATTCTCTTGATGAAAGTGAAAGAGGAGAGTGAAAAAGTTGGCTTAAAGCTCAACATTCAGAAAATGAAGATCATGGCATCTGGTCCCATCACTTCATGGGAAATAGA
The DNA here is from genome assembly GCF_002263795.3 of Bos taurus. Lineage (NCBI taxonomy): Eukaryota > Metazoa > Chordata > Mammalia > Artiodactyla > Bovidae > Bos > Bos taurus. Next base: position 25,360,682 of record NC_037351.1, on the reverse strand, counting down.
TGCGGAAACAGTGGCCGACTTTATTTTTGGGGGCTCCAAAATCACTGCAGATAGTGACTGCAGCCATGAAATTAAAAGACGCTTATTCCTTGGAAGGAAAGTTATGACCAAACTAGATAGCACAGTCAAAAGCAGAGACATTACTTTGCCAACTAAGGTCTGTCTAGTCAAGGCTATAGTTTTTCCAGTGGTCATGTATGGATGTGAGAGTTGGACTGTGAAGAGAGCTGAGCACCAAAGAATTGATGCTTTTGAACTGTGGTGTTGGAGAAGACACTTGAGAGTCTCTTGGACTTCAAGGAGATCCAACCAGTCCATCCTAAACGATATCAGTCCTGGGTGTTCATTGGAAGGACTGATGCTACAAGCTGAAACTCCAATACTTTGGCCACCTCATGCAAAGAGTTGACTCATTGGAAAAGACCCTGATGCTGGGAGGGATTGGGGGCAGGAGGAGAAGGGGACGACAGAGGATGAGATGGCTGGATGGCATCACCGACTCAATGGACGTGAGTTTGAGTGAACTCCGGGAGTTGGTGATGGACAGGGAGGCCTGGTGTGCTGAGATTCATGGGGTTGCAAAGAGTCGGACACGACAGAGCGACTGAACTGAACTGAACTGACTTTAGGAGATAAACGTTCTTCTTAATCTCATAGGGCCTCACTGGTGGCTTAGTCGGTGAAGAATCCACCTGCCATGCGGGAGACCCAGGTATGATTCTTGTGTTGGGAAGATCTCCTGGAGCAGGAAATGGCAACCCACTCCCGTACTCTTGCCTGGAAAATCCCATGGATGGAGAAGATTGGTAGACTTCTGTGGGGTCACAAAGAGTCGGACACGACTTCACTTTCACGTGGCAGCTAAAGATGTGGGGCTCTATTATGTGAAAGGAGGAGAGAATGGGCATCATGAGACAATCAGCGATCAATCTGCACCCATAGCTTGTATAACACAATACAGTGGGCAGTACCCTGTGAGCTACGGGAGCGACTTCAGGCTTTGGGGGGCTTCAGGGAAGAGAGCTAGCTGGAATCCTGAAGGACAGCTAGGCTTGTCCTGAAGGCAAGTGTGGGAGGAGACATTCCAGGCAGAGGGGCAGTTCATATAAAAACTCGGATGTGAGAGAAAGCACAAAGCACTGGAGAAGCCCATGGTCCTGTTGAAAGCTGAGCTCAGAGTGCAGGGTTGAGGCGGGTGGGAGATGAGTCTAAAATAAAATTCAGAATGAAGAGCTTGCTGGGAGTTTAGACTTTCTTTGGGGGAAAAAGAGGAGCCAACGGGGAAATGACTGAACAGCTTTGCATTTTACTCTTATTTTTATTTCCCCACGGGTTAAGATTAATTGCTTTTTGCTTCTTACCAACTTCTGAGAGTCCATGATAATCGAGCTTTAGATCACAACAACTTTGATCAGGACTTGACAAAATTCTGATCAATGACAGAACTTTCTTTGGATAATTTTTCTATTAGTTTCTTCTGGTTAATATATATATATATTTTTTTTAATTGGAGTATAATTACAATGTTGTGTTAGTTTCTGCGTACAACACAGTGAATCAGCTACATGTAAACATATGTCTCCTCCCTCTGGAGTCTCCCTCCCCTCCCCTACCCCATGTAGGTCAACAGAGAGCACCAAGCTGAGTTCCCTATGCTACACAGCTTCCCACTATTTTACACACTGTAGTGTACATATGTCAATGCTTAGATAGAAACTCTGACTGTAGAGTAGCAACTGGATTGGAGGTGAGGTCGAACAGGGTTAGACCCATGAGATCATTTTTGTGGTAAACCAGACTAGCCATCAGAGCAGTCTGAAGTTCTGGAAGTATCAGGGCAAAAGGAGAAAGAAGACAAATTCACGTGGAGGAGACAGTATCAAGAGGACGCAGCAGTTCATTGGATATAGAGAATGAGGGAGAGGATGAGGTCGGGAACAAGTCTGTGTGTCACGGCTTGGGTTTGGCTGATGGTAATGCCATCTCTTGAGACAAGGAAGTTGATAGGGGCATCAGGTTGGGGAGGGTAGGGGAGCTTGGAACACGCTGAGGTCAAATGTCTGGGGCTAAGGCTCAGAGAGAAATTTTGGCTAAAGATACAAATCTGAGATTGATCAACATGTTCAAATGGTGGATCTAAGTTTACATTTTTAAGTTTTTTTTTAAGTGGACCATTTTTAAAGTCTTTTTTGAATTTGTTACAATATGGTTTCTGTTTCTGTTTTGGCATGTGGAATCTTAGCTTCCCAACCAGGGATTGAAGCCACACCCCCTACCTTGAAGGCGAAGTCTAAACCACTGGACCGCCAGGAAAGTCCCTAGGCTTAAATTTTAAATGAATTATAACTGACAAATAAAGGTATATGTTTGTGAAAAGTACCCAATTCCAATTTCTGTCAGTTCAGTTAGTTCAGTCGCTCAGTCATGTCCGACTCTTTGCGATCCCATGAATCGCAGCACGCCAGGCCTCCCTGTCCATCACCAACTCCCGGAGTTCACTCAGACTCACGTCCATTGAGTCAGTGATGCCATCCAGCCATCTCATCCTCTGTCATCCCCTTCTCCTCCTGCCCACAATCCCTCCCAGCATCAGGGTCTTTTCCAATGAGTCAACTCGTCGCATGAGATGGCCAAAGTATTGGAGTTTCAGCTTCAGCATCAGTCCTTCCAATGAACACCCAGGACTGATCTCTTTTAGGATGGCCTGGTTGGACCTCCTTGCAGTCCAAGGAACTCTCAAGAGCCTTCTCCAACACCACAGTTTAAAAGCATCAATTCTTCGGCACTCAGCTCTCTTTACAGTCAAACTCTCACATCCATACATGACCACTGGAAAAACCATAGCCTTGACTAGACGGACCTTTGTTGGCAAAGTAATATCTTTGTTTTTGAATACGCTATCTAGGTTGGTCATAACTTTCCTTTCAAGGAGTAAGCATCTTTTAATTTCATGGCTACAATCACCATCTGCAGTGATTTTGGAGCCCCCCAAAATAAAGTCTGACACTGTATGGTAGACCTAAATTTACATTTTAAAATAATTGTAAATAGGCAGATGAGTGTTTGTGTAAAGCTGCCCCTTCCAAGTTCCTATATACAAAAATAAAGGAATTATTATGTTACATTAATTAGATTAATTATGGCATTAGCAATCATCATTTATTTCATAAATCACATCTGATTTGCAGTTACCCATTTTCTGATTGATTCAATACGAAACATGCAGCATAAAAAATTTAAGTGCTAGGCAGATAGTCCCAATTTTTAATATATTAAACTTAACAAGTTTGGATCTCCCCAAACTGCAATTCATTTTAGATTAACAGACATGCCCTAAATTTTAATTAACTGTCCTTGAGCCTATGATTCTGGTTTTCATAATAAAAGAATAACTTTCTAAAGCATAGCATTTATTATATCAGAATATTCTAAAAATTCATTTTACCTCATTTCTCTGGAATTTTTTTCTATTATAAAGCTATTTCTCTGTTGTCCTTTTTATTAATTCATCTAGTCCATGAGTACTGTTAATTTTTAAATGCTTAATTTGGCACCCTAGAAATTCAGGAGGAAGGTCACTTTCCCTATGATTCCCTGAGCTTATTAACCCCCAATCTCAGAGAAGTATGGAAATAGAAATTAGGAGCAGAATCAAATGCCCCTTTTAGTGGAAACTTCACTCTGTGCCCCATGCAGCTCACTCTTTAAGAAACAACTAGGGACTTCCTTGGGGATGCAGTGGGTAAGAATTCGCCAATTCGGGGGACACGGGTTTGATCCCTGATCCAGGAAAATCCCAATGCCTCAGAGCAACCAAGCCCATGCTCCACAACTTCTGAGCCATTGCTCCAGAGCCCGGGAGCCGCAACTACTGAAGCCCAAGCGCCTAGAGCCCACACTCAGCAACAAGAGAAGCCACTGCAATAAGCCTGAGCACCACAACCAGAGTAGCCCCCACTCGCCGCAACTAGAGAAAGCCCGAGTACAGCAACGAAGATCCAGCACAGCCAAAATAAATAATTAAAAAACAAACAATTCGGGCTAACTGTTGGTGGTTGAAGAAAGGAAAATGAGCTTAAAAAGGAGACACAAAAGCAGCACCAGATGTATCTGAGGAAAACCGCAAGTGTGTTCTGTCATAAAAAGTCAAGGTGACAGTCTCCTGTTTGAGTCTGAACCTGAAGAAAAGCAGCAAAGGCAGGGCTGAGCAAGAAATTACACTGACAAGCCATTTCTGTGAGAAAAAAATCTTGCCGTGAGGCGGAGTGGAGGCAAAATATCCAGCAGTAGTTTCTACAGCTATTAATCTTGGTTGGCTAAAAAGTAGCAAAGGTTAAATTATAGATGTATATGTATCTAAAAAACCTTCAATCATAAGACAAATTACTGGGATACAACATTATCAACTACATACAACCCTCTCTCCAAGGACCTCTTGCAAATAGGAACAATAAATCAAGGAACTCATTTCTTTTAAAGATGGGTTTAGAAACTGTACTAGAATATGGTATTATAAATGTATATTTGGGCTTCGCTGGTGGCTCAGTAGGTAAGGAATCTGCCTGCAATGCAGAGACCCGGGTTTGATCCCTGGGTCTGGAAGATTCTCTGGAGGAGGAAATGCCCGCTCCAGTATTCTTGGCTGGGAAATCCCATGGACTGGCTACAGTCCATGGGGTCACAAAAGAGTCAGACATGGCTGCATGACTTTTAGTGGAAACTTCACTCTGTGCCCCATGCAGCCCACTCTTTAAGAAACAACTAGGGACTTCCTTGGGGATGCAGTGGGTAAGAACCACCACCACCATATACGTATATATATGTATATACATACATGTATGTATGTGTGTATATATGTATATACATATATGTATGTAGTGTATATATATGTATATACATATATGTATGTATGTGTATATATATGGGCTTCCCTGGTGGCCCAGCTGGTAAAGAATCTGCCTGCAATGTGGGAGACATGGGTACGATCCCTGGGTTGGGAAGATCCCCTGGAGAAGGGAACGGCTACATACTCCAGTATTCTGGCCTGGAGAAGTCCATGGACTCTATAGTCCATGGGGTTGCAAAGTCAGACATGACTGAGTGACTTTCACAACAACAATATATAAATATATACATACACACATATATGTAATACTACAAGGAAAAAGGAAGAACGAGAGAAATTATCAGAGTAATGTTGACACAGAGCAGGCAGAATATGTAACCAAAGATACACCCATCAGATAAAAAAACAAACACTTAATGAACCAAACCCCTCTACACAAAAAGAGCACAAGATACAGAATCTCAAGGACAAGATGTTGAGAATAAGATTTAAATAGCTACCAAGACCAAAGTGCCCAGATGACGTCAATGCCAGATTCCCACTGCCTCAGGGAGACAGGACAAATTCTGGGAGATTTGGAGGCAGCCAGGCATATCAAGACAGAAGGGGAGAAGCGTACATTAGAAAAAGGGAGAAGTTTGCCACACTCCCCCCTGCCCAATTTAAGGCTTCCCAGCAGAAAACTAGAGCTTTAACATTATGACATTCAGAAGGCTGGCTGTTGAAGTGTTTTGAAATTTTAATGATGGAATTGAGGCTGTTAAGATTTAGAGTGACAGGAGGATGTTGAAAGAGTTACTGACATTTCAGTCAATATGCCTGGGTGGGTTGGGGGTGTGTATTTGGGGTGGGTGGGGGGTGGAGAAGACTAGAAGTCTTTCTGTTTCACTCCTACAGAGTCCTGCTCTTTCCAAGCTGCACAAGACAGACGATTGCAGGCCTGGAGGCGGTCCAAATGGGAGACAGTGAGGTCTGGAAGCCAGATGATAAGATGGAAACTGGGGGAAGTAGGTCAGTGGGAACTGATGCCCAAGGATAAGGGTCACTGAAGGACTTCGACTTGGAAGACTGGTTTCCATTTGCTATTGGGCTGGCTTCAAGATCAAAGTCTTCCAATGCCACAAAACTTCAAGTTCCTGTTACACAGAATTTGGGTCACTGGTTCTTTAGAGAATGAAACTGAGCATTATGTGAGGAAACATGTTTTGCCCCATGAGTGATGTAAAATAATTCGTGAGAATCTCTGTGGGAACACGCCAGTTCTTTGTCATCAAGGGGAATGGATCCAAAAACATCATTTAGAGACAAAGAAAAACTAGACTATTATGAGTCTAGTTAATGTGAAAACTGTAGTAATTACCAGCAAAAACTGGTAAATATTGATGCTATGCATTCTTTCATGAGATAATTCTACATTCTATCATGACATTCATAACAACAAATTCTTAAGGAAACCTAAAAAGTTAACATTTTTGTTGTTAAATGTATAAATTCATGATTCCCTATTCAGAACTGCTTAATTAAAAGCTGGAAATTAGCTTTTAAGCTATTTGTTTGTAGTTATTTCAATTTTGAAAAGAAAGATATTTGCCTAGTTTGAAATATAGAGTGAAAAACAAGTTTCCTTTCCACTCTTGTCCCACTGTTATCAACTTTCCAGTCCAGAGGCAATCACCATGATTGGGTTCTTCTGTAACCTTCCAGAAACATAGTCTAAAAACCATGCATTTTTCAAAATCCGTATTTAAATAACAGCCACAATCATCAACTTTTGTGGGCTTGGAGGTTGTGATCTATTCACATTTTAGAAAGCATGTTTGTAAGCTAATTTTCTTAATAGGCAGTAATACTTGCAATGCTTTTGCTTGCTTGCTCAGTTGCTCAGTCACGTCCAACTCTTTGTGACCCTGTGGACTGTAGCCCACCAGGCTCCTCTGTCCATGGGATTTCTCAGGCGAGAATACTGGAGTGGGTTGCCATTTTCCTCTTCCAGGGGGTCTTTCCAACCCAGGGATCAAACCCACATCTCCTGTCTCTTCTGCATTGCAGGCAGATTCTTTCCCTGCTGAGCCATCAGGGAAAGCCTATTAAGTCACATGCTAATTCATATATTACAACAAGGTTTACAACCTGTAGTGAAAATAAAGTGATTTTCCTTCTAAGAAAAAAGATACAAAGTGAGTCCTCAAATATAAAGAAAGGACAGGATTTACATAGCATAACAATTACAGTATGAACAGTAGATACCCACCATATTAAAAAAATTTTTTAAGTAGTATCTATTAGAGAAATGCTAATTAAGACAACTAAGAGGGGAATTCCCTGGTAGTCCGGTGGTTAAGACTCCACACTTCCATTGCAAGGGGCATGGGTTCAAGCCCCGGTCAGGGAACTAAGATACCACAAGCTATGTGGTGTGGCCAAAAAGAAAAAGAAAAAAAAGAAAGAAAGAAACACTAAGAATTAATGTACCTATTATAATAGCTAAAATGTTTTGAAAATAAATACTAATTGCTGGCAAGAATGCAGAGAAACAAAAGTTCTCATTTATTGCTGGTGAGAATCCAACAGGTAGAGTCACCTTAGAAAAAATATGGGAATTTCTCATCCAGTTAAGCATACACTACCTGCGTATATGTGACACAGTAATTCCACTCCTAAGAACTGACCAGAAAAAAAGAAAAAATCAAAACTACGTTCATACAAAAACATGAATGTGCATGTTAATAGCAAGCTTACTTATGATGTCCAAAAACTAGTATTACCTCAAATATCCTGCAGCTGGTGAATGGATAAGCAAACTCGGTACATCCATTGAATGGAATACTCCTCAGCGATAAAAAGGGATATAAGCTACTGATACAGGCAACAATCTGTATGAACCTCTAATGTAGTATGCTAAATGAAAGAAGCCAGAGACAAGAATCTCTACTGTGTAATTCTACTTACACGACATTCTGAAAAAGGAGCGATTATGGACCTGAACACAGGTCGGTGGCTGCCAGGGATGACAGCTGGGGTAGTGGCTGGCTACTGTCATGAGTTGAATAGTGTCCCCACCCCAAGCCAATTCATATAAAGCCCTAATCCCCCAGTATCTCAAAATGTGATCTTATTGGAAATGGGGTCATTGCAGATGTAATAAGCCAAGATGAAGTCATACTGGAGTAGGGTGGGCCCTTCCTTCAAAATGACTGGTGTGTTTATAAAAAAAAAAGAGAGAGAAATTGGGACACAGCCATCCACACGGAGAGAACCCCAGGAGAAGACAAAGGCAGAGATAGGATGGTGATTCCACACACCGAAGACTGCCAGCAAATCAACCAAAGGGAGGGGAGAGGGGCCTAACAGGGCTCACAGCTCTACCAACTTTGATCATGGACTCTGGCCTCCAGAACCAATGTGAAATTAATTTGTTGTGCGATTCAGCCAGTTTGCGGTCTTTATTACAGCAGCCCTAGGAAACAACAGGGGCAGCATGAGGGGATATGGGGGGGTGATGAGCTCTTCTGTAAGTGACTCATGATGGCAGTCAAATGATTATACGTATTTGTCAAAACTCAAAAGCATACACCAAAAGGAATGCAATTACAGTATGTAAATAAAGTGAGCAAAAAATGTGAGGGTTGTGACTTGAAAACTGTAAACAAAAGATTTCATTGCTTGGTTTAGTAAATTCACATAGCAAAATATTTTCCTATAACTTTCAAAGATGAAATTCTGATTCTTCACAAATGTACTACTCACACAGTTGTTGTCTGAAGAGTGCCACATTTAAGGTAAAAAAATTAATGTATTTTTAAAAAAATTTATGTATCTATTTGGCTGGTTCCAAATTGAGAAAGGAGTACATCAAGGCTGTATATTGTCACCCTGCTTATTTAACTTCTATGCAGAGTACATCACGGGAAATGCCAGGCTGGATGAAGCAAAAGCTGGAATCAAGATTGCCCAGAGAAATATCAATAACTTCAGATATGCAGATGACACCACTCTTATGGCAGAAAGGGAAGAGGGACTAAAGAGCCTCTTGATGAAAGTGAAAAAGGAGAGTGAAAATGCTGGATTAAAACTCAACATTCAAAAAATAAAGATCATGGCATCTGGTCCCATCTCCTCCTGGCAAATAGATGGGGAAACAATGGAAACAGTGAGAGACTTAATTTTCATGGGCTCCAAAATCACTTGCAGATGGTGACTGTAGCCATGAAATTAAAAGATGCTTGCTTCTTGGAAGAAAAGCTATGACCAACCTACACAGCATATTAAAAAGCAGAGACATTACCTTGCCATCTGTCTAGTTAAAGCTGTGGTTTTTCCAGTGGTCATGTATGGATGTGAGGGTTGGACCATAAAGAAAGCTGAGTGCCGAAGAATTGATGCTTTTGAACTGTGGTGTTGGAGAAGACTCTTGAGAGTCCCTTGGACTGCAAGGAGATCCAACCAGTCCATTCTAAAGGAGATCAGTCCTGGGTGTTCTTTGGAACCACTGATGCTAAAGCTGAAACTCCAATACTTTGGCCACCTGATGCAAAGAACTGACTCATTGGAAAAGAGCCTGGGAAAGATTGAAGGCAGGAGGAGAAGGGGACAATAGACGATGAGATGGTTGGATGGCATCACCAACTCAAAGGACGTGAGTTTGAGCAAGCTCTGGGAGTTGGTGATGGACAGGAAAGCCTGGCATGCTACAGTCCATGGGGTCGCAGAGTCGGACAGGACTGAGCGACTGACCTGACATCTATGTGGCTGCACCAGGTCTTAGCTGCTGTCTGTGGGATCCAGTTCCCCCACCGGGGACTGAACCCTGCCTGGGGCCCTGCATCGGGAGCATGGAGTCTTAGCCACTTAACCACCAGGGAAGTCCCCCAAAGTTAATATCTTTTAATTCAGTATTAGCTATTACTGCAGCCAATGCCTAGGATGGGGTTTCTAGCACCTAAAACAGGGCCAAGGCAAAACTACATTCATATCTGTTGAATGAATGATCCATTAGAACTCTATACTTGAAGTCACTTTTAGTGAAAATGTTAGCAAAACAGGCAAATACAGAAGAAAACGCAATGTTTCCACTTCCCTACAACTCTTAAATTTTGTCATGGATAAAAGACTAGTTATTGTTTTCTTCCATTTTCTTAACAGGAAAATGAATTCATATGAATCCAAGTATGTGAATTCAGTTTTAAAAGCTCATTTTTATCAAACTAAGTGCCAGAATTATGAATATTTCTCATCTATAAAGCATTGTAAAGGGCTTCCCTGGTGGCTCAGTGGTAAAGAATCTGCCTGTCAGTGTAAGAGACATGAGTTTGATCCATGATCTGGGAAGATCCCACATGCCATGGAGCAACTAAGCCTGTGCACCACAACTATCGAGGTTGTGTTCTAGAGCCTGGGAGCCACAGCTACCGAGCCCATGTAATACAACTACTGTAGCCCGTGCACCACAGAGACCGTGCTCTGCAACGAGAAGCTATTGCAAGGAGGAGCCTGCACACCACAGCTCGAGAGTAGCCCTCGCTTGCCACAACTAGAGAAAAGCCCCCAGCACAGCCAAAAATAAACAAACATTTTTTTAAAAGGCATTATACATACGTTAAATAAAGCCATTGAAGAACTGTTGCCCGCTGGCACTGCTAATCACACAATGCATTCTACTTGTCACAGACAAAAGGTAATTTAACCAAGTCTTCGGTTCAATTCAACAAGAATTTCTAGCATATGTCCTGCACTGTTCTTAGTACTAAGGAAAGGATGATATGAAGGGAGCAAATCTTTTTGCTTCCTTCATGAGGCTCAAGTCGATGAGCATGAGGCCCAAGCCTATGATCAAAATAAAGCTTATAATCATGAACAAAATTGGAAACTTAAAATAGTGCAGTGGCTGCTACAGATAGAATTGATTGTGGGTTTATGGTTCATAGTCATTTGAAATGGCATCTATTAGAGGAACTTACAATGGGTATTCTCAAATGGGATTTAAGTAAATCATGTTTAAAAATAACAGATCATTGAGTGTTCACTACCAGTCAGTGAACTAATACATTTATGAAATTTTGTGATTTGATCACCACAATGACCCAGTGAGAGGGGAACTATTGTTGTCACACTGTATGAATGAGAAGACTAATGTGGGTGGTTAAGTTACTTTTACTTTCCCAAGATCTCATGTTTGAAGGAGCAATGCCTTGGTTTCCAATCCATGTAGACTTAGGAGTCATCTGTACTAGCTCTTCCAAGGTAGTCTTGTGTGCAGAGATTATGGTTCGTTATCCACAAGTAAACTCATATGCCCCAAATCATAGTCCCTTCCATTCCTGCTTAGAAAATATTACAGTTAGTTCAGTTCTGCAGCACGCCAGGCCTCCCTGTCCATCACCAACTCCTGGAGTTCACTCAGACTCACGTCCATCAAGTCAGTGATGCCATCCAACTTCCCTTTAAATATCTAAAATATTTAAGTATTATACTTGGTATCTCAATTTTGGTGTTGATTTTCAAATCAATGTTTTAGTTTATAATACTGTAACTTCTGTTTCAAAATTTGAAAGATTATGCATGCCAAGTTCTTCTTAGCCCCAGATTATGACTTTTGGGTAATTGTGAGATACTTTTAAAAAGTATCTGCCCAGGGATTTCCCTGGCGGTCCAGTGACTAAGACTCCGAGCTCCCCATGCAGGGGGCCCAAGGTTCAATTCCTGGTCAGGGAACTAGATCCCACATGCAGCAACTAAAGATCCTGCATGCCTCAACCTAAGACCTGCCACAATCAAATAAATACTTTTAAAAATAAAAATAAAATAAAAAACTGCCTAAATGATTGAATCAAGCTGGTAAGTTTTCTTGTTCTCCACATTGCCTGAGAGTTCCTCTGGTTTAAGTCATCTTGCCCTGTAATGTCATATCCTGCTGGAAGGAATTTTCCAGTAGCTCACCAATGCATGATTTGACTTAGTCAGCATGCACTGGATACCAACCAAGCTCTAAGAACTTTAAAAACTCATTATCTCACTTAAATATATTGTAAAATCCTGTGTTATAAGGAAACAAAGACATTAAGAGGTTTGTCCACAGCTAATAAACAGGGATGGAATTAGTCTCACCCACGTATTTTATCAGAGGTTTCATTAACAAAGTTCCATTTTAGCCTTCATTTTAGATTGTGCAATGACAAATTAAATGACTTTTGATCAATAAAACTATAGTGTCTTAAAATATTGTTTTAAGAAAACCCATCTATCTTGATTTTCTGAAATAAAGACTACTAAAGTCAGCAACAGCTTTAATTAGGAAGTATTTTCTGAATTAATATCGTAATTTTAGGTTGGTGAATTATCATTAACTTGTCTAATTCTCTACGGTAGAAGGAAAAAATGTTTGATGTGATACCCAGCTCTACCAAGTGCTATCTCATAAAATGCTAATTCCAACATTTTAAAGGCAAACAGTAAGGATGGCACTGAGGCAAAATCGCGCGCCTGCTGCCCTCTAGTGGATAGTTGGTTTCAGGACCCACTTGCTATGTTTTAACAGGAAACGTGCCCTAGGAAAAGGACTTTCCTGGTGGCTCAGCAGTAAAGAACCTGCCTGCAATGCAGAAATGGCAGGAGACTCGGGTTCAATCCCTGGGTCCATCTGGAAGATCCCCTGGGGGATAGCATAGCAACACACTCCGGTACTCTTGCCTGGGGAATCCCATGGACAGAGGAACGTGGCTCCCTGAGGTAGGCCTTGGAGAAGGAAATGACAACCCACTCCAGTATTCTTGCCTGGAAAATCCCATGGACAGAGGAACCTGGTGGGTTACAGTCCATGGGGTTGCAAGAGCTGGGCACGACTGAGCGACTAAACAAGAACAACAAGGTAGTCCTCTCTCCTTTCTCCTCTAGCTTTGTCCAATCCCCAAGATACGCCGAGAGTATCCCTCAGTGTCAAAGCTAAAATAACTTTATTTACAGAAATAGGTGTGTATGTACAAAAATAGTCACATTCATTTACGTTTTGTGTTTGACTGCTTTTGCACTACAACGGCAAGAACTGAGTAGTTGCAACAGACTGTATGACCCACAAAACCTAAACTACTATCTGCCACTTTGCAGAAAAAGTTTGCCAATCCCTAGTCTATGAGCATATCATTAGTTCTGAAAAACGCTTTGGTTTAGTAAGGCCTGGTCCCTATGAATATGTTTGGGAAACTCCCCATAAATACACATGAGCAATAAAGATAACTTTTTAGTTTAATTCCGTATTTCCCTACTTTTTCACCTAATACCTATTAACACCCTATTCAGTGGAAGACAATTTGGGAAATTCAAGTTTATAATATTGTGCTTAAATTTAAGACTTAAATCTTATTACTCTTATCAACCTAAAAGGAAATTCTGTCTTGAACACTGTGCCTTGGGAATCAAATGTTATATTGAGTATAATTTACTTAAAAATATTTTACCAAAGACAGTGTGACAAATATGTATGTTAAATGGTTTTACTTACCTACGAGTAGTTAAAAAACACTTCAAGTATCTAACTCGGGGATGGTTATCTAGCCTTTGAAAAATTGGTGAGTACACAAATCCAGAAGCAGCTACCAAAAGCCTTTCAAATGCCAGAGCTAATGTCAGCTCTCCCAGCAGACATTAGCACTGGAAACCAACATAAAGGAGTTGTAAGTGGAGTTCAAGCTATGTGTCTTGGCTAAAAACATCGTAAAGCTCCTCCACCCCAGGGTTTAGGAATCTAGCTGGGCCAGTAACCTATTCTCATTACAGTGGCATTCTTGGCCCATTCAGTTCTTGTTCCAGGCACTAAGTCATCAGTTGATTCTACCACCTGTTTTCCATCCAATCTGAAGGTTAGCTGAATCTTGTCACCCATCATCACATCTGAATTGAGCGTTTCTGCCAGTTGGAAGACTGGGTTCCAGTCCCATCTTAAGTGTGTGGTTTCACACCTACTCACTACATCTCCCTCTCACACTCAAATTTGCTTTTTTCTGCAGATCATGCCTCTTAACTTCCAAGAAGGAAATACATGTCCCCAGAGGTAACTTTCCTCTCCACCCTGCCACACACCTGCACCTAGAATTCAGGCAGGTGTGGCGGGGTAGACGAGATGCCCGCACGAGATGGTGGCATGGATCAGCAGCTTTGCTCTCAGGAGGCTTGGTCTTTCTGAACTTGGAAAATGTGGTTACTGATCTCTCCTCACTTCTGTGCAGCTCCTCCAGAGGGCTGCTGGAAAACAGACTGGGACAGACTACTGTCTGGTGGCAGCAGGGTTGGGTCCACTTGCCCCAGTACAGCCACGCTGGCTCACCCATAGCCCTTCTCCTTCAAGGATGAAAGCTCCCTTCTAAACACCCTCCTCCTCTTCCTCTGCGCTTTGCGTTAAAATTCCCTATTGTTTGCCTCTTGCAGCCAAATGCCTCTTCTCTAGTTCAAAAAGTTATAAATTTATTTTTTTAATTGGTCTTTGGCTGTGCTTGATCGTTGCTGTGAGCAGGGGCTACTCTCCAGTTGTGACGCCTGGGCTTCTCCTGTCGTGGAGCATGGATTCTAGGGGGAGTGGGCTCAGTAGTTACGGCTCATGGGCTTAGTTGCCCCATGGCATGCGCAATGTTCCTGGATCAGGGATCACACCCATGTCCCCTGGCTTGGCAGGCAAATTCCTTACCACTGGACCACCAGGGAAGTCTCAAAAAGTTATTTTGACAGCCAACTTTCTAAGCAAGATTGCTAAGTCTTACAAAGATTTCAGATGGTTTTATACACTACCTCCTGGTAGAATGTTCAGGTAACTAATGAACTATCCATTCACATGTGAAAAGGAACACTTGCTTTTTGCCTTTCACAAACATCCAATTATCAGATGTATCCTTTCCTGCCATCGAGTACAGAGTAATTAATTCAAGTAGGTAAGGAACTGAGGAGAACTGCTAACAAGTTTTAGAAAAGTTTATGTCAATCAGATTAAAAATCAAAACAAAAACATGGGGAGGAAGGCAAGGACAGATGGCACAGGACACTCAAATTTTATCCTGAGCTGAGAAACACCAAATAGGATTGACCCTAAGCAAAATCATGAAATAGATCAAGCTTTCTTTCTTTCAGCATCCTATCCCTTCCTCCTCCTCTCCCAAATTTCTGCTCCTCCCACCAGCTCGCCACACATCCTCCCTTCTAGACATGGTTCTGTGTCCAGTCTCACTGCCCTCTTATAGGATGGCTGAGAAATCTTATGTTTTAAAGACTGATGGCAGGGGGGTGGTTTCGGGGTCAGTTCAGTTCAGTCGCTCAGTTGTGTCTGACTCTTTGCGACCCCATGAATTGCAGCACGCCAGGCCTCCCTGTCCATCACCAACTCCCGGAGTTCACTCAGACTCACGTCCATTGAGTCAGTGATGCCATCCAGCCATCTCATCCTCTGTCATCCCCTTCTCCTCCTGCCCCCAATCCCTCCCAGCATCAGAGTCTTTTCCAATGAATCAACTCTTCGCATGACTCAACACAATATTGTAAGGCAACTACCCTTCAATTAAAAAGTAAAATGCAAAATATTCAAAAAATGCAAATGCCTGTAGGTACCCCGAGAAGACTCTTGAGAGTCCCTGGCAAGCACTGGAGTTTCAGCTTCAGCATCATTCCTTCCAAAGAACACCCAGGACTGATCTCCTTTAGAATGGACTGGTTGGATCTCCTTGCAGTCCAAGGGATTCTCAAGAGTCTTCTCGGGGTACCTACAGGCATTTGCGTTTTTTTAATATTTTGCATTTTACTTAATTGAAGGGTAATTGCCTTACAATATTGTGCTGATTTTTGCCATACATCAACACGGATCAGAAATAGGTCCCCTTCTTCTTGAACCTCCCTCCCTATCCTATCCCAGCCCTCTAGGTTGTTTTAATGGAGTCTTCTGGAACTCAGGCCAAAGGGTCCAAATCTTTAATGGAACAATTTCACTTGATTTGAGCTGCACAAGCCTCAAAATACTCAACACTCTAATTCCTATCAGGAGGCACTTCCTTAGCCATGTGATGGACAGACCCTGTTCCCCCTCTGCTCCTACAATGCCCCACTGCAAAGCTTCAAGTGCCTTGCCTGTCACAAGAGCTCTGGTCTACCAGATGCCTCGTACTTTTAACAGTCAGGATGACTTTCTCTTTGTTGAATGATTTTGGCTCACTCTTAAGCCCAGTTCTCTCATCTCCCTTCCACAGTGTCCTTCCAGATTCCTGTCTTCCCCACATCCATCCA
This sequence comes from Bos taurus, assembly GCF_002263795.3. Taxonomy (NCBI): domain Eukaryota; kingdom Metazoa; phylum Chordata; class Mammalia; order Artiodactyla; family Bovidae; genus Bos; species Bos taurus. The sequence continues at coordinate 25,344,583 of NC_037351.1, read as the reverse complement.
TTCTATAAAGACTTGCCATAGATTCTCAAGATAGGCAGATTATGTGCAGATAGTCTGAAGTTAGTATTCTGTCTAGTTCTGCTAAAAGCACAAGGTACGCATGGTTTCAATTGCTCTTATTGATTTGTATACTTCATTTGGAGAATAAGTGCAAAGATTTAGATTTAGGTAGACACCATAGGGTTTCCTAGGTGGCTCGGTGGTTAAAATTCTGCCTGCCAATGCAGGAGTCACAAGAGACGCAGGTTTGATGGCTGGGTCGGGAAGATCCCCTGGAGGAGGAAATAGCAACCCACTTCAGTATTCTTGCCTGGAAAATCCCATGGACAGAGGCACCTGGTGGGATACAGTCCATGGGGTTGCAAAGAGTCAGACATGATGGAGCATATGTGCATGCAGGTACACACATACGTATGTACACCCACACACACACACCATTATCCTCAGTCACCAGGAAGGAAGTAAACTCTCTGGTTTTGTCTGAAAATATCTTTGTTTCACTTCCCGTGACAGGTAGCCTCGTCGTTTAGAATTCAGGCTTAGTATCTTCAAAGGACTGAAAGGAACTATCTTCTGGCTTTCACTATTTTTGTTCAGAAATCTGCTATCAGTTGAATTACTGCTACCATTTGCTCATGGTAGCAAATGGTAAGTTTTGTCTTCTGTACTCAGGACAGGTTCTCCTCGTCTTTAAATTCCAGAAGTTTCACTACAATGCATCTGGATACAGGTTCCTTTTTATTTATGTTGTCTGGGATTTACTGAACTACTTGAAGCTGTAACTTGTCCATCTCGGAAAATTCTCAAATCCTATACTGCTTCTGCCCTATCCTCTCCCCTTTCTCAGACTCCAAATAAATATATAAGACTTTCTTACAGAATCCAGTAGGTTTCTTATCTTCTGGGGGCCTACTTTCCATCCTTTTTCTCTCCTTCCTTCAGTTTCAAATAGTCCTCCTGACCTATACTTCTTGTCTTAAAGTAAGTCAACTGTAGGCTCCACTTCTCAGCTGCTTCTTCCTACGTGGTCAAACCTCCCAAGGCAAAGTAGGCCCAAGTCTCATCTCTCTAGACTTCTCCTGGATTCCAGTCTTCTAATAACAAACCATATTGACAACGCTTTGTTTTTAGCAGTAAAACATTTTCTTTGATTTCGTTCTGACGTTTTGCTTTTCTTCAGCAGGAGAGCTACATTAGCTAGTCCTCCATAACCAGCATCAGAGTCTGCACTGTGGTTATTGACACAACAGTGTCAATTAGCATTGATCTTCCTTTCTTCCAAGATATGACAGGATTATCAAAGTTGTAACTGGGTATCAGACATGACACATTTAAAGACAAAATGCATTTGCTCATTTATAGCACAGCCAGCAAGGGCTGTAGGAACAAAGACTGTTCTTCACTTTTGGAAACAAAGGTAACACTTTCTCAGGAAACTGATCTGCTACCTGCTATAATAATATGGTTGGCATTGATTTTGAATAAAGAATATATTAAGTTCTCAGAATTTTTTTTAAAAGGCATCTAATAAATCTATACAGTGAATAGCATGTCTTTATTCTATTTACAGTACATTTGTTATAAATATAATACATTTTTGAAAAGCTTATTTTTAATTAACTTGAGTAGATTTATATTTTAAACAGATCAACTCAATTGTTAAAGTTACATAATAAAGAATATGATAATTTAAATGACAAAAATCTCATATTGTGAAATAGTGCACTCTATGCTGAGATGAATGAGAGGGGGGGAAGTCAACTCCTTTCAAAACTATATTCAAAGCATCAGAAAAAAATTTTTTTCTTTTTACAAAGTTATGTATAAGCCATAGGAACGACCAGATACTGAAGTATGAAGACTCATAACCAAAGTTCAAAACTGATTTTAGAGAATTGTGTGAAGTAAGACAAGAAACCGTGTATTTGACACTCTATAGAACTTCACAGTAAAGCTGGAATTTATAGACTAATGGCTTAAAAGGAGTATTGCCAACAAGGCCTTTTCTTCCTTCAAATCCTCTCCTAATGTTCATATACCATCAGTAAGTTGTAACAGCAGACTTAGACACTGGTTTTAAGATGGGGCTTAATAAGGTGCATGGATATGCTGAATTCTGTATTATGAGCGTGTAAATTATTACCAGGGTTTAAAGAAATACAAAAAAAGAATTTAAGTATTCTCAGTCCAACGTGCTTTGCATCATCAACAAATAGACAAACCAAAAGTATTCTGCAGTGATCCGACACCAACCTCCCGAACAAGTTAGGCATTTCAAATACTGCTGTAAAACCCATCCAGTAAAATAAAACTGATTCTTGTGCATTTCAGTACAAATCTGTAAGGTGTCACACATTATTGATGATGATCAGGGCAGGCATGGAGCTCTGCTGACTTGTTTCAAACACCGTGACTTGGTCCGATAACTTGGCAAATACCCTAGGAGTTCCAAGGTTATAAACACCCGTGTGGACAAAGCATGCTTTCAGCTGCAAACTGTGAATCTCCTGGCTTTTAAGCTGAAGTTTATACTGTGTTTGTCCCAGCCATGTAAATGATCCATGGATTTCCAAAGCTTCTGGGCTAAGGGAGGAGGAAAATGGTAAGTTGGAGGATATTTTTTCTTCAGGAATTTTTTCCCAAAGCCCCAGTAACACATCCCTTTCATCCAGCAACTCTAATTCTAGAAGTTATTTATGATGCCAACTGTTTATTAATAATAACATCAATAGTAATAACTAATATTACTATTTCTATAACTAACATTTATTAACAGTTACTATGTTCTAGACTTAGTGCTAAGAGTGAATTATCTCATTTAACACTCACAACAGCAGCCAGTAAATAGGAAACCTGATTTCAAACCTGAGCTTTTAACCACCTGGTTCTCCATACATAAAAATAAATGTATATCTAAGAATGGTTATAATATTTAGACTGTTTATAATATTGAAACATGGAGACCAACCCAGTGTCTACCAATAAGACATTAGTTAATTAATTTATGATACACAAAATATGTTCAGATTTCAGAGAGCTGACCCAGATCCTGTTTGCAGTGTTATACTGTAATTAATAATCAGCATATGCTTCACACTGCTTTTCTAAAGATCCCAAATTTTCTGAATTCTGAAAAGCACATAGCTCTTAGGACTGCCAATATAGACCTGCATTTTTTTTTTTTTTTGCTGTTGCTGGCGAAGGAAATGGCAACCCACTTCAGTGTTCTTGCCTGGAGAATCCCAGGGACGGAGGAGCCTAGTAGGCTGCAGTCCATGGGGTTGCACAGAATCGGACACGACTGCAGCGACTTAGCAGCAGCAGCAGCAGCATTATTTTATAAATCACAAAACAAGACCAAAAAAACTTCTATCATGAACTTACTCATTTTCAAGTTTAGAGTTCTTTATCACCAACAAGCTTTTATAAAAATTGTCACCTCTGGCCAGAACTGCTGCTTTTAGAAACCAGTTTTCATTTGCGACTACTGAAATGCTAAGACAAATCTCTGTAACTCTTCTCTAACACTTCTTTTTTTATTTGGCTGTGCCAAGTCTTAGTTGCAGCACACAGGATCTTCAATCTTAGCTGTGGCATGTGGGATCCAGTTGCCCGACCAGGGATCGAACCTGGGATGCCTGCCTTGGGAGCACAGAGTTGGCAAGTCCCTTTGCTAACACTTCTTAATACCAAACAAAAAACGGTATGCCTGAGTAAACTCTATCTATGTTAGATAATTATTTGCATAATTTCAAAATATGAAACTACTTTCAACTCAATCTTTAACTATAAAATAAACCTGCCCTAAACAAATCTTTACCTTGTTGTTTTATGCCGAAGATCAACTATTACATCGACGTGGGCCTTGGAGCAATTGGAAAGTAAAAGGGTCACTGGTACTAAACAAAGGCTGTGGGAAAGAAACACCAAAAAAAGATCAGTGGGGTACTGAAAACAAAAACACTTTCTTGAACATAAAACTTACAGTTACCTAACAGCATAAGATCCTCAAAAATAATTATATTCAAGTAAGAAAAAAAACTGAGTTCTAAAATCACTCAAGCTAAATGAGTTACATAAATAAGAAGTAAAACATATTAATACAATGCTTGAATACTAAATATTAGAATATATACATTCACAAAACCATTTTTATCTCCTTTTATTAAAGCTAATCTTTAAAAATAACCAGAATGTTTCTAGGTTGTTATTTCCCAAAATGAAAAACAGAAGGAAACAACTGCAACTAAGAAAGACAAATGGAGGGGAAAAAATCGTGAAAAGGTGCCAATAACTAACGCTGTTCTTTGTGTTTCTCAAAAATTACTTAACTTTGAGAACTTGGCCTAGATTGACATTTGCTATCCTATCAAATCTGCACAGAAGCCATCATGATTGGGAGACTATGAGAATTATTTCTGTATAGCCAGTTATGAGAAAAGCCCTTTCAAGTAGACATATTTGCTCAGTTAACCTAGTTTCTGATCTCACTTAGCACAGGAGAAAGGACAGGGAGTGAGAGAAGAGGACCTAAGAACAGACTGGTGCAGAGTTCATATTAAGAACATAATAAATGAACATACTCTATGCACAAATGAAGCCTGGTTACATAGTATTATTTAAAATACGTTACCCTATTAACATAAAGAACAACAGTAAAAAAATCTTATGAGCTCATACAATATTAAAATTCTGCTCAGATAATATATTTTATGCTCTCAAAAATTTTATATCCCCTTACTAAGAAACGCTTCCAAAACACAGTGCAAATAACAGATTTCCCTAGACAAAAACTAGGTTAATTTCAAAAACTCATGCTACATCCTTACCTTCCCCACAAACTTCTCACAGGAATGGAGGACAACCTAAACTAATGAACAGTGGTCTAGTCTAGAGCCCCTCATTAAGTTAAATTCAAGTCATGTAACTTGTAACTCAAAGCAAAACCTCAGGAACTCTAGCAGTGTTGCCACTTCAGCCTCAAATCCTCCATGCTCTATCTAAATGCTTCCAGTGAAAGAAATAAGAACATCTGGATGCTTCCTAACCCCAAAGTCATTATCTTCATTCCTCTTCTTCCTCCACCGCTGTTTCAGTGAATAGCACTCTCATCTCCCCAGCAAAGCGTGGGCATCATCCCAAGTATTTTTTTTTTTTAAAGTGGGAATGGGGGCTACTGCCTCATTAGCCCCCCATTCCCAACTTTCTACTATTCGTCACAAATTCCTATCAATTCTGTTTCCCACACAGCTCTGGAGGCTGGTGACTTCATTCAAAATTCACATTCCTTACGAGCTCAAGTCACTGCATCTCTTGGTTTACTAATCACCTCTGAATTAGTGTTCTGACGTAAACCAATCTTCAACTGGGTGTTTCTCATACCTGACGTGTGATCCTCCCACTACACTGCACCACAGTCACAGGAGGGCTTGATAAAAGAGACTGCTGGGCTCCATCCCCAGAGTTTCTCATTCAGAAGGGCTGGGTGGGGCCCAAAATCTGCGTTTCTAATAAGTTCCCAACTGCTGCTGCTCTGGGACCACCTTTCAAAAATCACTGCTTCACACAACAGCCTTTCTACAATGCTCATCTGATGAGCCAAAAACAGTGCCTAAAGATCAAACTGCTAACAACCATTCCCCCACCACTAACATCTGGTATTATTAACAGCATGAGTTCTAGAGTCAGACTGCTAGGGTTCACATGTCAGCTCAACAATTCTGTTTCTCAGTTTCCTCAACTGTAACCTAGGAATAATAACTTTACCCATCTCTTGAGTTTCTTGTGGTGGCTGGTAAGATGAAATATGCTAAGCGCTGACAATAATGCCTAGCACAAGTTCAAAAGCTTCACAAACACTATTTAACACGCCTTCTTACTGTGAGGAGCGACGGCAGCTAACCCCAGTTTGACGCTTTGTTGTTTCTCGTATTCTCGTTCCTCTGCTGCCCTGTGTCCCACTGCCATGACCAAGTCGCCTCCTGTCGCGCCCCTCCCCACTTCCCATGGCATTAAGAACACTCCTCCAGATCCTCAGTCTCTTCTCTTTATGTGCCACACCTCACTTTAACTGAAATCTGGCTGAGGACACAGCTGCCTCTACAGGCCTTGCCATAACAGATGCTGTTTATCTTCCAGCATCTTCCGCATCTCAGGCCAGAATGTCTCATTAATGTAGTTAACACCCCTTGTTGAGTTCTTCCTCCTCTCTCTCCTATAAAAACACCTCCACTTTTGTCATAAACTACTCCAAGGTTTTTGTTCTTTTTCTTTGCCCTCAAACTAACAAAACTAAACTAGTGAACGTAACTCAGTGCAACAGAAATTCCTTGGGGCAGGTGAAGGGATAAGCATTTTGAAATATCTGGGGTAAAGATGAGGGAAGCATCTGCTTCACCCCACCCCACCCCTGATTCATCTACGATGTGGGTCAAGCAGAGGCCTGCCACCTAGACAGAAAGCACTGCACAGGCCTTCTCTTCCACATCATCTTTCCGGTTTCATTCATTAAAAGCTTCTGCTTGAGTTTGCTTTCTTCTTTTCAATCCTAAATTTTGTCATCTTTTTGGTGAACTTCACTGTTTAGGTAGACAATTTATTCAGCTCCTTCTCAAACCCTTAATCTATCACCTCCATAACCACCAGGAGTATTCAAAACTCAGTCATCTGTCTTTCATGACTTAACTGTGAATTTTTTTTGTCACCTAAAATAACTACCTCTGAAATACTCCTCAGCTTTTCCACTCACTGACCACGATCACCAGCTCTCTCAATTATGCTTCTGATCTTCAGTTTCACTGGAATGTCCAATCATTTGACCCTCTAATTCACCGATTCTCAACCCTGATTATTGTGGTAATGGTCATTATTGTTTAACAATTATTCACTCCCCTCACATTCCAGCTGTGTGATGGGGGATCATCTTTGTTGACTGTGAAGGAGAGGCTATTTGGCCAATGGAGTAATAATGACTGATGCAAGCAGAAGCTTTAAATGTGCTACTGCAACGTGGCTCACTTTCTGTACTTCAGAGATACGCCATGAGAAGAACAGCTAGTTGCTGCCCATTTGGACTGACCCCCAAAATACATGTGCACAGACGTGAATCCAACCAACCCACAGACTGAAGGAGAATCGAAGTTGTCGATGCTCTGCACACCCATGAGCGTGGGAATAATAAGCTACTAAATTCTGGAGTGGTGTCTCACAAAGCATTATTGTGGCAATCTGAGGATTTATTTAAAATATACAGACACCTGGGTCCTATTCCCAGAGGTTCTGATTTAACTGGCCTGAACATCAAGATTTTAAAAATTCTCCAGGTGATTCTAATGTGCAGCCAAGTTGGAAGAAACTGCCGTATCTTATCCTTCTCGACCCTTCCTTGTTTTCACATATTTCCATGCACAGTTTGAATTCTGTGATGCTTTATTTTAGCTCACTGTTCTGCTTTAGTTCGATCAAATCTGTCCTGTTTTACATACTTCCCTGCACTGCCAAGTTTCTATGATGCTTTTCAACCCTAACAAAATCACACGAAGAAGTCCTTCATGTTCCAGCCTCTAACACACAGCCCAGGTTTTAACCACTAAGCAGCACCATGGAATCTAAGATGTTCAGGAAATACATGATGCAGGACAGGGTTTGATAAACAGGGACAAAGTAGAACCGTGAGGTAAAATGAAATATTATGGAATCAAAACTGTCTATGGAAGTGTGTGAAATCAAGACAGGTTCAGTAGGGATAAAACATTTCTTTCCTCAGCTTTGGCTGCACATTAGAAAACTTCAGGAACTCTGGATGTCCTGCCTGCACCCTTGGCCAATCAAATGGGAATCTCTGGGAGTAGGATCAAAGCATCTTCCTTTTTTTTTTTTTAATTTCCTCAAGTGATACCAGCATGCCTCTGTCAGTCAAAGGCACACAGACTGAGTACCGAGCAATTAAGACCCAGACAAAGATTTAAGACCAAAAGTATTTAAAAATAACTTAAATGGCTAAAATTTTTAGAAGTCTGACAACAGAAAGTGTTGGTGAAGGTATCAACAGAAGGAACTCCCACGTACTACTAGTGGGGATGTACTAATTAGTAAAACTAGTTTGAAAGAAACTGGGCATAAAAAGAATAAACTCTGTATAATACCACTTATACAATAAAGTTCAAAAACCCCACAAAAATCAAAATACGGAGATGTAAACTTGGTTGGAAAATTATAAAGAGGAGCAAAGAAATGACTGCTAATACTGGGGATGGACGGCAAGTACACAGGGGGCTTGAGACTGCTAGCAATTTTTAAATTTCTTCCCTAGAGATGATTTTTTGGTATTAGTTTTATGGAAAAGAATCACTGTGGCCACACATTTTCAGTTTTGAGAACTTTTCTATGTTTTATACTTCCCTGGTGGCTCAGATGGTAAAGTGTCTGCCTAAAATGCGGGAGACCTGGATTCGATCCCTGGATGGGGAAGATCCCCTGGAGAAGGAAATGGCAACCCACTCTAGTACTCTTGCCTGGAAAATCCCATGGACGGAGGAGCCTGGTGGGCTACAGTCCATGGGGTCGCAAAGAGTCGGACACAACTGAGCAACTTCATTTTTTAATGTGTTATATTTGACAATAAAAAGGTTTAAAAATGGTTGGCACCATTCAAGTTACGTTTTAGATACTTCTGATGCTCCTAAGTCTCTGTGAAGGTCTTCGTTTTGCCCAGCACTCTGTGTTCTCAGCCAGCTTCTCATTCCTCTCAGTAGTTATCCTCAAATTTCACTTTTAAAAATTCTCTACCCTTTCTCATTTCCTAGAGTACTTTGAGTACTTAACCTTGCTCCTACAAACTCTCTAAAAGGGAGGCATGTGCAGACTTGTTAAAATTTCTCCCTACTTTCATCTTTCTGTCCAAAGCTAATCCTGCCACTTTTTTCAGCGTTACCTTTTCATCTATTAAGGGTTTTGTTGCCCTTCTTGCGTCCCATCATTTCCTTCAAGACCATAAATACAATCTGTATCTTCTAAGTAAGAAAACAGTAATACTGAAGGGTATTCCCTGATCCCTGTTCACAGCCAGGCTTCTTGAAAGGCTGGTGGTCTACACCAGTATCCTTACTTCCTTCCCACCTCTATCTCTCCTCAAAACCTACTGTGTCATGCTTCCACCCCCCATACAGTTAAGAGTCTTCTCAAAATCAGGAGTGATTTCTTTATCGTCAGAACCAATGAAACGACTTTTTGCAGCCACTTTCTTCTCCTTGAACTGCTCTCACTCCACCTCTTTGATCCCACTTTCTACGCACTGGTCTTGTCTTCCTAATTCTTTGACTGCTACTTCTCAACCAGTATTCTTGATGGACTCCTTGTTCCTTAGCTCATCTCTCCAATACCACTGTTCTATGGGTCATCATTCTCTTTTGTTCTATCCCACCTCTTCCCTACCCCTACCCATGGTGCCTTCACCAAAATTTACACCTTCAATTCTAATTTACAGACTGGCTCTAACAGACTTCACTCCATCTTGTTTTATATCTGCAAACCAGCTCCTTTTTGAAGTATCACCTGACTTAGGACCTTTTATTTTAGAACCTCAAATTTATGTAATCAAACTATTTGTCAAAATTATAAATACATCACCCCCCAAAAGTTTAACACTTGGTAAACCTTAAGCCAATGATGCTGTCTAAACGTAAACTGATGAATCTATACCATAGTCATGTCTCAGGTTTATTCTGTATCTAAAACAAAAACAAAATGATTTACTATTTTTCTTTTTGACTTAATGATAAATATGTTCATCAAAAGAAAACTTCTGACAACTAATTGGCTGAGGAAATATCCATCTATTAATTACAGTAGCAACATATAATAACCATAGTAACACGTAAATTACTTAATGGCAATTTCTGTAGACTCAATATTAGTCTAGATTTCTTCAATATTTGTGTGAATGCTATTAATAAATGTGTGGATGTGTGTGCATGCACATACAGGTGTGTATATTGCAGAAAAATTTTAACAAAAATACATCTCAAACCTTTTTTGACGAAAGGGATGATTAAATGATTCTGGATAGTGAAGACTCGTTTTAATAAGATTAGAAAGCTGCTCTGCTGATGGTCTTGAGGAAACTGTAGTGTTTTCTGGCCTGAAAAATTTTAATAGTTCCATTTCTGGTGGCTCCTGAGAAAAGAAAAAATACAACAATAGAAACACTGCCTTCTTAAAGTAAGGTTTAACAGATACAAAACAAAAGAAGCTAAAACCAGTGGAAATAAAGTAAAGCATGTACAATACTTTTTCTGCTGTAAAAACTAACAAACTAACAGTAGGAATCATGTGCAATACAACCTAGGATAAAAAACTAGGATCTGTAATCATTTATTCATTCTCTATTATGTGCTAGTGTTAACTTGATATCCAAAAATCTCACATAGTAGTTCTATAGTTATTTAATACTTCAAGACTTAATTTCCTCATACGTAAAAATGGGTTCACAATAATAATAATTTCAAAAGTTGCTGTGTTTCTCATCTAATAAAACTACTTAGTACTTAGGCTATAGACATTCAATTGTGTATCATCTGCTTCGAGAGTTTTTTAAAATATTCTCCTTATTTATTTATGGCTGCACTGGGTCTTCCTTGCTGTGGGTGTGCTTTCTCTAACCGCAGTGAGTGGGGGCTACTCTCTATAGAGTTGCAGTGCACAGGCTTCTCACTGGATGGGTTCTCTTGCTGTGGAGCACAGGCTCTAGGTGCATGGGCTTCACTAGTTGTGGCTCACCAGCCTAGCTGTCCCCAAGCATGTATCTTCCCAGACCGAGGATCAAACCCATGTCCTCTGCATTGATAGGCAGACTCCCAACCACTGGACCACCATGGAAGTCCTCTTCCTTGATTAATTTTTTCTCCATTTTCCTTTACCATCAGAAAATTTTCATTTTTTAATTTCCTGGTAGCCTAGTTGGAATCTGATCTACACCCAGGACTGGCGAACCACATCCCATGGGCCAAAGCCAGCCTGCTTCTGGTTTTTGTAAAGAGAGTTTTATGGAAACAGAGCCACATCCATTTGTTTACATACTGGCTATGGCTGCTTTGGGACTCTAAACAACAGAGATGAGTAATTTTGACAAAAACCTTCTGGCCAGCAAAGTCAGAAATGTTTATTATCCAGCTTTCCTCAGAAAAAGTTTGCTGACCCTTGATTTATACAGCTGCCAAAGCAATATTCAAATTTGTTTTTAACTTATGAGTGAGAGGAAAGTGACTGTAGAGGTTTACTCTGGAGGAGGAAAAACTTGTGCCTGGAAGCCAGAAGGAGCTGAACGTCTGAAGTTTCCCTTCTTAATCTGGGTCCTGCTTATACTGGAGTGTTCTTCAATTTGTGAAAACTCACTCTTCTGCATTTTTGTTAAACTTTAATAAAAAGTTCAAAAAATATCCTATTGTTTAACATAGTATAATCATCTAAGATAAACAAGCTGTTATTTGAGGCTTCTAAACTATACTGAATCTCTACATACCACCTACCAGGAGGCAAACACATGAACAACAGCCATAAAAGGCTACCAAAAACCTGACGCTAATTTACTGAGGGAATACTGACAAAAGCGTCCCTCTCTGTCAGCTTAAAAGCAGCAACAATTTTCACAGTGAGTGCTGGACAATTTGTACAGTAGTTTTTTCCAATAAGGGTGACAGACAGTTATACTCCAAGATAGAGAGTTCCATCACAAGAGAGGCAAGATATACTCCCTGTTTTATAAGTAAGCTAAAGTTTATCAAGTTATGCAAGTAAATTGCACTAGGTCATCAATCTTAAAGTCTCTGAGCTCCATATATATTATCCTCAATATGATGAACATGCCATATCTCCCAACTCAGCTAATCATGTCAAATATTTCAAAGGTGAAATACAGAGAAATAAAAAGGATATGCCCTAGATAGTATTTTTGTAAAATGGGAATATAACATGAGTAAATTTTATAGAGAACACTTTGTTTCATTTTATAAATGAAAATCTTGCCTTGAGATGTTACAAATTATCAAAATATGACAATTTATAAATAAAATGAGATTTTTAATTAATCAAATCAGTTTGAGGAAAAAAACTTTCTGAAAGTACAAAACAGATTTGGGGTTAAATATATCTTCATTAAACCTAACAGAAAATTACCATTAGTCATCACTAAAGTAAAAATCAATTCAAATTATATTATTACCAATGGAATGTAAAGCTAGTATACCTAACTTTGATGAGAAATCACATTTACATAGTCCCAAATTATCTCCCCACAATTACTTCTTCTTATAAATAAAAAGAAAAATAGTAATACTGTGGAGAAACATGGCAGGTAATATCTTAATCAAATGATCCATCACCTATAATGGCACAAATTAATATCAAGTGCCTTTTTATTTTTTTTTAAGATTTTTTGACATGGATCATTTTTAAAGTCTCTATTGAATTTGTTACAATATTCATTTTGTTTTACGCTTTGGTTTTTTGGCGCTGAGGCGTGAGGGATCTTAGCTCCCCAACCAGGGATCGAACCAACCCCTTGCATTGAAAGGCAAAGTCTTAACTGCTGGACCATCAGGGGAGACTCTCATGTGCCTTCTGATGTAATACACTGACAGGGATATAACATCACTTAAGAAGTATTTCAGTTAAAAATGTGTAACTTTAATTTGATCATAAGAAATATTCAAAGTATTATTTTACATTAAAATAACTGGCCAAGGCTCTTCAAAAATGTCTACATGGTAACTGAAAAATAAAGGTTCAGAAAATGTTCCAGATTAAAAGAGACTGAAGAGACAAGTGAACACAGTGTGCGATCCTGGACTGAATTCTGAATGGGAAAAAGCAAACCAAGTCTTATAACTAAGACCGTCGATGACATCTGAATTTAGACTGTATATATGAGTACTGCATCAATGTTAAACTTCCTGAATTAGTAATGGTTTCTGTGATTACGGAGAAGATTGTCTTTGTCTTCAGGAATACTCAGTCAAGTATTTAGGGGGCAGATAGGCAGATGTCTGCAACTTACTTTGAATCACAAGACTAATATGCTTAAATTTTATTTATATATATGATGAGAACTTTTGATAAGATTAAACAGTATTTTAGGAGAAATGAGAAAACAAACAGTACAGCTGCTGCGCAACTCCAGAGGCCCTCCTTTACACTCTATGACCAGTCCCATTAAGTTTTGCAATGGTGTGGGCCTGCTGAACAATAAGCAAGGTAAGATAGAGGATATAGTTCCTTCCTCTCATACAAGTCAATTCTTTTTATAACTATGAGTTCTAGATTCAATAAAGAGTATATCTTAGGAAACTCCAGGATCACAAATGCATCTTATGCTCTTATTAAGGGCTGCTGCTGCTAAGTCGCTTCAGTCGTGTCTGACTCTGTGCGACCTCATAGACAGCAGCCTACCAGGCTCCCCCGTCCCTGGGATTCTCTAGGCAAGAACACTGGAGTGGGTTGCCATTTCCTTCTCCAATGCATGAAAGTGAAAAGTGAAAGTGACCCCATAGATGGCAGCCTTCCAGGCTCCTCTGCCCATGGGATTTTCCAGGCAAGAGTACTGGAGTGGGGTGCCACTGCCTTCTCCATATTAAGGGCTAGCAAACTTCAAAATCAATTTGTTCATTTTTAATTTTAATCAGCTTTCTGCCACCAACCCCCAATTCAAATCTCAGTATAAAAGCTTGAAGAAATCAGATACCTTCTAAAACGCAAAACAATCAAACAAACCCCCCCCCACAAGTTCACAGGAGGCCCTAAAGCATGTCATTACCTGTTTCTGAGGATATGAAAAAGCTTCTTTTCCTATAGTGCGAAGAACAACATGGTGCTGACCTTCCAAAATAAGCTGCTTACTGTCTTCCACTACATAAGCCTAAGAAGAACAAAACACAAAAACGTTACCCCTGCTTGGCAGTAACCTCAAAAGTAACCAAGGCAAAATCTGCTGGAAAGTTGAGGTATTACAGCTAATATCTATCAAATACCAATACTCATGACTGTGTCAGCATTTCTAACTTTTATTCATTCCTTCAATCAATAAAGTATCTGTCAAAATCTGCTCTGCCTCAATATAAAACAGTTGGCCTGGATATTGGAGAAACAAATCTTGAAACCTTTCCTAATTTTCTCTAGAATGCTTAAGAAGCTAGCCCAAAAAGAACAGTGCTATACCGTAACACAAGCTTTTTTCTTTACTGGATTGACAATATACAGGCAAAAGGCTTTTTCTTATACTTGTGCTTCTAAGACATACCAGAGTTATCACATAGTAGAGCAAAATCAGTGAGTATAATTGTAAATCCTGTAAGTGGAAATGCCAGGTCCTTGGAGATCTTAAATTTAAGTACGTAAGCTTAAAAAAAAAAAAAGGCTTTTTTTCTTCTTATACAATGGCCTAATTTAATCTATATTAAAACTCATTCCAGCATGTAATTCTTCTTCTTGAACTTCTTCTATCCTGGAGAAAATAAAATCTCTAAATGGCTCTGATATACTTAACATCACATTATGCAAATACAGATAGTTAAATTCTTTTTTTTTTTGACAAGCCCAATTTTTTTTAACTATTAGACTCAACAGATTCAAAATTACTTAGTCAAATGCTATAAACATTCCAAAAATGTTTATTTTCAATTTCTATACTTAACACGTGTGGCAATTTGCCATCCACTGATCACACTTGGAGAAGTGCTGCACTAAGGCCCAGGCAGGCCCAAGGCCTGCTTAGCATCCATCCACACATAACTGAGAAATGCAGGAGGAGTTAAATAAATACTTGATGAAGTGATCTTTAATCGAGAATATGACAGCTGATAAAGTCCTGACAAAGGACACACATCTCTTTCAGTGGTCTTGTGAGATCAAAAAAAATCATGCATAACCCTATAATGCAGTCTCTCCTGTACAAAGTCTTCGTTTTTCAAAACAAACCTTTATTTTTGGTTAAGAATAATTATAAGCTGTATTACACCCCCTTGGGCTTTCCCTGGTGGCTCAGATGGTAAAGAATCTGCCTGCCATGCAGGAGACCGGGGTTCAATCCCTGGGTCAGGAAGATCGCCTGGAGAAGGGCATGGCAACCCACTCCAGTATTCTTGCCTGGAAAATCCCATAGGCAGAGGAGCCTGGGGGCTACAGTCCATGGGGTTGCACAGTTGGACACGACTGAGTGAGTAACACTTTCACACTTTCAATCATACCCCCTTACAACTAATTTTTTTTAAACAAAAATGTTGTCCAAGGTCTTAGTTTTCTTCTGAATCGTATTTTATTAGAGTGCTATGTTCCCTAAGCATCCACTCCACAACTTATATGAACTGTCAGGTTTTCTTTCAGTGAAGGGGATACTTTGTGCATTATCCAGAGCCCTCACTAAGGAAAATCTACTAGTCACTTTCTCAAATGAGCTGAATCATAAACTTATCACATACCAGACAATATCCCATCCTTTAATCTATTCAAACTTCCATTTCCTAACTGTGGAGCATCACAGTCTTGGGTAGTTTTCTTCTTCTTCATGCGATCAGCAATAATAGTAGCTGATTTTCATTCAGGGTGATTTTTAAAATGAAAACTCACCCCTCCAACCAAGGTTACTGTGGGCTCAACAATAAGTACAGAATACAGCACACATTACTCAAGATCCTATCTCGGATATATTACAATTGTTACATTGCAGGCGTTTGTGGAGTGACAGCTACAAATGCATAAGGTCTATTATACACTTAATGGATGGTTGGTTTACATAAAGGGGCAATGCTATTGAGGCTAAAAATAGAATTTTGACTCAAAGCTTCAAGGACATTTGATTTCAAGGTAACAATGTATAATTTATCCTTATAGCATTAAGCATCTTTACCTTCTATAATCAACAAGAGTCAATTTGCTTAAGTACTTTTATTGGAACTCATGTAAAGCCAGCTTGGTTTCAGGAAAGTTGATTTAAAAATGTACAGCTTGGTAAAAAGAACACGCTAGAACATCTGAATTAATTTAAAATGCACGTTCTGATCATCTACCATGAACATGTCCCAGTGTTAGGCCTCTGTACTGGACAATACAAAATAAAACCTCTTCACATAGTTCAGGTGAATATCCCTAGGCAAGGTCCTAAATTTCAGTGTAGAATCATTTCTAAAGACACATACTTAAGATACAAAAGGGTATACTGTGAGAAATAAATCTCTGTATTATAGTTCAAGTTAACTTTGCGTGCGTGCTAAGTCACTTCAGTCATGTCCGACTCTTTGCAACCACCAGGCTTCTCTGTCCGTAGGGATTCTCTAGGCAAGAACTCTGGAATGGGTTGCCATGCCCTCCTCCAGGGGAACTTCCCAACCCTGGGATGGAACCCTCAGTTAGGGGAGACCAATGCCTAAATTACCTCATTCTAGTCTGCCATGCAGAGAAGGCAACGGCACCCCACTCCAGTACCCTTGCCTGGAAAATCCCATGGACGGAGGAGCCTGGTGGGCTGCAGTCCATGGGGTTGCTGGGAGTCGGACATGACTGAGGGACTTCACTTTCACTTTTCACTTTCATGCATTGGAGAAGGAAATGGCAACCCACTCCATTGTTCTTGCCTGGAGAATCCCAGGGACAGGGGAGCCTGGTGGGCTGCCATCTATGGGGTCACACAGAGTCGGATATAACTGAAGCGACTTAGCAGCAGCAGCAGCAGTCTGCCATGAGTATGTGTAGATGGCATTTCAATCTGTTTGTTTTTTTTTTTTAATTAAAATGGTATTTTCAAACAATCTGGAAAATTTCAGAGATCAACAATTAGGTAATTATAAATAATTTTTTTGTTAATTAGAGTGAGATAATCATATGGCAGGGTTATATTCAACAAGAAAGTCCTCATCTGCTAGAAAAGCAGTTTGCAAAATGCTTTTACAGATGAAATATTATGTCATTAAAAATATATAGTACAAAATAAAATCAAAGGAAGGTAAAAATAAAGTAAAGGAGCTAATGGAATACCGGTGGAAAATGAACAGCAGCAAATTAGTGGCTGCTGGAGCCTGAGTAATGGGTACCTAGAGGTATGTGGTGTTATTTTTCCTTTTACAGAGTTTGAAAATGCTCACAATAAAGAGTTTAATAATAGCACTTTGCTTTCATGGAGCTTATGTTTTACAATATTCTCAGTACCTCTTGTAAGTAGTAAGTAACAGAATAAAGTCATTTAATTTGAATGAATATTTTTTCCTTTAGGCAAAAAAAAAAAAAAAAAAAGTCATCTGGAATTGTTAACAAAAAGTTATAAAACAGCTTTCAAACTCAAAATTGGAAAATTTAAGCAGAAAAAATATACACAGTAGCTTACATTTACTGTTCAGCCTAAGAATCAAGTATAAATAAGGCTTGCTGAAATAATTTAACAACACATACCTTCCACAACACCACAATATTCAAATCCACCTCATTGCACTTCTGGATTAATTTCGTAACATCCTCTACTGACTGTTTTCCTGTATGCACCGAAGACTGGGCTTGTGGTTTCTTCAATTCAGAGGATAAACTCCTATAGAAGAAGTCTGCACATGGGCTTGCTGAACTTACTATCTGTTAAAAGGAAATCACTTGTCTATATGTGTTTTCAATTAGATATACCCTGCCAAAATTTGTATTTCTACAACTTATACATTTCTTATCAATTTGGTTGAATATAAGAAGGCCACCCTAATGCTTGAACACCTAAAATATTTGGTACAAATTACCCTGAATCTTAAATCTATACTGCCATGACATTAACTTGGACCTTCCAAATATCCAGGGAAGACAAATGGGTATTAAAATAAAATAGGAAGTTAACTGTTGAGAATCTGAAGAACATATATATAAATATGTATGTATAACTGAATCACTTTGCTGTGAACACTTGAAACTAATAAAATATTGTAAACAATTCTTCAGTTTTAAAAAAAGTAGATTGTTAAAAAGAAAAATTTTAAATTATTTTTTCCTATTTAAAAATTTGTTTTACTATTAAAAAAAACAAGTATTTCCCAATCAAATACTTGGAAGACTAGGTGATACCCAATGAAACACAACTCAAATGAAATTATTGGCATTAACTTGGCTTTTACACTTGAAGGGAGAGAATAAGGGAAAAGACTTTTAAACAGACTCAGAACTACAGAATTTCCCCTAGTTAATAGAATACTGTGTTTCACTTTAGAATCTCGACACTTAATTTCCTGTATTATAAATTCTGTTAAGCAGATGTTAAGCTTCCAAGTTAATTATTAAATATTAATAAATATGTAAGATTTTCCCCCTCAGACATGAACTTTTTTCTGTTAAACCACTGTTCACATAGTTCGCTGGTTACAAAAATTACAAAAAATTTTCAGTTATCTCATTACCCAAAAAAAAAAAAATTACAAACAGCTTATTATTTGGGTCTCAGAACCATTTGATATTCCCAAATCCAGGGGATCATCATCTGTATGTTCCACTGTGATCACTTTTCCAAATAGGTAGGTTCTTTCCTATAATCCTGTTCCTTTTTTTAATGCCAAGAGCTAAATTTATCTCCTGAGTATCTTACAATCTAAAAGAAAGCTAATTTTAAATTACTAATTAAAATGGCATACTACATATAGCATTTTTATTTGATTTGGGACATGACAACAGTTGCAAAACTCAACAAAGCTGACATGTTCATCCACCAAAGAATTTAGAGATTACCAGAGTAACAATTTTGCCAAAACAGTCAAGATACTCCAGAACTATAACTTTAAATATCAAATGCTATTAGGTTTACTTGCATACCTGTTCATTTCCAAAGATGATATCTGCAAAGGTGTATTTTTCTGAGACCTCCGTAACAACTAAAAAATGGAGGAGAACAAACTAATCATATCATTGGCACGAAACAGAAAATGACCATTTAAGAAAGTGTGACACTAAAATGAATTTACCTTCTTCTTCCTTACATTGTGTTGCCTTGAAACAAAACTTTCCCTTCTCCCTACTGGCAAGTTTGGCGTCTAGAAAAAGAAAAGAGTAAATTTCAAAGATATTTCTCCGTTTGTAAAATGGTAAAACCTAGTTCAGTACTCAGACTTCTATAGCCAAACTGGAAAACATTTCATCATTAGAAATAATGTTTAATGGCATCTGGTCCTATCACTTCATGGCAAATGGAGAAACAATGGAAACACTGACAGACTTTATTTTCTTGGGCTCCAAAATCACTGCAAATGGTGACTGCAGCCATGAAATTAAAACACACTTGCTCCTTGGAATAAAACCTATGACCAACCGTTAGACAGCATATTAAAAAGCAGAGACATTACTTTGCCAACAAAGGTCTGAATAGTCAAAGCTATGGTTTTTCCAGTAGTCATGTATGGATATGAGAGTTGGACTATAAAGAAAGCTGAGTGCCGAAGAACTGATGCTTTTGAACTGTGGTGCTAGAGAAGACTCTTGAGAGTCCCTTAGACTGCAAGGAGATCCAACCAGTCAAACCTAAAGGAAATCAGTCCTGAATATTCATTGGAAGGACTGATGCTGAAACTTAAACTCCAATACTTTGGCCACCTGATGCAAAGAACTGACTTACTGGAAAAGACCCCAATGCTGGGAAAGATGGAAGGCAAGAGAAGAAAAGGACGAGAGAGAATGAGATGGTTGGATGACATCACGTACTCGATGGACAAGAGTTTGAGCAAGCTCCAGGAGCTCTTGTCGGACAGGGAAGCCTGGAATGCTGCAGTCCACGGGGTCGCGAAGAGTCAGACATGACTGAGGAACTGAACTGACTGAAAAACATCTTTGCTTTTCTCTCAGTGAAGCAAATCTCATTCAATTCTTTAAAAGGGTAAGATTAAATTTTCCTGAAATTCATGTTCATACAGATAAACAGAAATTTTGAAAACTTAGAATTTGGGAGCCAGGGAGCACACAACCCCACCATGCTATCATTTCATTTCCTATCAGTATTTTTCCATGTGGATAATTTGTATCAATATTATTATATGCACATAGTTTGCTATGATGCATTTTCCCACTATATTACAGACACATTTTAAAAGCTTATATATTTTAATGACAACATGAGTTGTAGCTTAATTCACATTAAAGATAACATTCAATTTTTCCCTATTAAACATAACCCTGAAATAAACTGCTCTCAATATATGGATCTTCTTATATTTTGAATTAATTCCTTTGTATAAATTCCAAAAATAAGGATTACTGTGAGGCTAAGGGTTTAAAACATTTTTTTAATCTTTTAAAATACATGTATAATTCTTTCTAGAAAGAGTATCATTTTGCCAGCTTCAATCTATTCTGACAAGCACTAAGCACTCTCATATTACTGGCAAGATGATAAAATGATAGAAATATTTTGGAAAACAATTAGACAATACATGTCACAAGTGTGCATGTTCTTTTAAGTGTTATATGGGTTTGGAAATACACAGAAAAGCCAATCAACATACAAGTATGATTATATACAGAAAAACAGCTTACCAACAGTAAAGGAAACAAAGAGAAACTAGTCTATATGCTTCTGTACTATTTGAAATTTTGACTGTGACCATATACTCAAGCACTACTTTTACAATCGAATTTTTTTTTTTTTTTTTGATAGATCATTTCTAAAAGTCACTATCGAATTTGTTACAGTACTGCTTCAGTTTTATGTTTTAGCTTTTTAGCCACGAGACATGTGGGATCTTAGCTCCCCAATCAGGGATCAAACCTGCACCCACTGCATTGGAAGGTGAAGTCTTAACCACTAGACCACTAGCGAAGTCCCACAACTGAATTTTTTTAAAAAAGAATATACAAATAGAAAAGATGTGCAATAAAAAGATGGGAAATCATTGATTAAGATGGGTAGTTTCATTAAAAATCATGCAATGTAATGAATGCACAATTTAATGCTTAAAAAAGTTAATTATAAGAAAAGCACCAATAATCTTATTATATTCTGGTACTGTTCTGAAGAAGAGTAAACTAATAAACTAGTAACTAATAAAGAGTAAACTAATAATCAGAATTTATTCTGAAGAGGGAAAAAGCACAAACCTTTGTTTTCAGAGAGATTTACAGACTTCTGTAACTTCCAGTGTCTACTACTACTTGATACTTGTACTATATGGAATTCCTTCACACCTGCTTCACTCTATCAAAAAGAAGTAAGAGAGTCATTTAGGATTTAGAGGCACTAACTTAGTATATTCTACTGAGAAGGACACTGCTATCAAAGTCACTATCAGTTAACATAAGATGCAATTTTTATTCTGAAATAAATTAACACTATATATTTCAGGAATGGCAATTATTTAAATTCCTTCACAAACATTCTTAAAACAGGTAAGTCATCACCTATCCAAGAAACAGATTTAATTATACTTCTGGTGGCAAATTTTTAAATACTGAAAGGCATTCAGTTATTAGAATCTATCATAGTGAGTTATTTATCAAAAATTATTTATCAATTTTTAATCAAAACCATAGCACTTTCATTTTTTTTTCGTCTTTCTATCACATTCTTATTAAGGCAAAAAAGCAACAAAGAACAGAATCCCAAAATACAATCAACTTGAAATAACCTTACAAATTTATGGAGTTGAAAGAAAAAGGACATTACAGAATTAATAACAATTCAAATCGGTATCTAAACTGAATCAATCTGAAGCTAAGATTCTATTTTAATAAGATCACATTCCCTTCCTTCAAGAATTTTCATTTTTATATTTAGAGTACATAAACAGGAATGGTAAATAAAATGTTTGAAATGCTTTATATAAAGGAAATGGTACTGTTGGAAATGTGTAAGTGAGGGGTTATCAAGTTACTACTGAATGTGAAATCCTAATAGAACTTTGTAAATTTAATCACATCAAAAGACGTTCTCAATGGTGAGACTAGAAAGCATTTTATAAGATCTCTTTTGGGTTGAATTAGTGGTATGTATGGCTATATACCATACGACTATGCAGCATATTAATACCACTAGATCCTTTTATTTGAAGCACTAAAGGATAAAGCCACAAAAGCAAATTGAGAAGTAGGATATTTTTATATTCTATTCCAAATGAACACTCCCTAAATTCCTAGCTTATGCTGTCTTGTGAAGGAAAAAAATTCATTAAAAACAAAGTTTATTTTTAAACCAACTTACCGTATTGGTATTTTCCACATCCACAAAGACTAGCATATTGCCTCCTCTGCCCTCCTCATCTTCAAGAGAATTACTTCTGCAGACAGTGGCTCGCACATTCAAAGATCGGCTGGTACAAATGACTGCAGTATGTCTTAATATTCTGTGACTAAAGAAGTAAAAATTACAAATTTAATCTAAGAACCTCTCCCAGCACTATGATTCTCTAATTCCAAATAAAGTTTTTAAAACCTATTCACTCTCAGGACCATTTATACTATTAAAAAAACAAAGACAATAATGTAAGAGTATCTAGTTAGCCTAACTTTAGTTCAATTCTTTACTCCCAGTTCGGAAGAAAACTATTAGTCTCCCCTTTTCCCTGCTCAAACTCATTCAGAGCACAGACCTGAAAGTAATCATCATATAGTTACGTCTTGATTATGACTCTTCTGATAACAGTTCCAAAGTTCCTGGATGCCTACCAAGTACTGATAAATTACACACTTTCACCTGGCATTCAAGGCTCTCCACAAGAGAACTTTACAATTCAACCTTCATTCCCGTTTTACACATTTTACACTGTAGCCAAACTAACTATATTCAGTTTGTATCTCCTAACTTGTCAATATTTATCCATATATACAGCTACTTCCTGGAATACCCACTACTCTTTTGCCTATACCCTTTGACATTCAAATTCTGAAACCTTTACTTTCTTTGGAAGCTCATTTCACCACTACTACATTCCACAAAGCCTTAATGAATTGCTTTGGCCAGAGGACTCATCTTCTTAAGGGGAATTAACATTTACTGAGGACCTAACAACATACTTTTCCTTACAAGTATTGTATCTTTTTGTTCTCATAGTAAACCTTTTATGATATTTTAAATAGTCAAACAAATTTTAAAAAGTAGCACAATTATTCCAAGTTAATTCTGTAAAAATGACAATAGGATTAGCATGAAATACTCTGTCGTGCAAATATACAAGCTACAGCTCCTTGTGTTTTGATTTCTTCAGAGATATCCATAATACCACCCAAATTACTTGCTCTGCAAACACAAATTTGGGGAGGCAGAGGAGGGCACTAGAGAAAAGGAAAAGTTAAAATAATTTTCTTTAAAAAGGATGACTGTAGGCAACCTGTCTTCATATACTAATGACACTCTTAATTCATGGTACCTGTGAATTTCATTATTATGTGGTAGCTCTGACCACAGAGCTGTATCAAAAAGCCATGAAGTTTACAGAAAGAAGCATGAAAAAGATTAACGTAGCTTAATTTTTTTCCACTTCTGGCTACTCAGATTAGGGACAACCTCAGATAAAAACTTCTTGCATAATTTGGATAATGGTAATTTCTTAGTAAACAACAACATACGTTAACAAATAATAAAATGTTTATTTGAATGGGTATATACTTTCCTGGTGGCTCAGATGATAAATAATCTGCCTGCAATGTAAGAGACCCAGGTTAGATCCCTGGGTCAGGAAGATCCACTGGAGAAGGGAATGGCTACCCACTCCAGTATTCACGCCTGGAGAATTCCATGGACAAAGGAGCCTGGCAGTCTACATACACTTAGTCTATGGGGTCGCAAAGAGTCGGTAACACTTTCACTTTTTTTCATATATACGTATCCTTAATGCAGAGGTTAAATCTAAAAAATTTTGTAATACTCACCGTATTTTAGGCTGCTTTTTAACACTTTCATAGTAAAACAAAAAGTTAATTTCATGGACACCTTCTTCATCTGGCCCACGTAACCACATTGGTAGCTGAACTGAAGCTCCAGGTAGAAGAACAGTGTCAGGAAGGGGAACAGAAATCACCTCTGGCTGACTTCCTATGCCGATGCCAAAGTCCACAGACGAAGCTGATGATACGAGTGCTGTACACACAGAGGTAGAATCTGTCACAACAGTCTTGTAAGCACTACAGTTCTCGGAAGCCGAGGGACTCAGCGGTGTTAGAACAGCTGTGTTACCACCAAAGGTAAAGAACTCTGGACGTTTAGAAACAACCTTCAATCCAGTAAGAGGACATTTGCTGACATTGACAAATTCTACATAGGCTTTTCGGATTTCTCCACAGAGGAGCCCTGTAGGAAAATGTATAAAGAACACCTGCATTGGAGGGAAAAAATATTATTATATTGTCTGTTAAAAATTCTGAACCTCTACTGAATAACACTTTAAGTTGCTGTTATTTCTTTACTACAAGGTTACAAGTATTTTATTCATTCTCTTTGATATCTCCCTGTGTATATGGTTATTAAGAACTCCATGAGTTCTTAGACAGAGACCAATGTTACTCAGTAGCAGATTTCAGAGTTACATATTAAAGGTACAATGTCAACAACTAGAGGGCCACCGGCAAAATTTTCACAACTGTGTAGATTATGGTTAAGACAAGCTATTAAGCCATTTAACATGATTACATGAACAGTTATCAGCTGAAGAGCCCTTAACACTCTCAACTTAAAAAGTAGCTCATCTATTTATTTATACATCATTAAAATGAAGCGATGCACAATAGCTCTGAAAAGAGGAGAACATACAGAAGCATGATTCCATATCCATAATTTTTAAACCTGGTTCTCTCTGAATATCCTCAGGGTTCCCATAACCCAATGTGTGAGGGAAACCTGATCTCACTAACAGATTCTTTATAGACTAAGTGGGAATTTAGTGCAATATTCATGTGGTTCATTCAAGCTATGTTAATGTGCTTGATAACTGGTGCTGCCACAAACCCAACAGGGGTCACAAAATGTGGAAGATAAAAACACACATGTATATGCGTGATTTCTAAATATTAAAAAAAAAAAAAAAACTTTCAACACATGCCTGGCCTCAGGATTTCAGAGAGGGACTGTTGACCTTTACTAAAGAGCTAGAAATATGGACTAACAAAACCATCCAGTAAGTCATTTGCATTTAAAAGATCCACAAGCATAAATGTCAGAAGTATTCTGACAGAATCACAGAAAGGAGGAATGAGAGAGTAAGAGTGTGAGTAGTAAAGGTACAGCTGGCTGTCCCAAAGGAGTTATCAAAGTCCAGTGGAAATATCTGTGTCTTTCAATCTAAGTTTGAATAAGACTTCATTCTGGCCAAATTCTTAAGGCATCAGATAAAATCAGGGGAAATGAGAAGCTTCAGAAATGGACACGAGACAATAAGGGATTAATGCAGAAATCCAAAACACAGGTTAAAAAGTTAGGAAAAAACAAACTAAGCATAACACTATACTGAAAACACAGATAATGTACTCATTAGCCAGTACCAAATAAGCTTAGTCAAATAAGCTAAAATTTGTGAAGGAATATCAATTTTGAGTTGTTACATCAAAACAACCGCATGAGTAACCAGTGAAATAAGACTACTGTAAAGATGCACTAAAACACATAGACACCCAGACAGCATGGGTAAGGCAACAGCACTGGCAGAAGGGGAAGGGTGGTGGACTAGGACCAGTGAGAAACCATATGTAGGGTACTCTGTATATATCTTCAGAATAAAGTTTTACTAAATATACTGTGTTGACTCTAAGGAGAACCAGTATATCTAGCCTTTACTTCAAATGCATTTCTGCTAAAAGTCCTCATAAAAAGTTTATGTTTTAGACAGCTTCAAACTTTAATGGAAAATAAGACCAAGAACCAGGACTTTCACTTCTACTAATTAATCCTCAAGATGTGTGATAGGCATATAAAGTAAAAATGATACACGTAAGGCTAGTCATTGTGATTTCATTTGTAACATCAAGTGATCTGACATGATAGGCAAGTCTGGTTGAATAAATGTCATATATACAACATACTGCCTACAGTGAGAACCTGAAGGGCCTGCTCTTCTATTTTTCTATGTACAACTTTTTTCTAATGAAATGTAAAAAAAATTAATAAGGGAAGAAAAAGTTTTGCAATGACACCGTTTTTTTCTCCAACAGAACTTAAAATATTTCTAATCAGTAGATACAGCTCACAGCTGTATGCTTTCAGTATGCTACACACCTGACAGTTAACACACGACACTTTAATTTTCATCTTTTCTCAGCTTCGGTAATTTTCATGCTCACTTTGTTTTGATTAAGAGACTATTTCATCAGATGTTGTAGATTGATTACTTCTTTCACTACTCCCTTAAACACTTCAAACATCTACAAAATATTTCTGACATAAGGAATGGGAATATTCTACGAATTTTTTTTACTAATATTAAGGTATATTTAATAGTAAGGTACTATTACTCATCCAAATATAATAGACGTTCTTTTAACTAAGTTAAAAATCTTAAATGATGAAAACCGCCAGATGAAAGATAAAGTATGTACAAGTATTTATTAACCAGAAATGAGCACTGACTTCAGTCGAAAGTCTTCTACTTGCCCTATACAACTCTTTATTTTTTATTATTATTACTAGTGTTTCCTGCATTGACAGGCGGATTCTTTACCATCAGGCCACCAGCGAATCCCCCGTACAGCTCTTTAAATGCAACATAATTATTGTTGCTGTTTAGTCACTAAGTCATGTCTGACTCTTCTGAGACCCCCATGGACTGCAGCCTGTCAGGCTCCTCTGTCCATGGGATTCTCCAGGCAAGAATACTGGAGTGGCCTGCCATTTCGTTCTCCAGGGCATCTTCCAAACCCAGGGATCAAACCCATGTTCTCATACTTGGGTGGTGGACTCTTTATCACTGAGCCACCTGGGAAGTCTGCAACATAACTAAGCAGGTATAAAATCTGGGCAGAAAACATGCAGCTCAACAATACCTTTTGCTCAACACATACAGATATCACCATTTTCATGAGCATGTTACCGATCCCACCACTATAAGTATAGGATTAGTACCCATAAAATCATCCAATGAGAAAAAGGAAGTAACATCCAATTAAAGGGCATCATATGGACTTAAAGAAGAAAAAAAATCACATGGGCAAAAAAAATGAAGACTAACCAACCTTATCAGTTATCAAAGAAACGTCATTTTTCACCAGCCTGATTTACAAAAGTTAAAAAAATAAATAAAAATAAAAACATGATAGTATCCAGTATGGCACTGACACAAGGCAATGGTACTCTCATTCTGAAGGAAAAGTGTCAATTCTGAGAGGCTTGCTAAAGGTAATTCTGTGGTACATTACACAATTGATCCAACAATTCCATTTCTAAAAGTCTATAGCCTAAACTAGAGCATGGACAAAATATATACATAATGTTTACTGCAGAACTGTAATGATGAAAAGCCAGATCCATACCCATCGATACATAAATGACTAAAATACAGTATAATGTATCTAAATAAAGGCATACCTTATGTAGCTGTGAAAGAATTTTTACTGAATGAGAACAAAGACCAGGTTTTGTTGAGAAAGGCAAAAAGCAAGTCACAGAATAAAATGTGCAGTATGATTACTAAAAATATATACAAATATACAAGGAAAGGTCTGAAAAGAGAAACATCAGTTTGGTATCACTGGCTGAAGGTGAATGACTAAGCTTCTAACCCCCCCCTTCCAGGGCAATCTGAGGATGCAGGAGGAAGAACCTCCTTCCAGGGTTCACACTTATACTCCATGGCTGTGCCAGCGGCCTGCCTCTCAGGTAGCTGATTCAAGGTGGGCCACAGTTCTCTCCTAGACACTTGATATATCTTGTAATGAAGTGGCACAAAGACCAGAAGTTGTAAGACTAATAAAGTTGTATCAAAATAGGAGTTTGGGATGGACATGTACACACAGCTGTGTTTAAAATGGATAACCAACAAGGTCCTACTATACAGCACGTGGAACTCTGCTCAACGTTATGTAGTAGGCTGTGGGAGGGGAATTTGGAAGAGAATGGATACATGTATACGTACGGCTGAGTCTCTTTATTGACCACCTGAAACTATCAAATATTGTTAACTGGCTATACTCCAATATAAAATAAAAAGTTATTTAGAAAGTAATGCCTTCTAAAGGTTTTACAAATTTCCCACAGCTGCTGAGTCCTTATTCCTTCTTGAGCTTACTGTTCTATGATGGTTTATAGTTTCCATGAGGTTATTCCCAAATCCTTTGAACTAAATAATAGGTGTGGGGAGGGCGGTGGTGGCAGTGGGTTTAATACTACCTAGCATCAATTTCTATCTTTTGCAGCTAAAAGACTGCATGAAGGCATGACAGTGTGGGACACAAAGAAAGTGAAATGAATATTGCTTTTATTCATACACCTATCTATACTGCTTAAACATTTTATAAAAATTAACTGTTATTTTTATATCTTACCCAGAAAGAGTCACTGATTTTAATAACAATCAAAGTGTTCTTTTAGAAGCTTTTTCCCAACTTCTATTAATATTTTGAGGATTATATCTTATAACCTGGCTGTGACTTAATGCCAATTTGCATGATTATCTTGTCTTTGTGAATTACATCTATTTAACATTAGCTTACCAAGAATTTAAAACTGCACTTCAAAAATCAACAATCTCAAAGTCTAAAATTAATCTATCCAAAATATCATCCTCACCTTAGAGATAAATTATTAAGCCCATGAATTTTTAAAAAGTGAAATACCTCCAATAGTGGCATTTCCTCAGTAATTATGGGATCTAGACGTCGATCAGGACCATATTTAATAGACGTTTTCTCTTCTTTTGTGTTGTTAAGTCGAGGACCTTGAATTTCTAAATCCTGTCTCCCTCGGACTGACATACTCAAGGAATGTTTTCCTGAAATAAAAAAACAATCAATGCCCTAAAATAATTTGATAAGTTAACTGACATCAAGTTAGCCTGAATATATGAGTACTGTATGTTTCAGATTATTTCTAGAAGAACTCTAGACAATTACCAATTAACATGGTTAAGCAAAGAACTAAGCGTATTTTATGTTCAGGTTGAACCACATCTACTATTGCATGCTGCTTAATTTCTCATTTTCTTAGGACTTACTTTGCAGAAGGACTGTACATCATCAAATGGGAAGTTTCTGAAACCTATAATTAACCAAAAAGACCCATCTGACAGAATAGCTATTCATATTCAAATATATATACTAATTTGAATTATTTCTGGATTATAAATAACTACACTTTCTCAACACTTAACTGTACCTTCTCAATAGACTACACAAAGAAAATTATAACATACATAGCTTTCTCAAAATTAAACTCATTTAATACGCATGTGAGCTTTTCCCCAAAAACTTCCACGCACTGCACGCAGGTGTGAAAATAGCAAAGGCAGACAACTGTATTTCCTGCAGGAATACTTAGAACCTATCGCTCAGTCGTGTCAAACTCTTTGTGACCCCATGGACTGTAGCCTACCAGGCTCTTCCGTCCATGAGATTTTCCAGGCAAGCATACTGGAGTGGGTTGCCATTTCCCTCTTAGCAGGAATACTTAGAACCTTTAATATGCTGAAGCTCACTGTGATATGCTCAGACTAGACATACAAGGTAACATTTCCATTACCTCATTTGACCCAGATCCCTATCAGCATTTTACACTAAAACTTCATTTAAATTCTACTATAAGGTACAATTTATTTTAATAGGTAATTCAGAGTCTTCGCCCACTAACATCATAAAAAATTTATAAATTATTTATTAATGCATGTATTTGGTAACTTGAATGAAGTAATTAGCTATAATTTATTGACAATCATAACTTTGTGGTACAAAATTAAAATCATAGGTTAGTGGGAAAGGAAAGAAGCTTCAAAAAGTTTTTAACACTCAGCTAACTTACTTTAAATATTTAAAAATTAACAATATTATTTGTAGAAGAATCTCCTCTGGTGTTTGTCAACCAAGAATTATACATGTAGTACTAAACTGCAGAATACTATACTTTAGTGGCAATTTTTTTTTTTATAATTTTTGAATTCTTATGGATTCATTCCATTTCAGTATACGGTCCAAAAAAATGTTTTACTAAATTACCCTAGATATGCAAGCAAGGAGAAATTTCAAACTGAACTTTAAAAGAACCAACAAATTTTCCAAGTGGTCCCAAAAGATTTCTCAATATTAATAATAAGCTTTTATAAATGCTAAATTCAAGTCTGCTAACTATTAATTTGTTAAAAATAGACAGGTATTAAAATGAAGAGACAGGAGAGAGGAATTTTATAGTAAATTCTCTCTCTAGTCTTGTCAACTTAAACTCAAATAGCAACATATAATTATTACAAAATAATGAGAATGGTTTCCTGAAATTAAAGGAAAAAAAAAAAAAAAAGACAAGCTGTGTTAAACATGTATCTGGTAGTTTTACTCTTCAAAAATTTGTAAAATTTATCAATTCTGGGGAACCAAGAATACCAGCTTAACTCTAAATCCTTCTCTTTTTACAAAACAGATGACAGAATTTTATGTCATTTCACATTCAATGATGTGGAAACACTGGTCCTTAGTTCACTCTATGTTTTTATAAATATTCAAAAAAAAAAAAAAGACTATCCTAAGTCAACCTTTGTACTGGCAGCAGACATCTCAACCAATGGTTCAGCTCAGTTCAGTTCAGTTCAGTCGCTCAGTCGGGTCCGACTCTTTGCAACCCCATGAACTGCAGCATGCCAGGCCTCCCTGTCCATCACCAACTCCTGGAGTTCACTCAGACTCACGTCCATCGAGTCAGTGATGCCATCCAGCCATCTCATCCTCTGTCGGCCCCTTCTCCTCCTGCCCCCAATCCCTCCCAGCATCAGAGTCTTTTCCAATGAATCAACTCTTCGCATGAGGTGGCCAAAGTACTGGAGTTTCAGCTTTAGCATCATTCCTTCCAAAGAAATCCCAGGGCTGATCTCCTTCAGAATGGACTGGTTGGATCTCCTTGCAGTCCAAGGGACTCTAAAGAGTCTTCTCCAACACCACAGTTCAAAGGCATCAATTCTTCAGTGCTCAGCATTCTTCACAGTCCAACTCTCACATTCATACATGACCACAGGAAAAACCATAGGCTTGACTAGCCGGAACTTGTTGGCAAAGTAACGTCTCTGCTTTTGAATATGCTATCTAGGTTGGTCATAACTTTCCTTCCAAGGAGTAAGCGTCTTTTAATTTAGAATACATTAATTTAGAATTTACTAAATGTGGATCAGTAACAAAGAAGAAAAATACATAGGGTAGAACCACAGAATTAACAAAAATACATCAGAAGGGAATAAAGTTGTTTTTTTTAAGCAACTGCAGAGTTAAAAATAATTCAATTATTCATTCTTTCATCTGATTAAATGTCTTTATTAAAGGTACTTTAAACCTAATTTTAAAATATCTCATTTCTCAATTTATTCTAAGGAGATTTACTTATTAGCTTCTAATTGTTCAGCAATGCTATAGCTTTACCTGTGTGACATCCAGGAAGAGCACCAATGCCATCTACTGCCACAGAGCCCTGAATGGTACCAAGGTTATACACAACTCCCAGAATATGCAGCTCCCCTATGTGATGGGGAAAGAGCTTTAGCCTTGCCTGTGGAGATATTTAAGTCACTCTTATTATCTGTTTTCACAATATCTTAAATAGCGCAACACCTAAATTCTGTAATGTTACAGAAATAAAAACTCAGACCTAAATTTATTTAATTCTCAACTGATTTCTCCTACTGGAAAGCATTTTTTTCAAAAGAAACTTTCTAAACTCAATAATTATAGGCATCACAACTTTTAATAAAAACCAAGATATTCTGGCCAACCAAATATCATATGAAATTACAACATTCAACCCAAGAAGAAAGCAAAACCTTTTTTTACCAGGCTTCTTAGGAAATTAACAAACTAAAAACCACTGCAAACCTACTTTCCCAACCTATTTTCTTCTATGTAATTCCAGTTTCCTAAGATGATAAATTTTAATTTTTAAGAAAACTGGAAAACAAACTGAATAAACAGGCTTTTAAAATCTGTTGTTATTTTACTTTTAGAAAGGCGTGACAGAAAAGTAATAATTACCACTTTAGATTCTTCACTATTAATTAAGAATTCTGAAATAACTTCAGTTCCAATCATTTCAGGTTCACCTTTTACCTGAAAAGTAAATTATGTAAAATATACATTCGAACGAATCAAGTATCAGATTATTAACACTGCTACATATCAATACTTAGCAACAATGACAATAGCTATAGTTAGCATTTATTAGGTTTTATTATGTGCTAAGCAATATACAAAGTGAACAACATACAAAACAGAAACAGTTATAGATACAGAGAAGAAACAGATAGTTGTCAGAGGGGAGACGCTAGGGGGAAGAAAGAAATAGGTGAATACAAAAAAAAAAAAAAGGAAATAGGTGAATGTGATTTAAGAGTACAAACTTCCCCTTACAAAGTAAAGGAGTCACAAGAAGTACAAAGTGGGGAATAGAGTCAATAACTCTGTAACATCTTTGAATGGTGACAGACAACAACTAGACTTATGGTGATCCTTTTGAAATGCACAGAAATAGCGAATCACTGGGTTGTGTATCAGGAACTAATGTAGTGTTGTAAGTCAACTATACTTCAAAAACAGAACAAATGAACAACCTCATGGAAAAAGAGACTGATGTGTGGTTATCACAGGCAGGAAGTGGGGAGAGGGGCAACTGGATAAAAGCAATCAGAAGTTATAAACTTCCAGTTATAACATATAAGAAACAATGTAAAGCATAATAAATATAATTAATACTGCTACATGTTATATAAGAAAGTTGTTGGGAGAAAATCTTAAGTGTTCTCATCACAAGGAAAAATTTTATACTTTTAATTTTCAACAATAAGCATATTATCCGGAGAAGGCAATGGCACCCCACTCCAATACTCTTGCCTGGAAAATCCCATGAACGGAGGAGCCTGGTAGGCTGCAGTCCATGGGGTCGCTAAGAGTCTGGCACGACTAAGCGACTTCACTTTCACTTTTCACTTTCATGCACTGGAGAAGGAAATGGCAACCCACTCCAGTGTTCTTGCCTGGAGAATCCCAGGGACGGGGGAGCCTGGTGGGCTGCCATCTATGGGGTCACACAGAGTCAGACACGACTGAAGTGACTTAGCAGCAGCAAGCATATTATCATACATTTTGTAATGAGGGAAAATAAGCATAAGAAAAGAGTAAGTTCAGCTCCCTGAACAGAAACTGCTGAAATGTTATTACAGCATCTGTTAGACTATTACTGAAACATGCTTATTACAAATACCTTTTAACAACTTACTAGTTCTTTAACTTCTTCATTATCCTTTCCACTGACATATTTAGGTTGAAACTTCCAGAGCAATGACAAATCAGTCAACAAAAGTGGAACTTTCAAAGGATTTCTAAAAGCCACTTCCACTGTTATTGGTTCTGCAAAAGAAAGGCCTTAGTTAGTAATTTTAATAAACCCCACACATCACCATATGCTTCAATTCTATGAACACACCTTGCTTTCAAAGCTCTGCATTTCTGCCTAGACTGTCTTTTTTCTCTATGTAAATGTGCATTTATTCAGGATATGGTTTTGAAATTACCTTCCTTAGAAGATTTCCCCCATAATTTTTCTGTACTCTGTCATTCTCTCTTCTACATTCCAAAAGCACACTGAATATTCCTGTATTAAAGTCCCCACTGCCTGGTTTTATAAATGCAGCTCACTAGTACTCAATTTACTTTTGTATCCTCAGCCTCCCCTCATATTTGGCATGCAAAAAATTACCGTGAATACACTGTAAGCTAAACGAACAAGTAAAAAACCATGAATAAAAATTCAAGTGTATTACCTTCCACAACTGCAAGGGGAAACCTTGAGTTATCTGAATAACTGTTCAAACAATACTGTGTGGGATGGAAGTTGGATGGAAGGACTCCTCTGTTGACCACAGACACCACTTGTTCCTCAAGCTCTCGCCACTGCTGAGAGGATTCAGAGTCATATTCTTGATCAAGACTTACATGAGTAGCTGCTTGCTTTTCACCTTAAAAATAAAAAAGAAAAGTGCCACTACTAAATACACTTATTTATTAACACCTGCCCTCAAATGAAATATATTTTAAATAAAAATCTAAGGTATCCAAATACATACATATACCATTCTTGCCTTTTTCAATTTTAGCTGAGAGAAAAATATTCTGTTACTAATTCTAGCCTAATTGGAACTCAACTTGTAATACTGATGCTCTTTTCCTTCTGACTCTGACAGAATATCTTCTCTTAGTGTCCACAATTTTATATGAAATACTTCAAATATATGGACAAAACATGAAAAATAATATAACAAATACTTGTGTATCAAAATTTAAGAAATGTCAACTTTGTTATAAGAAACCAAATTTTATTAAAAAAAAACACAATAAATGTTACTGATGGAGCTGATTTCCTCTATCTCACCTTCCCTAATTCTCTCTCCTTCATCTCTTCCACTGGTACCAATTCTTCCCAGAGCTATTCCAAAGTTGAAGTATAGCATGCACATTCATAATTTTTGTTTTACTTTATCAAATATGTGTATATATAAACAACTCATAGAACTAGCGTATATGTTTGAAATTTATGTTAATGGAATAACTTTTGATCCATCCTTCTGCAACTTTTTTCACTCAACTTTATGTTGTGGGTATCATCCACATTGAAATATAAAGAATTCATTCACTCACGTCCTACAGCATGAAACCAATATATGGAGGTACCAAAATCTATCGATTCATTCTGTTTCATTTTTTTTGCTACTAAAAACAATGCTGCTACAAGTACCCTGATAAATATTTTAAATAAAAGACTAAATTAGCTCTCAAAAAGAAACATACTAAGCTCCAATTAAAAAGACTTAAAATTACAAAGTTTAACATGCATAAAGACCTTTAATATATTTAAACTTTTGGCCCAGTATTGCCATTCTAAAGCTCAATGCTAAGGAAATAATCCTAAATTTTTTAAAAGTCTCACAACAAGAACAGCAATTATATTGGCAATTGTTCGTTGCACATTTGAAATTTTCCATAATAAAATGTTAAGACAAGATTCATCCACAAAGATGTCCATTACAACTTAGATTTCACATAATCAAAAAAGATGGACACCATATAGCAAATATTAAAATACTTTATATCCATTGAATGCATTACAACCATTAAAAATGTTTATCAAGATTATATAATCTTTATATTATGAGAATTTCTTTATATTATGTGAGAAAAGTCATTATACGTACAGCTATTTTGTTGTTATCGTTTTTAGATTTTAAAGCCGGAAGGAAAAGCACCGAAGTAGTAGGTTCAAGTGGCAGGATGATAGATGATATGGTCGAGTTGTTTACTTTCAAATATTCTTTAACAATTACACATTATTTTTTAGTGGAAAAAGATGAAATAACTTTAAAGAAAAAGTCACTAGGTAACAAAGCCAAATTAAACTTTACTAACCATCTGCTGGTCGTCTGTCATGGCCAAAGAAAACTCGGGTTGCTGAACTGTTAATATATGGTAAAGGAAGCTGCGGTAAAGGGCCATCTGGTGAGAGTTGACTTACATTCTAAGAGAAATACAAAAGACGAAAAGAATTTTTTAGAGAACTCTTATCCGTCCTCATTTTTAATACATAAGGTATTAAAGGCGTGTTAAGAAAGAATATTAAGAATCACTAGTTTTACTTAACATACGAGTCATAAAATTTTACGATGAAGAACTTTAGATATATTTATTTTGGTCCAAGAGAATCTCCTTAAGGTTACTCAGCAAGTTAGTTCTCTCTGGACGCTAAAGCTCCAAATATTATTTTTATATGTGTTTTACTTTCTAGACTCATTATAGCATTCTATCTGCCAAAATTCTTACCCATATGATTTAAAATTACTAAAGTAAAAAAGGGTAATTATATTCTGCAGGACAGATAAAATATTTACTATTCATGGACCTTGAGGAAAAAATTACAACTTTCCATTTTGTCCACAAAATAATGCTTTAACTTTGCTATCCTGTCTCAGTGAAATGTTTTTTCTTCCTATTAATTTTTCTGCATTACATCAAAGTAATGTCTACCTCTCACAGATCCATATCTACTCATCTTTCATAGAAAACAGAGGAATGTACTTTTCCAAAGAATGGGACAATAACCCAAATGCTGTAAAACCAGTTATAATTCAAAAATACATAATGAAGAAAACAGTCCCAAAAGCTCATGGTATTTTTTTAAAGATTCCAAATACAGCCACAAATCAAATGCTTACTATAATATTAAAATTCTCTTTTATGAGAACTGTAGAAGGGCAATGTAACTCAGATTTATGACCAAAAGCCTAGTCTGTTGCACTTTATTATGAAAGATAGTTATATGTAGTCTACTAAAACCACTTATAAGAATCTTACTAGATAGTACTGAAAATGAGTTTTGCCGAAAATAATGACAAATATAATTTTAATATCCACTCCTGAAAATAAGTATTCACCTTGTAAACATAAAGATATTCTCTGAGGAAGGCCCCTTGTTGAGCAGCAGATTGTTTACTTTCATTGATTAAAATATGCCTGAAAGCAGACACAGCATTGTCCAATTGCCTGAGAGTGTAGGACTGTCGCCCAATGGTGAAGTTAATATGATCCTCTGCAAGAGACCAGCCTTTTCCTTTGTAAACTTGCATGGCTTGACAATAGCAGCGTAAAGCATGTTTTTTCTGTAAGAAAATATATAAAGCAAAGTATTATAATCCAAATTTCTCTGGGACTGGACAAACACACACACAAATCAAGTAACTAGTAATGAGTTCTTCTAACAGAGACTGGGATGATGATGAAGAAAATGAAACTAAACTTTGCAACGATCGCTAAAAACCAAGAGGTCCTGAAGCAGACAAGCAGCTGCTCTGTCCAAGGGTAAGAAGTCTGAGAGGTCAGGAATAATACTGACTTTGTGAAAAACCATCTGGGAATTTCCAGAGCAGCAGCAGGTGGAGTCATAGATCAGTGAGAGACTTGCTGTTAGCTTGTAGCTGAGAGCTATCGTGCCAAGTTTAAATTTGGTTAGTCACTATACCACTGCCCTGGACTGAAGAGTAAAGTGTGTTCTAATTCTGCATATATGAGTATGAAGGTATATGTGTCTACATGTATTTGTTGGTCTTTGATAGTGACAGAGTTTGGCATTCTTTTCTTCTGCCTAAGGCTGCATCCTACCACACCCTTGAGTATATGTTAGGCTTTAATTACATATTAATGCCACCCTCTGAACTCAGACAACCTCCATTCTAAACACGGGATTTGGTATTCCTGGCAGCTCAAGACCCCGCCTGCAATGCAGGAGACCTAGGTTCAATCCCTTGGTCAAGAAGATCCCCTGGAGAAGAAAATGGCTACACCCTCCAGTATTCTTGCCTGAAGAATCCCGTGGACAGAGGAGCCTGAAGGGCTACAGTCCACGGGGTCACAAAGAATCAGACCTGACAGAGCAACTAACTTTTTTTCACTTTTTAACCAAGAAAAAGGTTTCTCTCCACTAAACCTTTTCCTTCAGAGTAAAGTCTTATACCCACCCTCTTCCAAGGTAGATTAACAAAATCTGTATCATTTTCAACCAGAATTGGTCAATTTTTTTAGGAAATGTTAAAGGCAAATCAAAATTATCTGCCACTTGATAGCATGCAGTGAGAACATAGTCTCTTCTTTGTGATACTCCTACAAATATACCCAATTTGAATCTCAGGATGAGGAAACATTCAACAAGCCTAAATGGAGGCACATCTCTACAAAATAATTGGCCTATAGTCGTCAGAAGTGTCAACATCATAAACATCAAAGTACCCTTCTGACAGGATCCTTCACTATACAGCCATCAAAACTTGAATAGGGTCTGAGGATTAGATAGTAATACTGTATTAAGTGCTAAGTTCTCAATTGGCATTGTTGTTTTACTGCTGTAGAGGAAAAAAGAAGTTTGTTTCTAAGAAAGAGGAAATATATCCTAAAGTATTAGGAGGGTACTGGGGCACCAGGTAGACAACTTAACTCCCAAATGGCTCAGGTAAACAAGTTTCTGAACTGTACTTGAAACTGTTTTATAGGTTTGAGATCATTTCAAAATAATTTTTTTTTAATTTTATTTTTAAACTTTACAATATTGTATTAGTTTTGCCAAATATCGAAATCAATCCACCACAGGTATACCTGTGTTCCCCATCCTGAACCCTCCTTCCTCCCCATACCCTCCCTCTGGGTCGTCCCAGTGCACCAGCCCCAAGCATCCAGTATCGTGCATCGAACCTGGACTGGTGACTCGTTTCATACATGATATTATACATGTTTCAATGCCATTCTCCCAAATCTCCCCACCCTCTCCCTCTCCCACAGAGTCCATAAGACTGATCTATACATCAGTGTCTCTTTTGCTGTCTCGTACACAGGGTTATTGTTACCATCTTTCTAAATTCCATATATATGCGTTAGTATACTGTATTGATGTTTTTCTTTCTGGCTTACTTCACTCTGTATAATAGGTTCCAGTTTCATCCATCTCAAAATAATTTTTAAGTGATGTTTCTTAAAAACAAAACAAAATAAAAATCCCAATCTCCATATTGCATTTAGTAAAGGAACACAAATACTGAATCTTAAAAACTGAGAGATACAGAGAACCAATAAAATGTGTCTAAATGTCAAGTTCAAGTGCATTTTTTAGACTCTTGGAAAAGCATCTAAAGAGATTTAAGAGGTAACAAGGATTTAAAGTCTGCCTTTTAAAGTAATAGAAAGATCGTCCAGGGTATACTGGGCATAATCAGAAACACCTTCAGACTTTAATTTTTTTTAATACTGATTATAGTGTTGTCTCTCTTTTTAAATACCTTTTACTTGTTAATACTCTTAATGGAAAAAACTGAACAATTTCTGGGGACAAGATAAGCAATTCGGCATGAACTTGCAATCACAGAGGACTGAAAAATGACATCACTGTATACATATAATCTCCTCTATGCTCCGCACTCATCTCTGTCAATAGCCACATCTGGGTTTTTTTTGGAGCTTCTCAGAAACAACTTGGCCTGAGTCAGAATTATGTACACGATGAGCACCTTTATCTTCCAAGGAAGACGCTGTTCTTGACCAACTTCAATGGGACATATATTTGCTTTTCTAACAGGTCTGCATATTTCAGATTTCTACTATTTGAGAAAGCGATCCTCCGGGTTCAAGGTATATAGGTCACAAAACAGCAAACCAGCTACTTTGGAATCATTAACTCCACAAGATAACTACAGTTAAAGATGATTATTAGGCCAGAGAGCAAATGTATCTCAACCTACCAGAATGTAGCATTTTTAACCTGCCATGCACTTCCTAGAGGCAGTATGTCCTGTACCTTTAGAAGGTAAATACAAGATCCAATGACATCATAACCACAAACAAAATCATTCACAAAAGTGGACAAAGATGTGGAAAAATGACAGAACCATTTCTAGTGGGGCATGTAATTTTTCTTCTGCTTAACACATTTTGTAGATTTCTCTAATAGAACACTTTAAGCAAAGAGAAACAATGGGGTAGTATATTTCAGATGCATTTGTACTAATTATGGAAAATGGACTGTGAAAAATCAGAGCTTTTTTTCTCCCCTCACTTCAGAACCTGAGAAATTCTAATCATAAAGTACATAAAATTATTATAAAGACTTAATTTCATAAATATTTTTACAATTCTGTATTTAATATAAAGCAAGTTCACGTATTTTCTAACTTCCCATTTTCCAAAAGTAGAGGAACTCAATCTTGAAAAGTTGATTTTTAAAAATCATGACATTCTTCCATGAAATTGAGAGTAATTTTGA
The DNA here is from genome assembly GCF_002263795.3 of Bos taurus. Lineage (NCBI taxonomy): Eukaryota > Metazoa > Chordata > Mammalia > Artiodactyla > Bovidae > Bos > Bos taurus. The sequence continues at coordinate 25,304,649 of NC_037351.1, read as the reverse complement.
ACACCTTTCCTTCTTTGCACCTTTGAATTAACACTGGCATGTTTCTGTTATCACAAGACTTTGAAAAAGGAACATTCATAAAAATGCATATCAATTAAATTCAAAAAAATCCTCATACTCCCTGACTAGATTAAAAAATTCCTTAAGAGACAAGACCATGTTAGTTTAACAAGTGTAAGCTCAGCTCCTAGCAGAGTGCTTGGAATATACAGATGATTACTCAGCCCATATTTTTACATATACCTATAGTAAACCACCAGGGACAGAGAAGCCTGGCAGGGGTCACAGTCATGCAGTCCATGGGGCTGCAGAAAGTCAAGACACAACTGAGCACACACAGACCCTAATGACCGCATCTCAGGTGCTATTACCATTCTCTGCCTCAAGAAGGCTCCCTGCAGCTAATGTTTAAAAGGACTACTGGGGACCAGAGAATCGCTCCAAATTAATAAAGATCTCTTCCAACCCAGCTGCTCCCAGGGAGAAGAGATAGATGACTTCAACCCATTAAATATTTAGCAAATACCATTAAGAGATACTCTGAGAGACAACAGAAGACCAGAGTTGAAGTAGGGAAGGTTCAATCACCTTTAAGAAGAATTAAAGTTACTTAAGTGCAGTATATCTGGCCTTCACATATATCATTTAGCCTCAAAGAAATCTGGGCAAATCGCAAATTAAAAAAAAAAAAAAAGGCTCAAAGACATAACTTTAAAAGTTAAGTTGTGAGCACAAGGTCAAGATTTAAACCCAGATTTGTTTAAAACCAAATCTCATGTCCTTACCAATGTACATTACCTCAGAACAAAATTTAGTTTCATCTTAAAAATTTTAAATCAAAAAATTGACAAATAACATACATTTATAAAATAAACAAGTTACAACAAATAAAAATTAAAATAAATAAAAAATTATCTTCTTTTTAAAGCAAGCACACTCACCTGCCCTGCTTTACTGAACCGGTGGCCTGCCAATATCATATGAAACGCATATTTTCTAACCATGGGACTCTTCATGTTTATAAAGCAATGTGCCGCCTGTTCCAAAAGAAGTGCACTTCGAAGATCAGAATCCTATTGAATGTTTAAAGAAAAAGAAGGTTAATTTCACAAAAATTATAGTTAATTAGTGAAAAAACATTTTCTTCCTTAAAATGATATACAGCGTATCCAATATAAATTAGAAGTATCTGAGGACAGAGATCAAGAGACAATCCAGTCTTGATGATTCTTTCTTCCAATAAGCACAAATTTTAAAAAAAGTTCAAATAAGTCTCTACCATGAAATATTTTCTTTCGCTTTAAATAAAGCCAAAAGTCTGATTGTGATATGCACCATGCAATAAATCTGTGAAGAAATGCAATCCCTTTTCAAATGGCAAAAAAAGATTATAAACTGAGAATTAATACAGGTATACTGACTTGAACCAGAAAACGGAGTACAGAAAAACAGATTCATATCCAATTTCTTCTGGAAACGGATCTGTGACATACAATAGCCTATTTCTATTCATCCAATAAAAGAGGAAAGCCAAAACAGAATGTGTGCAGATCATTAAATAATCAAATCTGTTACTTTATCCTCTATAAAGGTTTACTATACTTAAAAGGAATTCTCACTTTTGCTCTAGTTTAAAACAGCCAAAGAAACTGCTTTTCATTAAAACATCCAGAAGGTTTCCCCTTCAAAGATTATCACCTACTATTAGTATATTAGTAAATGGTACAACTCAAATTAGTTTCCACTGCAACTGACTTATGACAGAGTCTACAAAAACCACATTGTGCATTTATAGCCTCACCCATAAGGACAATCTTTCAACTGACAGAGCCATCATCACTTGACAAATAACTGAGAAAGTACTGAAGGTTGCTGATCAAGCATCAACAACATTTTCACCAAACTTTCTCTAGCTTTTCAGCTGTTCTCAAGCTGAACTTACCATGCCCTTCCATGTGTTCTGCTCCATTATTTTCCCCAGGGAAAGTTGAAAACAGAAAACATTGACTTTAAATGCAATAATTTCAACAAATTATAGTCACATCAAAAGTGTTCATAGACTACTGATTACTGCAACTACCTCCATAGCAATCATAAAATTATATCAGAGCGGAAACATCTGAGGAAAAGCATTCAGTAAATGGTAGATATTATCTATTTCAGACCCCCTCATAACAAAAACTAAATGATCAGATGATTTTCTTAGTTAATTAGATCCAAAAGCTAGTGAGTGGGAAAATTAGGAATGTATAGTTAACAAGCAGTTGTTAAGCAAGGCATCAGAATTACTTGGGGAAGATAGGGCGCTTACTTCTCTATTTTTTTTAGGAAAATGCTTTCTTCTTAAAAAATTATTAAATATGGCCTCTTTTATTTTTTTCCCCTTTAAGAATGAATGTTTGAAGAAAAAAAGGAAGTATCTTTCTTCCCCACTTCATGCCTCATCTGACTCCGGGATAACTGCCATTACCAACCTGGCGCTGGTCCGTGTCACTTCTCTCTTTCTAAATAGGTATGTACTTATATGTTAAATGCCACAGCTTTTCTTATACAGAAATAGTATTACACAGAGTATTATCTCACTTTTTACCTTAGTATCAGACATCTTTCCAAAACATCTACATCTCTCATTTCTTTTAAAGCCATGCCGTATTCTATTATATAAATGCATAATTTATTAATATAGTCTCCACTTGATTGATTCAATATTGCCACACATTTTTACTACTACAAAAAAAACTCTTCCATAAACATCTTTAAAAATATTTTTAATAACTGTACAAATATTTTTATTAGACAGTGTTTGGAAATAGAAGTGCTGAGTTAATGAAAGCTATGCATATACTTCAAATTCTAATCAATATATAATGTACATTGATACAAAAAAGGTCGTATCAGTAAAAAAAACTCCTGGAGAGTAAGAGTTTATTTTCTACTCTACCCAGCCAAAAATAAATTTTAAGATTTTTGACCTTTTTCATATAAGAAAAATAATACTTAGTTCCTCAACTTAGACTTCTTTAATAGTAAGGCTGTTCATCTACCATATGTTTAAGAGTCTTTGTACTTTTTCTGCAAACTGCCCGTTAAGCCCATGTGTGAATGGGTTTTTGTGATTATCTAGTTTGTAAGAACCCTTTGTACACTTAATCAATATTAAGCCTTTGTCATACATTTGCAAATAGTATTTCCCAATTTTGCTATAAAAGAGTTTATTCTTTAGTAGTCAAACATACTATTTTCAGTTTCATGGTTTCAAAATACTGCAAACTAAGAAAGAATGTTATCATTCCTAAATTTAAAAAAAATGCTCTTCCATATTTTCTTCTGTGTGTGTGCACGTGGATGTTCAGTCACTCAGTCATGTCCGACTCTTTGTGACCCTATGGACTGCAGCCCACCAGGCTCCACTGTTCATGGAATTTTCCAAGCAAAGAATGGTTGCTTTTTTCTACTCCAGGGATCCTCCTGACCCAGGGACCAAACCCATGTCTCTTGCATTTCCTACAGTGGCAGGCAGATTCTTTACCATTGCACCACCTGGGAAGCTCCGTATTTTCTTTGAGGTTGTTTTGTTTTTTTCATATTTTAGCTTAATCAAGCTATAATTATATTATGCAATGAGTAAGATAGGAATCAGTTAATCAGGTGTCACAATACCATTCAGTGATTAATCTAACATTTCCCACTAATATGACACAATGACAGCCAATCATATGTAGCATTTAAATTCTCATTCTATTCTATTACTTTATCATTAATATCTAGAACAGGCAGATACCCTCTAATTCTATTTTGGAATTTAGGTTTCTCAATGCAGTCAGTTTAACTCCAATAAATTTCTCAAGTTTATTCCCAGCAATGCACACACATCCATACACACACACATACATGCACACACAGAACATAAAAACATCTTAATTCTCTACAGAGCTTCATTATCCTGCAAAACTTGGTGGGCAGCAATCCTGGACATTCTGATTAAAATAAGGAATTTACACTAGACAATTTTGGTGGTGTGTAATGATTCTATTAAGATTGTACATCAGTTGAGAACCAGGACAGTAAATCCTCAACAGTCTCTAACTGGATTGACCAATTCAAGAAAGACATGGCAAGTCCACAGCATATATTAACTTAGCTGAAGCAAAATGTGCCCCTGCGTTCAGTAAAGCTGCTGAGAGTTGATCTGCAGGGCTAAACACTGCACTTATATCTCACTGCAGCTTTGTTTTTTGCTTAGTTCCTGTCTTACAGAGACACCTAAAGTAGGAAAACATTGCTTTGAAACCAAAAAATGGCCCCGAAAAGAATGCTAACTACCATCAGTGTTGACGGAAGAAAAATGGCAGAATGTCACAGAGGGACAGTTTTATCCAAAAAGCAGAGGCTTTGAATGTTTGAAGTACACAATTTTACTTCAGTGGCAATTCACAACCATGCTATGACAAGGCCATCATGCATGCTCTATGAGGAGCTGAGAAAAGAAAAAACCCATGGTGCCACTTCAGCAAGAACTCCAGTCTGTGAACTTTGCCCACAACCAGATATAAAATCATTTGGGGTAGAGGCTTCAGTAAAAACTTCCATAAAAACACAGCTGATAAGGACAACAAACTTCACTGAATCAGATCTCAAGGATGGCATGGCACTAAGATTTTTTTCCTTTGCATAACTGTGAAATTAATAGGAAAGGTGCTAACAGCTAACCAACGTACCACAGGAACAGAACAGTTCCTCCCAAGCTGGAGAAACTAATAAAAAACTGCTGCTATTACCATACCTCTGATAAGCTGATTTATTTGCATTTAAATGGAGTAACACACAAAAAGCATTACAGGACCAGAATAAATGTACAACACAGAAATACAGACACAAGTAGAGGGAAAGCATCATGCTTTAAAGCACCAAATTTAGACATACTACCTATATGCTGATAAATGTGACATGTTTTATCATTAAGCTGCATTTGCTCTGCCATGCTGAAAAACCCAGAGCACGAACCAAGAATAAGATCCACTTGCCCACAAACTTACAGTGCAAACAACAAACTCAAAGCTCAACTCTTCATCCAGGCCTCACAGCTGTCAAGTGCTATAATGGTATTAACACAACACTAGGAAAAACAATTCCTGAGTGTCAAGACTATGTGACTCAGTTCTCAACCCTCAGGATAAATGCACTTGTCATTTTATACAGCTTTTCCAGTGAACAAGAGTACAATAAATATAATTATTAGCTAAAATTTAATAATCTTAGACACATTATGCCTAGCAGTCTCTACTTTCAAGTTACTTCAAAGAAATACCTGAAAAGCACAGTAGAAAAGGCCACTAAAAATCACAACTTCCAGGGAAATACACACATTCACCCCCATCTTTCACCCCAAAGCAGTAAAAGACAATAATAAATTTTCTAGAATTTTATGACAAAATAAATCATCCAGCTGTGAAAAAGGGTTTAAAAGAGAGTTGGAAAGAAAAGACAGTGAAAGAAAATAATGTTACAATGAGACATAAGAATCTGCTCTAATAAAAGAAATTTTATTCCAAGCTTCTAAACCATAAACTCCTTTTACAGTTACTGATAATTCCTAGGCTGAAAAACATGGCCAACATATTCAAACCTAAGTTAAGATTATTTATTAAAAGACAGAACATCAACACACTCAACACACTCAGCTCTACCAAACAGGTTAATGTCTGACAACTGTTCGTATTGGTCAGTGTCCACATAGTATCAATTATAAAATATTTTTAATATCATCCCTTAGCCTACTTAGTAGTATCCTAAGAAACCTTTATAGAATAATTAATGGTTCAGCTCAACAAACATCTGTAAATCATATACTATGTGTCAAGCCCAGTGTTAGGCACTAGGGAAAAACAAAGTTGAAAGCAACAGTTTCCTATCTCCAAGAAGCTAACAGCTTAAACATAAATTTTCAGTATATGCTATGGTGGTCTCACAGCATGTAAGAGGGCAGGACAGATACACTGAAGAAACCTGGGTACTGTCTGAAGGATCTGACTGAGAGCGGAACCACTGAACTGAGGTGAAGAAAAGATGAAATGGGACAAAGTCCAGGAGAAGGACATTAAGGACATGAACCAGGGTAGTAATAGGAGGGATTTTAAAAAGAGAAAGATAAGTGAAATATTTGAAGTTATAACAAGAACACATATTTAAGAAGTTAAAACATCCTGTGTCACTAACAGTATAGAACACTATAGGAGCATCTCAAATAGTTTCTGCCTTGAGCAAATTAGGAGCTGGTTGGCTGTAATTTAAGATCATGATCTACAAAGTATTAAGTTTAGTTATTGATATGTAGACTCAAAGGTGCACTGGAAACACTTGAATAGGTGAGTCTAAAAGACAGTTGGTCATTCAAATCTAAAGTTCCAGGCCAATCAAATCTAAAGCTCCAGGGCTGCAGAGATTTGAGACTGAAAATCATAACTGTAAACAGATGACAAAAAAGTAAAAAGGCACAATGGTCCAAGGGTTAAAACCCTAGGTTAAGTTAATATTTAAGGGGCAAACAAAGGTGTTTGTTTTTTCTGTTCTTGAGCACTCATCTAAAAAAACATGTCTTTAATCATATTACTGCCATTCTTTACAAGCCTATAGTCAATGCAACTTAATATTGTTGGAAACCTGAAATAGCAGCTATAAGCAGGTTTTTCATCCTTCTGAAATATTCATAATATAGAATTTTTAAAATGTTTAGGATGATTTAGCAAGTTCATATGAATAAAAACAAAATTAAAAATTCCCAAATATTTTTAAGTGTTGATTTTTACATCAGGAATGATGTATATGCATGTTGCTTTAAATACTGTTATCCATAAGCAAAACCTAATTCACAGAAGACATACAATGCATGGTTGTGGTTAATAATCATGTAGACTTAAAATGTATAAATAAAATAAATCCTGTTTACAAAACACTGCATTTAAAATTAATTCTACAAATTACTAAAGTAGCCAGGTTATAAATTCCAAAAAAGAGATCCCCCTTTCATTTCATTCTGCATACCCTTCTCAAGAAGAAAGAAAATACTTTTTAAAAAATATGAAGCAATACTAATTAAAACAAGTACTACACAGTTTTAGTACCTCACTGGTCAACCGTATTAGGAGAGCTGCAGCCTCTGAATATTTGCCTTGGCTTTTTAAGATTTCAGCACTAAGCAATACACATCTTTCAGCCAATACCATATTCCTAAAGAAAAATAGTCAAGAAAAATATAATTAGCACTATAATAATATTGTAGTACATCACAGTAACCATGAGTTCAACAAAAACTTCCAATTCTGAAAGAAATCTGTATCATATATCATATATATGCTAGAACATAACCAGAACCAGCAGTTAGTAAACAAAACCTGCTTTCAGACATAAAGGAAGGTACACATTTCACCCAGATTTCTCTTCTTTCCTTACTGTAAACTCTGGTTATGTGTATTTCATTTTACTGACTACTTTCAGGAATAATGAAACATTTTCTTTGTGGTAGTACTACTGGAGATATTGAGGAGCTACTGCTGTCTAGCTGTTTCTGACCAAAATCTTCTTTTTGAAAATATTAAATCAGCTGATTTTTCTCATGGACTTCTACCATCAAAAATCTAGAATTGGATTATTTATTCTTGAATAAAAATAAATGAAAACTGAGAAATTTCAAGATGGAATCCTTTTGTTCAGAAATACAGCTGACCCTAGAACAAGTCAGGGGGTGGGGCTGCTGACCGCCCAGTGTAGTCAAAAATATGCGTTTGGCCCTCAGTACCCAAAGTTACATATCCATGGATTCAACCAACCTAGGATTGTGTAGTACTGTAGTACATATTTTGTGAAAAAATACACGTATAAGTTGGACCCGCAGAGTTCAAACCCATTTTGATCAAGGGTCAACTGAAGCAGCAAAGTTCTTCTCATTTTACATTCTAATCCTTATATGAAAATACCACTTGACCTTAAAATTACAACCAAAGATCACTAACTTGAAGGCCATTCTGAACAGTTATACTTTTAAAATACAATTCATTGCTTCCAAAATTACTGTAGTGATCTGCGATAAACTTTCTACAAACCATGATATTTCTTAGAGGGTTGGTATTTATGACTATCTGAGAATGTTTTGGGCTCCCCAGGTGGCTCAGTGGTAAAGAATCCACCCGCCAATACAGGAGACATGGGTTTGATCCCTGGGCTGGGAAGATCCCCTGGAGAAAGAAATGGCAACCCACTCAAGTATTCTTTCCCGGGAAATCCCATGGACAGAGGTGCCTGGTGGGCTACAGTCCACGGGGTCACAAAGAGTCGGACATGACTTAGCAACTAAACAACAACTTACATATACTACTACACGCTCAAAATGCTCAGTTCTTAAAGAATCTTTAGTAAACTTTGTAAATCTAACGCAATTGTTTTATTTTTGTCTTCACAAATTCCCCCATATGATCAGTTATGAAATCACAAGGCTACCACAAGTCTAGGACTTTATTGTTTCTTCAAGCAACAGTTTAAACTCATTGTGTCAAGCAGTGAAAGTGCTACAGATACAAGCGTTTCTAAAACAAAATCCCTATCTAAAAGCAGAAACTGACATAAAACAGATAATGATGAATAGAGTACAACTAATTTTTATTATGATATGAGAGATAAAGGAGGGAAGGGAAAGCTTCATAAGAAATTTATCCAGATAAATAGGACTGCATCAGTTAAAAAGTGGGACGTGGCATTCTAAGGGCACTGCTAAAGTATACTGTATTTTAAGAAAATTTATTTATATTTTAATATTTCTCAGATCTGGGAGATTCTTAAAATTGCTATGCATAACTAATGTAGTGTTTCTAATTTATCCCCAAATATCTATTACATTTATGATAAACCTTACCAATCATGGTAACTTAGAAGGAGGATTATATAGTAAATGTGTATTTAGTTAAGTCTGTATTTAGAAAAAGCATACAATCTGTTGTGAACAGGAGGACAAAACCAGATTGTCATATAGCTATCTGGGTCAATGGTATTTTCACTTTTGTCTTGCATCATTCCACATGAATCTCGCCAAAAGCTCTGGGCTTCATGAATAAATCTTCTCAGAGAAAGGACTTCATGAGAACTTTAGCCCTTTGTGGAGAAAGGACTTTAAAGGACTTCAGGCTTCCTTACTGCCTCCCTCTCACAGTTCTTCTACATCTGAAACTCTTTTTCAGAATTCTTCAAAGGTTCCTCTTTGACAGAAGGCTGTTTCTTCTGCTAGAAACTTCCAATATATTCTCAAACAATTATAAAAAGGGCAGGGTTTGATACTGGCTCAACCATTTATCAACTGCATCCCCTTCAGTTCAGTTGCTCAGTCGTCTCTGACTCTTTGTGACCCCATGGACTGCAGCATGCCAGGCCTCCCTGTCCATCACCAACTGCCAGAGCTTATTCAAACTTATGTTCATTGAGTCAATGATGCCATCCAACCATCTCATCCTCTGTCGTCCCCTTCTCCTCCCACCTTCAATCTTTCCCAGCATCAGGGTCTTTTCAAATGAGTCAGTTCTTCACACCAGGTGGCCAAAGTACTGGAGTTTCAGCGTCAGCATCAGTCCTTCCAATGAATATTCAGGACTGATTTCCTTTAGGATTGATTGACTGGTTGGATCTCCTTGCAGTCCAAGGGACTCTCAAGAGTCTTCTCCAACACCACAGTTCAAAAACATCAATTCTTTGGCACTCAGCTTTCTTTATAGTCCAACTCTTCATATCCATACATGCTGCTGCTGCTTCTAAGTCATTTCAGTTATGTCCGACTCTGTGCGACCCCATAGACGGCAGCCCACCAGGCTCCCCAGTCCCTGGGATTCTCCAGGCAAGAACTCTGGAGTGGGTTGCCATTTTCCTTCTCTAATGCATGAAAGTGAAAGTGAAGTCGCTCAGTTGTGTCTGACTCTTAGCGACCCCATGGACTCCAGTCTACCAGGCTCCTCCTTCCATGGGATTTTCCAGGCAAGAGTACTGGAGTGGGTCTCCACTGCATTTTCCACATCCATACATGACTACTGGAAAAACCACAGCCTTGACTCCACGGACCTTTGTTGGCAAAGTAATGTCTCTGCTTTTGAATATACTGTCTAGGTTGCTCATAACTTTTCTTCCAAGGAGCAAGTGTCTTTTAATTTCATGGCTGCAGTCACCATCTGCAGTGATTTTGGAGCCCCCCAAAATAAAGACTCTCATTGTTTCCACTGTTTCCCCATCTATTTCCCATGAAGTGATGGGACCAGATGCCATGATCTTCGTTTTCTGAATGTTGAGCTCTAAGCCAACTTTTTCACTCTCCTCTTTCATCAAAAGGCTCTTAAGTTCTTCTTTGCTTTCTGCCATAAGGGTGGGGTCAATTGCATATCTGAAGTTATTGATATTTCTCCCGGCAATCTTGATTCCAGCCTGCGCTTCATCCAGCCCAGCGTTTCTCATCATGTACTCTGCATATAAGTTAAATAAGCAGGGTGACAATATACAGCCTTGATGTACTCCTTTCCCAATTTGGAACCAGTCTGTTGTTCCATGTCCAGTTCTAACTGCTGCTTCCTGACCTGCATACAGATTTCTCAAGAGGCAGATCAGGTGGTCTGGTATTCCCACCTTTTGAAGAATTTTCCAAAGTTTGTGGTGATTCACGCAATCAAAAGCTTTGGAATAGTCTATAAAGCAGATGTTCTTCTGGAACTCTCTTGTGCAATTTCAATAATCCAATGGATGTTGGCAATTTGATCTCTGGTTCCTCTGCCTTTTCTAAAACCAGCTCGAACATCTGGAAGTTCATGGTCCACATACTGTTGAAGCCTGGAGAATTTTGAGCAATACTTTACTAGCATGTGAGATGAGTGCAACTGTGTGATAGTTTGAGCATTCTTTGGGAATGGAATGAAAAGTGACCTTTTCCAGTCCTGTGGCCACTGCTGAGTTTTCCAAATTTGCTGGCATATTGAGTGCAGCACTTTCACAGCATCATCTTTTAGGATTTGAAATAACTCAACTGGAATATCTCACCTCCACTAGCTTTGTTCATAGTGTTTCTTCCTAAGGCCCACTTGACTTCACATTCCAGGATGTCTGGATCTAGGTGAGTGATCATACTATCGTGATTATCTGGGGCATGAAGATCTTTTTTGTATAGTTCTTCTGTGTATTCTTGCCACCTCTTCTTAATATCTCCTGCTTCTCTTAGGTGCATACCATTTCTGTCCTTTATTGAGCTCATGTTTGCATGAAATATTCCCTTGATATCTCTAATTTTCTTGAAGAGATCTCTAGTCTTTCCCATTCTGTTGTTTTCCTCTATTTCTTTGCACTGATCACTTAGGAAGGCTTTCTTATCTCTCCTTGCTATTCTTTGGAACTCTGCATTCAAGTGGGTATATCTTTCCTTTTCTCCTTTGCTTTTCGCTTCTCTTCTTTTCACAGCTGTTTTTAAGGCCTCGTCAGACAACTATTTGGCTTTTTTTGCATTTCTTTTTGTTGGAGATGGTCTTGATCCCTGTCTCCTGTACAATGTCACGAACCTCCATCCATAGTTCCTTAGGCACTCTATCAGATCTAATCCTTTGAATCTATTTCTCACTTTCACTGTATAATCATAAGGGATTTTATTTAGGTCATAACTGAATAGCCTAGTGGTTCTCCCTACTTTCTTCAATTTAAGTCTGAATTTGGCAATAAGGAGTTCATGATCTGAGCCACAGTCAGCTCCTGGTCTTGTTTGTGCTGACTGCCCAAAGCTTCTCCATCTTTGGCTGCAAAGAACATAATCAATCTGATTTTGGTGTTGACCATCTGGTGATGTCCATGTGTAGAGTCTTCTCTTATGTTGTTGGAAGAGGGTGTTTGCTATGACCAGTGTGTTCACTTGGCAGAACTCTATTAGCCTTTGCCCTGCTTCATTCTGTACTCCAAGGTCAAATTTGCCTGTTACTCCAGGTGTTTCTTGACTTCCTACTTTTGCATTCCAGTCCCCTATAATGAAAAGGACATCTTTCTTTGGGTGTTAGTTCTAGAAGGTCTTGTAGATTTTCACAGAACCGTTCAACTTCAGCTTCTTCAGCATTACTGGTTGGGGCATAGACTTGGATTACCGTGATATTGCACGGTTTGCCTTGGAAACAAACAGATCATTCTGTCGTTTTTGAGATTGCATCCAAATACTGCATTTCAGACTCTTCTGCTGACTATGAAATTTACTCCACTTCTTCGAAGGGATTATTGCCCACAGTGGTAGACATAATGGTCATCTGAGTTAAATTCACCCATTCCAGCAAGTTAAACTCTTTTGTTTCAATCTCCTTGTGGGTAGAATGCAGTAATAATAGTATCCACCGTTTCATACGTTTGTTGTAAAGATTAAATGAGTATATAAATTACTTTGGCACAGTGGTAAACGCTGAGTGCTAAATCAGTGTTAATCTTTATTACTAGTGCTGTATTCTAAACACATTATTATGACTACTACTTCAACACTATAGCAGACAAAGCTACCTTTGTGTCCCCATCTTTTAATTTTTCCATTCTACATAGAAAAGGCTAGTATTAATCTTTCTGAAAAATAACCATGTCAAAGCTCTACTCAAATATTCAGTAACTCCCCATTTATTAAACATAAATCTTAACCACAGCTTAAAAATAGTAATAAATGAGAGTTAATGTTCTCCCACACTGATTTCTCTCAAAACACCTTTCCATATGCACAAAACCCTCTAATCTCGCCCAGGCTCTCTTCCTTTTCTCCAGTAATGTTACATCCAAAATACTGTTCCTGCCAACCAAAATTCCTGAAATGGCTTTATGGTTCTCAAATCCCAACCACGTTTCTTTCAAGGTCTATTCCTCAAACATACCATAAAACCTGCTCTGGACCAACTTTCATAGTCTCCTTTACAGGTGGTGAGTTCTAACTTCCATGGAGTTTCAACAGAACTCACTACATGTACAAAACGTTTCTCATTTTCTTCCCGAGACCATTATCTACCTCTCTGTATTTGCCTATTTAACAAGGAAAAGTTCAAACTAGCTAATTCCTGGCTTAACAGTAGTTAAAGTTAAAAATGTTCTCAAAACACAAATCTCCCTCAATGAAACAAGTAAGTTCAACATTACATATAACTAATTCCTAACTGTACATCTTTCCAGGAAAGGAAAATGTAGTAAAACACTGGTTTTAAATGATCACCTCATCTATATATTAACTTGATTTGGGAGCTTAAGATTAAAACATAAAACAACAAAGAACCACTTATATCTAATTACAATATAAATGTCAAGTTTATCTCTAAAGGGATAGAACATAAATATTCTAGTCACCTACTTGCAGATATCCCTATATGTCTGAATTGCTGTATCCATATAATGTGCAGGGTATGGCCTGGGTGCTCCTGGCTGAAGAAAAGCTGACACAGCTGCCATTTCCTAGAGGGAAAGACATCACAGTATTTCAAAACGAGAAAGTTCTTGCCGTCAGTTTAGCATTCAGAGTCTAAAAACTGGAATGCAGTTCACTGAATTTTTTTATGTAGCCATATATATAAATTCGATAGCCTAATGCAGACTTGGAAATAATTACGTTTATATGCTTTCAGTTTTAAAGTTCTCCAATCACATTCCAAAGTCTGTCATTCACTATTTAAATGAGAGTTTTTCAAGAAGACCTAGTAAACACTTTTGGTCATGGTCTGTAACTATCAAGTAAGATTTCTGCTGCCACCTCCTCGTTACTGCCTATTCCTTAGAGACTAGAGAACAGACCAATGATAGAACCAGAGAGAGAGAAACAGAGTGCATCTGTTTCCAATTTATTGGCTTCAATATTTGAAAACAGAGCTCATAATAACTTGTACTATATACCTTTCACCTCTTACAAACTCTATGGTTCATATGCTGTATCAGAAGGCACAAAAACCATTTCTGAAACCGATCTGTCAGCTTTTTAGGACTTCTTACTTCAAAGACCCATTCCATTGTTAATAATTCAAATAATACACAATGGTGCTAAAGGATTTAAAAATGAAGATAAGGGGCTTCCCTGGCCGTCCAATGCAGGGAGGCACGGGTTCCATCCCTAGTGGGGAACTAGGATCCTGCATGCCTCACTGTGAAGCCAAAAAAGAAAAAAGAAATGAAGATAAAAATGAAGGTTTTGGATTCTTAGTAAAATACTGTATTACATTCATACTTGTAGTCTCATATAGACCAACTTTTAATAAAAATTTAACTAGAAATAAATGAAACTTCCATAAATCGGAGGGAAATTTGCTAATGCCAACCTACTTTTAGGATGAATAAACACTTTACTGCAACAGTTTTTAAAATAGAGGAAAAAACACAAAAATAATTTATGTAAAAACTGGGATATGATTAAACCCGATAGACTATTTAAGTTCCATGATAGTATGAACCCTGCCTATTTCAGAATATCTGTATCCTCAGCATCCAACGCAAAAATTTATTGAAGAAACTGAACGAAAATATGTGATCTCCATGTGACAAAATTTTCTACGGCTCTGAAACATCATGTTTTCTTAACTAGCTTATATTTTAATTAATAAATATAATGAATACACACAGGATTCTATATTACACAAAAAAACTAAAATACATTACATATGTAGCATGAAAGTGGAAATGTTAGTCACTCAGTCATGCCTGACTTTTTGAGATCCCATGGACTGTAGCCCACCAGACTTCTCTGTCCATGGAATTCTTGAGGCAAGAATACTGGAGTGGGTAGCCATTCCCTTCTCTAGGGGATCTTCCCAACCTTGAACCCACATCTGCTGCATTGCAGGCAGATTCTTAACCATCTGAGCCACCAGGGAAGCCCCATATATATTATATAACACTATATAAAAATATATTATATTTGTTACATATGCACTATATATACTACATACACACACACACACACACACACACACACACACACATCAATAAAAGTATACTAAGGAAAAAATCCTGTAAGAAAAACAGGCTTTGAATTCTAAGTCACTTTCTAATTTAATTCTACAAGAAATCACAAATCAATATACATACAAGCTAACAATTTCTAAGGATACAATGAGAACATTCAGAATGATCACCCCAAGTAACTGCATGATCTTCAATAATCAACCATTAAATCATTTCTTACAGTATACAGTAACGGGTTAACACATTTTACAAAGACTTTCGTCAAGAACTGGAGTGACCTACTTAACCTTCAGCTAGTTATGACAAATTAAACTACAACATAAACTGTATTTCTCCAAAAATTTTTTTTTGGTTTTCTGTGATGTACCTTTTAACTTTATAGTTAAAATAATTAAGTATCTTAATTTTCATCAAAAAAGGCAGGCAGTATAGTCTGTGATCAATTATCTACTATGCGAATGGTATATAGGAAGGTGGTATCAGTACAAACAGAATTTTTATTCATTCAAAAATAGTTTTGCTTAGACAAGGGGATCAAAAATAACAAATACAGAATTATAACCTTCAGCAAGAAAGGAAAAAGCTCCGAACTTAGCTGTTGCCCAAGCAGGAGCTTTTGTAATCTGTGCTTTAAGAAAATAAAAAATGAATGCCTACTCTGTGTGTGTGCGTGTGACTGGGGGGCCGGGGGCGTCTCTCTAGAGAGGTATACTCCCAGCCTTGCACAGCTCTTGCTCAAGGCAGGCTGCAGTTCTTTCCCTGCTTACCTTCACGACAATTCCACTGGTTACGAGTTCTTTTCCCTACCCCAGGGTTCACAAACTGGTTTTGCATACTTTTTTTATTTCTTGGGATAACCTCCACCATGCTAAGCTGCCTCACACAACACCTTATGCTCTAGTTACAAAGATACATAGTTTTTATGAGGACTCTACCAGACCAATTTTTCTCTAAGGCTTATTATTTTTAGGGTAATTATAGACTACAATGATTTTTAGGTGTGCATATGTTATAGTAGCTATGCCTTTACTTTCCAGTGTTCAATTATTTTTCCTTCATATGCATCTACTAATATGCCCAATATGCCACTAATTTGCCTCCATCTAAATGGTTTAAATGCAGTATTAGTCAGATTGTAGACAGAAATGAAAAAGCTTACATACCATAAAATCATACAAATTTTGTGCCATTTTTCCAAACGTTCAATTTGCAGACACATTATGCATAATTTTGTAATTATGAACTTACATTATAAAGTATTGATGAAGTAATATTTAAGTCTTTGTGATTTTCTATTAGCTTATGTTAGTTAATCATAGACCAGAGGCTGTCTAGCCAAGAACAACTCATATACTTTTTCAAATACTTTTATTCATCAACATTTTCAGTTCCTGAAGGATTTTTAAAAGTTAGATGACTTTTTGCTATTTTAGCTTTACTTTTTAAAATTACTATCTTATTTTTATATATACAATATAAAATATTGTATATATATCTTTATATATAATTAATATAGAATACTGTATATATATCTTTATATATACAATAATTACTATCTTATTTTTATATATACAATCGTTTTTGAGATTGCATCCAAGTACTGCAGTTCGGACTCTTTTGTTGACCATGATGGCTACTATATAACACAATCTTATTTTTATACATACAGTATTAAAACAAATGCAAAATAGATGGCAGTTATTAAACAGGTTATCTACATGGTAATTATCAATGAAGTAGAGTTCTTATGTATTTTTATTCTTCACACTGTTGTTTATAGCTTACATGTTTTTAAGAAGACATGCAGAGTGGGGAAGGGAGCACATGACCTGTGCCCTCTGCCTCCGCCACCACTGCCGCCGCCTCCTTCTGCCACTCACTCATATGCCCCTTTGGTGTGGACCTGATACCTCTTTTTTGAAGCAACAGCTGAGGAGATTCCTGCACATGCCATGGCCAATGAAAAGCCCAAGGGAGGAGTCACGACTGAGAATGATGATCCTAGTCATTTGAAGGGGGTTCTGTGGCACAGTAGTAAACTAATGGAAGCCTACTGTGAACAACAGGCTTTGTCAACGAGGCAGACCAGATTCCCTTCTGTCTGGATGCCAATCAATGAAACAGACACACCTGCACAGTTGGAAATGGAGGCTGAAGATACAGCTGATGTGTTCCAGTGGCAGACAAAAGGTTTCTACTAAAAACGGAACCTGCTACTTAACTCCAGAATTCTGTTCCTCCAGACCAAGAAGACATTCTCAGTTAGAAAGCTGCAATTTGGTTCCACCACATCCTGACTACTACAGTACAGTTTCTCTGTTCTTTCCTTTTCCCCTTCCCCATTCTTTAACTGAACATAAAGTAACTGGTGTATGTGCACAAGCACACTGCATTTTTTTTTAAACCAAATGGCCAATGGTACGCTTTGTTCAACATCGAATGGAGATGAGATGGAGAAAAATACTGGTTCTCTGAAAATATCCCTTTCCCTTTTCTCCATTAGTGGCATGCTCTTTCAGCTCTTATTTTTATATTCCAGCAACTCACTTTGTTCTAATAAAAAAAGAACATAAAAATCCTTGCATACCTTATCCAATTGGAAAATTTTAATGTTTTTCATTAATCATTTAAAACCAAGAACAATTTTATAACTTTTCTGTATGTAGCTGTTACATGCAGGGCAATCTGTCCTTATGTGGGAAAAATTACCCTAAAAGAAATGAATCCTAGTTTCCCTTTAAGTCATGTGTCCTGCTATTTAAATAAATAGACTATGTAGAAAGTAACAATGCTAGTTTACTCTTTTCTAAGCACAGAAAGTACATTACAAACATATTTATGACAACTTTTCAAATACAGTAGAAGTTTATAAGGCAACACGGAAAATTCTTTCTGAAACACCTAGGTTTTATATCAATTACAAAACTAACATTGCCAATGCCTACTGACAGCCTAGGTAGTGTGCCAGGCACTTTACAAACTTTGTATCTCATCTAACCACATTTAGGATTCCCATTCTGCAGATGAGAAAACTAAGGCTTAGAGATGTTCAGTAACTTGCCTAAGATGAAAGTTTGTCACACACCAAAGTACATGTTCTTAACCAACAAACAGTCTTAGATCAGAAAAAAACATTTCGAACAATTTAAAAACATTTTTCAAGACATAAAAAAGAACCCTCTATAAAAGAGAAGTTCTTATACTGGGAATACAGTACAAACTATAATTCAAATTAAATACAAAGTATTAATCAAATCTAAGAAACCCTCATGTATGACCATGTTTGAAGATACTAACTTAACAGAAATCCATCAAGTTATCACCAATTAATTCAAAATCTATAAAGCGTTATATGCTCTTTGAGTACAACTTTATCCCTAGGGAAAATTCTGCTTGCCATTTCATAAAGAAAAATTTCTAAGTCATTCATGGTAGCAGGAACAAGAAATTATAGTACTACAGAATACCAACCAAGGCACCAGCTGCATAAAGCATTGCTTGATCATTAAGAAAATCTTTCTTTGCAGTATGATAGCAACTGTACGCCAAATCATAGTGCTGCACCAAAAAGCACAGGTCAGCCATTTTCCTGATCTGAAGCTCTGGCGCTTCTGGTGGATACCTGCAGATACAAAATAAAAAGAGGAATTCAGAAGCTATGACCTCTAAGCCATTAAATATTACAAAATGTCAAAAAGATGCCCAACTGTCCAAAACATACGAAAACCTGATCCTGTCTTATAAAAATCCTACCTCCAAGGAGGTAGAATTTCTCAAAGATATTTGGAAACAGATTGTTACATCTGTATCTATATAATTTATATCTTTATATTGAGAACTTCTCAGCAGAAGGCAAGCACTTTCTCCATGGTCAAATTAGGAAGCAAATGATCAATTCCAGGTGATTCACCTTTATGTACAGTCAAAAAAAAATCTAAAATGAATTTTATTTTCCCTTAAAACCAGATTTTAGACAAAATTTCTAAATACATGCTATGTCTTAGAATTACCAGACCTCAGTACTTTAATAAAGAAGAGTTATCAATGAATACCTAATCCAACTCTTATCTTTTTAAGGAAAACAGACCCAATAATGTGACCTTCCTGTGATCTTGTTTATTTTTAGATATCAAATTACTTATAGTTTTTTTTTTAATTTAATATAACTTTTTTATGGTCACTATTCTTATCTACTGGAGTTTTTTTTTTTTTTTAATTTTTATTTAATTTTTAAACTTTACATAATTGTATTAGTTTTGCCAAATATCAAAATGAATCCACCACAGGTATACATGTGTTCCCCATCCTGAACCCTCCTCCCTCCTCCCTCCCCATACCTCTACTGGAGTTTTGACCAAATTGAAACTAAGAAACTAGAGATACAGTCATTTTTTGCAGAACATCATTAAACACTAATCAGAGTTAAATACAGGAAAACTAAAAACAGTAATATTTTACTCACAGCAATCCAGATGTATTTTTTAGCTCATTAACACTCTTTTCTGGAACTTTACTGCCACTAAACCATTTTTTAGTTGCAGAAAATAGAGATCGACTCAAACCTTTTCTTGATATTAGCTAAGAAAACAAATGAAATGTTGACAAACATGAGTTTAGTTTTCTTTACATAGAAAAAAAGAATTCTAAATAACTAAAAAGTTTTAAGAGTAAGCAAATGTGCACTTTAGTAACAATGATTTAAAGAAAATTATCCAAAATCCCTAGTAAAAATAAATAAGCCTGTTCTAGGATTTACTTGGAGAAGGCAATGGCACCCCACTCCAGTACTCTTGCCTGGAAAATCCCATGGACGGAGGACCCTGGTGGGCCGCAGTCCATGGGGTCACTAAGAGTCGGACACGACTGAGCGACTTCAATTTCACTTTTCACTTTCATTCACTGGAGAAGGAAATGGCAACCCACTCCAGTATTCTTGCCTGAAGAATCCCAGGGACGGGGGAGCCTGGTGGGCTGCCGTCTATGGGGTCACACAGAGTCGGACACGACTGAAGCAACTCAGCAGCAGCAGCAGGATTTACTAGAATTTCATCACTGATAATAAGTTAATAAATTCTAATACTGGACTATTTTTACAATAAAAACATAAACTCTTTAACTTATACTACTATATTCCCAAGTTTACTATTTCCTGAAATTTTAAAAAATACTAATGCAAATAATTAAATCTTACCTGATCATTTAATTGCCGAATCGTTTTCTCTATATGTGGCAAAAGGCCCCGAAATGTGAACTCTTGTATAAACTGTCGAATTCTATCATGATCAGTAAGGGTTAAACATGCACCATGAATAATTCCAGCATTTGCTTTCTTTGTTTCATGTAATGAAGTGGATTTTACATGATCTGGGCCATCAATGCTGTTAGAAGAGTCACTGGAGGGGTCCAACTGAAGTGGATGAGCTCTAAAGTTATTTGGTAAGCCATCTACTGAAAAACAAATCTTTCTTTTACTCAGAAAGCAACAGAAAATTGCAGCATTACTACCATACTGCTTAAGAAAAGAAACAGTATTGGAACCCTTTCTCTTACTGTATGTCTTAGAAGTCTAAGACAACGGCATTCAAGTTTCCCCCTAAAATCAGGACTTGGGTTAATTACATGTAGAAAATTTTAAATTCATGTAAAAAAAATAGAAATATTAAAAATAGAAAATTTTTAATTCATGTAAATAAATGAAGAAAACAGTGTTAAAATACAAAAATTATTTTTAAATAGCACAACTAACCAATGAGAAAAATTATAACAAAAAATTTTAAAGCTGTCACTATCCAAACTATAATTTAAAATACAAAAATAAAACTCAAAATTACGTGAACAGGGGAATAATTAATGCTACATATCATACTGTCCCTTGTTCTGTACCAAAAAAATTTTTATGAAGTTTGACTTATTACTCTTATAAAGCAAATTTTTAAATATCAAAAACCATCAAACTCAAATAACTCAATAAAAATCTTCAAAGGAAAAGCTAATCTGACCATTACCTCTTTTCACTATGAAACTTTCCCCCATCTTTTACATATAAAGATTAGCATGCTTTAACAAGAGGGCTATTTTCAATCAAAAGACAAACTTAAGAGAAAGTATATCAAGACCTTTGACTTCGTTATCTAATCCATCCAATGAAAGCAAGTTACTATCAGAATTCTTATTTGAAGTTATAGTACAAGGGCCATCTTCATATGATTCCTATCAAAATAAAATATAAAAAGTATTAACGGTTATACTTAATCATGTTTAAGATATCACCAAATTTATCAACTATAGTAAACCTCATTGTTTTTTTGCTACAGCAAAAAATGTCTAATTCTCCAAATTCTTAACTTCCATGTATCATATTCTATCACTTAAATCCACACCTACTATATCCTTATATTGTTTCACATGCACACTACCCTAATTCTTCTGAATTCAAGTTACTTCTATCTGTTTATCTGTTTATATGTGATATGCACATGCCTATATGAATCCCTGTATATGCAACTATGTAAGGAATAATGGCAAGACAGATGGACTACTGGAGGGGTAAAAAAGGATGGTATGGAATCCCCTGGCTCATGGATGCAGTATTAATAGCCTGGAGTGCATTCTGAATACACAGAAGTTTTGGGAAAATATCCAATGCAATGTTTACTTGTCCAAAGGGTATTGGTTTCAGCCACCAAAACAACTTAAAAAATGTCCAGACTACTCCATGAGCCCACTAATATCATGAGGTTATTATTCTGAGTGCCAGACTTTGAGAAAAATATATAACCTAGAACTTAAGGGGAAGGTGATCAGGATAAGAAATTTACTAGAAACAACATTTAAGAAAGAGTTGAAAAAATGGTATATTAAAAGACATGAGAGTTCTGTTCTATATTCTGAAAATCATCTTAATGAAAAACTGACATGGTCCCTATAGGATTGAGTACAAGCTTGATCCTGAAGCTGCTTAAACATGGAGCAGGTCACCTAAAAAGACAGTGAGTACTTTCAATAGATGAGGTCACTCATAGATTTAAAGGAAATTAGAGCATCACAACAACGACTGGATCTGACAACCATTAAACTATCCTCCAATCCTGAACTTCTAGAATTCTAAGCCATAGGATATCTATAGCTCTGTCTTCTGTTAAAAGTTCTCCAACTGCACAATCTGACCTATTATGTTCCCTTTCCCAACCTTAGATGGTTAGATTCTAAACTGAGTATTTCAATACTATTCCTATTCTGAGTATGGTCCTGAAACACTATTTAAAGCTCTTCTACCTCCAACTGGTTCTTTTTCTCTCAGATATTTTCCCCCAGCATTATCTTAAAGAAGGTCAACAATCATGTCAATGTTAAAGTTGAGTAAAATTGGATTTAAAATTTCATATATAAACAGATTATTAAACAATATTTCTATTAGAACATCAAAATCTACATACTTTCTAATTCATATTTCTTAAAATAGTATCACATAAAGTATTTAATGCAGCTTAGTTATACAAAATATAAATATATTTTCTATTCACTTTAGAAATCTTCCTTCTAAACAAAAAATAGTCAACTCTTGATTTTCTGAACTAAGTGTTTAACTTGCCATTCGACTAGTACCAAGTGGCATAAAATTCTATCTTAAAAGTTGGAAAGAACGTGAAACTTTACACCCACCACACACCAGCCAACAGACAGCAATTAACATTAGTCTAGAAATCAACATTAGAAAAATTGATTAGGAAGAAACAAAACTTCCTTGAAATTCAAAAGAAAAGGAAATCAAAGGAAAGTTAGGGAAAAAAGCCCACCCACCTAAAAAAGTATGAGCTCCAAAAGGTGGCCATAAGAACAGCATGTTGAAAATGAAGGAAGGCAACCCCCAGAGCATGTGGATAATAAAGAATTGACTGTAAGCATTCATAATGAATTTAATGTGCAAGCCAAAAATTCTAATATCTACGTGTTTAGTCAATCTAATTCAATTCTTAATGTATAATTCACTTTTCATCTTTTTTTTTTTTGCCACACCATGCGCCTTGTGAGATCTTAGTTCCCCCCTCAGTGGAGGCGCAGAGTCTTAACCACTGGACTGTCAGGGAAGTCTCCACTTTTCTTTCATCTTTCAAGAAAACAATTAACACTGATATTTATACCTGAAAGGTATACACAGAAGGGATTACTGCGAGTAAAAACAGCTTTTGAAACATTAAGAGCTCGCATACTAGTGGATCAAAACTAGCCAGATTCCATAAAGTAACTATTAGTAATTCTACAAATTCTACAGTGCTGCCATTGGCCATAAAACTGAAATACAGCTTTTGTGGTTTGCTTCATTATTGTTTTTTACATATACCTGGTTTTGAATACTATTTTTCTGGAGATACTGACTCCAAGGATCTGGTATCTGTTCATCTGATGCTCGATTAGATGTTCGAGAATTAATTTTAAGTAGATAGCAACCCTGAGTTCCATATTTCTGTTTCATTTCTTCATAAATTGACTCAGCTCTAAAATAAAAAATGGAAAAGTTTGTAGCCAACGAAGAGAGGATCTTAGGCAATAATAGATATTAAAATAATACAAAAACCATGAAAAAAAAATAGTTCCCAAAAAAGACATTAGAAGTAGCATAATTTTAAAAATTAAAACAAAGTTCATGATTCTAACTGAAGTTTAGCTAGCTTGGTTATCACCTTAAAGTACAGTTACCAAAGTACGTCTTATGGAATAAATTTTGCAAAAATACTCATGTTATTAAAAAAGAAAGTTTCAGTGGTCAAACTAGTTTGGGGAACTACAGTAATCAAGCCAACCAGTTTCTTTGCAGCAGATCACCCCTGAGTCTTCCATTGCTACTGTGTACAGTGAATTTCCAAAGAGTGGCTTCAAACTTATAAATCAGAAACTCAACTATGTGGACTAGCCTTCAGGAAATACAACTTTGTGAAATTCTGCCTTAGATAACAGATACTTATCAAAAAATATAAGTGCTAAAATAGATAATTATAGCATCCCCCCCAAAAAACCATCTTTTACTGCTACAGTTTACCCTTCCCTAAGCAGTCTCCAAAGAAAACACAGTTTAGAAGAAGAAAACACACACACACACAAGAAAAGCAGTCAAAATACTTATATAAAAATACAACTTTTTTGCTTGGTTTATTATCGGCTGGACCCATGAGCTAATCTCAGATGCAACAAAAAGCAGTTGATTTCCTTACTTTTAGTTAACTAGACTTGACAGTTGGTAAGAGGTAAGATAATTCAAATAAGTCAGCCTAAGAATCAAATAGTACATTCTAATGGAAATGAAATTTTGGTACATAGAGCTAACCTAGTTTTTCTCCCTAAACTCATCAGCTATCTGGTGTCAAAAAACATGTGGATATAGCCCATTCAAATGCAGATACTAATACTATACAAATAACAAAACTAACGAATAATTAAATCCTACTACACACTGTAAAATTAAGGCTGGTTAAGTAAAACAGTTATAAATTTGTATAAACACAAAGTATATGTGTGTGTATATTTACTCACGTACAATAAACATCTACTTGCTTTACCAATGACACTGTTAAGCATAAGAACCACTGATCTAATAACTTTAATTACCACTTAAATATCTACGTTATAACCATTTAATATGGAAGGTATCCATATTCAAACAACTGAAACTAATAAACACCAGTTCAAATTATTCCTATTTATATAATACACTTTATCCAAGAGGTTACAGATTATTTATGATGTCAAAAAAAAATTATAAAGGTTAGTAATCCTCAGAACAATTATCTGGTTTTATCAAGAAAACTTTATTTTAAAACGATGGCGTGTGCTCAGAACAAGGACAAAAAACAATTATTTAACTGCATATTCTAAACAGCATCGACATAAGAGAATAACAGTTTGAAACAAAAGATTAATTTTGATCAATATCTTGAACCAAAAATCAAAATAAACTGCAAAGCAACAAAAAGTCTTAATGCATTTATTTTTAAGCCTTTTTTGGACATTTAAGTTTCCCTCTTAACAAAAAAGTATTGGGTGTCCCATCTTCTCCCCAATCCCCACTGGCCAGAAAAAGCCACAAAAGCAAAACTGTTTTAATATTATCTTTTTCCAAGAACTCATCTTTAAAGATAAGCTATACTCTTATCCCAAACATAAAAGGACTATGGCAAATCACTAACAAAGAATATTAAAGGGGACATAAGAAATAAGTGTGTGGATGTTTTTTTGAGACTGTGAAAAACATCAAGTTTAAAAATATAGTTTAAAAATATAAAGTGTTAAGAGTGAAGAGTGAAAAAAGAAGTGCCTATAAACCAGGAAATGAAAAGTTACAGGAAAACTGGGAAAGGGACAAGAGAAAAAAATGAGCAATAATAATATACAAAGTAAGAAATACAGCTAAGATCTATAGATATAAAATGGCAAGCATTCGTGAACAAAGATTAATAGACATACATTGAAGGAAAAGCTTGGATAAGCATATGAAATAAAATGATATAGCTGCTGAATATAACATCAAATAAAAGATTGAGCTAATTTATTAATTTTTACTTTCTTAGATGAAAAATATATCAAAAACTTAAGCCATGTCCAAATTAATGTTAACTCATTTGACAGGAAATATTTTACAATTAAAAAAATAAAACTTACCTCTGTTCATCTCCTGCACTTACATCATGTAAAAGTACATAATATTTAAGTGTATTTGGTATAAACCACTTGGGGTAGGAATAGTCATTATTGTGCTGAATTCGATGTTGTTCTTGTGACAATTTTGAAAACTGTTCCACAGGTTCAGCTTCACCAGAGGATGCCACCAACATACCTTGTAAACCACATTAAGGTAATTATCACTTATCACTTAATAGTAACTACTATCCTATTGAAACAAACTGCAAGCATGTGTACAAAGAAGGCAATGGCACCCCACTCCAGTACTCTTGCCTGGAAAATCCCATGGACCGAGGAGCCTGGTAGGCTGCAGTCCATGGGGTCGCTGAGGGTCGGACACGACTGAGCGACTTCACTTTCACTTTTCACTTTCCTGCATTGGAAAAGGAAATGGCAACCCACTCCAGTGTTCTTGCCTGGAGAATCCCAGGGACAGGGAAGCCTGGTGGGCTCCTGTCTATGGGGTCGCACAGAGTCGGACACGACTGAAGCGACTTAGCAGCAGCAGCAAGCATGTGTGCATACTCAGTTGTGTCCAATTCTTTGCAACCCACCAGGTTCCTCTGTCCATGAGATTTCCCAGGCAAGAATACTGGAGTGGGATGCCATTTCCTTCTCCAGAGTAATCTTTCCGACTCAAAGGTCGAAACTGTGTCTCTTGCATCTCCTGAACTGGCAGGTGGATTCTTTATCACTGTGCCATTTGGAAGTCCAATAATTAATATTATTCTTTAAAAATAAATTTAGGGAGGTATTTTATGAGCTAAAACAAACAAAATCTGATGTTTACAGCTTTTCCTGAAAGCATAAAATAATTTCTTTGACATTTCTAAGTAATTCAAGGTTCTAAGTACTAAAGGTATCTTGTTGACAGCTGTTTAGATCACTTATATATACAATAAGGAAATCCATGAAAATAAAAACGGACAATATGAAAACTGTCCAACTATCAACATAATGAAAACTTCTGCTGAGTCTTGATCCTCTCCATTCCATTTCAGTGCAATTTCATACTCTGTCCCTTCTCAACTTTTCTCTGTAACCACGTTAAAAAAAAATGAAAGTCATAACTGTGAAAGGAGGTTAATAGCCATAAAACATGTTACTAAAGGAAGGAAAGCTGTTTCTCAATCTGAGCTTTTGCATAAGCAGTTAATTTTGAAAGTAAAAGGGTTAGTCACTCAGTTGTGTCCCACTCTTTTGAGACCCCATAGACTGCAGCTTGCCAGGCTCCTCTGGCCATGGAATTCTCCAGGCAAGAATACTGGAGTGGATAGCTGTTCTCTTTTCCAGAGGATTTTCCTGATCCAGGGATCAAACCTGGGTGTCCTGCATTGCAGGCAGATTCTTTACTGTCTGAACCACCAGAGAATTTTGAGACAATCAGCATAAGCAGTTAACACTGACAGTTTACATTTTTTCTTTCTAAAATCACTTAAAACATATTAAGCATGAAATGTGCAAGTTGGATGACAAAAACTAAGCATGCTCTTAGTATTCTTATTTTTTAATCAAAACTTAGCTCTAGGGGTACTCTTTCTGCCCCCTTCTGATGCCTATGTCAGAAGCTTTCTCTATCTCTTTTATACTTTAATAAAACTTTACTACACAAAAGCTCTGAGCGATCAAGCCTCGTCTCTGGCCTCGGATTGAATTCTTCTCCTCCGGGGGCCAAGAATCCTGGTGTATTCGCGTGATTCAACAACAACCTTTCATCTTGGGGGCTCGTCCGGGATCCTTCAGGACAAGGTAAGGATGCTTGGAGCTTTAGTTCTTTGTTTAGCGAACACGTTTTCTGCTGTGCTTTACTAACTCTACAGTGTGCTTGTGTGAATGAATGGCATGCCCTGCGTGAAACAAGTAAGGAGCTCTGCTCTGTGGTTCCACGGTGATCTCATAGGGCTTATGGCAGAAACCTGTCGGGGCGTTATACCGACCTGCCAATGCCAAGAGGCACCCAATGTCTCCTTCGGGAACCGACCAGAAATGGGCAAAGCGTGTGGACCGAACTCTCCTTTCTCGGTCAAACTTTTCGGTCTCTTTGACCATTTCATAACGCCTTGGGAATTAGAAGTACTAACCTAATCTATCGGATCATAGACTTTCAAGGGACTTGTGATCTATACTGTTACTGTGTACTGTGGCTTAGGTCCCAAACTTGGATTGGTAGTCAAGAAAGTGTCTAGCCTCACTAGGAATCGAAAGTTCGGAAGCTAGATGGAGCTCTAGCTCCCAGAACATCTCTGAGGTTAAAGGTTACTCAGATTGGGACTGCGATGGGTTTTTTTTTCTTTGGTAATGCTAGCTCTTAGTGGATCAGAAGAGGCTGTAAAAAAAAAAAAAAACAAAAAAAACAAAAAACTTAGCTCTACCAGTCTTGAAACTAGGATGCTATTTAACAAGGACAACAAGAAAACCTGAAGCATATCAATAAAAAATAATTTTTACATCCTCTCAACAATTTTGTGTTTATGTAACTCTTTCTGAGATTAGTAACTTCCAAATATTTTAAGAGAACATAAAAGTCAAAGGATACATGCTAAATAGTGATTCAGAAATTCATGATCTGACGC
Source organism: Bos taurus (assembly GCF_002263795.3). Lineage (NCBI taxonomy): Eukaryota > Metazoa > Chordata > Mammalia > Artiodactyla > Bovidae > Bos > Bos taurus. The sequence goes on along the minus strand of NC_037351.1, from coordinate 25,276,438 downwards.
TGGCATCGACTGAAGAAAGGTCTCTCTGTAAGACTCAAACCATGGAGTAGTAGCTAAAATTAATAAAGAAAAAGTTAAAACTGTTCAGTAGAATCAGTTTACAACAGACCACATTTCAAGTTCATATTCCTGAAAGGTATAAAACATCATTTCTAGCAATAAACAAGCATTTTTCACATGTGCTTTAATATATATATTGATATACATACATGAGCCATACAAATATATTCATACATGGCAGTACATGTACTTGCAAAAATAAAACTGACCTATTCCCAACCTACACAATGATACCACAGTTTATTTATTAATGATTTCAGTATTACCTATGTGAACAACCAGATTTTAAAACTACAGTTTTCCCTTCCACTAGCCACGCTGTTGTAAGTAGCTCTTTCTCATAAATGGCATTATTTCTGAACAGCGGTCCTCAACCAACAGCAATCGTGACCCCCAGGGAACACCTGGCACTGTCTGGAGATACTGTGACTTGTCACAAATAGGAACAAGGAGGAGTGCTACTGGCATCTAGGGAAACAGGTCAGGAACGATGGAATAATGAGAACATCCTACGCTGAGAAAAACGGGACAACAATACCCCCCACACACCCCACTCCAACACCAGCAAAGAATTATCTCGCTCAAAACGTCAATAGTGGTGAGGCTGACAAACCGTACTTCATAATGTGATTACTCGAGTCAGACAGCAACTGAACCTCTCCAAATGGAATTTCCAAACATACTTACCTCACGATCAAATACAAAGATGTGTATTTTTACTTTTTGTATACATGTATGTGATGTGATTCTTAAAATGTCAAATCTCTCTCACTCCATGCTAAGCATTTTACATCACAACTATTCTAACTTGTTAAAAACCTGAATTTTGTTAAAGTTGGTCATTTCATTAGGTTTAAGCAGATTATCTAAATCACAGTTTTACTAAAAGGACACTCTATTCTCTATTCCTAGTTACTTATGTTGACTATAAAACCTTACGTACTTTTTGTTTTATTCTTAGAATCACGGAAAGCATATCAAGTATATTTTCTGTTTACACTGTAACACTACATTAAACTGGGACGGGTGAAATAATAAAGCTATTCATCTTAACCAAGTAGCATATCCAACCCAGTATCATATATACAGAAAAACTTTAATTCCAACAAATAGATTATGAGAATAACCCATATTGTTTAGAAGGATTAGTACTACAAAAATTTCATGTTTTCTTGCTACAGAAGAGGAAAGATATTCCCAGAAATAGTACTCTCTCTATATATATACACACACATACACACACATACACGAAAAGTGGCATAATTGGAGAATGACACAGACTAGTCTGTTACAACAGGAAACCAATTTTCTTACTAACCAGTAAACATCTTTCCCCTAAATCAGTCAAAATGAGTCTCTATCTTGAAAATTAGTTTTTATTTTCACTCAGTACCAATGAAGAGAAAATATATAAATAAATAATGAAAGATTTGGTTAGATAAGAAATCGCCACAGATGGTGGGAGAAATGGCCTTATCAACTTTATTTTTCTATTTTCCTTGCTGCTTCAACAATGCTTAGATTTAACAAGTAACAGGTAAGTTGTAGACATATGACAAGGGGTCTGTTTCACAGTGGGTCTGGGAGTTCTGAATAAACAAATTAGGTCTTCCAAAATAGCTATTCATTGCAACATTTCCTGTAATAAAAGACTAGAAAATGCACGTGTCCACCAGGAGGGGACTGGTTAAGTAAACTATGGTACACACACTGGATGTGCTATGGAGTTTTAAGAGAAAGGGGAAAATCGCCACATGATTACTATGAAGTGCCCCCAGGATATATTAAGTGAAAAAAGACAACAGCAGAAAAGTATGCAATTTTGTGAAACAAAGGGAAAAAGAAAGAGCCACACGTGATTTAGTTTACTCTGTCAAAGAGAAATTACAGGATGAATCTAACAAATGGCACCATGTGTAAGACAAGGAAGAGATGAGAAAGGGGAAGGGCCTGGAGAGAAGCTAGGCCTCTGTGAATACACCTTCTTTTATAGTTTTGACTCTGCAACTGTATGTTCCAGATAACAAAACCTAACCAAAAAATAAATCAAAAAGAAAAAAAGCATGCATACACATGTAGGAGTTCTTAAACTGAAATAATACTTTCTAAATACTGGTACAGGAAAACACTGGGTACTCAACATAGAATACAGGAACAAAGGAAAATTTTCTAAATATATATGGCAGAAGTGGGTTTTATCCTTCAAGTCGGTCACATTCAGGTTGATGAGGTAACTTTTTCCTTCAGCCACATGCCTCCTTGAAGGGCTAATTGATTAGGGCATCGTTCTCTTTCTGCTTTTTCAAGCAACTTTTTTGCAGAACGTAGGGAAAAAAAGGTGGTTTTTTTTTTTTTTTTTTTTTTAATGTTAACATAAGACTAACATTTAGTGACACTCCTCATCCCTTAAAAATTCTCTTGTACATATTTTGGAATGAAATCAGTATTTTTCTCATATTTCTTTCCCTCTCTACATGTTCTGTTTGGAACTGAAACAGCAACCATGACATCCTACCAGTTAAAAGTTTCTCTATGTAGAATATACACTTCCCCTGGTAAGAAAGGAAAGAAGGCAGCCAAGAAGTAAAAAAAAAAAAAAGTAATGCTCTATCCTCCACTCTACAAAAGGCAGCCCTCTCTCTCTCCCCCCATTTCTTCTTTGTTCCTTTCTTAGTGCCAGTAACTTGGCAAACAGAGTTGTGTGTGCATGCTTAGTCGTGTCCAACTCTTTGCAACCCCATGGACTGTAGCCCACCAGGCTCTTCTGTCCACAGAATTTCCTAGGCAAGAATACTGAAATGAGTTGTCATTCCCTACTCCAGGGGATCTTCCGGATACAGGAATTGAACCCGTGTCTCTTGTGTCTCGTGCACTGGCAGGTGGATTCTTTACTAATGTGCCACCTGGGAAGCTGAAGTTATTAGTGTTCAAATACGTATCTAACAAGGGCTGCAGGCAGTGAGATAGACCTACAGCAACTCTGGTCTTCTTTCTATTGAAACCAAATACTATCATTAGTGATCCCAAACCTGCAAGTGAAAAAGACTGGCTACCCTAAACATAAACATCACCCATAAATCACATATTTTCCCTCTCTAATCATTCACAAACGTTGAAAGTACCAGAAAACCACCATTCAGGCTAAAGAAAAAGGCACTAAGAAATATTACAAATTCCACATAATGTTTGCACTTAAGACTTTAACTTTTGATAAACAGTAGTAGCACAATAATATCTTCCCAAATGAAAATATTCAAGTAAGGGAAAGAAATATGATAATTAGATGTATAATTATTTAATTCAATAAGAGTCTCAAGTCAAAAATATTTGACACTTGTAACAGTGATTATCAGAATATATGGTTTAATTCAGAAGACCTGAGACTACAAAAGCTACAAAAAACTAAAACCAGAACTTTTATATAAAATTTATGAGCATTTTGCAAAATCAAATAATCTTAAATAATATGAAGAGCTAAGAAATACTAACCTTGTATTTTAACAACACCCTTGAGAACTATCCTTGAAGAGACTATTTTCTAATCAAGTGTTTTCTAAAAAAAAAAAAAATCAGCAAAACTCAAAGTATTCTAAAGAGATGAAAGCCATGATTACTTATGTCCAATAATTAAATTTATCATACATCAGATTTTTTTAAAAAAACAGATCAGTCTTTTTGAAACTATATTCCTTTTAACCCTCAGTATATCAAGAAAAATAGACATTGCATTTACTATCTGGATTTAACAGACGCTTGATATTTTATTGTATTTCTAATTCATTTTATAAATTATTCACAGAATTAAGAATAAAACCAAAACAAGCTTTTTATAAATTTTAATAAAGCAATCTCAAATTGTATTCCATCTATTCCCAGTTTCAAAGGTATGTACCTCAATTAGGCAATGTTTTTTGAATGTCCATCAGCTATTATGCACAAACCTAGAACACATTCACAGTGTAAATATTGATTCCAGATTTAAACACATGTCTAACAACTTCTAGTTTATCATTATTTCTGGTTTTTCTTGCACAGCCAAGGTGCAACATTTTGGAAAAACGTGATGGCTCAAAATTTTGCTGAAAACAAAAAGGTCATTTTATTTTGCTCCATCACTGTGAAGCATTTTCATTCTTTACATTTTTAAACAGCAAACACAATGATTAAGTTAATGAATTTTCATTTCTACATCATCTGATTCCTTCCAATTACCTTCATACACATGCCTGACACTTACAAATTTTATCAAGTAAATTGTTACACAAACATCATAAAAGATGAAAGAATATGGTCATATGTCCTTTAATAAAATGGAACGGTCTAGGTTAGCATTTCAAAATATTATATGAAGTCCTTCCTGTTAAATTAAGTCCTTTCTGTTAAACTGGGTGAAAATACTGTATTTTCTTTTTGTTTTTAGAAGTACATTGCTCACTCATCAACTCTTGAGTTTGAAGACAACTGTCCTAGATACTGTCATCTGAAGACTCAAAAGATTGGGATTTCTATATAGGATCAATTTCACCACTGTCATCAGAGTCCAATAAGGTAAGTAACCACTAGCCACATGTGGCTCTTGGGAACTTGAAATGTGGCTTGTCTGAATTGAGGTGTGCTGTAAGTATAAAATACACATAAAATTTTGAAGACAATACAAAAAAAAATTTCCATTGATTACATTTGAAATGGTAATATTTGGGTGAAAATTAAATGTATTATTAAAATTAATTTCACTCATTTCTTTTTACATTCTTTTTCCCCCCTCTCGGCAATGCGACAAAGTTTGTGAGATCTAGTTCCCTGACCAAGGATTGAACTTGGGTCCCGATAGTAAATGCACAGAGTCCTAACCACTGGACCACCAGGGAATTCCCTATTCTTACATTCTTCATTGTAGCTACAGAACACTGAAAACAACGTTAAGTGGCTCATTTATTTCTACTAGATCGCATTAGTCTGAACTGCCATATGTCACTGCATTCATCTTCTAATTTGTCTAGTAACTGTGAAAAATTGTGTATTTCACTGTCAATTTTCTTTTCTTTGTCAATATGGACTAAAAGTCCCCAAGTCTCAATTGTGTTCAATAGAGAAAAAAAAAAAAGATAAAGATGATGACTATGAAGATGTTGTCTCCAAACTTCTTTCATAACTTCCTGAAAGAAGATTTAGAACTGTGGGCAATACAAAATTTCAAACTGAAGGATGATATAACAGTGATTTTGTTCACTATTGCATTATCCTAGGGAATTTCATTATTTCTGGACTTTCTTATAGTTCAAAGTAACTAGTATTGATAAACAATTCCCGGGACGAAAAACAGAAAAATACTTCAAGATACTAGAAAAATAAGAGCAATGATTTCCTATTTTGCACTACCCACATTTTAAATAATAACCACTTTTTTAAAAGGTTCTCTATGCTTTTAAGCAAAAATCTTTGGAAAGACATTAAAGAGTACTTAAACAGCCTCCTAAAACACTGTTTACACATGACTATTCACTGAATCTCATGGTATCTTACAGAGTATTAGTAGTTAACATAAAGCCAATCAGAAAAAGTACACTACATACTGAAAAAGGGTGGAAAATATGTTCTTCCTTCTTACCAAAACAAGGTGCAGCCCAATTTATACTTTTCAAGGTCAATGCCTGAGTTTAGCAGATAATACTGTAAATCAAGAGTAAATACAATAGGTAATAGATAAGAGATAACAAAAGTTATCTCCATTTTAGAAAAATTAAACAGACATGTTAACTGAAACAAATACAAAAAAGTAGTACCTGAGTGGAAAAAAAAAGTAATAGACAAGGAGTAGACTGTGAACAATCTGGAAAACTGAGACCACCAGAGGAAATACCTGTATATAATGAGGATTCTTTCAATTCCATCCTTATGTCTCTACAATTACTACACCAAGGAACACTAGCTTTAATTGACCAATCTGATGAAGAAATGGCACTGTGAAAGCTAGGCTTATGAGGTAAGTATCTAACATGTATTTCATAAACAGAATGGGTGAAAAGTATAATGACTCACATTAATGGTAAAACTAGAGTATTTCTAGACAAAGAATTAATCTTACTTAAAATGAATAAAACCACTCAAATCTCCAAAGAGTATTATTCTAACAGAATTTTATTAAAATGAATTCAGTACTTCAGCATCTCACATTCTCAGTCTTCAAGACCAACGTAACAATAAAGCTAAAGGGAAGTGCCTTAAGTAGCAGAGAAAGAAGCTAAAGAAACTGTTTTCTTCTGAAGCTTGTCCTAACCACTTGAGATTCTTTTTTACAGTCTGCCTAAAGAGAAGGAAATGGCAACCCACTCCAGTGTTCTTCTTGCCTGGAGAATCCCAGGGATGGGGGAGCCTGGTGGGCTGCTGTCTATGGGGTCACACAGAGTCGGACACGACTGAAGCGACTTAGCAGCAGCAGCAAGGAGTTTCAGACATTAATTCCTCAAAAATTTCACCTTCCAAAACATCAATCTTTTTTAGGAAGACACTGGAGATGTCCTTTACCAAATCAATGAAATACACCTAAAGATATGAATGAGAGGCTACAGAGAAGGGAAGGAAATCTCCAGGATGGCAGTTGTGGAGCAGGTCTTGGAATGCAGCCAAACCATGACAGAGTAGAACAGTGTTTGAAACTTCCATTTCATTCTATTCCCTCTCCCCTCCATCCCCGCCTGGTGAGCTTTTTAAAATATTCTTCTAAATGTTCCTTCTCCCCACAGAATATTCTTACGTAATACCACAGATACACTATGTATCCATTAATGTACTGTGGTTCTTTGGAGAGTCACAAATCACTGTAGTATATATTTTTTGTCCCCCAACTACCAAATTTTCACCCCCTTGAGCAATGCTTATCATTTCCTATTGAGAATACGTGTGGAGTAGAAAGAAGACATTAGGAAGGAGATCTTAATAAATGGATTATCTCATAAATTAATCAAGGGGAAAATCTTACTGAAGGGCTACTGGAAGTTTGAGAAACTAGCAAAAAATACGAAGAACTCTGGGCAAGTTGTTTTTTAAAAGGTGATTAACTAAATCCTGAAAAAAAAACAAAATGCTGTATAAAAACTAACTTAAAGCCCAATATTTGGCTCAGCAGTGAAGAAGTGAATACTTAGTACTGCCAACAGTGAGTATTCACCGAAAATTATAAAAAACCACATTAGGGAGATGGAAGAAGGGGCGTACTTAAGCTAAATCATATAAAGAAAAATCAATAAATAAAAAATTTTAACTAAGCCATAAACAACCACATAAAAATACTACTTAGAAACACAAAATGAATACCAGAGAAAACCACTAAAAGTTGGTGGGGCAGGGGTACAGAGAGCAGATTACTGTTGCTTGTTTCTCTTAAGTCTTTTCAGCATTATCTCTGTTTGTATTGGGCTTCCCTGGTGGCTCAGACAGTAAAGATTCTGCCTGCAATGCAGCAGACAAAAGAGATGAGAGTTCAATCCCTGGGTTGGGAAGATCCCCTGGAGAAAGAAATGGCAAGCCACTCCAGTATTCTCACCCGGAAAATTCCACAGACAGAAGAGCCTGGCCTGCTACAGTCCATGGGGTCACACAGAGTCAAACAGGACTGACTGACTGACACTTTTGCTTTCTTTCTGTGCATGTATCATTTTAATAAATTTTTTTTTCCAACTCATTTTAATAAATTTTTTAAAAGTAAAAGGTATATGAGCTTTGGAGGTCAGGAATGTATCTGCACTATAAAAAAAGATAATTTTGAAAAAATAGGATAGTTAATTTCTCTCTGTGCCCCTCAGCACTCTGGCATATTAGATATGCTATATCTCTATTATAATATATTTTAAGATACTATAAATTAGAATGTCTCCTAATTATTGATCAGGTTATGAAGTTACATATAGCATCTTATCTCAGAGCAAAGCATAATAGTAAGAAATCAATAAATATTTGTTGCATGAGTAATAAAAATGTTAAAGTCCCTATAAAATAGAATCACAGGATTAAAGGTCTAGAAGAGGCCTTAAGAAGTAATCTAGTCAAATTCTCTCATCTTCAGAGAACAGAACTGATTCTGAGTAAGTAACTGATTCAGATTATCCAACTAACTATAACTAACCCTGGCAATGGTAATATAAAAACCTGGACACTCTGGCATTAGATTCAGTGCCTTTCCTTTCACACTTCAAATTTTCCACTGATGAGAGAAATAATTCAAATTCCATCACTTTCTCCCCAAAATACGCAAATCCTGCCTCATGAAAATAAGTTATGTCAGGAACTGCTTAAAGTACATATCCTGAAATGGATTCCTTTGATTTAAAGATAACCAAAATTTTCTTAACTTAATCTTATCAAGGTAACTTACCTTGTTGGAATTAAAATGACATAGAAAGAAGAAAAATTGTTAATTTTTAAACAATGTAAATCTACAAATATTTCTAACTATACAAGTGCAACCAAGTAACTTCACGATCTAAAACATACCTCTTAATTTCTCTTTGTATGTTTAGGAAAATCTTCAACTATGCAATTAGGAGGCATTAATATAATAGATTATAAGTTATACTGATCTAAGATGATTATTAGGTAGCTAAAATAGCCTAATTAGATGACGTATGGCGCATGCAGAAGCTAAGTTCCCTGCCCAAGGATCAAACTCATGCCTCTCTGCAGTGGAAGCTTGGGAGTCCTAACCACTGGACCACCAGGAAATTCCTAGATGATGTACTTTTCATTTTTCCCCTCTAAAAATCTATCCCATGTCCCCCCATCAAGTCTTTTCTACACTAGCAAAGAGTCACACCAAATACTGCTAACTCACTTCACATATTATTATAGTTTCACCTACCAATTTTATTATGAAAACATTTACCAGTCACATCAGATTAGGATAAGTATTTATATACTATAAACATTTCCTCCATTTAACACTAAGCAAAATAAAAGATAAAATAAAATGAATGCTTTTACATAATCATTGTATTACTAATGTCACAAAAGAATAGCTTTTTTGTCTACTGTTGGTTCTTTCATTCAAGAAATATTATGTACATGTTCTAGGAATTAACTTTACAAGTAGAACTACAAAAAAATTATTCATTATGAAAATGTGGAATCACGTATTTCATCGTTATTTTAATGGCTGCCTGCTTACTTGATTGTAATCTCCTAAAAAGCAAGGACTTGTCTTCCACATTGTATTCTCAGGCTCACGCACTCAGCAAGTACTTAAGTGTGTGTTGAATGATTTCCAAATTACAGAATTACCTTTTCTAACAAAAGAAATGTCATTTAAAAAATAATAATAAACCTTATTACATACCACTGAGGTTGAGGTCATAATCTCCTGCTGTTATCACATTAGCTACTAATCCTTCTGCAGGCTGACTGCCAGAAACCACATCATTCAAGAGTTTCCGAATGGCTCCAGGCTGAGGTGGCTGGGTGGTAATGTTGCTTACAGCTATCTTCAAGTTTTTAATTACGTGAAGCTGATTATTGGGATCTCTCATATGAACTAAAAAAAAGAAAACAAACTTGAAAGTAATTCTACACAAAGTATAACAAGCCAACAATTATAACAACAATTAAAAAGAAAAAAACATGGGTTAATGATTTACAAACAATGCTCAATTTGGAACCCAGAAATTCCAAGTGTAACAGTCTTCCAAAATACAACTGACTTATAGTGTGCTACAGTCCACAGGGTCCCAAAGAGTTGGACAGGACTTAGCAACGGAACAACAACATTCCATTACACACCACAGGGCTAGCTAGACAGTCTAACCTTCCTCTCCGGTACCGCTACTGCTCACAGCTACTCTACCATAGGTCTTTTCCTTCCTCTTACCTTTGGAATTGACAGGGAGGGCGTCTCAGGTGGCTAGTGGTAAAGAATCCACTAGCAGGTAAAGAACTCCTGCCAATGCAGGAGACATAAAAGATGTGGGTTCAATCCTGGGTTGAGAATATCCCCTGGAGGAGGGAGGGCATGGCAACCCACTCCAGTATTCATGCCTGGAGAATCGCAACAGTCCATACGGTCACAGTTGGACATGACTGAAGCAACTGACCACGCAGCACGTAACCACCATCCATGTGGTGGTGGTGGTGGTTCAGTCGCTAAGTTTTGTCCGACTTAGCCGGCAGGCTCCTCCGTCCATGGGATTTTCCAGGCAAGAATACCGGCTGCTGCTGCTAAGTCGCTTCAGTCATGTCCGACTCTGTGCAACCCCATAAACAGCAGCCCACCAGGCTCCTCTATGGGATTCTCCAGGCAAGAACACTGGAGTGGGTTGCCATTTCCTTCTCCAGGGGATCTTTCCAACCCAGGGATCAAACCCCCATCTCCTGCTTGGCAGGCAGATTCTGTACCACTAAGCCACCTGGGAAGCCCAACCACCATCCATACCAAATCTCTTGATTCTCACTTTACCCTAAGGCTGGTTCAAGGCAGTGTGAGATCTATGGTATCAAAACTGAAAATCAGGGAAGAAAAGGCATTAAATGCTCCACCAGGGTTCCTCTGGTTCCCTGACAGAGATGCCTGCATTCTCGGCCCCTGTTCTACTATCATAAAGATCAATGCCCACTCTAGTGTGGGATGCTGATAGTAGGTGATGCTGTACACATATCCTAACAGGAGGTATATGAGAACTCTGTATCTTCCGCTCAATTCTGCTGTGAATCTAATAGGGCTCTAAAAAACAGAGTCTAGTAAAAAGGAAGAAAACAAAAATCAGTGCCCATATTCCTTCTCCTAACCTAATAAATACCTCTGGTCTCCTCCCTACTACAGGCCTTGTCTCAGTCTAGATGATTTATAACCAGGGCTCAGAGCTTCAAGGCCAGGCAAGAGGTTCTTAGGCAACTGTAGTAAGACAGGGCTCATGGTGCACAGTAGGAAATTTAAGTATATTTTTTTCTTATAATCAGACAAGATGATTGGCTTCCATGGTAGCACTAGAAGCAGTCCATTGTATAGATTAAGGACCCAAATCCTGGAGTCAGACTTTACCTGAAATGCTAACCCACTACTTTTAACTGGGTTATCCTAAACAACTTTTAACCTTTTCCATGCTTCATTTTTTTCTTCACCTGTAACATATGAAGGAAATAACCTACTTCACAGGGTTATTTTAAGAATTTAAATGACATATTGTTAGAACACAGTAAGTGTAAAGCACTCAGCAGAGGCCTAACACATGAGTACGTAGTTAGGATGGCGGCGGCACATATAACACCCTGTTTCAAGTATGTTATGGATCATCATGTACCAACACAGGGCAATTCTTAGAAAACTGACTTTGCATACCTACCCACTAAAAAATGACATTTTCCTCTAATGGGAAATGCTTTATAATAAACTTTTAAGTTCAGGTCCGCCTAGGTTTTAAATAAAGTTACATCCATTAAAAACTGTCTTAATTTCCAGTGTGTTCTCTCTCAGCTGATGTCTATATTTTCAATTAAAAAATATAAGACAAAAAGCTTTTAAAAATACTACATATGACATGAATATGTGTATTTGTAAAACTAAATATATGTACAGAAAGTATACACACAAATTCCATTATAATGATTACCTATGGTAAAAGCAGGAAAGAAATGGGACTAAGGAAGGGTAAAAAGGTGAATTCAACTTTGTTTCTTAAAGCAAAGAAAAAGATACAAAGCAAGTATGACAAGATTCGCTGGCTCCAGGTAGCGGCGAGCTGGATGCTTCTTGCATTCTTCTGCATTCATCTGTAATTGCTCGTTTTCTAAATGATTTAAATAAACATACTCAAGTTCCCTAATTAAACTTCTCAGCTGGTCTATGAAAGAGAAACCAAAAAACATCAAAATACTATGATATATTTCTGATTTTTTAGGATACAAGCTGTTTCCTTGAAGTTAATCCATAACTGTCAAATAACATAAGCAACCATTATGTATATTAAATCTCTCTTAAAATTTTAAATTGACTCTGGTATTCTTAAGTGTTAACACAAAAAAGTTATTCTACTAAGAGTTGTGTCCTATATTCGGAATGGGTCGTTATTGGGTAATCTTATCAATAATCCAGAAATGAGTCAATATATGGCAGCCAGCCTCTGAAATAGCACCTGATGATCCCGATATTTCCCAGTATATGCTCTCCCACATCCCAGGATGGATATGTGTGACCAATGTTCTTGCTGTTTAGTTGCTAAGTCATGCCTGACTCTTTTGGGACCCCATGGACTATAGCCTACCAGACTCTGCAGTCCACAGGATTTTTCAGGCAAGAATACTGGAGTGGGTTGCCATTTCCTTCTCCAGAGGATCTTCCTGACCCAGGAATCGAATCCATGTTTCCTGCATTGTAGCTGGATATGTTACTAGAGCCACCTGGGAAGCCCATGTGTGACCAATGGAACACAGCAAAAACTACTGTGATAAGGTTATAAGAGATAAGGTTACTGAGATAAGATTTTAAGAGTATGGCTTCCATCTTGGGTTTTCTCTCTGATCACTCCCTCTAGGAGAAACTTACTGCCAGGTTATAGGGACACTCAAGGAACCTCTGGAGAGGCCCATATGGCAGAGAACTGGGGTCTCAGGCCAACACCCAGTGAAGAGGTGAAACAACAACTGTAGGAGTGAGCTTGCAAGTGGATCCTCCAGCCCTAGATGACCACAGCCCCTACTGACAGCTCCAGGGCAACCTCAAGAGACAACAGTCCAGATAAGCCACTCTCAGACCCCTGAGAAAATGAGGGATACAAGATGCTTTGGGGGCATCCCTGGTGGCTCAGTGGTAAAGAATCTGCCTGCCAGTGCAGGAGACACGGGTTTGATCCCTAATCCAGGAAGATCTCACGTGCCACAGAGTAGCTGGGCCAGTGTGCCACAACTGCTGAGTGTGTGCCCTAGAGCCCAGGAGCCGTGACTATTGAAGCCTGCGCTGTAACAGCAGTAGCCCCCTGCCACACCTAGAGAAAAGACCCGTCAGAGCCAAAAATAAGTAAATAAAATTAATTTTTAAAAACGCTTTTGTTTTAAGGTGCTAAGTTTCAGGGCAATTTATTACATAACAATTGATAAGTAATACACTGGAGTAGCACAAAATCAGCTTAATAAAGAGAAAAGCAAGAATTAAGAATGATTGACAAAAGCTCTTAAATCACACACACAAAAATCCCAGAGCTTCAAAATTAAATAATTATATTAAGGCTTTATTAAGATTATAACGTCACAAAAGGTGACTTTATATAGCAAATAACATCTCAATTTCAGGGTGAAATTCAGCTCCACCACTGCCTTACTTTTATAGACTGCCACATATAGCTCCTTGAAGCAACATTCACCAGTACGTGCTGCCCACAGATTATTGGCTGCTCAAGACCACTGTTTCTGAAAACTCAACTTCATGTTCAAATAAATCTGGTAAACTAGATTACACTTTTAAAACGTCTCTTGACAGTAGGTGTTCCCAGAGCTCTTAATACACTGCTGCTGCTGCTGCTAAGTCGCTTCAGTCGTGTTCGACTCTGTGCGACCCCAGAGACGGCAGCCCACCGGCTCCCCCGTCCCTGGGATTCTCCAGGCAAGAACACTGGAGTGGGTTGCCATTTCCTTCTCCAATGCATGAAAGTGAAAAGTGAAAGTGAAGACGCTCAGTCGTGTCGGACTCTTAGCGACCCCATGGACTGCAGCCTACCAGACTCCCCCATCCCTGGGATTTTCCAGGCAAGAGTACTGGAGTGGGGTGCCATTGCCTTCTCTGCTTAATACACTAAATGACACTAATTCTCCCAAATTCACGCTTTTTAAGCAAACTTACTCGACCACAAATTTTTTTCAGGAAACATACATAACTGGTGTTCTACAGAATTATTTTGAAAAATAATGACATCTTTTATCTTTACGTAACACATAAAACTTTCCTGTATTAAAAAAGAAAACCTCAGTTGCTTACAAACCACACAACTTCCCCCAAACTCCATGCCCTTGCTTAAGAAATCTTTTTTGACTATCACATATCCATGAGATAGGAAATCAGAAATTCCTTTCCCAGAATTCAAGATCCTTCCTCATCGAGGCCTTTTCCCTTACTATCCTGTACTGAAAAGGGAGTTTTCCCACTGTTCCCCGACCACTCAATTATCATTTCTACCTTAGTCCATACCATTCTAACATCATCTCTGTTCTCAAAAGGGAGTGCTCATCCTCTTCCGTTCCAACATCTACCTATTCAAGTCTATCTCATTATACTCCATCCCTAAATCTTTTGCAGTCTACACAAGGAAAAGAGTAAAGATTTCAGCCTCTATTCACTGCACTGTCCAATACAGGAGGCACCAGGCACAAGTGTCTACCGAGCACTTCAAATATATCTAGTCCAAACCTAGGTGTTGATATAAGTGTAAGATGCACACCAACTTTCAAAGACTTAGCAATAAAAAACAAATGCAAAATAGCTCATTAAGTTTTTTTATACTTACTATCTGTTGAAATGACGTTTGGAAACACTGGATTAAATAAATTATTATTTAATCTCCTTTACCAATTTCTTTTTATCTTTTTACAATGTGACTACAAAGTAACTTCAAGTTACGCATGTGAGTCACACTGTTACTACTGGAAGACACTGCTCCTGCCTGTGAACAAGTGAGTCTAAACATTAACAGGAGATAAGATGATTTGACTAAGAATACCTTGTCTTGAATCACACTGCCTGTTTTTAAATCTTTCCCACCTGTATAGGACTGACCAAGTTAGTATCTCCATGCCTCAAATTTAAAACGTCCTCAAACTTAAAATGGTGTTAACAATACCTTTCTCACAGGACTCAAGACAAACTAAAAGAGAAACCCTAAGTATATACATCAGTTAGTGTTACTATTCTTTATTAACAGAGCAGGAAAGAGCACTCCAATCATAGGCAAACTTGCTCCTCTGTTTTGTTTTTTAAGAATTTAGAATGTAGAACACTTTGTCATTTTTGTTGAGTTAGTAAAAAATACTGCAGGAGATGAGATGGATGGCTAAGGTACAGGCTGAAGGAAATTCAAGAGTTCTCAACCTGTTTATTTTGGATAGCTCCCTGTCTCCTTTAAATACAGAAGTAAACTTATAATGGAGGTATTCTCCCAAAGAATACACACGTGTGGCCTGTAAATACATAAAACTTATGGCACAGCATTTGTGTGTGTGAAGAAGTCATCATAACCAAGTAAACATCATTGTCGTTGTCTTGACAACCTTTATTACAGAACCTTTTAAAAGTCTAAAACAAAAATCTTACCCATATTTTTCAATGTTCTGTTTGCAAAGTACAGGTAAAGATATTGATTAAACCACACTAGGCTATTATTACGCTTACTTTTCCCTAATAAAGAATCTAAAGCTGGAGAAAACAGGTAACTCTTCAATAAAAGATATTTCTCCTGTTGATTAAACTTTTATCTGGAAAAAAAAAACACCCACAAACTTCAGGACTTTTCCATCCCT
Organism: Bos taurus; assembly: GCF_002263795.3. Lineage (NCBI taxonomy): Eukaryota > Metazoa > Chordata > Mammalia > Artiodactyla > Bovidae > Bos > Bos taurus. Next base: position 25,260,895 of record NC_037351.1, on the reverse strand, counting down.
ATAAATCTAGATAACTGCCACTAACTCGATTAAATTATTGTAACTACAACTTGTCCTTATTTCCTCATCCATCAGGCCAAAAAAAAAAAAAGCTGTTCCAAGTTTCACTATTATACCTTTTATTTGCTTGAGAGGTAAAGTAAAATTCTGGATACCTAGAGAAATGTTTTCAAAAGAAAAAAGTAAAGTAAACCTAAGTCTTGAAAGGGATACGCCTCACTGCTAAAGAATATAATACTTAAGGCAACTTTGAAAACCCAGTGTAACTCCCAGGGGAAGACGATTCGTCTTCTTTACTAAGACCTCATTGGTCTAACAGCGAGCATCTTCTTAGCCTGACCTCCTTGCAACTTCCTAATTCCCTCCCTACGGCCCTTGAGAACAGGCTCAATGCCCTTCTCTGCGGCTCACGTTTTTCTTTAATTACCCAACAGTGTTCTTGCCTGGAGAATCCCAGGGACGGGGGAACCTGGTGGGCTTCCGTCTCTGGGGTCGCACAGAGTCGGACACGACTGAAGCGACTTAGCAGCAGCAGCAGCAGCAGCTCGTTTGTCCGGGAAGTGCCCGAAAAACTGGAGGTCAGAACCACGTTGCTGTCTTGACCATCTCTTTTACGGAACCTCCTCCAGCGGCCACTAAAGACACCGTGGGGCCCCAGCCCGACGCCACTCTCCCGGCTCCGAGATGTAAACACCGCCCTTCTCTTCCCCGCCCGCCCCCAACTTCCCTCTCCCGGCCCCGGCTTTGCGGGAGCTCAGTGCAAAGGGGAGACCACATACCCTCGGAAGTGAGGCGAGAAAAGGGCTTAAGCAACTCCGCGAAGCTAAGGTGATTGAGACGAGTAAGCCGCTCGGCTTCGTCACTACACAGCGCGGCCACACAGGGGACGAAGGAGTCCGGGATGAGCTCCTGCACTGATTGTACACACTGGGCCATCACAGCGGCAGAGGCAGCGGCGGCGTCCGCCCTCCGGCCCACTCTCGGAGGCTGATCCTGCGGCTGCAGCAGCTACCGCCGCCGCCCGCCGGCCTGGCCCGGCCGGGCGGGGCCGGGCGCTGAAGCCTTGAGACCAATAGAACGAACAGACGCTGCCGCCTTGGCTCCCGGAGCACCCGCCACCGACCCCTCCCCGTCACCGCCGCTCCTCAGCGCTCGCCCCGGCGTCCTCGCATTCCACCCTGATAGGTGGAGACGCCGGCAGTCGCCAGTTAGTCCTCTCGACGGCAAAGCCTTGGTCACTGCCGGACTGGAACCGCCATATTGAGGCCGAACCCTGACCCACCGGCGTACTTATCCCGGCAGCCCCCGCGCTCGCCCCTCACGTGACAGTGTTAAAGTCGATAGGGGCGGGAGAAGAGAGCCTTGAAGAGGGAAGGAGGCTGGTCGGCCGGCTGATGCCGGAAGTGCGATGGGTGGACCTCCTGTTGGGCGGGTCTCGGGCGGGGCTACGAGCGTGGTGGGCGGAGCCAGGCGGGTAGGCACGCGACGTTTGGCCTGGTTCTGTCAGCGCGTAGAAGACCAGCGAGGTGTGACGAGGGAGTAGGTAGGATGACGCTCGTGGTCGGTGCTGTCACAGTGGGGAGGTGCCCATTCGCCTTCCACGCCGACTTGGTCCTCCCTGGAAACAGTGGACAAACCTTGTGTGGCTGTTCTCGCAGCTTCCGGCCGGCTCGCCCCGCCCTTCCCACACTTCTGGTGGAATGACTAGGGAAACCTGCTCGCTGTAGAGAGCTAGCTGCCGGCCGGATTCTTGGAGGTTTCTCTGGAGCCGGCTTAAACCGTCCACGTACCTTTTGAACACAACCATGCTTTTAGAAAGGTGTACTGCGAAGGTGGACTCTAAACCAGCGGGCATAAATATGTGCCGTTGTGGCACAAAAATATGTGGCAGTTAACCCAAGTGTAAGAGAAATTCCTGCGTTTTCGTTGGTCTCAGGGAAAGCCTTGGCCCCCGACCCCTTCATCCTCGGGCGCTTCCTTTTCACACTCTGCTGGAAAAATTACTTTCTAGGGATGAGGGTGTGGGAAGCCAGTAATCATGTACCGAATGAAGACCTGAATCGGCTTCTCTTCCTAGCTTTCATTTTTATAGACTTTTCTTCTCAAAGTGTAGAAGTTAATGAAAGGAATTTTACTAAAATATTCAACTGATTGGACTTAACTCTGAATTGTATGTCAAAAATACAAGACAGGGAAAAATGCAACGCCGTATCATGGCTTTATGGTCCTTGGTTTAAAGGACGCTTCTCCAAGCAAGGGGGCTTCCCTGATGGCTTAGTGGGTAAAGGAATACACCTGCAATGCAGGAGACACAGGAGATGGGTTGGACAGAGGATGCTGGCCGGCTACAGTCCATGGGGTCGCAAAGAGTCGGACATGACTGAGCGACTAAGCACATTCCCCAAAGAAGAGTGTCTCAAACTGTCGGATTGTTTGGCACCCTGAAGTTTCACCATGGTAAGAATTCATGAGAGGTGAGTATGCCTTTCTCCTATAAATTGAAAAATGGGAGGTAGGAGAGGGCAATAGGAACTTATGACATGGCAACTTAGCCACAGATCAGTCTAGAAACAATAACACATGCAAGTTGAGGATCTGGAAATTCATTTCCTTAGAACCGTCTGTGCTTGAGAACCTCTTGGAAAGTGGTCTTTTATCCCCTGGAGTATACATACTCTCTTTTGAATACCTTTGATATGTCCCTTACGCTTTATAATGTGAGAATCTTATGTAACCGCGGGTGACTCAAGTTAATACATTTTTTGTAACAGGGCGCCTCAGTGCAAGCATGCTACTTTAGTTCTCAACTCAGAAGTTAAAAAGGCAACTTGTTTTTTACATTGGAGGTAAACTAACTGTATTAGAGTCTGGGAGAAGGACTCTCAAGTGTAATTTACTCTAAATGGATATTTGAAGATAGACTTCACATATCATAAAATTCACTCCTTTAAAGTGTACAGTTCAGTGGTTTTTACTGTATTCAGAAAGTTGCACAATCATTACTAGTAATCCTGGAACACTTTGATCACCCCCCCAAAGAAGCCTATTGCCCACTAGCAGTCACTCTGCACCCCAACACCCCTCTGAAGTGAAGTCGCTCAGTCCTGTGCAACTCTTTGTGACCCTGTGGACTGTAGTCCGCCAGGCGCTTCCAGCCATGGGATTTTTCCAGGCAAGAATACTGGAGTGGGTTGCCATTTCCTTCTACTGGGGATCTTCCCAACCCAGAAATTGAACCTGGGAGAATCCCAGGGATGGGGGAGCCTGGTGGGCTGCCATCTTTGGGGTCGCACAGAGTTGGACATGACTGAAGCGACTTAGCAGCAGCAGCAGCTCCCACATTGCAGGCTGACTGCTTACGATCTGAGCTACCAGAGAAGTCCCTAGAGCAGCCCTTTAGCCCCTGGCAATCTCTCATCTACTTTATGTCTCTATGGATTTACCTATTCTGAACATTTCACATAAATTGAATCATACAATACATGGCCTTTGGTGTCTGATTTCTTTCATTTGGAGTAATGTTCAAGGCTTATCCATATTGTAGCATGAATCAGTATGTCATTCCTCTTTATGTCTAAGCGTAAATGGATTGTTAGCTTATGCATTGAATTTACTGTCTGACACCACATGCACACAGTTTCCAGTAAGTGCACTGTTAAAATCTATTTCCTAGTCTATCCTAAACTACCTCACATGTTCATCTTCTAAGGTATTTTCTTTCCCTATAGATTGAAGCTGAGTCACTGGCATATTTGCATTTCAGTCGACAGGAATGGGGAAAAGAGAATGGAAAAGTAAATGACTAACGGTTTCAGATCAAATTTTAAAATGGCATCCAGCAATTTCACTCTAATATCACTGGCTCTAGTGTCTCCAAAGGAGACTAGAAAGTATAGGCCTGAGAGTTCTGTTGCTAAATGAAGAGAATGAAAGTGGGATGACAGGGCAAGTTTCTCCTCCCCACTTTATTAGGAATGAGGTACCCCGCAGGATGTATTTGCCTGAATTCTAAGATATCACACTTCTCTCATTTCTCTGACTCCCCTGGACATTGACCCTTTTAACATCACTTGCCCTCTGAACCATTTACTTTCTGCAGAACCCTCAAGGCCACGAGGATAAGATCTATCACTAAAAGAGAGGAAGCTTGCTGGGCCAAATGATAACACAAACAACTAAGGATCTCTTTTCCAAGTATTGAAGATGAAACCCAACTTCTTAGACTCCCAACATCAAAGAATCCCATAAAACATATGCTATGCCAGTAGGCTTATATTTTGAAATACTGTGTTATCAAATGCCCATGAATTATTTTGCATGTAAAATAGTGCCAGTCTCTTCTGATACCTGCTGTGGTCAAAAACATGGACACTGAAATCAGAGAGTCCTGGACTCGAAAGTATCTCCACCACTTGTGCATAAAAGTCATATCACCATTGTCCATCACCATACATCAAGCAAGCATAGCACTTTAGGTATACTGACTACTACTTCTGCTTCTTACACAAACCCTGAGAAGCACATGTGTAGCCAGTTACCAGATATGGCACCTGAAGCACACAGAAGTTAATTAGCTTGTCCCAGGATAACACTGGTGCAGAACCAGCTCAGTTCTTAACCCTAGAGACTTGATCACTAGGATAAATTGCTTTTCCACATGTTTCCTTACTTTGAGAGCACCTACAGAAATTTTAACTTGCAATAGCTTGCAATACAGTTTTACCAATAAATCTGTGACTTTTAACAAGTTATGTGTCTTTTCTGAGCCTCACATTCTTTATCTGTGAGCTTATGAAGTTGGAACTAGATGATTTCTTGTATTCACTCCAATGTGAAGATCTTTTCACCATTATTAAATTTCACTGTGTTAACAGTAGATGGTGCTATTGAGTACTGGCTTCAAAAGCCAATTAAAAAACTGGTTCTAATTAGCCACTAAAACAATTCCTGAGTACATGGATCTCATATGGGAGGTAATTGGAGGTCCAGGGATGCTGAGAAAAGTGGTGCATTAAAAGTTTCCTAGGCTTATGTAGAGTCTAAAAAAATGGATGTATATACAAAACAAAAACAGACTCAGACATAGAACCCAAACTTACGGCTATGAAAGTGGGGAGAAGGAGGGACATATTAGGAGTATGGGACTAACAGATACAAACTGTGTAAAACATATAACAAGGATTTACTATATACATGTTATACCCAATATCTTGTAATAACTTATAATCTGCAAAATCCTGAATCACTGTGTTGTACACCTGAAACCAACACAGTATTAAAGATACTTTACTTTTTTAAAAAGTTTCTTAAAGAATTTTATGCTAGGATACTTTCAAACACTAAAAAAAGAAAGGTTTAAATATATAATCCACATATTGGCCCACACTTGTTATCTTATTTACTGTACTGGATGTTTTAAGTAGGCTTATTATCATTAAAATTCTGACTAAAACAGATGGCATCCACTTCCTGGTTATTTTAATGATGAATCATAGCCACAATATTGCTCATAATTCTATTTTATACTTATTATAGGTATTTAAGCCCCATATAAATCCTCCTCTAATTTAATCTGCAACAAGTAAAAATCTTTTATACATAGTTTCTCCTTTAGGCTTCTAAGATAAGGAATACTATTAGTACTTGGTTTTAAATCATGTGTAAATACTTCCAAAAACAACTGGATTTGGATAAGAAAAATATAGATGGGGGAAGCAGTGGGTGGGAATGTTGAAGATCTCAACTCCAAACAATTCTATAAACATTAATCCTCAAGATTTAGGCTAAAAATAATTTGCATGCTATGTTGTAGATTTGTTGCATAGACTCATGACTTTCCATTTAGGAAAAATCACAATATCATTTTAAATGTGAAGAAACAATCTTAGAGATATAATTTCCTCAAGGTCATATGCTTAGTTAAGCACAGAGCTGGAAAAAGCTTCCCAGTTTCCTGACTTTCAGTCTCAAACATGTTTCATTATACTTCCCCAGTTTATATATTAACTAAATGATTTTTACTTACTTCCCCTTCCTTATTTCAGAATTTATTTAATGCAACGTACATTGTTTTCATACATCTTTATAAGTACTTTTAATTTCAACACATTAAAGTGATTTTACATAAAAATGAATAGTTACAGCTGCTAAGCAGTCTTCAAAAGCCATGAATGAATACTTGTTAGCTAACTTGTAAAGTAATGCTCAAAATTCTCCAAGCCAGGCTTCAGCAATATGTGAAACGTGAACTTCTAGATGTTCAAGCTGGTTTTAGAAAAGGCAGAGGAACCAGAGATCAAATTGCCAATATCCGCTGGATCATCGAAAAAGCAAGAGAGTTCCAGGAAAACATCTATTTCTGCTTTACTGACTATGCCAAAGCCTTTGACTGTGTGGATCACAATAAACTGTGGAAAATTCTTCAAGAGATGGGCATACCAGACCACCTGACCTGCCTCCTGAGAAACCTATAAGCAGATCAGGAAGCAACAGTTAGAACTGGACATGGAACAACAGACTGGTTCCAAATAGGAAAAGAAGTACGTCAAGGCTGTATATTGTCACCCTGCTTATTCAACTTATATGCAGAATACATAGTGAGAAACACTGGGCGGGAGGAAGCACAAGCTGAAATCAAGATTGCCATGAGAACTATCAATAAACTCAGATATGCAGATGACACCACCCTTACGGCAGGAAGTGAAGAAGAGCTAAAGAGCCTCTTGATGAAAGTGAAAGAGCAGAGTGAAAAAGTTGGCTTAAAGCTCAGCATTCAGAAAACGAAGATCATGGCATTTGGTCCCACCACTTCATGGGAAATAGATGGGGAAACAGTGGAAATAGTGTCAGACTTTATTTTTTTGGGCTCCAAAATCACTGCAGATGGTGATTGCAGCCATGAAATTAAAAGACGCTTACTTCTTGGAAGGAAAGTTATGACCAACCTAGACAGCATATTGAAAAGCAGAGACATTACTTTGTCAACAAAGGGCTGTCTAGTCAAGGCTATGGTTTTTCCAGTGGTCATGTATGGATGTGAGAGTTGGACTATAAAGAAAGCTGAGCACTGAAGAATTGATGCTTTTGAACTGTGGTGTTGGAGAAGACTCTTGAGAGTCCCTTGGACTGCAAGGAGATCCAACCAGTCCATCCTAAAGGAGATCACTCCTGGCTGTTCATTAGAAGGACTGATGTTGAAGGTGCCACTCCACTACTTTGGCCACCTGATGTGAAGAGCTGACTCATTTGAAAAGACTCTGATGCTGGGAAAGATTGGGGGCAGGAGGAGAAGGGGACAACAGAGGATGAGATGGTTGGATGGCTTCACCAACTCAATGAACACGGGTTTGGGTGGACTCTGGGAGTTGGTGATAGGGAAGCCTGGCATGCTGCGGTTCCTGGCATGCTGCAGTTCATGGGGTTGCAAAGAGTCAGACACAACTGAATGACTGAACTGAACTGAACTTGCATGATAAAAAAAATATTTGCAGTTTGAAAGAAATAAAGACCTGAACACATGAAAGGACATGTTCATGGATCAAAAGACTTAGGATTGAGATGTCAACACTCCTTGAATTGTTCTGTAGATTCATATCAAATTACCAGCTGCCCTCTTTGTAGGAATTGGCAAGCTGATGGTAAAGTATGGCAAAATTCAAGGGAGCCAGAATAGCCAAAATAATCTTTAAAAAACAAAGTTGAAGGACTCAAACCAGATAATTACAAACCTAAAGCAAAGCTACAGTAACCAAGACTGTGTGATAATGGGCATAAGAATAGACATATAGATCAATGGAATAGAAATGAGAGTCCCAGGATAAGACCTCATGTTTTAAAGGCAGTTGATTTTCTTGAAGGGTACCAAGGCAATTAAAGGAAAATAAAATAGTCGTTTCAACAAATGGTCCTGGGTCAACTTTTTATCTACATGCAAAAGAATGATATTGGACCCCCAACTCACACCATATACATAAAAATTAACTCAAAGACCTAAATGTAAGATCTAAAACAATAAAACCCATAGAAGAAAACATAGGTGTGAAGCTTCAGAACCTGGAATTAGGCAATGGTTGCTTAGCTATAACAACAAAAGCAGAAGAAACAACTACAAAAAGAGACTAACTGAACATCACCAAATTTTAAAAACTGTGCTTCAAAGGACACTGTTAAGAAAGTGAAAAGACAACCAACAGTATGGGAGAAGTTTTTTGAAAATCACATATCTAAAATGATTTGGTGAAAATATGATAAATATAAATATGGCTAAAAATGGGATTTGGATGCCCAAAGTATAGAGATACAAGGGGAAAAAACTAGGGTATATAAAGAACTACTACAACTCAATAAAAAGGATAAATTATCCAATCAAAAATGTGCAACATCTAGGTAACATCTATCACCATAATATAGTTAAAAAAAATTGTTTCTTCCTGTGATGAGAACTTCTCACACGTCTTCTCTTAGCAACTTTTAAATGTATAGACATTTTTTAGACTTTTTGTGGTAACCATTTCACGATATATACTGAATCATTACCGTATACACCTGGAAGTAAGATACTATTCTATGTCAATTATAGCTAAATAAAAGGAAACTTAATCAGTTAAAGGTTATGTAACAAAGATTCATAATATTACACTTAATGGTTAAATGTAAGAATCATTCCCTTTAAAATCAGATTGAGACAAAAATTATCTTGTCTCATTATCACTGCTTCTATTCAATAATTTTCTAGCTTCCTTACAAAAGCAGCTGGAGAAGAAAAATTTTTAAGATTTCAAAAAGAACAGAACTACTTATTTAGAAATTCTATAGTGGGCTAAATATATAGAGCACTTTTATCATATCTGTGTAACTCTCCGTCTCTTCAGTTGCCCTCCCCAAATTAGGAGACAGAACTCATGTTTTCACCATCTCTTATAGCTAAGACATCATCGTTTGTTGTGGGTTTTGTCAGCTAGACATATATGTGCAAGAATCCTATCTGATAGTCAGTTATGTGAGGAAACACATTTTGGGGAGCTTTCAGTTATGCTCTCATTGGTAGTGACAGAGGCACCATAAACCTATCAATTCCATCAGAATCTAACCAGAGATCCGGTGCAGTTCCAATCAAAATAGCCACAGAGATTTTATGGAATTTGACAAAGTAAACCTAAAATTCATGCTTAAGAGCAGAGGTGTAAGAATAGTTGATAATTTTGAAGATGAATTAAAAGGTAGAGAAATTTGAACAGCAAGCAAGGTATGTTAACGTTTTTAAGAGTCAAGAGGAGACATAGGCCGATGGAATAGAATGGAGAGGTGTGGGACAGACTAACTTGAAACATAAACAAAAAAATGCAGAAAGGACAGGTTATTCAATAAACAGTGCTTCAAGAATTGGTTATCTATATGGAACAAAAGTCCAATCAGTTTTCTTCATCCCAACAAAATAAATCAGGTCAGGTGGAATAAAGATGGAAACAATAATAACACTGCTGCTAAGTCGCTTCAGTCGTGTCCAACTTTGTGCGACCCCATAGACGGCAGCCCACCAGCCTCCGCCGTCCCTAATAACACTACTTGATGTTTATTACGTGCTGGTACAATTTTAAGCATTTTACATATCCCAATTTATTTAGTTCTCATTACAACCCTGTGAAGTAAGTACTACCAATATCGTTTCCATTTTATAGATGAGGAAACTCAGGCAAAAGAGGTTAACTAAATTTCCCCAGGCCACAGTACCATAAAGGAGAAGAGCTATGATTTGTACTCTGGTAAACTGTGTCTTTTCTTTTCCATGGGGATGGTCTTGATCCCTGTCTCCTGTACAATGTCATGAACTCCGTCCATAGTTCATCAGGCACTCTATCTATCAGATCTAGTCCCTTAAATCTATTTCTCACTTCCACTGTATAATCATAAGAAATTCGATGTAGGTCGTACCTGAATGGTCTAGTGGTTTTCCCTACTTTCTTCAATTTAAGTTTGAATTTGGCAATAAGGAGTTCATGATCTGAGCCACAGTAAGCTCCCAGCCTTGTTTTTGCTGACTGTCTAGAGCTTCTCCATCTTTGGCTGCAAAGAACATAATCAATCTGATTTCGGTGTTGACCATCTGGTGATGTCCACGTGTAGAGTCTTCTCTTGTGTTGTTGGAAGAGGGTGTTTGCTATGACCAGTGCATTTTCTTGGCAAAACTCTATTAGTCTTTGCCCTGCTTCAGTCCGTATTCCAAGGCCAAATTTGCCTGTTACTCCAGGTGTTTCTTGACTTCCTACTTTTGCATTCCAGTCCCCTATAATGAAAAGGACATCTTTTTTGAGTGTTAGTTCTAAAAGGTCTTGTAGATCTTCATAGAACCGTTCAACTTTAGCTTCTTCAGCATTACTGGTTGGGGCATAGGCTTGGATTACTGTGTATTGAATGGTTTGGCTTGGAAATGAACGGAGATCATTCTGTCATTTTTGAGATAGCATCCAAGTACTGCATGGAAAAGAAATGCAAAAAAGCAAAATGGCTGTCTGGAGAGGCCTTACAAATAGCTGTGAAAAGAAGAGAAGCAAAAAGCAAATGAGGAAAGGAAAGATATAAGCATCTGAATGCAGGGTTCCAAAGAATAGCAAGGAGAAATAAGAAAGCCTTCCTCAGCGATCAATGCAAAGAAATAGAGGAAAACAACAGAATGGGAAAGATTAGAGATCTCTTCAAGAAAATTAAAGATATTAAGGGAACATTTCATGCAAAATGGGCTTGATAAAGGACAGAAATGGTGTGGACCTAACAGAAGATATTAAGAAGAGGCAGCAAGAATACACAGAAGAATTGTACAAAAAACATCTTCACAACCCAGATAATCATGATGGTGTGATCACTCACCTAGAGCCAGACATCCTGGAATGTGAAGTCAAGTGGGCCTTAGAAAACATCACTACAAACAAAGCTAGTGGAGGTGATGGAATTCCAGTTGAGCTATTTCAAATCCTGAAAGATGATGCTGTGAAAGTGCTGCACTTAATATGCCAGCAAATTTGGAAAACTCAGCAGTGGCCACAGGACTGGAAAAGGTCAGTTTTCATTCCAATCCCAAAGAAAGGCAATGCCAAAGAATGCTCAAACTACCACACAATTGCACTCGTCTGACACGCTAGTAAAGTAATGCTCAAAATCCTCCAAGCCAGGCTTCAGCAATATGTGAAACGTGAACTTCTAGATGTTCAAGCTGGTTTTAGAAAAGGCAGAGGAACCAGAGATCAAATTGCCAACATCCGCTGGATCATCGAAAAAGCAAGAGAGTTCCAGAAAAACATCTATTTCTGCTTTACTGACTATGCCAAAGCCTTTGACTGTGTGGATCACAATAAACTGTGGAAAATTCTTCAAGAGATGGGCATACCAGACCACCTGACCTGCCTCCTGAGAAACCTATAAGCAGATCAGGAAGCAACAGTTAGAACTGGACATGGAACAACAGACTGGTTCCAAGTAGGAAAAGGAGTACGTCAAGGCTGTATATTGTCACCCTGCTTATTTAACTTATATGCAGAATACATCATGAGAAATACTGGGCTGGAAGAAGCACAAGCTGAAATCAAGATTGCCATGAGAACTATCAATAAACTCAGATATGCAGATGACACCACCCTTATGGCAGAAAGTGAAGAGGAATGAAAAAGCCTCTTGATGAAAGTGAAAGAGGAGAGTGAAAAAGTTGGCTTAAAGCCCAACATTCAGAAAACGAAGGTCATGGCATTTGGTCCCATCACTTCATGGCAAATAGATGGGGCAACAGTGGAAACTGTGTCAGACTTTATTTTTGGGGGCTCCAAAATCACTACAGGTGGTGACTGCAGCCATGAAATTAAAAGACGCTTACTTCTTGGAAGGAAAGTTATGACCAACCTAGACAGCATATTGAAAAGCAGAGACATTACTTTGCCAACAAAGGTCCGTCTAGTCAGAGCTATGATTTTTCCATTGGTCATGTATGGATGTGAGAATTGGACTGTGAAGAGAGCTGAGCACTGAAGAATTGATGCTTTTGAACTGTGGTGTTGGAGAAGACTCTTGAGAGTCCCTTGGACTGCAAGGAGATCCAACCAGTCCATTCTAAAGGAGATCAGTCCTGGGTGTTCTTTGGAAGGACTGATGCTAAAGCTGAAACTCCAGTACTTTGGCCACCTCATGTGAAGAGTTGAGTCATTGGAAAAGACTGTGATTCTGGGAGGGATTGGGGGCAGGAGGAGAAGGGGACGACAGAGGATGAGATGGCTGGATGGCATCACCGACTCAATGGACATGGGGTTGAGTGAACTCCGGGAGTTGGTGACGGACAGGGAGGCCTGGTGTGCTGCAGTTCATGGGGTCTCAAAGAGTCGGACAAGACTGAGCAACTGAACTGACTAAAGTTGCGTCTTGAGTTTCCATTTTATTTATTTATTTATTTTTAATTAATTATTTGGCTGTGCCAGGTCTTAGTTGTAGCATGTGGGATCTGGTTTCCTGACCAGGGATCAAACCTGGACCCCCCTGTATTGGGAGGTGGGAGTCTTAGCCACTGGACTACAAGGGAAATCCTGAGTGTCCCTTTTACCCAGTACGCTACACTGCCTGCCTTTCATGAAGGATAATAGGACATATTTCTTAAACAAGATGCAAAAATTGCAAACCGTAACAGAAAAGATTGATAATTGAACAGAAAATATTAAATTTAAGGTTTTCTTTTATCAGGAGGTCACAAAGTAGTGAAAATTCAAGCTACAAATGTACAAAGAAACATATCTACCGTAAAGAGCTCCTATAGTTAATAAGGAAAAAAGCAATAATACAATTGATACTGTATAAGTGCCAGACTGCAACACAATACTATGCAAGTTACAGAAATTCACAAAAGAGGAAATTTGGATGACCAGTATACATTTACGTATTCTCAAAGGTTTAAAAAATGAGCAAAGGATATAGACGGTTCTCAAAAAAAAAAAAAAAAAATATATATATATATATATATACACACAAATAGGCAGTAAGCACATGAAAAGGTGTTTGCCATTATTAACCAACATGGAAATGAAAATCAAAGCCGTAATAAAATACCACTTCACACCCACTGAATGGCTATAATCCAAAAGACAATGACAAATGTGACAAGAATGTAGAGAAATTTGAAGCTTCATGTGCCACTGGTGGGCATGTAAAGTGGTGCAGCTGGTTTGGAAGGCAAGCTGTTTTCCTATGTTTAACTATATGTTAAACATGGAGTTACCATATGGTGCAGCAGTTTCACTCCTAAGAGAAATGAAAACGTGTCCACACAAAAATTTGCACCTGAATGTTCATAACAGGAGATTCATAATAGCCAAATGTAGAAGCAATCCAAATATTCATCAACTGATAAATAAGTGCTATAGGTGTGCAATGGACTTCCTGGTGGCTCAGATGATAAAGTGTCTGCCTATAATGCGGGAGACCCAGGTTCAATGCCTGGGTCGGGAAGGTCTCCTGGAGAAGGAAATGGTGACCCATTCCAGTGTTCTTGCCTGGAAAATCCCATGGACAGAGGAGCCTGGTAGGTAGGCTTACAGTTCGTGGGGTCGCAAAGAGTTAGATGTGACTGAGTGTCTTCACTTTCACTTTATAGCTGTGCAATAGAATAGTATTTGGCAATAACAAAAAGTACTGATACATTCCACAATATGAATAAACAATGAAAACATGCCAGGTGAAAGAAGCCAGTCACAAAGGACCATGTATGATTCCATTTGTATAAAAATATTAACAGTAGGTACATCATAGTGACAGAAAACAGATGAGTGCTTGCCTAGGCCTGGAGGTAAAGAATGAGACAGGAGGAATGGGAGAGTTGGAAGGTTATGGCTAAGCAATGCCAGGTTTCTTTTTGGAGTAATGAAGATATCCTAGTAATGATTGTGATGATGATGTATAGCTTGGTAAATGAGCTAAAAGCCATGAACTATATCATTTAAATATGTGAATAGTCTGTGAATTATATCAATAAATTTGTTAGCAAAAAAAAGATACAAATGCAATGTTTTCAATTTTTAAAAAAATCAGAGACGAGGAAAACTATTACAATTTGTGTTGTAAGGTTTGATAACAAAACCATAAATGAAAGGGAATTCTAGTCATGGTTCTTCCACTGCCTACTTTTACGACCTTGGAACTAGTCATTTAAACTTTCTCAAGAATCATCACCTATAGAATATTGTGTGAATGCTAATAACTCAGGATTCTAAACAATGGTTCTTAATTTTCAGAATCAACAGATCTCCTTGCTGCTGCTAAGTCACTTCAGTCGTGTCCAACTCTGAGCGACCCCAAAGACGGCAGCCCACCAGGCTCCGCTGTCCTTGGGATTCTCCAGGCACAGATCTCTTTGAGAAGTTGATAAACATCAGAAGCACTCTGGTGAAAATCATAAATAAGGCATTGTTACTAATAATTGCTATTACTATTTCATACTAATGCTGAAATTTGGGGCTAATGAGATAAAAATAAGTATCTAAGTATTGGAAAAGAAAAGGAGATTACTATGTACTCAGGCCAAACAAATTTGCTGAAAAAAAATCATGAGAATTAATAAAAGTACTCAATAAAGAATTCTAAATTCATAAAGTCAGTATCAATGAACAAGAATAATTCAATTAGAAAATATTTTTAAACACATTCAAATCCATACTCCTGACTTAGTAGATTATCTCAACCCATGAAAATTTTAACAGCCACATGACAAAAGCAAAATCCCTTAGATCCTCCTGTAAAGATGCTACAATAAGTTAAATTCCTAATAAGCACTATTTTAAATGCATCCCACAAAACTTGATATGTTTGTTTTTCATTTTTGTTTGGTTCAAAATACTTTCCAAATTCCCTTTGCTATTTCTTTTTGTACCTACAGATTGTTTAGAAGCTTGTTATTCATTTCTCAAACATTGGGGATTTTTCAAATATGTTTCTGTTATTGATTTATAATTCCACTGTGATCAGAAGGTACTTGGTATGACTGGATTATTTTAAGTTTTTTGAGAGTTGGTTTAAGAATATGGTCTCTCTTGGTAAATGTTCTTTGCACATTTGAAAAAATAGTGATGGATTCTATTATACCAGGTATCGAACCTGCATCTCCTGCATTGGCAGGAGAATTCTTTACTGCTGAGGCATTGGTTTCTTAGGGCTGCTCTAACAAATTGGCGACAAGTTGAGGCGCTTAAAACAACAGAAATTTCTTTTCTTATCGTTTTGGATTCTAGAAGCCCCAAATCAAAATATCAGCGAAATATCAAACTATCTTCCTAAGAAGGCTCTAGGGAAGAATCCTCTTCCCGCTTCCACCTTGTGGTGGATACTGACAAATCTTGGCCTTCTTTGGCTTGTGGGAGCTCCAGTGTCTGCTTGTTGTTGTTTGGCTTGCTTCCCTATGTGTCTGTGTCTTCAAATCTCTCTCTTTGTCCTTAGAAGGACACCAGTCCTTGGATTTAGGGCCCACTCTAATCCTGTAGAATCTCATCTTACTTGATTACTTCTCCAAATGCCCTGTTTTCAAATAAGTTCACATTTATAGTCATAGGGATTAGTAATTCAGCGTATCTTTTTTGAGGGGGACGATTCAACTACAGTACTGTTCTTTTTTTTCTTGTCCATGTCTTGCTTGGATCTTGTGGGACCTCAGATCCCTAACCTGGGATTGAACTCTCTCCAGGCCATGGTAGTGAAAGCCTGGAATCCTAGGGAACATCCCTACAATACCATTCTTGTATCTAGCTTTATATCCTTATATCCCTCCTCATAGAAGGATATCCCTCTATATCTTTAGATTAAAATTTTGACTAAAATTTTTGGTATACTACTATTAATTATTGAGAAAGAAGTATAGAAATACCTGGGGATTTGTCTTATCTCTCAGTTCAGCTCTTATCAATTTTTGCTTCATGTAATTTGAGGTTCCTCATTTAGTACATTAAATTTAGTATTGCTAAATTCTTTTGATGAATGAACTCTTTTACTTAAGAATGTCAATTACTCCTCTTATTCAGCATCATACTGGAGTCCTAGATAACATAATAAGACAAGAAAAAAGATATGTATGGTTTGTTGATCAGAAAGAAAAACAAATCTCTTATTATTTACCATCTGAACCACCAGGGAAGTATGCAGAAGACAAAAGAGATGCAGATTTGATCCCTGGATTGAGAAGATGCCCTGAAGAGGGCATGGCAGCCCACTCCAGTATTCTTGCCTGGAGAATCCCGTGGACAGAGGAGCCTGGCCAGCTGCAGTCCACAAGGTCACAAAGAGTTGGACATGACTGAAGTGACTTAGCACAGCACATCAAGAGCTATGAAAATGTTTATAGTCCTACATGAATTTGATTTCACCATGGAAGATTCATTTCATTCAGTAAATACTTACTGACTACTTTTTATAGACTAGACAATACTCTAAACTCCAGGGTTTAGAACAAAGCCCACAAAGAGCTGTCAGAATCATATCAAGACTAAGAAAAGTTTGAACCATGTGGGCTGCTCTCCATGGTTCTGAACGATTCTTGCCCAACAAGACATAAGTTTAGTTCACTAATATCTCCTGTGTAAGCTTACACCAGAGTTGCGAAACAGAGTAGGGAAGACAGACTCTTTAGGAAGAAATGTAGAAGACAGAGGAATGGAGATCATTACAAAGGTATAGCCATTTTGAGAGTCTGGATCAACCACCAGGATCAGTAAGTGAATTTAGTAACGTCACTGCATATAAAATCAGTATATTTTTAAAAATCACTAGAAAAAATAGAGAATAAGAGTTAAAACAATATAGCTTATAACAGCATTGCTGCTACTGCTACTGCTAAGTTACTTCAGTCATGTCCGACTCTGTGTGACCCCATAGACGGCAGCCACCAGGCTCCCCCATCCCTGGGATTCTCCAGGCAAGAACACTGGAGTGGGTTGCCATTTCCTTCTCCAATGCATGAAAGTGAAAAGTGAAAGTGAAGTCGCTTGGTTGTGTCCGACTCTTAGCAACCCCGTGGACTGCAGCCTACCAGGCTCCTCCATTCATGGGATTTTCCAGGCAAAGTACTGACTTGAAAGACATCAAATACCTAAGGAAAAAATTAATAAAAGATATGTAAGATCTGTACTCAGAAAGCAGCAATACATTACTGAGAAAAATTAGAGAAGACCCAAGTAAATCAAGGTGTATGCCATGTCCATGGATTTGAGGATTCAGTGGGGCTTTTTAAAATTTTGTATCTTTATTTTTGGCTGCACTTAGTCTTCATTGCTGTGCGACCTTTCTCTAGTTGCAGTGAGTGGAGGCTACTCTTTGTTGTGGTGCACAGACTTCTCATTGCAGTGGCTTCTGTTGTTTTGGAGTACAAGCTCATGGCAAATAGATGGGGAAACAATGGAAACAGTGACAGGCTTTATTTTCTTGGGCTCCAAAATCACTGCAGATGGTGATCATGAAATTACAAGATGCTTGCTCCTTGGAAGGACAGCCATGACCAACATAGACAGCATATTAAAAAGCAGAAACATTACTTTGCTGGCAAAGGTCCATATAGTCAAAGCTATGGTTTTTCCAGTAGTCATGTTTGGATGTGAGAGTTGGACCATAAAGAAAGCTGAGCGCCAAAGATTTGATGCTTTTGAACTGTGGTGTTGGGGAAGACTCTTGAGAGTCCCTTGGACAGCATGGGAATCAAACCAGTCAATCCTAAGGGAAATCAACCCTAAGTGTCCATTGGAGGGACTGATGCTGAAGCTGCTTTAGCCCTGATGTGAAGAACTGACTTATTAAAAAAGCCCCTGGTGCTGGGATAGATTGAAGGCAGGAGGATAAGGGGGTGACAGAGGACGAGATATTTGGATGGCATCACTGACTTAAAGGACATGAATTTGAGCAAGCTCCAGGCGATGGTAAGGGACAGGGAAGCCTAGTGTGCTGCAATCCATTGGGTTGCAAAGATTTGGACACTGAATGACTGAACAACAATGAGCTTTAGGGTGCTTGGGCTCAATTATTGTGGCGCATGGGATTAGTTGCTCTGAGTTATGTGGAATCCTTCCGTACCAGAGATCAAACCTGTGGCATCCTCAACCAGTGGACCACCAGAGAAGTCTTGAGGATTCAGCATTTTAAAGATGATGAGTCTTCCCATATTGAAAAAACTTTTTTATGGAAATTGAGAATTTAGTGAAACTGATCTAAGATTTATGTCAAAATGTAAAGGAATAAGAATAACAAATTCAATATTGAAGAAAAAGGACAAAGCTGAGAATTTACACTGTTGTTGTTGTTTAGTCACTAGTCCTGTCCAACTCTTTTGTGACCCCATGAACTGTAGTCCACCAGGCTCCTCTGTCTAAGGGACTTCCTCAGTTGTCATTTCTTTCTCCTGGGGATCGTCCCAACCCAGGGACCAAACCTGCATCTCCTGCTTGGCAGGTGGATTCTTTACCACTGAGACCAGGGAAGCCCGAGTTTTACACTATCAGATACCAAACCATTTCTAAATAAAGTACAAAAACAATGCGCTATTGATTCAAGTGCAGACAAATGGATCAGTGGAAAAGAATAAAAATTTCAAAAACAGACACCAAAATTCTATGCCAGATGCTCATAGACTTAAATGTGAAAGGAAAAAAAAAGAGAGAGACTTTAAAAATATAACATAGGAGAATATGTCAAAGACTTTAGAAAAAGTAAAGACTTGCTGAACATAACACAAGATACATAATGAAAGAGATTACTGAATTGGACTTGACTAAAATTTAAATTTCTATTTAACAAATATACTCTTAAGACAATGAAAAAGTCAGAGAATAAGATGATATTTGCAGTATACAAATATGATAAATTGTATCCAGAATATATTTGTAACTTCTACAAATCAATCAGAAAAAGACAAACTGCAATTTTTAAATAGGCAAATGATGTATAGTAGTACTTCACAAAAGGAAACATCCAGATGCCTAATAAGCATATGTAAGTATGTTCCATATCATTTATCCCCCAACATAATGGCTAAATTTATGGCACTGCTGATACTTAGTGTTGGCAAAAGTGTGAAGCAGCTGGAATTCTCATACTCTGCTGGTGGAAGTTTAAAATGATTCACTCCAATTGGCTTCAGCTACTCTTTACACTAGAATTCTGGGAACTAAATAAATCCATTGCTGGCTTCCTTACCTACACCAAGACCCTTTCAGAAACACAAATCAGTCACATCTCAGTTATCTAATAAAGCCAAACAATCTTTTATGGACCCAGCAATTCCACTCAAATACACACTTAACACATACACTATATATGCCCCAAAAGCTTTGTACAAGAAGGTTCATAGCAGTTTATTGACAATAGCTCCAAACTAGAAAAACTCAAAATATGTATTGACAATAGAGTGGATAAATTAGAGTATATTCGTAGCATACTATTCAAAGAGAGTAAACCAGTGCTACATGTGGAAAGAGATACTCTACAATTCCAAGTAGCAAAGTAAAGCAAGCAAGTAAATCTATAATGATATGTCAGGATAGTGTTAACTTTGGTGAAGGAATATTGACTGGAAAGGAGCTTGAAATAGACTTGTGGCACTGGTAACACTCTAGACATTGATCTTGGGAGTGGTTGCATAGATGTATTCATTTATAAAGTTCAGTCATCTGTAAAGTTTACATTTGTACACTTATATTAATATTTTATGCCTTAATTTTTAAAATTTGCCTCCCCTCAGAAAACCTCAAGGTGCCATAGATATTTTTCTGTTTTCCCTTTAAGTTTTATAGTTTTTAGCTTTAGGACTGAGATTTATTATCTGTTTCAAGTTAATTTTGTAAGTGATTTGAGACTGAGTTGACATTAATTTTTTTTTTATACAGATATCAAGTTATCATAGCATCATTTGTTAAAAGAACTTTCACTCCCATTGAATTGCCTTGGCACCTTTTAGAAAATTTACCCCATAGCTGAAGGTCTATATCTGTATTTTTTATTCTGCTCCAGTGATCTATGTCTATCCTTCTGCCAGCACTGCACCATCTTGATCACTATAGCTTTATGGTAGGTCTTGAAATCAGGTCAAGTCTTCTAAATTTGTTCTTGCTTTAAAATTATTTTGAATCATCTTATTTTTTTATATCAAATTATTTTATGTCATCTACCAATAAATATTTCTTGAATGAGCAACTTTTCAAATATTACTTGGCTACTCTAGGTCACATCTAAAATAAACTTTAGAATGAGCTCATCAATTTCTACAAAAATAACCCCACTAGAATGATCACTGGGATTGTGCTGCATCTATAAATCAATTTGGGGAGAACTGAGATATTAGCAATATTGAATGTTCTAACCCATGGACATAGTATATTTCACCATTTACTTAGTCCTTTAATTTCTCTCAACAATGTTTTGTACTTTTCGGAAAAGAAATTTAGCATGTATTTTGTTAAATTTATTCCTAGGTATTTAACATTTTGTGTAATATTGTAAATGGAATCTTTTTTATTTCCAATTGTTTGCCACCAGCATATAAAAATATAATTGACTTGTATATTAACCTTGTACCTTTTGATCTTGCTTAAATTCATTATTTTTAGCAGTTGGTTTCTAGCATTTTATAATCATTTCTGGCATTTTATTAGACTGCACTCTAATATTTTTATTTGCAGTCAGAAATGTATGCTGGGTTACATGATCAGAGGTCATATTAATAAAGTTTAGGCTCAAGGAGAAATCCTGCCTGGTTTCCTGGAAAGGGGGTTAAAACTCCCCTGGTGGCTCAGACAGTAATGCAATGCAGGAGACCTGGGTTTGATCCCTGGATTGGAAAGATTCCCCTGGAGGAGGACATGGCAACTCACTCCAGTATTCTTACCTAGAGAACCCAATGAACAGAGGAGCCTGGTGAGCTACAGTCCATGGGGTCGCAAAGAGTAGGACATGACTGAGTGACTAAGCATAGCACGCACAGCATTTTTAGACATTATCTGCAAATACATAGGATTGTTCCTTTTTTATTTTTATGCTTTGCATTTATTTTTCTTTTGTATTGCAATGACTATTTACAAGGTTGAATAAAAGTATTACCATGGGTATCCTTAAACAACAAGGACCTACTGTATAGCACAGGGAATATTCAATAGCTTATAATAACTTATAATGGAAAGTAATCTGAAATATATATATATATTTGTGTGTGTGTGTTTGTATAACTAAATCACTTTGCTATACACCTGAAACTAACACAGCATTTTAACTCAACTATACTTTTAAAAAATTGTTTGAGTATCTTTTACTTGGACCTGAACTTTAGAAGGAAAACATTGAACATTTCACCATTGATTATGCTCATGATTCAGGTGTTAACTGAATCATGAGTGGGTATAGAGATTTGTCTAACACTTTTTCTGCATCTATTAAAATGGCATGTTTCTTTTATTTTCTATTCAGTTATTATGGTGAATACTGATTGATTTTCAAATGTTTCATCAGCTTTGCATTCCAGGGTAAAATCCTACTTTATCATGATATATTCTCCATTTTACATATTGTTGGATTTTATTTACTAATATTTTATTAATTTTTGAGTCTATGCTCATGAGCCATACTAGTGTCTGTAATTTAAATTATTTGTATTTAATATATTTTTCTGGTTTGTAGCTATGTTGGTTACATAGCTGGCAGTTTTCTTGTCTCTATTTCTGAAAGAGTTTATGTAAGGTTGGTGCTATTTCTAACTAAAATATTTGATTATTTAGCATTGAAACTGGGTTTTTCTTGATCAAAATGTTTCTGATTTAAAAATCAGTTTCTGGGACTTCCTGATGGTTTAGTGACTTCCCCTTCCAATGCAGGGGGTGCAGGTTTGATCTCTGGGGAGGGAACTAAGATCTCACATGCCTCACCATGCAGTCAAAAAACTCTTTAAAAATCAGTTTCTTAAATAGATACAGGGCTATTCAGATTTTGTTTCTTCTTTGCCAATTTTAATATGTTATATTTTTCTAGGAAGTTTTCTATTTCATGTAGTGTATCAAATTGGTAAATGTTTTAATAATATCTTTTATTATTTTATATTTCTAGGATTTGTGGTTTTAACTCCTTGGTAATATGTGGGGTTTTTTTCCCCCTTGATTAGTTTTTCTAAAGTTTGACTAATTGTGTTAATCTTTATAGCATAATTTATAAATAATATAAAAATCAGCTCTTACATTTATTAATTTTCTCTAGTGTTTGATGTTTTCTATTATGTTGATTTCTGCTCTTAGGTTTATTTCCTGGCTTCTACATTTAGAGGTTTTAAAGTTTTTGCTCATTTTTAAAGTTTATTAAGGTAGAATCTCTGATCACTGATCTTAAAACTTTCTTCTATTTAATTTATTAAGAATTTAAAGCTATAAATTTTTATCAGCACTGCCTTGGTTTCATCCATCATAAAATGGATATCTTGTATTTTTGTTGTCATTAGTTTGGAATATTTTTCCAATTTCCCCTGTTATTTCTCATTTGACCTATGGATACTTAGAAGTTTTTTGTTTAACTTCTAAATATTTGAAGTTTTCCACATGTTATGAACTGATTGTGCCCCATCAAAATTCATATGTTGAAGACCCTACATGCCAGTGTGCCTGTATTTGAAGTTGGAGTCTCTAAGGAAGTAATTAAGTTTAAATAAAATCATAGGAAATCAACCCTGAGTATTCACTGAAAGGACTGATGCTGAAGCTGAAGCTCCAATACTTTGGCCACCTGATACTAAGAACTGACTCATTGGAAAAGACTCTGATGCTGGGAGAGATTGAAGGCAGGAGGAGAAGGGGATGACAGAGGATGAGATGGTTGGATGGCATCACCGACTCAATGGACATGAATTTGAACCAACTCTGGGAGATAGTGAAGGTCAGGGAAGCCTGGCGTGCTGCAGTCTATGGGGTCTGCAGTAAAGAGTCAGACACCACTTAGCGACTGAACAATAAATGGGGATTAGTGTAGACTTCCCTCATGGCTCAGACGGTAAAGCGTCTGCCTACAATGCTGGAGGCCTGGGTTCAATCCCTGGGTCGGGAGAAGGATATGGCAACCCACTTCAGTATTCTTGCCTGGAAAATTCCATGGACGGAGGAGCCTGGTAGGCTACAGTCCATGGGGTCGCAAAGAGTTGGACACGACTGAGAGACTTCAGTGTCAATGTCAGTGTCCTTATAAACGGTGACATCAGAGTTCGTTCTCTCTCTCTCTCTCTCTTCTCATGCGCCCACCATGAAAAGACGATGAGAAAACATGGTGACATGAAAGTGACTGTCTTCAAGCCACTAAGTAAGCACTCACGATAAACCACTTGATGCCTTGATCTTAGACTTCCAGCCTCCAGAACTGGGAAACAATTAATTTATGTTGCCTAAGCCACCTATGCTGTGTTGTTTTTTTTTAATTTATAGTAATGCTAGTTTTTATGATTGTTCATATGCTTTCCTCTACTAAATGTCTCTATTTCTTCATGCAGCTTTAACTTACTGTTTAGTTTCATTTCAACTTGAAGGACTTCTTGCATTACAGGTATAATGGTAATTAACTCCCTCAGTTTTTAGTTTTCTAAGAATATTTCAATTTCCCCCTTACTTTTGTAGGACAGTTTTTCCAGACAGTTTTTTCCCCTTCAGCACTTTTAGTGTATAGGCTATGGTGTTTTGTTGTAGCAGCCTATTACACCAAGATGCCTCTTTCATGATTCCTAATTTAATCCTGTTGTAGTGAAATAACATATTCTACATGATTATGGCTTTTTTCATTAGATTTTTTAAAAGTAGTCCACATCTTTGAGTCGATATCCATTAGTCAACATAAATTTTAAAGGAAATTTGAAAATTTAAAAAGTACAATTGGGGGGCTTCCCTGGTGACTCAGTAGTAAAGAATCTGCCTGCCAATGCAGGAGACCCGGGTTCGATCCCTGATCTGGGAAGATCCCACATGCTGCAGAGCAACTAGGCCTGTGAACCACATTACTGAGCCTGTGCTCTAGAGCACGGAGCTGCAACTACTGCAGCCTGTGCACACCAGAGCCTGCGCTCTGCAACAAGAGAAACCATGGCAACGAGAAGCCCACATACTTGCCCCAACTAGAGAAAACCCACACAGCAACAAAGACCCAGCACAGCCAAGAATAATTACTTAATTTTTAAAAGATACAGTTGGAGAGAAGAAATCTGTATTTATGAGGTGTTGTGTTCTGTCAATGTCAGTTAAGATAGTTGATGGCTTAGTTCACAACCTTGGTGACAAATGCTCTTTTTTTAAATTTTTTTATTGAAGGATAATTGCTTTACAGAATTTTGTTGTTTTCTGTCAAACTTCAATATGAATCAGCCATAGATATACATATATCCCCTCCCTTTTGAACCTCCCTCCCATCTCCCTCCCCATCCAACCCCTCTAGGTTGATACAGAGCCCCTGTTTGAGTTTCCTTAGCCATACAGCAAATTCCTGTTGGCTATCTGTTTTACACATGGTAATGTAAGTTTCCATGTTACTTTTTCCATACATCTCACCCTCTCCTCCCCTCTCTCCATGTCCATAAGTCTATTCGCTATGTCTCTTTCTCCATTGCTGCCCTGTATACAAATTCTTCAGAACCATTTTTCTAGATTCCGTGTATTTGCATTAGAATGATATTTATCTTTCTTTTTCTGACTCACTTCACTCTATATAATAGGTTCTAGGTTCATCCACCTCATCAGAACTGACTCAAATGCGTTCCTTTTTATGGCTGAGTAATATTCCATTGTGTATATATACCACAGCTTCTTTATCCATTCATCTGTTGATGGACATCTAGGTTACTTCCATGTTCTAGCTATTGTAAATAGTGCTGTAATGAACATTGGGATACATGGTCTTTTTCAACCCTGGTTTCCTCAGGGTATATGCCTAGGAGTGGGATTGCTGGGTCATATGGTGGTTTTATTCCTAGTTTTTTAAGGAATCTCCATACCATTTTCCATAGTGGCTGTATTAATTTACATTCCCACCAACAGTGCAAGAGCATTCCCTTTTCTCCACACCCTCTCCAGCATTTATTCTTTGTAGACTTTTTGATAATGGCCATTCTGACTGGTGTGAGTTGATAATCTGATTGTAGATTTCATTTGCATTTCTCTAATAATGAGTGATGTTGTACATCTTTTCATGTGTTTGTTAGCCATCTGTATGTCTTCTTTGGAGAAATGTCTGTTTAGGTCTTTTTCCCACTTTTTGATTGGGTTGTTTGTTTTCCTGGTATTGAGTTGTATGAGCTGCTTGTATATTTTGGAAATTAATCCTTTGTCAGTTGTTTCATTTGCTATTATTTTCTCCCATTCCAAGGGTTGTCTTTTTACCTTGCTTATAGTTTCCTTTGCTGTGCAAAGGCTTTTAAGTTTAATCAGGTCCCATTTGTTTACTTTTTTTTTTTTTTTTACTTCTGTTACTCTAGGAGGTGGGTCATAGAGGATCTTGCTTTGATTTATGTCATCAAGTGTTCTGCCTATGTTTTCCTGTAAGAGTTTTGTAGTTTCTGGTCTTACAGTTAGGTCTTTAATCCATTTTGAGTTTATCTTTGTGTATGGTGTTCAGAAGTATTCTAATTTCATTCTTTTACATGTAGCTGTCCAGTTTTCCCAGCACCATTTATTGAAGAGGCTATCTTGCCTCCTTTTTCAAAAATCAAGTGCCCATAGGTGGATGGGTTTATTTCTGGGCTTTCTATCTGGTTCCATTGGTCTATATTTCTGTTTTTGTGCCAGTACCGTACTGTCTTGATGACTGTAGCTTTGTAGTATAATCTGAAGTCAGGAAGGTTGATTCTTCCAGCTCCATTATTCTTTCTCAAGACTGCTTTGGCTATTCGGGGTCTTTTCTGTTTCCATATGGATTGTGAAATTTTTTGCTCTAGTTCTGTGAAAAATGCCATTGGTAATTTGATAGGAATCGCATTGAATCTGTTGTGTTTGGTAGTATAGTCATTTTCACACTATTGATTCTTCCTAAACAGAAACATGGAATATCTCTCCATCTGTTTATATCATCTTTGATTTCTTTCATCAGTGTCTTATAATTTTATGTGTATAGTTCTTCTGTTTCCTTAGGTAAGTTTATTCCTAGATATTTAATTCTTTTTGTTGCAGTGGTGAATGGGATTGATTCCTTAATTTCTCTTTCTGATTTTTCTTTGTTAGTATGTAGAAATGCAAGTGATCTCTGTGTATTGACTTTGTATCCTGCAACTTTGCTAAATTCGCTGATTAGCTCTAGTAATTTTCTGATATTATCTTTAGGGTTTTCTATGAACAGTATCATGTCATCTGCAAAGAGTGAGAGCTTTACTTTTTCTTTTCTGATCTGGATGCCTTTTATTTCTTTTTCTTCTCTAATTGCTGTAGCTAGGACTTCCAGAACTATGTTGAATAACAGTGATGAACATGGACACCTCTGTCTTGTTCCTGATCCTAGGGGGAATGCTTTCAGTTTCTCATCATTGAGAATAATGTTTGCTGTAGGCTTATCATAAATGGCCTTTACTATGTTGAGGTAGGTTCCTTCTGTACCCATTTTTTGAAGAGTTTTCATCATAAATGGGTGCTGAATTTTGTCAAAGGCTTTTTCTGCATCTACTGAGATTGTCGTATGGTTTTTATCTTTTAGTTTGTTAATATAGTGTATCACATTGATTGATTTGTGTATATTGAAGAATCCTTGCATTCCTGGAATAAACCCAACTTGATCATGGTGTATGAGCTTTTTGATGTGTTGCAAAATTCTGTTTGCTAAAATTTTGTTGAGGATTTTTGCATTTATGTTCATCAGTGATATTGGCCTGTAGTTTTTTTTTGTGTGTGTTGTCTTTGGTTTTGATATCAGGGTGATGGTGGCCTCATAGATTGAGTTTGGAAGTGTTCCTTCCTCTGCAGTTTTTTGAAAGACTTTTAGAAGGATAGGCATTAGCTCTTCTCTAAATGTTTGATAGAATTCTGTGAAGCTATCTGGTCCTGGGCTTTTGTTTTTTGGGAGATTTTTGATCACAGCTTCATTTTCAGTACTTGTAATTGGGTTGCTCATAATTTCTATTTCTTCCTGGTTCAGTCTTGGAAGATTGAACTTTTCTAAGAATCTTTCCATTTCTTCTAGGTTATCCATTTTATTGCCATATAGTTGTTCATAATAGTCTTTTACAATCCTTTGTATTTCTGTATTGTCTGTTGTAACCTCTTCTTTTTCATTTCTAATTTTGTTGATTTGATTCTTTTCTCTTTTTTTTTCTTGATGAGTCTGGCTAAGGGCTTGTCAATTTTGTTTATCTTCTCAGAGAACCAGCTTTTAGTTTTATTAATCTTTACTATTGCTTCTTTCTTTTCTTTTTCATTTACTTCTGCTTGAATCTTTATGATTTATTTCCTTATACTAATTTTGTTTTTGTTATTCTTCTTCTTCTTCTTTTTTCAGTTGTTTTAGGTGTAAAGTTAGGCTGTCTGTTCAATGTTTTTCTTGTTTCTTGAGGTAGGATTGTAGTGCTATAAACTTCCCTCTTAGGACTGCTTTTGCTACATCCCATAGGTTTTGAGTTGTTATGTTTTCATTGTCATTTGTTTCTAGAAATTGTTTGATTTCCCTTTTTATTTCTTCAGTAACCTGTTGGTTATTTAGAAATGTGCTGTTTAATCTCCAAGTGTTTGTGTTTCTTACAGTTTTTTTCTTGTAATTGATATCTAGTCTCATAGCATTGTGGTCAGAGGAGATGCTTGATACAATTTCAGTTTTCTTAAATTTACTGAAGTTTGATTTGTGACCCAAGATGTGGTCTATCCACATGGAGAATATTCCATGTGCACTTGAGAAGAAGGTGTATTCTTCTGCATTTGGATGGAATGTCCTGGAGATATCAATGAGATCCATCTCATCTAATGTATCATTTAATATTTGTGTTTCCTTATTAATTTTCTGTTTTGATGATCTGTCCATTGTTGTGAGTGGGATGTTAAAAGTCTCCTAATATTATTGTGTTACTGTCAGTTTCTCCTTTTATGTCTGTTAGTGTTTGTCTTATGTATTGAGCTGCTCGTATGTTGAGTGCATAGATATTTACAATTGTTATGTCTTCCTCTTGGATTGATCCCTTGATTATGCAGTATCCTTCCTTATCTCTTATAATCTTCTTTATTTTAAGGTCTATTTTGTCTGAAAAGAGGATTGCTACTCCAGCTTTCTTTTGCTTCCTTTTTGCATGGAATATATTTTTCCATCCTCTCACTTTCAGTCTATATGTGTCTTGAGGTCTAAAGTGGGTTTCTTGTAGACAGCATATATATGGGTCATGTTTTTGTATCCATTCAGCCAGTCTCTGTCTTTTGGTTGGAGCATTTAATCCATTTACATTTAAAGTAATTATTGATATATATGTTCCTATTGCCATTTTCTTAATTGTTTGGAGTTGCTTTTGTAGATCTTTTTTCTTCTCTTGTATTTCTTGACTATATAAGTCTGTTTAATGTTTGTTGTAAAGCTGGTTTGGTGGTACTGAATACTCATAACTTTTGTTTGTCTGAAAAGCTTTTGATTTCTCCATCAATTCTGAATGAAATCCTTGCTGTATACAGTAATCTTGGTTGTAGATTTTTCCCTTTCAGTACTTTAAATATATCCTGCCTTTCCCTTCTAGCCTGCAGAGTTTCTGCTGACAGTAAGATCAGCTGTTAAGTGTATGGGGTTTTCCTTGTATGTTACTTGTTGTTTCTCCCTTGCTGCTTTTAATGTTCTTTCTTTGTGTTTAGTCTTTGTTAGTTTGATTAGTATGTGTCTTGGCACGTTTCTCCTTGGGTTTATCCTGTATGGGACTCTTTGTGCCTCCTGGACTTAATTGACTATTTCCTTTTACATGTTGGGGAAATTTTCAACTATAATCTCTTCAAAAATTTTCTCATACACTTTCTTTTTCTCTTCTTCCGGGACCCCTATAATTCGAATGTTGGTGCATTTGATATTGTCCCAGAGGTCTCTGAGACTATCCTCAGTTCTTTTCATTCCTTTTACTTTATTCTACTCTTCAGAAGTTATTTCCACCATTTTATCTTCCAGCTCACTGATTCATTCTTCTGCTTCAGCTATTCTGCTATTGATTCCTTCTAGAGTATTTTTAATTTCAGTAATTGTGTTGTTTGTCTCTTCATATTTATTCTTTAATTCTTCTAGGTCTTTGTTAATTGATTCCTGCATTTTCCTATTTTGCTTTCAAGGTTTTTGATCATCTTTACTATCATTATTCTGAATTCTTTTTTAGGTAGTTTGCCTATTTCCTCTTCATTTATTTGGAGTTCTGTGTTTCTAGTTTGTTCCTTCATTTTTGTAGTATTTCTCTGCCTTTTCATTATTTTTTTTAACTTATTGTATCTGAGGTCTCCTTTTCCCAGACTTCAGGGTTGAATTCTTTCTTCCTTTTGGTTTCGGCCCTCCTAAGGTTGGTCCAGTGGTTTGTGTAAGCTTCTTATAGGGTGAGATTTGTGCTGAGTTTTTGTTTGCTTATTTGTTTTTCCTCTCATGGCCAAGGCTGAGTGAGGTGGTAATACTGTCTGCTGATGACTGGGTTTGTATTTTTGTTTTGTTTGTTGTTTAGATGAGGCGTCCTCCACAGGGTGCTATTGGTGGTTGGGTGATGCTGGGTCTTATATTACAGTGGTTTCCTTTGTGTGAGTTCTCACTATTTGATATGCCCTAGGGTTAGTTTTCTGGTAGTCTAGGGTCTTGGAGTCAGTGCTCCCACTCCAAAGGCTCAGGGCTTAATCTCTGGTCAGGAACGAAAATTCCACAGGTGGTTTAGTATGGCATTAAGTGAGATTAAAACAAATATCCAAAAACGAGAAACCAAAGATGAACCCCAGACAAATGGCAGTTACAAAATCAGGCAAATAATAATCAAAATAATAGAATATACACATATACATATGTACCCATGGACAAAGTCAAAACAGTCCAACAAAAATAAAGTACAATAGACTGACCGAGCAAACAAAGGAAATCAAAAGTTATATTTACCAGTTAAGAACAAAACTCACTAAACCACAAACTAGAAAACAAAACTAAAGCAGGGTGCCAATTGGGGAATAAAACAATGAAAATAAAACTAACAAATATGTTGAGAGGAAAGAAAAGAAAAAAAGAATAGCTATGCAGTGTTAAATAGAGGTAGATGAAGAAGATTTATATACACTGAAGATTAACCGCAAGGGGAAAAGAACAGTAGGAAAAGCAAACAAAGGAATAAATATAGAAAAAGTAATAATAGGTTTAAAAAATTTCAAAAAGAGGAAAAAAAAAAAACTCCCCAGAACTGCAAAATCCCAATATAGAGGCAGAGGTTTATAACAATAAAATTATGACTGAGAATAAAAAAATCTCAAAAGTTTAGTTAGATTTCATAGTGCCAATAAAATCGACAACTTAATGGGGGAGAGGGGAGGGGAAAAAAAGGAAAAAAAATCCAAAAGAATCTACAGAACAAGTCAAAACATAAGAATAACAAATGCTTTTCTTGAGTCACTGCTGTCAGAGCCCTTTCCCTTGCTGGGAGTCACAGTCCACTTCACGTCCCTAGGATGCCCTCTAACACTGTGCTGACCTCTGGACTTGCTGTGAGGGCAGCTCAGATTCTAATCTGCTCCTACTCCTCTGTATTCTAGCCTCCAGTGTCCACAGCTATCAGAACTAGTGCATTTTCTTTTGTAAGAGCTGTCAATGACCTTTTTTTTTTTTTTAATTTTAGCCAGTGTGATTTTATTTTTATTTTTATTTTTTTTCTAATTTTATTTTATTTTTAAACTTTACATAATTGTATTAGTTTTGCCAAATATCAAAATGAATCCGCCACAGGTATACATGTGTTCCCCATCCCGAACCCTCCTCCCTCCTCCCTCCCCATACCATCCCTCTGGGCCGTCCCAGTGCACCAGCCCCAAGCATCCAGCATCGTGCATCGAACCTGGACTGGCAACTCGTTTCCTACATGATATTTTACATGTTTCATTGCCATTCTCCCAAATCTTCCCACCCTCTCCCTCTCCCACAGAGTCCATAAGACTGTTCTATACATCAGTGTCTCTTTTGCTGTCTCGTATACAGGGTTATCGTTACCATCTTTCTAAATTCCATATATATGCGTTAGTATACTGTATTTATGTTTTTCCTTCTGGCTTACTTCACTCTGTATAATAGGCTCCAGTTTCATCCACCTCATTAGAACTGACTCAAATGTATTCTTTTTAATGGCTGAGTAATACTCCATTGTGTATATGTACCACAGCTTTCTTATCCATTCATCTGCTGATGGACATCTAGGTTGCTTCCATGTCTTGGCTATTATAAACAGTGCTGCGATGAACATTGGGGTACACGTGTCTCTTTCCCTTCTGGTTTCCTCAGTGTGTATGCCCAGCAGTGGGATTGCTGGATCATAAGGCAGTTCTATTTCCAGTTTTTTAAGGAATCGCCACACTGTTCTCCATAGTGGCTGTACTAGTTTGCATTCCCACCAACAGTGTAAGAGGGTTCCCTTTTCTCCACACCCTCTCAAGCATTTATTATTTGTAGACTTTTGGATCGCAGCCATTCTGACTGGTGTGAAATGGTACCTCATAGTGGTTTTGATTTGCATTTCTCTGATAATGAGTGATGTTGAGCATCTTTTCATGTGTTTGTTAGCCATCTGTATGTCTTCTTTGGAGAAATGTCTATTTAGTTCTTTGGCCCATTTTTTGATTGGGTCGTTTATTTTTCTGGAGTTGAGCTGTAGGAGTTGCTTGTATATTTTTGAGATTAGTTGTTTGTCGGTTGCTTCATTTGCTATTATTTTCTCCCATTCTGAAGGCTGTCTTTTCACCTTGCTAATAGTTTCCTTTGATGTGCAGAAGCTTTTAAGGTTAATTAGGTCCCATTTGTTTATTTTTGCTTTTATTTCCAATATTCTGGGAGGTGGGTCATAGAGGATCCTGCTATGATGTATGTCGGAGAGTGTTTTGCCTATGTTCTCCTCTAGGAGTTTTATAGTTTCTGGTCTTACGTTTAGATCTTTAATCCATTTTGAGTTTATTTTTGTGTATGGTGTTAGAAAGTGGTCCAGTTTCATTCTTTTACAAGTGGTTGACCAGATTTCCCAGCACCACTTGTTAAAGAGATTGTCTTTAATCCATTGTATATTCTTGCCTCCTTTGTCAAAAGATAAGGTGTCCATATGTGCGTGGATTTATCTCTGGGCTTTCTATTTTATTCCATTGATCAATATTTCTGTCTTTGTGCCAGTACCATACTGTCTTGATAACTGTGGCTTTGTAGTAGAGCCTGAAGTCAAGTAGGTTGATTCCTCCAGTTCCATTCTTCTTTCTCAAGATCGCTTTGGCTATTCGAGGTTTTTTGTATTTCCATACAAATTGTGAAATTATTTGTTCTAGCTCTGTGAAGAATACTGTTGGTAGCTTGATAGGGATTGCGTTGAATCTATAAATTGCTTTGGGTAGTATACTCATTTTCACCATATTGATTCTTCCAATCCATGAACATGGTTTATTTCTCCATCTATTAGTGTCCTCTTTGATTTCTTTCACCAGTGTTTTATAGTTTTCTATATATAGGTCTTTAGTTTCTTTAGGTAGATATATTCCTAAGTATTTTATTCTTTCCGTTGCAATGGTGGATGGAATTGTTTCCTTAATTTCTCTTTCTGTTTTCTCATTATTAGTGTATAGGAATGCAAGGGATTTCTGTGGGTTGATTTTATATCCTGCAACTTTACTATAGTCATTGATTATTTCTAGTAATTTTCTGGTGGAATGACCTTTTATATATTCCACAGACACAAAGTCTGCCTAATTGATCCTGTGGATTTAATCTGCAGCTTGTACAGCTGATGGGATGATTTGGGGTGGTCTTCCTTAGTCACACTGCCCCTGGGCTTCAATTATGGTTTTATTTTCACCTCTGGATATGGGTCGTCCACTGGGGTTTGCTCCTGAGGCTGCCCTGGAGGACTTGGTTTTGCCCCTGTGAGGGCAGGTGTGGAAGTGGTGCAGCTGATTGTGTTGCAGGGGTTCTGGCAGCACCAGGTACTCAGGGGAGTTGGTGGCTAGGGTAGTAGGAAATAAGTGCTCTAGAAGGGTATAGAAACCAGTATTAGCCAATACGCTCCAGTATTCTTGACTGGAGAACCCCCCCTCCCTGACAGAGAAGCCTGGCAGGCCACAGTACGCAGGTTCACAAAGAGTCGGACACTACCAAAGGGACCCTGTGTGCATTGACACAAGACTTTTCCTGTGGCAGCTCTGCCCCAGTGAGAGTTGAGTGTGAAGGTGGCGCAGCTGCTTGGCTTGTGGGGTCCCTGGTGACTCCAAGTGTGCAGGGACACGGACTGCCTCCGCCACAGGAGTTATGGTCCTATCAGAATTTTTTTCCAAACCTCTTGTAGCTGGCGATCAGAAGGCCTCTTTGGCCAGTCTTTGTCCATAGCTCCGCTCTTTCAGGCACTTAACAGGGCCCCCTTGTCTGAGGTCCTTCTCTATAGTTCAGTGCATCAGGCACATAGAGGGCCCCCCAACCTGACTGGGGTCCTGTTCTGTAGATCGGCACTTCAGGCACTTAAAGGGGCATGCTGGGTGGGGTCCTACACTGTAGTTCAGTGCGTCAGGCATTTGATGGGCCAACGTCTCTATTGTTCAGCTGCCAATGCTGGCGTGTGGGGAGAAAGAGGCTATGGTGATGGCTCCACCCACTCCATGTGACTCAATAGTATTGCCTTGCTTCCATGGCTGCCTGGCTTTCCTCCACAGGCATTTCCCACCACAATCTCCTCCCTCACATTCCCTCCATCCATCTCCACAGTCAACAGCAGCCCTTGCCCTGGGATTGCTTCACAATCCCTAAACTCCAGCTCCCAGCCACTGTGCCATCTAGGGTATGTATGGCTGCAGCAAGGACTGTCTGATTCTCATTCCATTTAGACTGCCACACATCAGCTGTTTCCCTCTCAGCCTTCAATGTCTCTCCTCTGACTCAGACAGTTGCCGGGATGTGGGGATTGGACCCCTGCTTCAGTTCCCCCACCCGCCAAGGGCAGATCCAGTCCTACTAACATTCCCATTTTTCCCCCTAGTTCCTTCATCCCACCGAGTTTTGTGTGGGTCTACATATTCTTTTCTGCTGGGCAGGCACTCCTGTCCGCTCTCAGCTGGTGTTCTGCATGCACTTCTGTGTCTGAAGGTGTATTCCTGATGTATCCGTGGAGAGAGATGTATTCCTTGTAC
Organism: Bos taurus; assembly: GCF_002263795.3. Classification (NCBI taxonomy): domain Eukaryota; kingdom Metazoa; phylum Chordata; class Mammalia; order Artiodactyla; family Bovidae; genus Bos; species Bos taurus. The sequence continues at coordinate 25,226,579 of NC_037351.1, read as the reverse complement.
ACCTACTCCTCTGCCATCTTCCAAAGTCTCTCAATACTCTTAAAAGGTTTCTATTATTTTTAGGTGGGGCTTCCCAGGTGGCTCAGTGGTAAAGAATCCACCTGCCAAGCAGGAGACTTGAGTTTGATCCTTGGTGTGGGAAGTTCCCCTGGAGAAGGAAGTAGCAACCCACTCGAGTATTCTTGCCTGGGAAATTCCATGGACAGAGAGCCTGGTGGATCACAAAAGAGTCAGTCACGATTTAGTGACTAAACAACATCAAATATTCTTAAGTGGTGACAAAAAGTACTTGATTTTGTTCTAGTTATTTCATGTGTATGTATAAGAACTGAGTTTTATATTGACTGGTGATTCTTGGGTTGACATTTTAGATTGAATCCAAGTCATACCCATTGGAAAATTGAATCCTCTCACATCTTAGGTCTGAGCACTTTTTCTCCTCCGAGACATGCATTTAGAAATCAATGTGCTAGCCTTTCTTTCTGCTGACAGGCAGTAGTGACACTGCAAATACAGGTTTTGGCTGATAGCAGCTTAAAATAAACATCTTAATAATGACAGTTTTAAAACAAAATTTAAATAGAAGTTATTCTATAACAGTGAAATGACAGAAGCTAGGATTCCTTTTCTGAGGCAAAACACTTTCACAGCGCTTTCTGTCCTCTATTTTAAGGGTCAACACTGACTGTCCTTGGGTAGAAAATTGAGACCAATGTTTGGGTAATTTAGTTCTCCCCTCATCCACTTTTCCTACTAATCCCCCAGTTTCCAAAATGACACAAAATAAAACAAAGAACAACCAATTTAGTCATAGTTATTTGGAAAGTTTGGACCAAAGGGTGTCATTTGGTTTGAATTACATGGTTTGCTTTCCCCAGATAATGATTCTACCTTGCCTATGTATAGATACCGTCTTAAGGTTGCTGTCATGCAAAAGCAATTGAGTACGTTTTGCAGAAGCTAAGATGACTCAACTCAAACTCACATTGGACTTTAACTCACCTTGCATTTAAAGCCGCATTTATAAACACACCAGTAGGCACAAAAGTGCTAATGGTATCTGTGATCCACAGTTGACTCGGGGTATTTATTTACTTTTGCTTGCAGATAATAGTTTATATGCTTAAGTAGTGCTTCAAAGATTATCAGAAGGCAGAATCCCTGGTACAGTCCTTGTCTTTCATGTCTTGGGCAAGTCCCTTAATGTACATACACCTATATTCTCTCATTTTTACACATACCTAAAATCTCTCACTTTTTAAAATGACATTATTTCACTCTAAATGTCTAAACATTATTATATTTATCCACTGATTTGAAATTCTGAAATATAGAAATTAAGTATAGTTTCTAAAAAGATCTAAAATTCTTTCAACATGCTTCAAAACATATGGTAAAGTTAAGGAAACTTTGGCTTGAATTCTTAAAATTCAAATAGAAATCCTTGAATGCTGATAGCTACCACTTGCAGAGAATTTTACCAAAGGCTCAGCCCTTTTCCCTGTTCAGAGTGTTCTAAATGTGTATTCATTGAAATTTCAGTTCTAGGAAGTATCTCCTATTATTATGTCCAGTGCACAACTGAAGATAACAAGGCACAGAGAAATGTACTGATTCACCCAAGAAATCTCATGTAATACATGGTAGAGTTAGAATCTAAACTCACAGTCAGACTCTGACTCCATACTCTTTTACCTATTGTATGTTCCATACTCCTATTGCCATGACTCTTTATAATGTCATAACTTGTGTTTTGACTTTCTACTCGATAAATACATGGATCTGAATAGAATCCTTAATATTGTGTTTGAGAAATAATAGAATTTGTTTTCTGAGAAAAACCACAAAGTATAAAGAATATGTTTGAAAAATAATACATAACATTTCTGCTTTAGTTTGAGGAACCACTGGCACAAGTCTTAAAACCATATGACTATAAGGTTTCTTAGAATAAACTGGAACAAACATAAATGCATCCTGGACCACTTGTTCATGCTTTCAAGCAATCAAGTCAGTGTCCTGGCCAAATTTCCTTCTGGACATTACTCTGCACCACAAAACTAGCGCTAACTTCCTAACTACACAGTGGGCCAGAATATGAAGTTGGAGACATAGTCTTTGTGTTATTGTTGTTGTTTAGTCTTTCAGTCGTATCTGACTCTTCTGTGACCCCTTGGACTGTAGCTTGCCAGGCTCCTCTGTCCATGGGATTCTCCAGGCAAGAATACTGGAGTGACTTTTCCAGAGGATCTTCATCTTGCCCCGATCTAGGGATCGAACCTGTGTCTCTTGCATTGGCAGGCGGATTCCTTACCTCTGAGGCACCAGGAAAGCCCAGTCTCCGTATTAGTCACTAAGAAAATAAAATGCTGAGATCATCACTGATACCCATTAAATTCACTAGCCTTACACAGACATTTGATACACTAAATTTGGCAGCCATTATGCAGGTTTGGGAGTCCAAAAATTTCAAGAATATTTTAAAGTTACTACAGTGCTACATTTGGCCCCATAAAATGTGGAAGAACTTTGAAAGATACAATATTCAAATATAAAGTAGGTTTTTTAAACCATCCTCAGAATCTGTAGGTGTCTCTTTTCTTCAACACCAATGAATTAAAATCTGAATATGCATTTCTCCTTTCATCCATCTAAATGCCCTTCCGGAAAGGAATGACAACTCAGTCTTTTCACAATCTCCTTGCAGACATCTGTGCATAATCTCAGCTGCTCTGCTGAAGGCTGTAAGCACTGCTTGCAGTGGCATTGCTAGTCCTTCTTCCCTGCTTCTGCGGAGCTCCACCCTTCCATCATGTCCCTGTCCCCACCCACTCCTCACCCAACACATACTCATTGACTCTGTCCGGTTACTCACACCCCCAGCACCCGCTCGGAGCAGTGTGTCCATGACTGAAGCTTCATAGAGGCACTCTGCCCACACACAGGATGTGACGCCTACGGGGTGCGATTTTCATCCGACTTCTGAAAGTCAGAGAGTACTTTCCGGGATGTTCTTTGAAAACTGATAACAGGTTTTCTTCTAGAAAATTGCCAGGCAGGTTGAGCTCAATCTATTTCAAGACAATGCCCTTGAAGTTTCAATTTTTAAAAAGCTGAAAGGTTACATTTCTGGCACTGCAGGTTATACATCTCTTCCAATTAATGTCCTTGAGGTCATAATATGAGATATTTTGTACGACTTGGAAATACACACCAGGAATATGAATGATGCCAAGCACACATTTGCAGTCAGTTTAGAGCTATGAGAAACATGGTTCCAAAGAAAATCTAGCTTCTGTATCAAATTGTACCAGGTAAACTTTTCGAATGTAACATAGAATTGTATGACATGGCCTAATTCCTTCAACAGATTTGAGGTTTCACACTAACTGAAGGGCAAGAAAATAAAAGTGAAGTCACTCAGTCGTGTCCGATTCTTTGCGACCCCATGGACTGTAGCTTATCAGGCTCCTCTGTCCATGGGATTTTCCAGGCAATAGTACTGGAATGGGTTGCCATTTCCTTCTCCAGCGGATCTTCCTGACCCAGGGATGGAACCCAGGTCTCCCGCATTGTAGACAGACGCTTTACCGTCTGAGCCCCCAGGGAAGAGCAAGAAGGAACATAAAAATCTTATATTCAAGAAAGAGTTAAAAGCTACAATATTCCAGCCAGGGGATAGTCTAGCCTCTGTTTGGTTGTCCCTGATGATCAAATACAAAATTCTAATCTATATCTTACGTGTGTGCCAAGTTGCTTCGGTCGTGTCCCACATTTGTGACCCTATGGACTGTGACCTGCCAGGCTCCGCTGTCCATGGGATTCTCCAGACAAGAATACTGGAGTGAGTAGCCATTCCCTTCTCTAGGAGATCTTCCTGATCGAACCTGGATCTCCCACATTGCAGGCAGATTCCTTACTGTCTGAGCCACCAGGCTAGCTATTATGTGCCCTTATAATCTACTCTCCTGTGGTCCCAAAATATACACCCTCTTTAGCAATTCCGTTTATTGATGATTTAAGTTCCCTCACTTCTCTGAGAATAGTTTCATTTGTCTATGTTTCTCTATAACAACAGAGTGCTTAGAGTTGAACACAGTGTCCCAGATGTGACTTGACCGGTACAAGGTACAATGCAACTATTATTTTCCATCATCAAGAAAGTATAGTTTTTTAAAGATCATATAACAAATAGGAATTTTAAGAAAGAAAAGTTTTACAGTGCTGGCCATGTATGCAGCAGGCATTCCAAAAGTATGCCTGAATGTTCTTAATGAAAAGCCAGCATGTTTTGCTTGGTTGGTTTTTTTCTTTGTTTTGTTTTGGTCTGGCTTTTTTGGCTGTGCCCCATGGCTTGTGGGATCTTGGTTCCCCGACCAGGCATTGAACTCAGGCCTTTCCTCAGCAGTGAAAGCACAGAGTCCTAACCACTGGACAACCAGGGAATTCCCTTCTTTGTTTCTGTTTTGTGTGTGTGTGTGTGTTTTTAAGAAAACTTACAGAATAGAATTGAAGGTTTGCATGCTTAATCGCTTCAGTCACAAAGAATGTCTGACTCTTTGCAACCCCATGGACTGTGGCCAGCTAAGCTGCTCTGTCCATGCGGATTCTCTGGGCAAGAATACTGGAGTAGGTTGCCTTGTCCTCCTCCAGGGGATCTTCCCTACTCAGGGATTGAGCCTGCATCTCTTTCATCTCTTGTATTGGCTGGCAGGTTATTTACTACTAATGCCACTTGGGAAGCTGTTGAAGGTTTATGAGACATATAGTTTTGTATCAACCTTCTCAGTATTTTTTATATTTAGGCATCACATGGACATTATACCCTTTTAAAGGAGAAGTTGCATTAGTATCAGTACCCACTTTTCTTTAACTCAATTTTAACTTTTTTGGGGAGGGCTGTGCCCTGTAGCATGGGGGTTCTTAGTTCCCTGACCAGGGATCGAACCTGTGTGCCCTGCAGTGGAAACTCTGAGTCTTAACCACTGGATAGCCAGGGAAGTCCTTAACTCATTTTTAAACCAGTTTATCTGCTGCTCAGAAAATGAGTCTTAACCTGAACAGAATTCCACTGGCTAGGACTTAGAGCATGAATGTAGCACTTGGTCAGCTGTTGCTGTCAGGTGGCAGCACTTACTCTTATCATGGTTCTTCTTCAGGGGAACAAGGGGAGAGTTTTTTTGGGGAAACCTCCTAAACAGGAAACTGGCATGATCTATTTTCTAATATAAATATGAGTAGTGGATTTATTTGTTTGAGCAGAGTAGATGTTTCCATGAAATGAAAAAAAAAAAAAGTTTTCTTTAGTAATGGTGCAGTGATCAGGTAAAAGAATGCCCTCATCAAGGTGCCCCAAAAAAATCTAATAATTTTTTTTAATTTTTGGGGGCTCCAAAATCACTGCAGATGGTGACTGCAGCCATGAAATTAAAAGATGCTTGCTCCTTGAAAGAAAAATTGTGACCAACCTAGACAGCATATTAAAAAGCAGAGATATTACTTTGCCAACAAAGGTCCATCTAGTCAAAGCTATGTTTTTTCCAGTAGTCATGTATGGATGTGAGAGTTGGACTATAAAGAAAGATGAACGCCAAGAATTTATGCTTTTGAACAGTGGTGTTGGAGAAGACTCTTGAGAGTCCCTTGGACAACAAGGAGATCCAACCAGTCCATCCTAAAGGAAATCAGTCCTGAATATTCATTGGAAGGACTGATGCTGAAGCTGAAATTCCAATACCTTGGCCACCTGATGCGAAGAACTGACTCATTGGAAAAGACCCGGATGCTGGGAAAGATTGAAGGCAGGAGGAGAAGGGGATGACAGAGGATGAGATGGTTGGATGGCGTCACCAACTCGATGGACATGAGTTTGAGTAAGCTCCGGGAGTTGGTGGTAAACAGGGAAGCCTGGCATGCTGCAGTCCATGGGGTTGCAAAGAGTCAGACATGACTGAGCAATTGAACTGAACTGAACTGATCAAGGTGCACTTGGGTTGAGGGCAGATTTAGGAAGCACTGTTTTGTCCAAGCAGGTGATTTTTGGGAACAGGATGTAAAAATTATTCACCATCATTTTCACTTTCATGTCTCTAGCCATTGATAACAATGTTTGGCAAAAAGCAGACCCTCCAAAACACTTTGAAAGTCAGTCAAAAAAGGAGGAAGAGGTGGAAAATGCTGGAAGGAAGAATTTTCAGGATTACTGTAAAGATCAAACACACGAGATTAAACCCCAAATATTGGTGCCGGATGGGATATCCAAAATTAGTGTCCAACCTTCTCATATTATATGTGGCACCCGGAGACACAGAAGAGTTAAAGTAGCTTGTCCAAGATTACAATATCTCAGTCCAGTTAGGTACTGAGTCACTCCTCAGTGGGACTCTTAACACTTAATGCAGAGCTCCTTATGTAATAGTAGTGGAGCTGCAGAGGAATTATCAAGGGAAGGCCCTGGCATCTCTAACTCTGGCCCCAGATTAGTTCCCTAAGAAGGCCTGGATTGCAGAAAGCTTAAGAAAAGGTCTTAGCCACACATGTGGAGGAAGTACTGGGATTTAAATGAGTAAGCAAAAGCAAGACATGATAGAGCAGTTTGATCCTGAGTACCAGACTGAGGGGCTTACCAGGTGGCTCAGTGATAAAGAATCTGCCTGCCAATGCAGGAGACTCGGGTTTAATCCCTGGGTGGGGAAGATCCCCTGGAGGAGGGCATGGCAACCCACTCCAGTATTCTTGCCTGGAGAATCCCATGGACAGAGGACCCTGGTGGGCTACAGTCCATGGTGTCTCAAAGAGTCAAACCTGTCTGAGCAACTTAGCACACATGCACAGGTGGGGATATATTTCATACCAGAAACCAATAGACACAAACTTATAAATGTAAAACTGAAACAAATGTTATAAAGCAACACTTACCTTTCTCATATGCTGCATATTTTTTCTACTTTTCTTTCTAATGTATGCTGTATATTTAACCCAACTAAAGTGATTTCACAGTCTACCCACGGGTCACAGCCTGCAGTTGAAAGCAACACCGTTTTAGCAAATACTGGCATGTGATTTATAATTTCTCCTCCTCTGTACCCTTTAGTCTTCCTTTTACCTGTGAGCTGTGCAGTATTATTGACTGAACCTAAGATCTACTTCGGAGAAGGCAATGGCACCCCACTCCAGTACTCTTGCCTGGAAAATCCCGTGGATGGAGGAGCCTGGAGGGCTGCAGTCCACGAGGTCGCTAGGAGTCGGACACGACCGAGTGACTTCACTTTCACTTTTCCCTTTCATACCTTGGAGAAGGAAATGGCAACCCGCTCCAGTGTTCTTGCCTTGAGAATCCCAGGCACGGGGGAACCTGGTGGGCTGCCGTCTATGGGGTCGCACAGAGTTGGACACGACTGAAGCGACTTAGCAGCAAGATCTACTTGGGGCTTCCCAGGTGGCGCTAGTGGTAAAGAACACTCCTGCCAGTGAAGGAAACATAAGAGATGCGAGTTCCATCCCTGGTTAGAGGACAGAGGGCATGACAACCCACTCCAGTATTCTTGCCTGGAGAATCCCATGGACAGAGGAGCCTGGTGGGCTACAGTCCATGGGGTCACAAAGAGTCAAACATGACTTAAGTGACTTAGCATGCACGCAAGATCCACCTAGGATGAATCCAAATAATAAGGGTTAAATAATCCTCAGTTATTTCATTGCATTTATATTGGAGCATAATTTGAAGGCAGTGGGACAAGTGGGAAAAGCCTGAAAATAACAATTATGGTCATCAAAGACATATCTGTATCTTTGCAAGACCCACATAGTGAAAGAAGGGGAATCACAGCTACATCATATTCTAACATAGTGGATATACTGTTAGTAAGAATGAGGTAGTGATTTGCAATAAGCATTGAGATGTTTTGTTTAGTAAATAAAGCAAGATGTACAATGGTGTATACAGTATTCTTTCATTTGTGTGCCCAAGGGGGTATGTGTATATTTGTGGGTTTGGAATGCATAGAGTATCTCTGGAGGATAAAGTGGCCACCCGGGTGTGTCATTGGTTGGATGACTGTGGGAGGGACATTTTTTTCCACTGTATTTCCTTTTATATTTTTTTAATATGCATTACTCTTTCAAAAGATATATTATTAGATAGATAAATAAGCACACTTTATGAGAGGCAGGAAAATCTGAAAAATGAAAGGACTTCCAGTGTTTGCTTTTGTTAAGTCATTACTAGTGATGATACCTCTGAGAAATAAAAGGAAAGCTCTAGGTCCAAGTCTTGAAGTGAATGTGAATGTGCTATAGTGACTTAGACATTCCCCTTCATTTACTATACTCTTAACCTTATAACAACAATCACCTCTGTCTGGGGTGTGTTCTTCCAGCTTTCCCCTGATATATGTTCTTTTTTTGTTTGTTTTTTGAATTTGTTTGGCTGTGTCTGGTCTTAGTTGTGGCATGCAGGATCCTTATTTGTGGCATCCAGGAGCTATTTGAACTTCGCAGGTGGCGCTAGTGGTAAAGAACCTGCCTGCTAATGCAGGAAACATAAGCCATGTGGGTTCGGTGCCTGGGTCACCTGGGAAATCCCATGGGCAGAGGAGCCTGGCAGGTTATAGTCTATAGGGTTGCAAAGAGTTGGACAGGACTGAAGTGACCTAGCATGCCTGGATCTATTTCCCTGACCACGGGTCAAACCCAGGTCCCCTACACTGGGAGCACAGTCTTAGCCACTGGACCACCAGAGAAGTCCTACCAGGGTTTTGTAAATACAGGAAGAGGAGTCCAAATATGCTTTCTCAGTATGTTGCAGGTTCTTCTGCTTTACCTGCAATGGGTTAGAAGTGCCAGAGACAGGAGAAAAAAGGAGAAACTTAAAAAGAGACATGTCCTGAGGGGCAGGTCTCCAAGAGGAGAAAGCGAAGAGGGGCTGCTAGTACTTTGGGTAATTCAAGAAGGATAACAGCAGTAGTTTTCAAACTTTAATATCCACAATAATCATTAGGATGCTTATTAAAAATTAACCTCCCTTCTGGTACAGAAGGGTCTTGGGACTCTTGGAATAGATAAATTCTCTTTTCCGAAGCTTCTGGGAGAAGGCTTACATAAAGTGAATGCAAACATCCTCTGAGAAACAAACACAGGCACATAAAACAGGACACAACATAAATACAAAATGAGAGATTGGGACTTCCCTGGTGATCGGTGGTTAAGACTCCATCCTCCAGTGCAGGGGGCATGGGCTCCATCCCTGGTTGGGGAGCTACTATGCATATACTGACACAAGGATGACTTACATAAGAAAAAAGTCTGCTTTTAAGGGCTTTGCTTGTGGCTCAGATGGTAAAGAATCCGCCTGCAATGTGGGAGACCTGGGTTCAATCCCTGGGTTGGGAAGATCCCCTGGAGAAGAGAAAGGCTACCCACTCCAGTATTCTGGCCTGGAGAATTCCATGGACTGTATAGTCCGTGGGGTTGCAAAGAGTTGGACATGACAGCGACTTTCACTTTCCTTTAACCTCTAAGGCAGGTTTCCTTAAGAGAGTTATAGATACATGTAAAGAACAATACCTGGCACAGATTATGAGTTTGAAGTGTGAGCTATTATGATTTTTAAAAGATATATATAAAAGCAGTTGTTATATAGAAGAACCAACTCTCCAGGCGATTCAGGGACCTCATATTATGAGAAGTATTTCTCTATAACTTCGAGTTCTGGGTCTGAGAAGGTTAGTTCTCAAGACAATGAGTCAAGTAAATACTTAAGAGTCTACACAGTATGCAAACAGTGTTTGAAACTAATGATACAGTCCTGTTCCATTGGTTTAAAACTTGTATCTAGACTGTCATCAGTGGCATATTGCAAGCAACAACATTATTAAAAGCACAACATCACAAACATGTAAATGTACCTTTGACTCTTTTCCTTACTTCATCTCCCTAGATTGTTTTCAGTTTTATTTTGTTTTCCTTTGCAAAGTTGATGAATACCCAGGCACCAGTCCCAGCGTGGGTTTAAACTTTGTTCTAAATGCTTGAATAATGTCCCAGATTCTGTCTCCTTTTTTAAAGCAACAGCCTTTCAGCCTACCATGAGTCACTCCTCAAACAGATGTGAGTTTTCCTGTTAGCACAGCCTGTGAACCCCATCTACAATCCCAGTGTTAACACCTCCTTGGGAGTTTCCAAACCTGGGTAATCACGTAAATAGCGTCATGCCTTATCAAGTTCCCTCCACTCTCAAGAGAACAAGGTTCATTCAATAAATTTTCCATACTTGGTATTTTTAGAGGCCAGCAAAAAAAGAAGGTCTTTAGAATGTTCAGTGCCATTCAACAGGTCCAGCATCTTTCAGGGGTCCCTCCTTTTCTTGAGTCTGGGCCATAGATGCCTTGTTAAAACATACAGACATCTTCATCTTTACAACAACACTTTCTAGAGGTTGTCTAGCATTGGCTGTGTTTAAAGCTAGTCAAGAACTCACTACCTGTCAAGGCAACCCATTTTATTTTTAAAAAATTTGATAATTAGAAGTCTTCTGCTTCTGTTTCTTCTAAATACACCCTTTGGTGTTTACCCAGACTCATGAGCCTTTTGAAAAAAGTGGAATGACTTAATCTTTCACGCAAGTGGCAGCTTTTTCAGCTTTATCAAAACTGCTGTGACAGTCTTTCCTGTTCTCTTGATCTTTTCTTTGGCTCCTAAAAGAAGTGGGAGGGAATTATGCACTGGGATTTACTATAAATGTGAATCTAGTTGTATTTAAGCTTCCTGTGTACATAGAGACTCAACAACCAAAAAAAAAAAAATCTCTAGACGACATTGGGAATTAGAATGCACTTACAGCATACCAGGGAATTTTCCTTGACAGAGGCAGGTGTGATTTGTTCTTTTTCAGTCAGTATACTTGGGTGGTGGATAATCTTAATGTGATTCTTTTGCTTTTCTCACAATGTATGTATATTCAGTTTTGAAATGAAATAAAACAGCAGGTAGGGGCTGAAAATTTGGGAGCAGATAAATTCCATGGAATACAGAATATGCTGTTCTGGAGTTTCTTAAAGGGCAGGACTCTCTTATTCTTCTTGGTATCACCAGTGCCTAGTATAATACCATGCACAGAGCTGGCCTTATTAATACTTGTTGAGTTGAATTTACCTGAATTTCCAGAAGTGGAGAGATCACCAAAGAGGGATACGGACCAGTAAAAATAGGACTGACATTACTTCAAGGAAGATTTTTTAACTGGAGTTTTATAATCTTGTCCTTCTATTCCCAAAAATACCCTCAAGGAGATGAAATTATACTGATAACTCTTTGGTAAATGATGTCTAGAGACCGCCCCCCCCTCACCACCTTAAAAACTGTCTTTTGAAGTATCAGTATTCTAGTAACCCAAAGCAGTGACATCCTGTGTTTCATAATTGGCATTCTTTCCCTTCAAGTCAATGTGCATTTTTAACATGGCCTTCCAAGGAAAGTGCTTTTAATTAAGGGAGAAATTATAGTGATAGAAGTGTCTTGGGGAGTATTTTAGTGTCAAGTGGTGCCTAAAACTAGCAGTCAGAGAAATCCAAGTCTGTGACTTGGCAGAGAAACAGAGAGGGACCCCCCCCCCAACCAGGAGGAAAGCTGGGGTGAAGGGAAGCGGCTTGGGAACCACAGCCAAGGTGACACTGTGGTCTGTTGGAACTCCCCAAAGCATCCTGACCCAATGACCTACTTAGGAGGGCTGGGAGTCCTGTAGATGCCAGCACAAGTGGAACTGGCAGAGGCCTGTCAGTGCAAAGCTCCCTGTGTCTGTGTGCCCCTACTTGAGGACTGTTCGTACTTTACCCAGATAATTAGATTAACAGCAGCAGTTGCCCAATCACAGGAAGCACGGCTCTTTTCTCAGAGTAAAATGGGCACTAATCTTGGGACTCAGCCAAACTCCCTTAGGAAGAGGGTTGGGAGGGTCTGACTCAGCTGACAACAGAAGTCCAGCCAAGAGGGCAAAGAACAGTGTCCTCTGGTTAAAGCAATCCATGTCTGGAAGATCTGTTGCTTCCTGGCAGCCTCCACTACCAACCTGCCTGTGTTACAGGGACAGGCTCTTGGTCCTCAAGGAGAGAACAAGAAAATGCAAGGCAAAGATCCAATACCAGGAGAAGGAGGGATAACCGACCTGGACAGTACTGAGTGATGCTGTCGTCTTGACAGAAAGTATAAATAGCATCCTCAGCAGGATCCTATTTAGGATAAACAATTAGATCACTCTTGGTATGGGACGCTTGGAATACCAGAAAAACAACTTTTGCACTAGGAACCAAGGCAGAAGCTATCTTTATAAACTGGGGCAAGAGGGGCTTGAAATAGGAACTGGGAGCCAGGCCACTTGGGGCAGGAGGACCATAGATAAGTTGTCCTTGCAGTTACTGGAAATCTCAGAGTCGTAAAGTACCAGCCCCATCCATATCAGAACAGCAATAAGTTTTCTCCAAGGAAGACATACAGATACCTAATAAACCATACATGAAAAGATGCTCAACACTGCTCATTAGAGAAATGCAAATCAAAACTTCAATGAGATATCACCTCACACTGATCAGAATGGCCATCATCAAAAAAATCTACAAACGATAAATGCTGGAGAGAGTGTGGAGAAAAGGGAACCCTCTTGCACTGTTGGTGGGAATGTAAATTGATACAGCCACTATGGAAGGCAGTATGGAGATTCCTTAAAAACTAGGAATAAAACCACCGTATGACCCAGCAATCCCACTCCTGGGCATATACCCTGAAGAAACCAAAGCTGAAAAAGACACATGTACCCCAATGTTCATTGCAGGACTATTTACAATAGCTAGAACATGGAAGCAACCTAGATGTCCATCAACAGATGAATGGGAAAATAAACTGTGGCACATATATGCAATAGAATAAATATCATTCAGCCATAAAAAGGAACTCATTTGAGTCAGTTCTAATGAAGTGGATGAGCCTAAAGCCTATTATTCAGAGTGAAGTCGGAAAGAGAAAAATAAATACTGTGTACTAACGCATATATATGGAATCTAGAAAGATGATACTGATGAACTTATTTGCAGGGCAGCAATGGAGATAAAAACATAGAGAACAGACTTATGGACTGGGGAGGCACAGGAAGGAGAGGGAGGGATGTATGGAGAAAGTAACATGGAAACATGTATTACCATATGTAAAATAAATAGCCAATAGAAATTTGCTGTATGACTCAGGGAACTCAAACCGCGTCTCTGTAACAACCTTGAGGGGTGGAATTGGGAGGGAGGTGGGAGGGAGGTTCAGAAGAGAGGGGACATAGGTATACCTATGGCTGATTCATGTTGATGTTTGGCAGAAACCAACACAATACTGTAAAGCAGTTATCTTTCAATTAAAAATTAATTAATTATTAAAAAATAAAGAATAGCAATTAGGGACCATGTCCTTATTCACAGAAGTGCTTGCAATCCTTCCAAATGCAGGGGGGAAATAGTCTTCCTATGTCCTATTTCTGTTGTCAACCTGTTACTTGAGAAAACTGCTATTTACTGAGCATGTTAAAGTGGTGGTAACTGCTTGGAGAAGAGAAAGCTCTGTACTCAATATTCTTTCCAAATACATGGGGAAGACACTGTGCTATATTAAGCAGAAACTGCAAGTTGCTTATCATCTGAATGGAAAGTTAAATAGTTATACATTTTAAATAGTAATCCAAGACAGCAACAGAAGAGTTATCACAACATAGGCCTGGTTAATAGTCAAACCAGTTGTGTTAGCTGTGATTTTTATGAGAGTTTAGAAAAACAGTAAGGACTTCAGTTTGGGAAGATGAAAGGAAATTCATAAGTCAGGTATACCTTCCAGTCTTGAAGGACTTCCCATTTATTAAGTACTTGTTACTTGTCAGAATTTTGCACATGCAGACTCTGATCTCTTAGAATAAACTTATCAAATAGTTATTTAGTGTCCATGGTCCCTTAAGGAGGAGCCTGAGTTCCGAAGGTTTTAGCAGCTTGTTTTAAGTCCTCAACCACAAAATAGTAGAGAGAGCTTAAATTCAAACATGGATCTGTAAAGAAAAATACACACTCCCATTGTGGGTCTCCCCTGCTCTTAATACTCTATGACAATATACTGCATTTCTGACACAAGATGTGTGGGTTTCCTGTATATTAGTAAGTTCTGGGACACCAACTGGGTGTCCTACAATTTTACCCAATTCTGAAAGTATCTACCTGGAAATAGCATCGGATCCCACAAGTTAAACTGTCAAAAGACAATTTAGTAATTAGTAGTATATCCTTTACTCAAGGGAAAGTAATACATGGATGAGAGTACAGTGTCTCACAAGTGGAAGAACAGTCTTCCCAAGAGAGGTTTGGGCCAGAGCAAGTTTTATAAGGTGTTAGAAGAGGCAACATGAAAACAGCACCTAATTGGGTTAGAACATGGGGATTTCCTCTGAAGGCTAACAGGTCAATCAGGGAATAAGGAAAAACTATCTGCCTTAAATTAATTGGCTGAGATTGCATATCTGACCTTATTTAGATTAATGAAGTTGGTACAGATTCTTGGCAGGTGGAGACTGGCTGGCTGGATCTCCTGCAGTTCTGATCAAGTGGAGAATTTACCGGTACACCAAAGTTAAAGTATTGGTTTGCTGATGGGGCAGGAGCAGCTCCATCTTGGACCTAGAAATTTATTTCAACAGGGCTCAGTCCCACAGGACTGCCCCATCCCCTTCATACATGCTTCAAGCACCAGTGGAGAGTCCAGTTGTCACCTGTGCTGCTGACTGACCGACTATGAATTGAGGATCCCTCAGCCCCCTCCTCAGCTTTGATTTATTTGCCAGAGAGGCTCACAAAACCCGGGAAAACAGTTCATTTACTAAATTACCAGTTTATTATATTAATAAAGGATGCAACTCAAAAACAGCTAGATGGAAGAGATGCATAAGGCAAAGTGTGTGGGAAGGGGCTCCATGTGTCCGTGCCCATTCTGGGAGTGTCACTCTTAGCCACCCCTCACGTTGACCAACCTGGAGGCTTTCTGAATCCCGTTGTTTGGGGGTTTTGTGGAGACCGTTCCATAGCCATGATTGATTAAATCATTGCTGACTGGTGACTGATTCAACCTCCAACCCCTCTCCCCTTCCAAAAGGTTGGGGGAATAAGACTCAAAGTTCCAACCCTCTATTCATGGCTGGTTCCCCTGGCAACCAGCCCCCATCTTGAGAGGCTCTCCAAAAGTAATACATTCAAGTGTGGTTGAAAGGTTATGAATAATAAGACATTTCTTTCACCTTTATGGCTCTGGAGCTATTTCAGGAACCAAAGATAAAAGACCAAATTCTATAACAAAAGATGCTCCCAGAGCTCTTATCACTTAGGAAATTCCAAGAGGTTTTGGAACTCTATGAAATACAGACAGGGGTAAAGGCCAAATATGTATTTCTTATTATAAATCATAGTGTCTTACTTCAAAGTTTCTATTTTTTTCCACCAGGAGGGTCACAAAATCCAATCAGAGGCCTCCAGTCAGGTTGAACAGTGTGATCTGTTTAACAACAGTGTGATCAGGGAGACCTAATGATGGAAGGTCTCTTTGAGTTCTGCAAGCAGCTGGATTTGAAAGGAGTGGAGATTTCAGGAAGTGGAAGGGCAGCATTCCACCAAAGAAATTAAGTAAGGAGAACTTGACCTTTAAAAAGTAAGGGCTTTATAAAAGAGGCGTTAAGTCAAAGTCCAAAGAGTAGTGTAGAACTATTTAATTTGGGGCCTAGTCTTCCACACCAGCAACCTGAGATTAGGCATGGAGCTCAGGGTCCTGGATTGTCCATACAGGCTGCAAGGGCCACAGCAAGGTGTCTGCTATCAAAAAAGCAAACAAGAACTTCCCTGTGGTCCAGTGGTTAAGATTTCACCTTCTCATGCAGAGGGTGTGAGTTCGAGCCCTGGTCACGGAGCTAAGATCCCACATGCTTTGGGGCCAAAAAACCAAAACATACAACAGAAACAATATTGTAAGCAATTCAATAAAGACTTAAAAATTGATCCATGTCAAAAAAAAAAAAAAAAAGAGAAAACAGTCTAAAACTAGAAGGGACAGGAAAGCTACAAACTAGAAAAGCAAACAAGTGATGCTAACATCATATAATACAAAAAATAAGAGCTTTGGAGTCAGTTGAGTTTAAATCTTGACTCTCCCACTCATTATATGCATGACCTTGGCTTAACTTCTCTCGGATTCAGTCTTCTGATTTGTGAAATGTACCTACTTAACTATAGACTTGGGCTTCCCAGGTGGCTCAGCGGTAAAGAACCCACCTGCTAAAGCAGGAGACTCAGGCTTGAAGGAAATGGCAGCCCACTCCAGTATTCTTGCCTGGGAAATCTGATGAACAGAAAAACCTGGCAGGCTACAGTCCATGGAGTCACAAAGAGTTGAGCACAACTGAGCAACTGAGCACAATGCACAACCACAGACTTTGTGGTCAACTCCCCCAAGTTCCTTTTACTTCAACTGAGTCAGCCAAGCCAATCATGAGATCTCATTCTCCATGCAAATTATTAGGCCAGAATGGCTAGGGAAATATGAAGAAGGACACTATGGACTGAATTTTGTCCCCACAAAATTCATATAGTGAAGCCCTAACTCTGAGTGCTATGGTATTTGTATTTAGAGATGGGGCCTTTGGAAGGTAGTTAGGGTTAGATGAGACCATGAGGGTGGGGCCTCAAGATGGAATTAGTGCCTTCATTAGAAGAAACACCAGACAGCTAGCACTCTTGTGATCTCTTTCTCTCTCTGCAATGTGAGAACACAGAGAGAAGGCCACAGTCTATAAGCCAGGAAGAAAGTACTCACCAGGACCTGACTATAGCAGCACTCTGATCTTAGACTTCCAGCCTCCAGACTGTGAGAAAACAAATTTCTTTAAGCCATTCAGTCTAAGATATTTAGTTATGGCAGCCCACTATAATACAAAGGACTTAGTGGAGGATTCTGGGAAAGGTTTTCCTTTATCTGCTAGTGGAAGGACAGGAAATCTCTCTTTTTAAAAAAAAAATTGATTTATTTGTTTTTATTTTTGGCTGTGCTGGGTCTTTGTTGTGGCATGTGGACTTTCTCTAGTTGTGGTGCACAGACTCTTTAGTTACCTCAAGTCATGCGGGATCTTAGTTCCTGAACAGGGATTGAACCTGCATCCCCTGCAATGGAAGGCAGATTCTTAACCACTGGACCATCAGGGAAGTCTCAAGGAAATCTTTTGCTCACTGCATACATCAAAAAGCACACAAGGAACCCCCAAAAGCACATAAGGAACCCATTCCACACCACCAGGGAATCAGTTGATACATAGAATTGGACAGAATTGTAAGAAAATGAAGTCAGAATCCTGATGAAACCTTGCCTGGAAGCCAACATTGTGTTTGCTCTTCCTGTTCTATAAGCCAGTGCAAGTTCTTACTCTTTATGCAGTCTTGAGTCCAGTTTCTATTCCTTGCAGATTACTATAATGTAGGGTTATCAGAGGGCTTCCCAGGTGGTGCTAGTGGTAAAGAACCCACCTGCCAGTGCAGGTAGACCTAAAAGACATGGGCTCCATCCCTGGGTCTGGAAGATCCCCTGGAGGAGGGCATGGCAGCCCACTCCAGTATTCTTACCTGGAGAATCTCATGGACGGAGGAGCCTGGAGGGCTGCAGTCCATAGGGTTGCATAGAGTCTGACACGCCTAAAACAACTTAGCACACATGCACACAGAGTTTCTGGAGGACAAAGTCAAATAATGGAAGTAAGGTGGCATATGTAAATGACAGCTATTATTATTTCAGGCAAGCAGCTGATTTGTGAGTCACTCAAAACAATCATCATGACTGGGTGATCTACCTGGATATAGAGGAATCTACTATCAGTGAGTAAGGATTATGATGAAGAGAACCAGTCTCTGAGAAAAGAGAGAAGGCTAGAATAAGAGGTACAGAATTGACCTGGGAAATCTGCCCCTGGCAAACCAGGTTTAGATTCTGGCTGACAGTGAAGAAACCAGCAGAAAAAACAGCAGAACTGACGTAAATGTTAGGAACTACAGTCTCCTTCCTAATTTCCATTTTTCAGCTACAAGTTATCAAACAGTTGGCTCTGCTTTAGGAACTTGCTTAGGTTCTTTCCTCACCCTCATTTGTGCTCCCATTATTAATTTCTCTGGAATGTGCTCTTACGTAAACTCTACTTCTCCTTTTTAAGTGCTTATACTACTTAGGTTAAAAAACAGTCAAATTAAAGGAGTTCATTTAGTTCTCATTTTATAGTACTCTTCTTTGGATTCAAATGACTTAGTTGCATATTTAAAGCAAAACAATAAAAATGTCTGAAAATTATTCCAAAACCACATTGTTTACTTGATGGTAAGCAGCTTCTAAACAAAACCAACATAGCCAGGAAGGCTGCTCTAAGCCACTGGACAGCTCTTCCTTGAATTGTTGTAGCTGGTAATTAAGTTGGTATACATGGTACGATTGTTAGAGTTTTCTATTTTTATCAGTAGTTCTTCTAAATTCTGAAAACTCTTCAGTCCTTGAACTACTTATGAAGTCATTTCCTTGTTTTCGAGAAGCAGGCTTCCCAGGTGGCTCAGTGGTAAAGGATCCACCTGAGAGTGCAGGAGACTTGGGTTCGATCCCTGGGTCAGGAAGACCCCCTGGAGGAGAAAATGGCAACCCACTCCAGTATTCTTGCCTGGAAAATGCCATGGACAGAGGAGCCTGGCAGGCTACAGTCTATGGGGTCGAAAAGGGTAGGACCCAACTGAGCAGCTGAGTACATAGGGCAAAATATCAAATTAGCTATTATGATCCTAAAACAAAAATCAAAGAAATGTGCAGGTTTTGACTACAAGGATGTTCATGACAGCATTATTTGTAATAATAAAAACCAAAATAACCAAAGTCCAATAATTGGGGATTGGTTTAATCAGTTATCTCACACACTAGTAAAGTAATACTCAAAATTCTCCAATCTTCAGCAGTACGTGAACCATGAAATTCCAGATGTTCAAGCTGGTTTTAGAAAAGGCAGAGGAACCAGAGATCAAATTGCCAACATCTGCTGGATCGTCGAAAAAGCAAGAGAGTTCCAGAAAAACATCTATTTCTGCTTTATTGACTATGCCAAAGCCTTTAACTGTGTGGATCACAACAAACTGTGGAAAATTCTTCAAGAGATGGGAATACCAGACCACCTGACCTGCCTCTTGAGAAATCTGTATGCAGGTCAGGAAGCAACAGTTAGAACTGGACATGGAACAACAGACTAGTTCCAAATAGGAAAAAGAGTACGTCAAGGCTGTATGTTGTCACCCTGCTTATTTAACTTGTATGCACAGTACATCATGAGAAACACTGGGCTGGATGAAGCACAAGCTGGAATCAAGGTTGCTGGGAGAAATATCAATAACCTCAGGTATGCAGATGACACCACCTTTCTGGCAGAAAGTGAAGAAGAACTAAAGAGCCTCTTGATAAAAGTTAAAGAGGACAGTGAAAAAGTTGGCTTAAAGCTCAACATTCAGAAAACTAAGATCATGGCATCCAGTCCCATCACTTCATGGCAAATAGATGGGGAAACAGTGGAAACAGTGTCAGACTTTATTTTTTCAGGCTCCGAAATCACTGCAGATGGTGACTGCAGCCATGAAATTAAAAGACACTTGCTCCTTGGAAGAAAAGTTATGACCAACCTAGACAGCATATTAAAAAGCAGAGACATTACTTTGTCAACAAAGGTCCATCTAGTCAAGGCTATGGTTTATCCAGTAGTCATGTATGGATTTGAGAGTTGGACTATAAAGAAAGCTGAGTGCCAAAGACTTGATGCTTTTGAACTGTGGTGTTGGTGAAGACTCTTGAGAGTCCTTTGTACTGCAAGGAGATCCAACCAGTCCATACTAAAGGAAATCAGTCCTGAATGTTCATTGGAAGGACTGATGTTGAAGCTGAAACTCCAATACTTTGGCCACCTGATGCGAAGAGCTGACTCATTTGAAAAGACCCTGATACTGGAAAGATTGAAGGCAGGAGGAGAAGGGGATGACAGAGGATGAGATGGTTGGATAGCATCACTGACTCAATGGACATGAGTTTGAGTAAACTCTGGGAGTTGGTGATGGACAGGGAGGCTTGGCATGCTGCAGTCCATGGGGTTGCAAAGATTCGGACACGACTGAGCAACTGAACTGAACTGAACTTAATCAGCTATGGTACAATGCATAAAATACTGTTAAAATATATGGTAACATAAATTTTTATGTATACCTATAAATAACTATGAGTCAACAAAAATACTTGATATAATTTTATTTATTAATATGGGAAGATCCTCAGAGACAGTGTTGCCTATCGAAATTGTAGGGGAGGGACTTCCCTGGTGGTCCAGTATCTAAGACTCTATGCTTCCAATTCAGGGGGTCAGGGTTTAATCCCTGGTCAAGGAACTAGATCCCACATGCCGCAACTAAAGATCCTGCATGCTGCAGCTAAGACCCAGCACAACCAAATAAATACATAAATAAAAATAGTTTTTTAACTGTAGGGGAAGCAGGCAAATAACCCTGCATCAGGCAGAGAATCGAGGCACCCCTGCACAGGTCTGCAGCAGCACCTGGGAAAGCATAATAGAATTTGATGAAGGTGTTACTGTAGAGCCATGGCAACGCCCAGTGGGAAAGGACTCTTTTGCAAGCATATGTGGGAAACCTCATGATAACTCCCAGAAATAGCTGTGGTCGAACTGGACGAAAGTAGAAGTCCTGCTTCAGTGACTGTGGCACAGAGAATCACTGACATGTAAATGATGCTTGCTATATTTCTGTGTATTCTGCACATGGACAAAGCCTTGGGAAAAGTGGCTCATTTTTTTCCCATAAAGAATAGTTTTCACTAAATAAATATAAATGACATATTTATACACCTTAAGCAAAGTGTTTTCAAGTACTTTAGAAGACTTTTCTTGCTTATAAAGTTATGTTGACATTAATAACAATAATTCAATTTCTTAAGAACTCCCTATATTCCTATATTTTATGCTAGGCATGCAGATAGATGAAAGAAGTAAAAGTTTCATTCCAAGCGGAGCTCATTTTGAAATTATCAGTAAATATGGAGTTACTGGGAATGACTAGTTACAAGGAATTTCACTTGGCATTTAACAAACTTTCATGATGTTCCTACCATGTTTAAGACCTCATATGGTAAGTCTGTAGGTTGAATGAGATCCCTAATTGGGGAGGCAGATAAGACAATTGATTACTGCATTTGTAGGTAACCCTTGATGTTATGATTTCAAAACCAGAACATCTAATGTAAATCAACAATGAGCCACCCTTATAAGAGCAATACAAGTAAGGTCAAATAATTTGCTTCTTGTTCTTCTCTGTTGCTGACACAACCCCCTGTTAAGTTGTTAACCTCCATTATATTCTAGAATAGATCATCCCCTTAGGCAATTCTTTAGGCTAAAAGTATAATTTGGGATTCTTGACTGTGATTGGAGGAGATTCGCTTGCAAAATTTTCAAAATTTGTCAGTGCTTTATATATCTTGCCTACTTAACTAGTGGATCCAATTGAACTACTGACAGGGCAGTGAATGGATCACTCCCAAACATCAGTGACTTCATTTCCCATTGAGTAGCAGCCAAACGGATGAGAAACTGATGACAGCAATAGAGGTATTCCCCAACCTGATAAAGTCACCCCCTTCCCCAATTATTACTTCAGTATCCCAGACCTAAGTTATTGAAACCATTCTTGTTTTGAGAATGGGCATGACCTAATTCTGGCCAATAAGGGAAGTTTGTTCAGGACTTTTTGGAAATGTCCTCACTTTGAACATGTGATGACTATGCAATCCCCATGACCTGGAGAGCCTACCATCAGGAAATCGGTTGTGTAATATTAAATATAACCCTTAGGAGAGGATTCTGTACTAATGCTCACCCCACATACAGCCAAAGAGGACATTGGATAAAAGTGATCATCCCAGAGGATGGAACCAGGGCTCAGTCAGGGCAAGAGAAAGGGTGCAGACTGCCAGTGTGGTTAGCCAAGTCCTCAACTCTCCACATGGCATTGAGAGCCCAGTGTTCCTGTGCAACAGGATGTGATGTGTGTTTGAAACTGCATGTTGTTGCCCAGCCTCTCATTTTCCAACCCTTTAATCAGTTTTCTTCTTCTCTGATTATACTGGGGTACTGGAGGTTAATTATCATCCAGACATAGGCCTCCTGGGGAGCTATAGCTAGAATTGATAAAGATGACAACATAATGCCCAGATTGCTGAACTTGGCATGACTCCTGAGTGAATGTATCCCATGAAAGGGGGTTGTGCATGAAGATGTATGTACTGGATGCCGCAGTGTACCACCCAGACTCCCCTCCATGACCAAGTTACTCTTCCCCGACCAGCTTCCCCAAGTGTTGTCTGTTAGTACCTCACGACCAAGTCCCACCCTAGGGATTGTCCTACCTCTGAATTAGACCTGTCCTTAAGGGGAGCCTACCTCCAACATTACTCACAGGGAGGCAGGGATGGTACAAAGGCCTCAATGTACGACAACTCCCTGCCCACCTCACCCCACAAGCTCTGTTACAATGGTATCACAGTTCAGCTTCTCCCTCTGCCCAGTCCTAATATCACTCAGAGTGGTTGATCCCAAGAGTACTACCAAAAACCTTCCTGCACCAAAATTCCTATCTCAAGACTCTTATTTCCTGGAAATTCAACCTAAGATAATAAATAATGATAATAACATTAGGAAATACTTAGAAGTGACTTATTACACGCACCAGCCACTCTTCAAAGCGTTTTGCATGTTGTAAACTCAATTCTCACAACCCACTGTGGTAGGTGCCATTACTAACTTTGTTTTACAGATGAAACAAAATGAAGCACAGAGAGATTAAGCAAGTTATCCAAGATCACACAGCTGTTAAGTGCCAAAGCTGAGGTCTTCCTATAGACCCCAGCGTTGGCACCTAGTGGTAGGTGCCATCACTAACTTTGTTTTACAGATGAAACAAAATGAAGCACAGAGAGGTTAAGCAAGTTATCCAAGATCACACAGCTGTTAAGTGCCAAAGCTGGGGCCTATGGAAGGCCTAAGGCCCCAGCTTAGGCCTTCCATTTTGAGAATTCTGTGCTGTTAACTGTGTTGCCTCTTACACACTTGGGATAGTG
The DNA here is from genome assembly GCF_002263795.3 of Bos taurus. Lineage (NCBI taxonomy): Eukaryota > Metazoa > Chordata > Mammalia > Artiodactyla > Bovidae > Bos > Bos taurus. Next base: position 25,203,341 of record NC_037351.1, on the reverse strand, counting down.
CTTACCATGTGCTGACCACTTCCACAGCCAGTACCACTGTGGATCAGTTCAAGGCCAAGAAAAATATTGAGTTGTCACAAGAAGCAGCTGCAGTCCAGATAAGTTTGGTGGTGGGCTCACCCACTTTTGGCGATCTCTGGATCATCTCTAGCCGCACTGTCAGTCTCAGAAGGAGCAGTCATCAGCCATATCAAGGACACCAGAGAACAAAGGCTCCTCAGTGCAGACTAAAGACTCCATTGCCTTCTTTAAGCAAAGAATACGACAGCACCAGTGGCTGCTGAGGACAAGAAAAAGACTCAGAGAGAAGCCAAGAACCTGAAAAATCTCAGACAGCCTGGCTCCACATTCAGTGCTGTTCACACTCTACCCATTGTCTCTCAGCAAGGATGCTAGCAAGCCCAGAGAATGTATAAACTCCATCATCCTCCTACTCTGCCCTGCAGTATCAACCAGGTTCTTTCTTTTTGGTTTTTATTTTATATTGGAGTATAGTTGATTAACAATGATGGTTAGTTGCAAGTGTAAAGCAAAGTGATTCAGTTATACCCATACAAGCTTATAAATAAGTTTACTTGTATCATTTTAAAAATTCCACATGTAAGTGATAACATATGATATTTGTTTTTCTCTGTCTGACTTACTTAATTTAGTATGATAATCTCCAGGTCCATCTATGTTGCTGAATATGGCATTATTTCATTCTTTTTTATGGCTGAGAAATATTCCATTGTATATATGTACCACAGGCTTCCTTGGTGGTTCAGTGGTAAAGAATCCACCTGCCAATGCAGAAGATGTAGTTTCGAACCCTGAGTCAGGAATATTCCCTGGAGAAGGAAATGGCATCCCAGTCTAGTATTCTTGGCTGCGGAACCCCATGAACAGAGGGGCCTGGTGGGCTATGGTCCATGAGGTCCCAAAAGAGTCAGACACGATCCTAGTGACTAAACAACAATAACAACATATATGTCCCACATCTTTATCCTTTTATCTGTCAATGGACTTTTAGGTTGCTTCCATTTCCTGGCTATTGTAAAGAGTACTGCAATGAACACTGGGGTGCAGGTATAGTTTTGAATCATGATTTTCTCTGGATATATACCCAGGAATGGGATTGCTGGGTGGTATGCAATCATGTTCTTCAGGAAGGTAACTTTGATGAATCACCATCCTGCTTTCCATGTGCTAGTTCAAGAACTTGGGCCTCACCTCAGCATATGATATTGCCCTGGTCACAAGGGTTATAATAGCAAGAATTAACGTGAAATGTGTTAAGGACGTTAGGAAAGCTTCCTTCAACTCACAGGTGGTGATCTCACCACTTTGCCTAAGTGGGAGGTGGGCATGGAACTGGCAAGATAAAAGGAAATAATGCTGATGGACTTGAATTAGGTCGGCCCAGAAGCCTGCGTTTCCACTGGGCTCGTAGCTACAGAAGCCAGTACGCCCTCCTTGCTGGTAGGTGTGAGTTGAACTGCCTTTGCCTGCAGCTGACAGCAGAGGCGTCTCCAGCCTTCACTCACACTGCCTCTTCTTCAGATCTATCAATGTTCTTATCAGACACATTATTGGGAAACTTTTATTTTTTTATTATTAGAAAAGCATTTATTTTTTATAAAGTATTCTTAATAGTTCAGACTCTTTTGGTTGCAAGTGACAAGAACAAACTTTAGCTATCTTATACAAAAGAAAGAACTTTCTGGACAATCAGGACATGTCCCAGAATCCAAGGACTGAGTCCCCACTGGAATAAATTAAAGCCTGAAGCACTGTAGAGAGTCCAAGTTCTTCCTCATTCTCCATCTCCCATGCTTTTGCCTTTTTCTTATCACTAAAGGCTCTCTATTTTGCAGTCCACGATGAAGAAAATAATGGCACGTAGCTTCAGAATTTTACAACTTACTGCCAATGCAGAGATAAATTGATTCGTTTTTCCTTCCCTCTCTCCCTCCTCCCTCCCTCCCTTCTGCTTCCCTTATCTATATTTTGAAATCTCTCTGCCCGAATTTCGAAATGTGTGCGAAATAGACTTCTCAGCCCAGCTTGGGTCAGGTAGCCATCCTGTACTAACAAACAGTGGCAGGTGGCTGGGAGCGAGGTGTTGAGTGCAAGGTCATTTCTAGGAAAGCGGTTATTCTTGCTAAATTGGAAGGATAGAGTAGGGGGAGGGAACAATAAACGGAAAAAGAAGTTCCCAGTAATATTCCTATGAATAATGAAAGGGAATACAAGGAAATGAAAGCAGTTTTACCAGGGTTATGGGATTATTTATGAAGTCATTCTTTTAAATTCTTTTCTTTAGAATAGAAAACAGAGCAGCAATTAAAACTGAAACTTCATTGTCATCCAGACCCGTGGCTACATTCCAGCTCTACCACTTACAAGCGTCATGGCTATATGCCAGTTATTTAACTTCAAATGGAGGTAATAATACTGGTTTAAGAGTTAAGGGTGAAATGAGTTAACCTGTGTAATGCACTTCACACTTTAACAGCACATGATAAGTGCCTTATTTTTGTTGTTATTCAGTCTCTGAGTTGTGTCCGACTCTTTGCAACCCATGGACTGCAGTGCGCTGGGTTTCCTGTCCTTCACTATCTACCAGAGTTTGCTGAAGCTCATGTCCATTGAGTCAGTGATGCCATCCAACCATCTCATTCTCTGTTGCCCTCTTCTCCTCCTGCCCTCAATCTTTCCTAGCATCAGAGTCTTTTCAAATGAGTTGGCTCTTTGTATCAGGTGGCCAAAGTATTGAGCTTCAGTTTCAGCATCAGTCTTTCCAAATATTCAGGGTTGATTTCCTTTAGGATTGACTGATTTGGTATCCTTGCAGTTCAAGTGACTCTCAAGGGTCTTCTCCAGCACCATAATTCAAAAGCATCAATTCTTCAGTTCTCAGCCTTCTTTATGGTCCAACTCTTGCATCTGTACATGATTACTACAAAAACCATAGCTTTGACAATATGGGCCTTTGTCAGTAAAGTGATATCTCTGCTTTTCAATACATTATTATAGTTTTCCTGACAAGGAGCAAGCAGTCACCGTCCACAGTGATTTTGGAGCCCAAGAAGATAAAAATCTGTCGCTTATAAGTGCCCTATAAGTGGTATCTAATGTTATTTATGAATTCTCTGTAACTGATTAAAATACTGTTTCAACACAAAGGTGGAAAAGGGAGGAGATTTCTGTTGCTTGTCTGAAAACCAAGTCATAACTCACTGGCACTGGGAGAAACGGTCTTTGCTAGGACCTGTGGGTGAGATCACACCTCTACCTTGGAGGTCAGTGGTTGATAAGATATGAAGTCTGCAGCCTTGCCCTGCTGTATGGGAACATTTCCACAGGGGAGTTGACAATAGCAGAAGCATTAGCAGCGTCTCCTTGAGAGCCATCTGGCATCGATTTTTCCACTGTTTCCTGAAGGAGGACTCTCAGAGCCTGAGCGTGAAGGAAACACAGATCCTTCTCTTGCCTTTGCAGCTGCTGACACGGAATCGTCTGACTTTTCTCTATTCACTCTGACACTAAGACAAGCTAGGAAGAAGCCACTGCCCTTCCATAAAGAAGGTCATTATTTCTGAGTTAGGCCAGGGGCACCGTGTTTCAGTTTACAGTTTGTGTGTAGTTTTGATTCCTATAAGTTTTATGTTGAGGATAGAGTTAGCTCATAATTAGTATTAATTTTATATAGTGTGTCTGTGTCTGACTCTTTGCGACCCCATGGACTGTACTGGCCAGGCCCCTCTGTCCATGGAATTCTGCAGGGAAGGATACTGGAGTGGGTTGCCATTCCCTTCTCCAGGGGATCTTCCTAACACTGGGATCGAACCCGGGTCTCCCGCATTGCAGGCAGATTCATTACCACCTGAGCTATGCCACCAGGAAAGCCCTAACCTAAAAATTTTCCATTTAAAGTTTACTTGCCTTTTGTGTCACTGCTACTCTACCATCACTGTTGGTAACTTCAGTTTTTGACTAACCTTTGGCTATTCATTCTCATTTGGCAATAGAGTTCCAGATGATTCTCTGAAGCCAATCTAATACAGCAGTATTTCCATTAAATCTTTTGAGTGTGCTAATGTATTATGGTTAACAGTTGTAAATACAAAGGGTAAATATAAGGCAAACTTAGAGTTGTTTTTTTGACTGGAATCATCTTTGATTAGACTGACATGTAAATTTAAAAATTAATCTAAAAAATCAACAAACCATATTGATGTGTTTCTTTTTAAAGTTAATTTTTATTGGAGTATAGTTAATTTACAATGTTGTGTTAGTTTCTGCTGTACAGCACAGTGAACCAGTTATACATGTATCCACTCTTTTTCAGATTCTATTCCCATACAGGTCAGTTCAGAGTGTTGAGTAGAGTTCTCTGTATAGTAGGTTTTTATTAGTTGTCTATTTTATATATAGTAGTGTGTATATGTCAATCTCAGTCTCCCAATTTATCCCTCCCTCCTCCTTCCCATCTTGGTAACCATAGGTTTGTTTTCTACATCTGTGACCTACTTCTGTTATATAAAAAGGTTCATTTGTACCATTTTTTAAAATTCCACATATAAGCGATATCATATGATTGATGTGTTTCTGATCACAAAATTACTTACTACAAAAAAAACTGCTTACAAGACCCTTGTTGACATTTTAATAGTAACTGGTTTAATATATTGGAAGGGAAGCCAATTTTATATTCAGACCAAGAAAAGAAGTAAATAGGCCAATACAATTCATTAGCGGTATATTTTATACCTACACTACAAAAAATGATGGCACGTACTTAACATTCTCTTAGTATGATCTTTTATACAAATCTTGGATCTTGTGTTTTTAATAAACTTTCCTTTCCCAGTGAAGACATTATGTTGGTAGACTTCTACTGAAGTTGGAGAACTGCTGCACTGTCAGTAATCCCAACTGCAGTCTTAAAATTAATAAACATACTCCAGTGTCCACTGATCCACAGCATTTTTTTTTTCAACAGCCGCTGCTCATCATAAAGGGACACAGAGTGATTCCACCCAGCCAGCACCTCACCTAACTTGGTCAGGCACCAGCTGGGATAAAAGCTCTGTATATTTATTATGGCATCTGGAGAGTTACTTCATAGCGCGTTGTCACCCTGGCCCAAGGGCATGCACCTACTTCCCAGGTGGACTGTGTCTCTCCACACTGTCCCACTTTTCTTATTGCTTGTACAAAAGGTCAGAAGACCAAAAACAGAGGAGGGGAAAGAAGAACACAGACACCGAACACAACGTCTTTATTTCAGCGCTTTCTTATAGGCGGTGGTTGTTTACTTCAACACCTGAGGACACCATGGCTCTTTTGCATGTCGCAACTAACATGGATCTGGATATACTGTCAAAAAATGACACCACAACCCTCACTGCTATGCTATTTTTTTAATTTTATTTTATTTTTAAACTTTACAATATTGTATTAGTTTTGCCAAATATCGAAATGAATCCACCACAGGTAATGGGAACGCGGGTATGCTATTTTTTAAAAGGAGAAAGTGCCTGTTTTTTGAGGCATAGAGCAAGAGCTCTTTCCATTGATTTCCGCAGAAATTTCTGCATAAAATCCATATACTTGCTGTGGGTGCCACTCCAGACCATTGGAATTTAACCTCTCCCTTAATTTCTATGTGTGTATGTTTTTCAACTGACTTACCTTCCAAATTGTGACAGCATAACCCAGGAATGTTATGCACAATGTTTAATGCCAAGTATTGATAGATATGAGCTTTCCTGATAGCTCAGTTGGTAAAGAATCTGCCTGCAATGCAGGAGACCCCGGTTCGATTCCTGGGTTGGGAAGATCCGCTGGAGAAGGGATAGGCTAACCATTTCAGTATACTTGGGCTTTCCTTGTGGCTCAGTGGTAAAGAACCTGCCTGCCAACCCAGGAGACACAGGTTCCATCACTGGGTGGGGAAGATCCCCTGGAGAAGGGAATGGCAACCCACTCCAATATTCTTGCCTGGGAAATTCTATGGAAAGAGGAGCCTAGCAAGCTGCAGTCCATGGGATCACAAAGAGTTGGACGTGGCTTAGCGATTAAACAACAAAGCCTAGAAATAAGTGGTATTTTAGGCCTTTTTGTATGCTTGAGTTTTCCATTTGTATTGAATGAAATGGGAGTAATAAAGTGTACATATGCTTTATTCTAGGGACATCTTTAATACTATAAAATACTTTGAATAACCTATGTTATGCCTTCAAAAAATCAAGTCTACTTGTTTTCACCATATCCTGTATTATTTTCTGGATTTGGGAACCCAGAGTGCTAACCTTTTAACACATTAGAAGAAATAAGCAGCATAAACAGAACAGAGTCAGTCCTACCTCTGTATCTGATGGTATAATGGGGAAAAATGGTACTGTGGACATATGTACTTGTACAGTGGCCAGAAACATAGATTTAGGAGGCTAAACTAGGTGGTGCCAAATTCTGGCTCTGCCACGTGGGGATTGTTCGACTTTGGGCAAATTGCCCTCTTAGTCTAAATTTGTAAAAGGGGATCCGAAAGAAATGTGTCATTGTAAACATTCAACAATACACGCACGTGTGTATAAATGTATATGTATATATAGGAATATGGACTTCCCTGGGGGCCCAGTGGTAAAGAATCCGCCTGCCAATGCAGGAGACACAGCAGACCTTGGTATAATCCCTGAGTCAGGAAGATCCCTTGGAGAAGGAAATGGCTACCTATTTCAGTATTCTTGCCTGGAGAATCCCATGGACAGAGGAGTCTGATGAGCTGAAGTCAGTGGGGTTGCAAAAGAGTCACACACAACTTAAGGACTAAACAACAGCAATGTATATGAATATATACATGACTTTTTGTTTTAATACTAACACACACATTCTTATATGTATCAATGAAAGTGAACGTCCATGGACTATACAGTCCATGGAATTCTCTAGGCCAAAATACTGGAGTGGGTAGCCTTTCCCTTCTCCAGGGGATCTTCCCAACCCAGAGATTGAACGCAGGTCTCCTGCTTTGCAGGCAGATTCTTTACCAGCTGAGCCACAAGGAAAGCCCAAGTATACTGAAATGGTTAGCCTATCCCTTCTCCAGCGGATCTTCCCAACCCAGGAATCGAACCGGGGTCTCCTGCATTGCAGGCAGATTCTTTACCAACTGAGCTATCAGGAAAGCTCATATCTATCAATACTTGGCATTAAACATTGTGCATGATCCACAGTAATCAATAAAATAGTATCTGTTGTTATTTTTATTATCTGCCAGCTTAAAGACTTCCATAGTGGAAGCACATTTATATATACTCATACATAACAGCAAACTATATTTTGCCTTCCCCAGATGAAAAGATATAATTTAGCTATAGTATTGTGTTGGTCAAAACGTTTGTTAGGGTTTTCTGTAACATCTTAAGGAAAAACCAAATGATCTTTTTGGCCAATCCAATATTTGCTTATACCGGAAGCACAGAAAGCAATGACAATTTTTGGAATTAAACCCTGAAGCATTGATATTGTGCTGTGATAAAAGATGGCTAGTTGTGTAGGTAGTAGAAGAACGTCCAACAGTAAACTATTTATATGATGGTTAGTGTTGCACAAAATCACAAAAAGATCTTGTATTTGTGTGCAATTAATCATAGACTACTTTCTTAACAGTGTTTCTATTTTTGTTTTAAACTACTATTTAAATCATTTATTGTCACTTATCTCTTCATCACGTGTGATCTTGCCTCCCAAAATAGATTATGTCACCTGTATTGGGTTGGCCAGTGCTTTCCAGGTACTTAATGACTTAATTTTTCCTTTAAATATGTCCATTTGAAATGCTGAAGAATGCAGTGTGACTGCTTTCACTTCAGTGGAAATCAGTTTACTAACCTGCAAAATGAGAGAACAGGGTCAGATAGCCTCTAGGGTCCTTTCCCACTCTAGGCATACCATGATTTCATGTTCATTGAGGTAGAACACTTCAAATGTGGATTTGTTCCAACTGTTAGCCAGTTGTGCTGCCCACTGAAAATTATAGAAATATTTCACCAAGTTATTCCTGGAGTCAAACAGCATGTTTTGAGGATAGGCCGTAATGTGACTGTGATCACAGAAAATGGCCACGGTTAGAATGGCACGGGGACAGCTGCCCCTAACATGCTACTTGGGAAACCTAGCAACAAACAGCAATGTGATTGCTTAGCAGGAAAACGGAGGACAATATTCCCAGTATGAAAAACCTAATTATGCTGAAACCAGAGCCAAAGATTCGGGTCCTCACCTGGAGGGAACTCATAAGTCTTTCATTCAGCAGAGCTTCATTTTTAATAATGTTGTTCTCCCTTTAAAAGGGGAATAGTATCTATTTTATCATCAAATGACACCAGATTGTGGAGGTGTGCTAACACCATGCAGGATCGCATATCAGATGCTCATATTTCTGTTGAACACTAAGAATCTTTATTACTCTTGATAGGTTTATAGTTAGGATTTGTAAACTGTCTTTGTAAATACAGAGATATGTATGTTTCGGTGCCAAGGTATTAACCAGTGTACTCTCATCCAGTATTGAGGAGGCACAGTCAAGGTGATGAACAGATTATATTAGGGATGCATATAAGTAACTCTCTCCTGGAAACTGACGCCTCTGTTGTTGTCACAGTAACCCGAAGGTTCTACTGCTTGCCCATTATGCGGAACCACATTTCACAAGGAATGAATGGTCCATCGAGCCCTGCATTAGAACCGTTGGGGGACTGTTAAAAACACAGCTTCCATAACTTACTCCTGGTTCCCTGACTTGAAATGTCTTGGAATGAGGCTATTTGAATAAACTCCTCAGGTAATTCTGATGATACATAAAGTTTGAGAACCCTTGACATGGACAGAGTGACTCGTCAAAATCATGGTATGGCCATGTCACTGTTCTACCTAAATTCTTAATTGGCTCCACTAAGGCACAGAAGCAAATGGAAATTTTTTTCACCTGTCAAATACAGCTTTCATGATACCACCTTTGCGTAGGTCTCTGGGTTTTTCTCTCTTTAACATCTGCTGTGTGCTTAAAATTGCAGCAACAAAGGACAGAGCATGCCACTTCTCGCCTTCTTATCTGTGCCCACTAGATTGTCTATCTGGAATGTTCTGTCCATCTTTCTTTCATTTCAGATTCCCTCTATTTGGAATGCTCTTTTAAGTCATCACCAGTAATGCTCTTTCTCTGAATAGATTGGTCTTATATTGAATTATAAATGTAATGTTCTTTTTCTGTCCAACTTAACCTACTTGACCATGACATGCCTTCAGAACACAGGATGAATGTGTGAGTGAGTTTGGCTGCAAGCCACAAAACTCAACTCTGAATAAATGAGTCAAGTGAAAAAGGAAGCATTGGTAAGATGGCTAGGAGATAAAAGGGAGGTTTGTCCACTACACTTAGGAAGGACAGACACCAGAGAGGCTGCAGATCCCAGTCACAGGAACTCCTGCTCAGGCCAAGAGAGGGCACTGAGGGCTGCAAAGTAGACACATGACTGGTGGCCCCACCAAAGTCACATGAGATGAAGAAAAGTCAGTTCCTCCAAAGGAAGAGGATGTGGTACTGTCACTGAACGAGGTGAGGAGATGCTTGACAGACAAAAACAGTAGCTCCCACTCCACTGAGTCTTGCTCCTGATTGTGTCCTCAGTGTCTCGTGAGGACCTAGACACATGGTAGACTCTCCTTGGATGTTTGCTGGATAAATGAAGCCGGAGACAACTAACATTTATTCACAGTACCTTCCAGGCAATGAGCAAGAGTTTCAATTGAATTCCACCTCTCAGAACAGTTCTACAAGTAAACATTATCTGTGTTTTCCAGATGAGGAAACGAAAACCAAAGAAGTGACTTGCCAAGATCACTCAGTTAGCAAGAGAAAAATCTAGGATCTTGAACATGTCCTGTACTGCCTTCCCCTGCTGCTGCTGCTGCTGCTAAGTCACTTCAGTCATGTCTGACTCTGTGTGACCCCAGAGGCGGCAGCCCACCAGGCTCCCCAATCCCTGGGATTCTCCAGGCAAGAACACTGGAGTGGGTTGCCATTTCCTTCTCCAATGCATGAAAGTGAAAAGTGAAAGTGAAGTCGCTCAGTCGTGTCTGACTCCTAGCGACCCCATGGACTGCAGCCTACCAGGCTCCTCTGTCCATGGGATTTGCCAGGCGAGAGTACTAGAGTGGGTTGCCATTGCCTTCTCCACCTTCCCCTAGTGAGAAATATATAATGCTTTTTCTCCATAAGAAGTATTAAGGACCATGCCTTGTCCCAGTAATATCCTTGTGTAGTTAACAGTGTCTTAAAGATGCCTTCATGTTATCCTGCGGAACACCAGTATGGTATAGTGGTTAAGTTCATAGGTACTGAGAGTCAGATTTCCTGGATTGGACTCTATGCTCTGCTTTTTGCCATCAGTGTGATCTGATGCAAGTTTTTAGCCTTTTGTACCTCTATTTCTGCAGAAAATCAGGATGATAAAATAAGTCACCTATGTTGTTGTGTTATTATGAAGATTAAATTAGGTAACATACACAAATCACTTAGATTAATACCTGATACATAGTTATAGGCTAAAAAATTTTGCTTTGTCTCCTTATTACTGCATTGCCTTCCACAGTATGTATGTATCATAATATTCCATCATTCCCCATGGAAATTTTGTGCCTGCATCTTTTGATATTATGGACAATGCTTCAGGGAACATTCCTGTTTGTGCTTTCTTGTGCACATTTGTCCACATGTTGGTTCAAGGATTTGAATTGTTGAGTTTAAGGATATTTGTATGTTAAAATGATTAATTTTTACCTATTGCAGTTCAATATATCAAAACAATAGATCATGCAGTAAAATTATCTCTTCCCACTCCAATTCCTCAGTAATTAGTTCCCTCTCTCAAGGCATCCACACTTATTCACTTCTTGTGTATATTTTTAAAAAATCGATATGTTTATATCAGTCCACATATGTGTGCATATGTATGTGTGTGTGTGTATGCCTAAAGACATTTGAAATAGATAAATGATAGTATTCAGTACATATAATGGTGCTCCTAAAGTCTTTTTCACACAGTAATACATGTTGGAGTGCTTCCTTTGAGGAGCGTTATAGAAGTGCTTTTCCTTCTATTTTTCTTTTCTTTTTTGGTCACAGCATGCTACTTGTAGGATCTTAGTTCCCCAACCAAGGATTGGTCATCACAGTGAAAGCACCAAGTCCTAACCTCTGGACCACCAGGGAAGTCCTGTTGTTGTTCTTCAATGACTGCATAGTATTCCATTGTAAAATGTACGATAGTGTATTTACTCATCATTTATTGGTGAACTTTCAAAGTATTTCCTGTATTTTGCTATTACAAATAATACTGTAATAAACATCCATGTCATTTCACCTACATGCATTTTTTAAATTAAGTACTGCAAGCAGGCCTAAAAATAGCAAGCTCCACATTTTTAAATGTTGTTTTATCTGTTTGTTAATTGTTAAGTAAATGTACCATACTTTCTGAAAATATTTTCCTATTATGGACATTTATGTTTCTAAGTTTTTGGTACTAACAACAAACTGCAAAGAATATATACATGTCACACACTGCTGTGTTTAAAGTGGATAACCAACAAGGACCTACCATATAGTACAGGGATCTCTGTTCAGTGTTAGGTGGCAGCTTGGATGGGAGAGGAGTTTGGAAGAGAATGGATACATGTATATGTATGGTTGAGTCCCTTTGCTGTCCACCTAAAACTATCACAACAACATTGTTAATTGCCTATACTCCAATATCAAATAAATAAAATCTATAACAAAAATTTTACCAAAAAAATGAGTATAGACATGTCTTTCTCATATCAACACCACTTGAAATTGTAAGTTCATTTCTTTTCATCACTCCTACAAAAAAATAGATAAGTAAATCATGTATTTTTCCTGGCAATTGTATTCTCATTTTAGGTTTACTAAAAGATTCTCAGACTTCTTGATACCAGAGATGTTGATTATAGGGCTGTCAAATTTCTTTTTACTAATGTATGCTTCTGATCCCTTTCAGGGCCTAGAGTCTAGATTATAAATTTATTCTCTGCCTAATTCCATCATCATCATTACTGTCCATTTTATCTTTATTAAGAACCTTGTAAATAGTGTCAGCTGTTTAATTGTCATCTATCCTCCCAGGTCCCAGTTTCCTGCCTTAATTTATCTGATGTTTGTCTTATTCTTTTCTAAGATTCTCAGTGTTTCTCATCTCTACATAAGTGCCTTAGTGAAAAGCACAAATAAAAGATCTAGGATTAAAATATTAATCTGCCACATAATTTCTGCGTACCCTTTGCTAAGTTAAATTCTAAGAGCCTATAAAATGGGAACAAATAATATCTACCTTGTGATATTAGTATTGAATTACAGTCACCAAACTAAGATGTAAGGTTTGAATTAGAGGGAGTTGAAAGTAGTGTGTGTTGGTAGAAAGTGTTCAAACAGAGCAAAAAGTCATGTATAAAGTCCCTGAGATCAGAAACAGCTTTCTGACCATCCCAGTCAAGGAACGGAAAGAAGTACAGAAATTTAGGACCATACAGAATAAGGGAGAGAGTGAAAGGAGATGGGAGCCAAAATGGTTATTTTGGGAGGCCCTATTGTGGGCCGACCCAATTTCTTCATCTTCTTTCCTGATAAGGATCCCCTAACTGTATTGCTCAGATAACTGAAGTGCCAAGCCCTATGGAGTATATTATGAGTTTAAGCCAGTTAGAATACCCTCATGGTCCTCTGCTAGTGACTGGTTTAAGAATGGTCATGGGGCCCAGTTTGAACCAATAAGATATAAGGGGAAGTCTACAGAAGGCACCTGGGAAATGTTTTCTTCCCACTTAAAAGGAGAAGGAGCTAGAAGAAGGAAACTCTATCTTTCCTTTCTGTTTTTAGAGATTGTTGTGTGTAGATGCGGTTATTGGAGCACTTCCTGCCATCTTTCAGCATGAGGAAGACACTACTGACACGGGATGGCAAAGGGCTGAGACCTTGAAGACATCTTTCAACTGCTGAGCCAGCTCTGGAACTGCTTTTCTGTGGACTGATTTACATATTAGATAATAAATATCTTTATTGATTAAGGCGCCTTCTGTTGAATTTCTATTCCCTGTTGCAGAGGTATTCTACTGATTATAGTTACTGAAGGAGTAAGATCATGGAGAGCTTTGAAGATCATGCTAAGGATTTGAAATGTAATCCTAAGGGTTATGGAGAGCCATATAAGTCTTTTGAGCATGGGGTGACGTAAGATACTTGCTTTCCAGAAGGTCGCTTTAATTGCGATGTGGATAAGAGATTGGACAGTGGCAATAGGGGATGCAGGTGGATCCACTTCTCCAGGGGATCCCAGCCCAGGGATCGAACCCAAGTCTCTTGTATCACAGGCGGATTCTTTACCATCTGAGCCATCAGGGAAGCCCGGAACATATAGCGACTACTGCATCAGGTCACACAAGAGAATACAATGATTTAAAGTAGGTGGTGACTGGCCATGGGAATAGAGAAAAAAAGGAAACAATTCAATAACTATTGAGAGATTTACTGGAAGCAGAATCATGATTGGGATTGATTCAATGTAAATGAAGAAGAGGAAGCAATTAAAGGTGGCTCCCAGGTATCTGGACTGAGCTACTAGGTAGATTGTGGTGCCATTTACTAAGAGAGGAATAAACAGCTGGAGGTGAGTGCGTTACTGTCCACATTGAGCTGAAGCTGTCTGAAGCAATGGGCTGATTATGTCGCATAAGCAGTTGGACATATAAGTGCCTAGAGTAAAGATAAAGACTTTGCCACCTAGATGGTAGCAGAATGGATGTGATTTTTTAGATTCTTTTTTTTTTTTTAAACTTTACATAATTATATTAGTTTTGCCAAATATGATCAGAAGGGGGAAGATCCCAAGACAGAATCCTACCATCTCCAGCACTTAGGTTTTCCATGGAGCAGGGGAGGCCAGAGAAGACTGAGAGAGAACAGCCAGAAAGAGAGAAGAAAGCCAAAACATGTTTCTCCAAGGAGGCGGAAGCCAACACTGACAAATATGGGTGAGAGGTGAAGCAAGAAAGGGACTAAAATGAGCCACATAAAGGCTACCCACTGGTGACCTTGGTAATGAAGTAGTTTTCAGACAGATGACGGTAGAGCGGCAGTCAGTTCAGAACCCAGGTTGAACTGCATTAGGAGGTAACTAAGAAACAAAGACATAAAAAAGCAGAGAATCTGGTCAACAAGACAGGACAGGAGCTGAGGGGCATGTGGGAATCAAAGGAGGGTTTTTTTCTTTTACAGAAAACAATAGTTATCTTTCCTTCACTCCTGTATCCATTTTCTCAGCAAGCCCTTTTAGGTTTCTGTCAAAATATATCCCAAACCTGTCCATCTCTCACCTACTACCCAGAGAAGCCCCTGGTTCTGCCACTATTATCCTCACTTGGACTCATTCAGTAGCCTCCTAACTGGTTTCTCTGCTTCCGTTCTTATTTTGCTTTTGTCTTTTCCAAACCACACAGGAGTCAGAGTACTCAAACGTGGCACCTGGAATAAAACCCAGATTCTCGGTCCTGGCCTGAAAGATTGAGTATGATTAGGCCTGACTCCCATCTCATCTCATCCTGTTTACACTCCTAGCCCCCCATACTCCAGCTCCACACCCTTCTTTCTGGGGGGGTTGTTGTTGTTCTTGCCTGGTTCACCATTCCCAGAGCTTAGCAAATTTCTCCCTAAATCTTGGAGTGTTTGACTCCTTTTCATTATTCCTGACTCTACTCAAATATCACCGAAACCAAAAAGTCTTCCCTGACCTTATGCTCACTGCCCCAATCTTCATTCCCAGTTCTATCTTCCTCTTGACTCTTATTATCTGAAATGAACAAGTTCATTTATTTATTTGTTGATTCCTTATATCGTCTCATTAAAAGTAAAATATGGGCAAAACTGGATGAAGTGTATAAGATTATTGTTTATTATTGTATGTGTGTATTGCATATGCATACTATGTATTACTATGGATTCTCTTTTAATAATAAGAATATGAATCTATAATTGTTGCTGTTGCGTGGGTGCTTAGTTGTGTCCGACTCTTTGCAATCCTATGCACTGTAGCTCACCTGGCTTCTCTGTCCATGGGATTTTTCCAGCCAAGAATACTGGAGTGGGTTGCTATTTCCTACTCCAGGGGATCTTCCCGACCCAGGGATGGAACCCGGCATCTCTTGCCTCTCCTACATTGGCAGGAGGATTCTTTAGCAAATGCGCCACCTGGGAAGCCCTGAATCTATGATTATCTTCCCCCAGAATGTTTTTTAAGTAAGTTCTGTGAGAACTGGGATTTTTGTTTGCTTGTTGGAAACTGTGTCCCCATCACCAAAACGGAGTCTGTCACGCAGTGGGCACTGAATAGGTTTTATTAAATGCGTGAATTAATAACTGATGTATTTGTTCATAAATATTCAAAAGAGGATGGAGAGGGAGTACAAACAACAGCAGGCGATCCTAAAGTGAGGAAACTGGGCGGGGAGCGGGCAGCAGAGGTTGGGGAGGAGGGGCGGTTGCGGTGTTGGGGGAGGGGACGCTCCTAGAATTTAGCGCTGGAATCCCTTTCCTAGAGTTGGGACTCAATTCAGCTCCAAGAACTCTTCCCACTACTGCTTGCTACCTCTCCATTTATGGAGTGTTGATTAGATGACGGAAGTAGTGATTAGCACTGTCTTAGGACACGCTCGTAGATCCTCTCTGTGACTACAGCAGTAATCATCACATTGCAAGACCGAGAGGACCATCACCTTACAAGTGGGTGTTCTCCGATTGCGTTCAGGCAAGACCACGCCCGCACTTTCATACACTCGCTCTAGTGGTTCGGAAGGAGGAGTCGTGCGATTGCCGCCGCTGTTCACCGCCAGCCCAGGTCCTCGGCTCTGCAGTTGAGGTGTCAGATTTCAATCCTCCAGGGCCGGGGGACGGCTGGCGTGCACCGTGCGCCCCGCCGCCGCCGCCTCCCAGCCTACACTCGGGCAGCGAGTGGAGGGAGGTTCACTCCGAACGCGGCCGCGCACTCGGCCTGCCCTAGACCCAGGCTGGGCGCCGCGACCGAGGCTGCTCCTCGGCTGCGCAGGCTGTGCGCGCGGGGAGGCGGCGATCGCAGCTGGGCCGGGACTTCCTTCCTCCACCGCAGGACAACAAAACAAGCCGGCCGCAGGCACCGAGCTCTTGGCGACCGTCTGGGGCAGGAGGCGCAGGGATGGGCTCCGTGCTGAGCAGCGATAGCGGGAAATCCGCGCCCGCCTCGGCCACCCCGCGGGCCTTGGAGCGCCGGGGGGACCCCGAGCTGCCCGTCACGTCTTTCGACTGTTCTGTGTGCCTGGAGGTGTTGCACCACCCTGTTCGGACCCGCTGTGGCCACGTGTAAGTGCCAGGGGAGCTGGGTTTGCGCGCCCACCCCGCCCTGGGTCGGGGGTGGCGGTGGGTGGGTGATGCTAGAGGAGCAGTGAGGATGGGGAATTGAGATGACAGCACTTGGAGGAGACTGATTCGAGGAGAGACCTGGACCCGTCGAGGGCGGACCACTGGGAAAGTGCCCAGTCGGAAAGTGACACAGGATTTCAGGGAGGGGAGAAACACCAACCGGCGGGTCTTGCAGCGCCCCCGAGAGACACCTCCTCCGGCAGCCCAGGTGCACAGCCCCCGGGATGCGGATCCAGGGCTGGCGAGCAGAGGAGGGTGCGCAGGGCTGGAGGAGCGGCACGCGCCGGGACCCCAGGCGGGGGCTCGGCTGATCGCAGTGGCCGCTCCCCTCGGTTAATCGTGCGGCGCTTCCCTCTCCGCCGGGAGCCGGGGTTGGTTTTGTTTTGCTCGCTCTGTGCACGTGTGGTCCAGAACGCCTGCCGAGGCTGGTCTGTTGAGCAGGCAAGGATCTGTGCAAAGTGTCAGGTCTCTCAAAGAACCGTCAGATTGGATCGTCCAAGTGACTTTCTGTGGCCTTTAGAGTTTAACCAGCCGCCAGGGTGGGGTCTGGGGCTTGAATATTACCCCCAAGCCTGTGAATGCAGCCTTTTAAAGCCCAGTCACTCGAGTGACGGAGGTTGCTGACTACCTGCGTTGCGCACCGCCCCTTCACACGGTAGGAAGTAGGGATAAAAATAACTGTCTTAAAAACCACATACACGCTTTGTAACGAAAACGCTCTGGGAGCGCACAGCTGTGGTCGTTTCTAGGAAGAGTTTAAAAACAAAATCCCTGTATAAAATTGGCACCTCCTTAACGTGTGCCCGAGTAACTAGTAGTTGGGGGTTGGGTCTGTGAGTTTGTGTTCTGTTCGTTTAAAAAGCTTTCTTCCGGTGGATGCATTGGGTTTGTGACTGGGCGTGTGGGTAAGATTGGCCGGGGGCGGGCGGGGCAGGAGATTTCATAGAGCCTGAGTGAAAACCCATTTAATGTCTTCTTTGGATCACCGACTAGTTTGATGAAGCTCCGAGGCAGTAAGTGCTTTTTTGGCTTACCGGGGAAAAAAGAAGTGTCATAAATTATGAATGCAAGTGCACAAAACGTCTTTAAAAGGACTTAGATGGTCCTTGACACCTATAGCCTAGCATCTGAGAAACAGTTTTCAACTCCGAAAAGCCCAGCAGAGAGCCAGGAGAAAAATCTGCCCTCCACACAATGTTCAAAGCAAGAGTGCCCCTGGGCATTATTTTGTGGCTGTATTTTCAGGGTCTGTCGTTTCAGCTTTGTACTTTAAATTCAAGGCTAATTTACCTCCTGTCTGATACCTGATGTAGTTTCCTGGCCGTCCACATTGACATAATTCCCCCGAGGTCAAGATAGAAGCCAAGATGTTATTGTGTCCTGTATGAAATATATTGATTAGTTCAGAGCAGTAATAACCCTCAGGATAATTACATTTAGTCTGTATAGCTCAGCGGTAAAGAACCTGCCTGCCAATGCAGAAAACCTTAGAGACGCGGGTTCGATCCCTAGTCTGTACCATAGTTAAAGCTTTTCGGTTGCTGGGAACACACACCGTGGACACCGAGTCTGGACGACTTTCTTTTGTAGGACTGAACGGGGCAGCATTGCTATTGGAGATTGTTATCTGATGGTTTCCCCTAGTTCGGATTTTTGAATGCTGCAGCTTAGTATGTGCAGTGTTTTGCTTCTGCTAAAGGGTAATAAAAACTTGTGAAATGTTAAATCCTGTATTTAATCTTTTTCTTTGTTAAAGTGAATAGGAAACCAGCAACTGGAAAAAAAAAAAAAAGCCATGAAGTAGCACAAGGGCTGGACAAATCGCCTTCCCTCACTTTATTGTTCTTTGTTTTGACAAAGCTATGTCCATTGTTCTGGCTGTGGGCGCAATTTCCATATTCCTACTTGTGGCAAATGTACTTGGGCCTCTTCCACTTTGTCAGTGTTAACTAGAGTCCCTTCTGCTCTGGAGATGGTGAGTCCGCCTAACGCCATTTGTACTTCCTAAATGAATTACTCTCTTCCATTGAACTTAAATTGGAAAATGAGGAAATGAAATGAAACTGCTATATTATCCCAGACTTAAGCTAATTTCCAAACTTATTAAACTAGGTTGTTTATGCTAATTTCGGTTTATAAACCAGTTTCAAGTTGAGCAAATATAATATGGCAACAATGCCTTGAATGAATATGTATGTATCTACTGTGATGGAGTAAAAGAGTGAGCTTGATAGAAAGCAGAATTTGAAGGTCTATCTGCCAGTAAACAGCTGTGTAATCAGCACTCTGCTTAATCTTTTTGAATCTCAGTTTCTTCGTTTGTAAAATGAGGTGAGTCATGAAATTTCTACGAGTATTAAAAATGTAAAAGTAGCCCATAATACTCAAAACATAGTTGGTTTTTTTAATTGGAGTATAGTTGATTTACAATGTTGTGTTAGTTTCAGGTGTCAAAACATAGTTTCTGTTTCCCTCAAAGTCATTCCATAAAGCAAGCAAAAACCCAGTTATGGGTTTTCTCATCTCCGGATTTCTTTCGGAATCAAACTGGGCCACAAGAAGATAAATCTGTGACGTTTCCAAGATGTCCCAGATAGTCTTACTCTTAGCTTACTTCTTTCTTCCTTTGGTGGGCTTTAAGAAGTTCCATTTTAATGTTCTGACGCCATTTGTATGGCCCTATCAGTTGTAAAAATAGATTTGGAGGCTGAGACTTCCTACCTCTGCCTCATCTTCTGCTGTCAGTGAGCTGGGGAAAGAGATGAGTGGAAACTGTATATGTGAAACTAAAAGGGAATCTGATTTAACATTTAAAAGAAATATTCAGAGAAATTTGATATGGTAGATACAGAGGGAGACAAAAGTGGAAGATAGATGAAGGGGGCTCAGGAGGAAGTTAATGACCTCATGATTAGGCCTGTTGAATGTATAGTAGTCTCATAGGCAGACATCTAAAAAGTGTCCTGGGACTTCCCTGGTGGTCCAGTGGCTAAGACTCCGAGCTCCCAAAGCAAGGGATCCAAGTTCGATCCCTGGTAGGGGAACTAATACCCCAACTAAGAGTTTGCATGCTGTAAATTTAAGATTTTGTATGCTGTAACTAAGACCTGGTGCAGGCAAATAAGTAAATAAATACAAGATGCTTTTGAACTGTGGTGTTGGAGAATACTTGAGATTTCCTTGGACTGCAAGGAGATCAAACCAGTCCATCCTAAAGGAAATAAGTCCTCAATATCCATTGGAAGGACTGATGCTGAATACTGAAGCTCCAGTAGTTTGGCCACCTGATGTGAAGAACCGACTCATTGGAAAAGACCCTAATGCTGGGAAAGATTGAGGGCAGGGAGATAAGGGGGCGACGGAGGATGAGATGGTTGGATGGCATCAGCAACTCAATGGACATGAATTAGAGCAAACTATCCAGGAGATAGCGGAGGACAGAGGAGCCTGTCAACAATGGTGTCGAAAAGAGTCGGACATGACTGAGTGACTAAGCATAGCACGCAGCACAGCATAATTGATATGTAACATTAGTTTCAGGTATATAACATGATGATTTGATTTTTGTAAATACTGCAAATTGATCACCACACAAAGTCTAACATCTGTCAGAATATATGCTTAACAAAATTTGTCTTTCTCATGATGATTAACTTTTAAGATCTACTCTCTTGGTATCTTTCAGCAATCCAGCATCATTAACTATAGTCACCATGTTCTATATTCTCTCCTATGACTTACTTATTTTGTAGCTCAAAGTTTGTACCTTTTAGACTTCCCTGATCATCCAGAGTTTAAGACTTGGCGCTTTCACTGCAGGAGGTACCCATTGGATCCCTGGTCGGATAACTAAGACCCCACATGCTGCAGAGCAACTAAAAGCCTGTCCAGGGCAACTCCTGAGCCTGTGCGCCCCAACTAGAGAATCCATGTGCCACGACAAAGATCCCACATGCCGGCAACTATGACTCCATGTGGCCAAAGAAATAAATATTTTTTTAAATCACTAAAAATTATTTTAGAAAAGAAGTATTTTTCAGGGAAGAGGGACCCACGTATTCCATGCTGCTTTAAAAGGCAAGTGCATGAAGGCTGGGAATTGACCACTGGGTTTACTAAATGTGGAGGCTATGGGTGGCCTTGTGAAGAGTAGTTTAAGTGGGATGTGGGCTCCAAAACTAATTGGAGTGGGTTCTCAAGGGATCAGAGAAGCAAGTGAGAGATGGGGAGTATCAAAAGCCCTTTCATGGAGTTGGGAGGCAAAGGGAGGAGAGGGATTGGAGCAATCACTGGAAAAAGATGGGGGATCAAGAACATCTTCTTTTAAAAAAAATAATGGAATGTTTTGTCTGCTGATGGAAATGAACCAATAGTGAGGGAAATTTTGATTCACAGTAGAGAAGAGAGAATTGCAGAGCTATGATTTTCAATGGGGGAGCTGGCTTTAGGTAGAGGAATGGACAGTTCATCAGTATAAGAGGATGTAGAATATTAAATGGGCACAGATACAGGTGGTTAAATTGAAGTGCTGGGAGGTCGTGGAAGTTTTCCATGTGATTGCAGATTATCACTGATGTAATATTTGACCTGTGATTTGATTTTTTTTAATTGAACTGTAGTTGCTGTACAATATTCTGTGTTACAGATGTATGATATAGTCATTCATAATTTTTAAAGGACACTTCATGGGAAATAGATGGGGAAACAGTGGAAACAGTGTCAAACTTTATTTTTTTGGGCTCCAAAATCACTGCAGATGGTGACTGCAGCCATGAAATTAAAAGACGCTTACTCTTTGGAAGAAAAGTTATGACCAACATAGATAGCATATTGAAAAGCAGAGACTTTATTTTGC
This sequence comes from Bos taurus, assembly GCF_002263795.3. Taxonomy (NCBI): domain Eukaryota; kingdom Metazoa; phylum Chordata; class Mammalia; order Artiodactyla; family Bovidae; genus Bos; species Bos taurus. The sequence continues at coordinate 25,181,973 of NC_037351.1, read as the reverse complement.
CAACAGAGGTCCGTCTAGTCAAGGCTATGGTTTTTCCAGTGGTCATGTATGGATATGAGAGTTGGACCGTGAAGAAGGCTGAGTGCTGAAGAATTGATGCTTTTGAACTGTGGTGTTGGAGAAGACTCTTGAGAGTCCCTTGGACTGCAAGGAGATCCAACCAGTCCATTCTGAAGGAGATCAGCCCTGGGATTTCTTTGGAAGGAATGATGCTAAAGCTGAAACTCCAGTACTTTGGCCACCTCATGTGAAGAGTTGACTCATTGGAAAAGTCTCTGATGCTGGGAGGGATTGGGGGCAGGAGGAGAAGGGGATGACAGAGGATGAGATGGCTGGATGGCATCACTGACTCGATGGACGTGAGTCTGAGTGAACTCCGGGAGTTGGTGATGGACAGGGAGGCCTGGCGTGCTGGGATTCATGGGGTCACAAAGAGTCGGACACGACTGAGCGACTGAACTGAACTGAACTGATACTCCATTTATAGTTATTATAAAATATTGGCTATATGCCCCATGTTGTATAGTACATCTTTATTCTCTAGCTGTAACTTTTAGGTTCCAGATGTAAGCTGTATCATACAGTATTTGTCTTCCTCTGACTGATTTCACTTAGCATAATGCCCTCTAAGTCCACCCATGGTGCTATAAATGTTCCTTTCTTTTTTATGGCTGAGTAGTATTTCATTCCGGAGAAGACAATGGCACCCCACTCCAGTACTCTTGCCTGGAAAATCCCATGGGTGGAGGAACCTGGTGGGCTGCAGTCCATGGGGTTGCACAGAGTCGGACACGACTGAAGCAACTTAGCAGTATTTCATTCATCTTCTACATCCATTCATCTATTGATGAACACTTAGTTTGCTTCCATATCTTAACTATTGTAGATAATGCTGATATGAACATTGGCGTTGTATGTGTCTTTTTGAATTTGTGTTTTCATTTTTTTCAGATATATACCCAAGAGTGGAATTACTAGATCGTATGGTAACTCTATTTTTAATTTTTTGAGAAGCTTCCCTACTGTTTTCCACAGTGCCTGCACCAATCTACATTCCCACCAACAGTGTATGAGGCTTCCTTTTTCTCCACATCCTCACCAACATTTGTTATTTGTGCTTTTTGGTGATGCCATTGTGAAAGGTGTGAGGTGATAGCATGATTTTCATCTGCATTTCCCTGATGTTCAAGCAATCTTGAGCATCCTTTCATGTGCTTCTTGACCTGTGATTTGATTTTAAGATGAAACTTTGCAGTTTAAACATGAGCCTTTTAAGGCCCCTGATGCTAAAACAAATGTGTATAGAATGCCTCCTCCTTCTAATGTACTTGGGTAAGTAAGCATCACTCAAAATATGATGATTGGGAATGCTCTGGCAACCAGTGGTTAAGACTCTGTGCTTCCAATGCAAAGGCCTTGGGTTTGATCCCTGGTTGGGGAACTAAGATCCCATATGCTGAGCAAAGTGACCAAAAAAAGTGAGGGTCGGGGGGGTAGAATTTGATGATTGGAGTCCTGTACCATCTAGACCCATAACTCTTGAGAGCCGTTGTTCTAATAAAGTAATGCCACTTTCTACATTGCCACTGCTTTAAGTTCCCAAGCTTAGCAAATGTTAAGTATTTTGAATTAATGAGTGACTCTAAGACAAAATTCAAATACTTCTGTGAGCACCACTTTGGACAACCACTTCATAGTGCCAGCCAACTGATGCTATGGAGTTTGAGTCATAGATAGGAGTCCCATGATAGTTATTGAACTCCCTTGCTTTTATAGGTTTATTCGTTTGTGCCTATATTACTGAGAATTTTAGAAAGATGTGATTAAGCTGGCCTGAAATTTACCTCATTTGATGGTTGGGCTGCATGGTGTTTACCTAGCAACATTAGTGTTGTCATAGGCATGATAAATATTAGTGATCTATTAAATTACACATTTTCCAACAAACAGAACTTAAATAATGATGCAGATTGAGTTTTTATGCTGCACGAGATTCTCCATAGAATGTGACCACTGGTCCTGGGTTTTGATCCCTGGGTCAGGAAGATTCCCTGGAGAAGGGAATGGCTACCCACTCCAGTATTCTTGCCTGGAGAATTCCATGGACAGTGGATCCTGGTGGGCTACAGTCCACGGGGTCACAAAGAGTCGGACACGACTGAGTGAATAACACTGGTCCTAGGACCGGCAGCACTACAGAATCTCAGCCCCCAGCTCAGGTCTGCTGAATCTCAATCTGCATTTTCACAAGAGGCCCACGTGATTTTTATCCATTTTCGAGTTTGAGAAGTTCAGCCCCAAATAATCCTATTTAACTGACAGTAAGATGCAACAAGTTGAGGACAGTGTTTGAGCATTATAGAGAGGCACCCCTCTAAGATTGTAGGTGAAAGGAAGTAAAATTTTCCTTAGGGGGGTTAAATATAAAAATCAACACATAATGGAGTGTAGATTCAATGTTCTGAAGGCAGTCAATTTTTGGAGGCTAAATGATTTCCAGGATGGAGTAACCTCATTGACTACATAAAAACATTGAAGGTAATTTCAAGGGACAGTGGCTGGGGGCCTGTGCTCTGAGAAGAACAGCACTTGGGCCTGTCCAGGCTGATCCATTCATCAGTGGTAGAAGGGAGACTGGTTGTGTGTGTGTTTATTGCCTTATATTGGAGTTGTTGTTTAGTTGCTAAGTCATGTCCAACTCTTTTGTGACCCCATGGACTATAGCCCACTGGGCTCCTCTGTCCATGGGATTTCCCAGGCAAGAATACTAGAGTGGGTTGCCATTTCCTTCTCCAGGGGATTTTCCTGATCTAGGGATCAACCCACATCTGCATTGGCAGGCAGATTGTTTTCCACTGAGCCACCAGGGAAGCCTTCATCCTCCCTTTGAATAACAATAGAAACTCCCCTTATTCTATTTATATGTTCCCCAAGGGACCGAAGATTTTTTGTTCAGCTTCATATTGGCCTTCCCACAGTGAAGCACCCCAGTGCTGAGAGCATAAAGAAAATGTTAGACCAACCACATGTTGCCAAGGGCTTCTTCCAAAACTGCATTTGGGGATCACCTCTGGCCCCTTATTCTGCCTGTCTAGCCCTGGGCCCCATGGAGTCCCTAACGCATCCTTGCTTCTACTAAGGGTGCAGTTTTCGCTCCTAAGACAGTGGACATAACTTTAATTACCCAAGGTCCTCAGCAACCCTTTCCCCATTTTCCTCCAATACTTTGCCAACTTTTCTGTTGTTTGAGTTTTATTGCTAATCACTTAAATTAGAGAAACAGATTAGCAAAGGAGTTAATAAAATATATAATGGGGGTGGGTTGATTAAGTTTCCAGCTGGTTTTAAAGTTCTTAGAGTCATGATTGATGTCATCAGGAGCTGCAAGCTCAACAGAGGGGAGGCAAGTGGTGTGAGTGAGAGAGGAGGGTGGACGCCTACAGGAACAGGCACCAACCCATGTGGCCACTTGGGATCCGAGTCCAGAGCTGCAGGAGACTTAGCTTTTCAAGAGAAGCCAGAACTTTGATTTCATGTGTGAAATCTGATTTTAAAGCAATGACAACTTGGGACTTCCCTGGCGGTCCAGTGGTTAAACTCCATGCTTCTGCTGCAGGAGGCACAGGTCCCATCCTTGATCCAGGAACTAAGATCCCATGTGCCGCAAGGGGTGGCAAAAAAAAAGAGAGAGAGAGAGAGAGAGAAGCAATGACAACTCATTCAGAATTTTTGAAAACATTAACTCAACCTTTAAAAAAGGGCTGTTGACATCCATCCTCAGCTTTCACCTACATTCTCCTCATTCTGATCATGTCTGTCGTGAGTCATCATAGTCTTATGGAGGAGGAGGACAGACGTGGAAATTCCTTACTTCCTGGGGCTTGTGTTCATTTTCACTTCATGGGTTTTCCCAGAAGGGGTAAAATAGTTATTAGCGAGAACATTGGCCCCTTCCCTGAAAATTCTCCTTGGGTGCATTCCTCATAACCAATTCAGTTGTTTCAATCTGCTGACCATTTACTGAGTAGCTACTACTCAGTGCCTGGGGCTGTGTGGGAGGGACACTTACAGGACTCTGAATGGTTCTATGCAGTGTGTATTTTTGTGGTTTTCATGCAGTGTTATTACTGAGGCATTTTTTGTTTTGTGGGGTTCTGTTTTTCAGCTTTATTGAGGTAATACAGTACATAATTGTATACAATTTTATAACCACCACGTCAAACAAGATCTAGGACAGTTAGTTCCTTTACCTTAAAACTTCCCTCGAACAGGTACACACTGCTATATATAAAATAGACAAACCACAAGGATCTACAGTATGACAAGGAACAGTATTCAGTATCTTGTAATATAATGGAAAAGAATCTGAAAAAGAATATATATATATATTAATATATAAATATATAGGTATGACTGAATCACTTTGCTGTACACCTGAAGCTAACACAGCAATGTAAATCAACTATATTTCAATTACAAAAAAAAAAGACTAAGTGAAAAGACCTAACAACATCAGAAAAAAAAAAAACCCTTCGAATCTTTTGCAGTCAATCCACGCCCCGCGTAACACCATCTGCTTTCTGTCACTGAGTTCTGGAATCATACAGTAAATAGTCTTTTGCATTTGACTTCTCTCACTTAGTAACGGGGCATATATTTATTGTCATTTGGTCAATCCTAAACCCTTTGCCTCTGCTTTCCAAATCGATCCTAAATCTGTCTATCCGTTTACACTGTCTACTTTGCTGGTCTGAGCCACACCCTCTCTCTTTTTTAAATAATTGTGTTTATTTATTTTTGGCTCTGCTGGAGTCTTCGTTGCTGTGTGGACTTTTCTCTAGTTGTGATGAACAGGTGCAAGTCTCTAGTTGCGGTGCTCGGGCTTCTCATTGCAGTGGCTTCTCTTGTTGCACAGCACAGGCTCTAGGGCACACGGACGTTAGTAGTTGCGGCACACGGGCTCAATACTCGCAGCTCCCAGGCTCTTAAGCACAGTCTCAGTGGTTGTGGCACTTCGGCCTTAGTTGCTCTGCGGCATATGGACTCTTCCTGGATCCGGGACTGAACCCGTGTCTCCTGCACTGGCAGGTGGATTCTTTACCACTGAGCCACCAGGAAAGCCCCACCACTCTCTCTTGAACCAACTCTCATGGTGGACTTAATGCTGAACTCTCAGCTATGGCTCTCATACCTCTAATCCATTCTTCATAGAGGAACCCCAGTGATCTCTGTAATGTAGATCAGGTCATATCACTCCCACTTAAAACCCTCCAATGCCTGCCTATCACTCTTAGCTCTGGCTTTATGGTCTCTATCCTACACAGGTAGACCCTGGGCCCCCTGCATTGCAGCCACACTGGCTTTCTGTATCTCAGCAAAACGGTCCCTATTTTTTGTACCTTCTGTGTTCAGCTTGGAAAACCATTCCCGGGTCTTCTGAAGTCTGGTGTCTTCAAATGTCATCCCAGGGACCACCCATCTTACTGCTTCCTCTGCCCCACCCGCTCTATTTTTATTGCCAACTGTTTTCTTCTTCTCAGAGCATTCATCCTTTGCCCGTCCTTTTGTTTACCTGCTTATTTCCTCTCTCTTCATCCTGTAACTCTGAGAGCAGGGACCTCAGGCACTGCCATGGTTTCACTCCTGGCATGTCAAACACTGTCTGGCAATCATAAGCTGTTATTAAAAATTTCGTTAGTGAGTCTGTGCTTGTGTGGTTGAGTCTGGGGAGATTTTTGCAGGCTTTGTAAAGTCTTCATTATAAACCATAGAATAACTGTTCTTGCTGAAAGCCATACAAATTCTTTTTTTTTTTTTACAGTTTGTGTTTTCTCGCTTTAGCCTTTTATTATCTTTCCAATTGTTCCCGCTCTTTAAATTTATTTGAATAATCATAAATGCAAGCTAATATTTTCCTCACCCTGAATTTCAGTGCTTTTAAAAAATATTTTTCTCTTCAAATCACATTCTGTTAAAAAAAAAATTCAAAAAAAAATTCAGACCTCTGATCCTCTGAACATTTCCCTTCTTAATTTTCCAACTAAATTTTCTCAGAAGTAAAAAAAATTTAAATAAGTAATTTAAGTAAATCATCATAGTAAGATGATTAATTTCCCCTAACATTTTATTATGAAAAATGTCAAGCATACAGCTAATTTGAAAGAATTGTACAGTGACTATCCATAGATCCACTATCTGTATTCAGTTGTTCATTTTGCCATGTTTGCACTTATCTTTTTATCTTTCTATCACATACTTATCCATCAATCCATCTGATTTTTTTTAATGCATTTCAGAATGGGTTACAGACATTAGCACACTCTACCCCTTCTCATATGAGCATGCATTATATTAATCATGGGATTTTTTAAAGTAAATTACACATAGTGAAATGCATCCATTCTAGGTATAACATTTGCCCTTAAACCTATGTTTAGCCCAAACCTCTATTAAAATATAAAATAGTCTCATTGCCCCCATATAGTTCTCTCCTGCCCCTGCCCAGCCATTCCTGTCCTTGTACCCTTGTAGACAGTCATTGTTGAAACATTTTTTTTTCTATCATAGATCAGTTTTACCTGTTTAAGAACTTCATCTAAAGTGAAATATGGTCACTAGTGTCTGGTTTCCTCACTCAGTGTGTCTTTGAATTTCATCCATATTATTGCTTGTATGAGAAATTTGTTCTTTTTGTATTGCTGTGTAGAATTTCATTGTATGATTGTGCCACAGGTTGTTTATTCACTTTTTTATTGATATATACCTGGGTTATTTCCAGTTTGGGGCTATTATGAAAACATTCCTTCTGAATATTCTTGTACAAATGGACATTTTAAAAAATTCCTTTTGAGGGAATACATGGGCTTGGTATTGCAGAGTCAAGGGGTACCTGCAAGTTTCAAGTTATCAGACATTACCAGACCATTGATCCCAAGCGGTTGCAGATGATTTACTTTTTAAAAGAATTGTTTGTTAATGTTGGTAATAAGTTGATGTGGTTCACACTTAAAATTTGACAATGAAAATACCCTTCTTCTACCACACACCTTTTCTTTCCAGTTGCCATCTTTTCAACGGGTAAATAAATGTCCTTATTTTCCTTACCCCAGATGTTCTTATACACCTACAAGCCTGCAAGAAGCTTTCACTGTGTGTATACAGTTCTACACTTCACTTTCTGAGACATTTTAGTTTTGAGTTATCTTGTCTTTATTCCCTGGTGGCTCAGATGGTAAAGAGTCTGCCTGCAATGAGAAAGATCCAGGGTTGATCCCTGGGTCAGGAAGATCCCCTGGAGAAGGAAATGGCAACCCACTCCAGTATTCTTGCTTGGAAAATCCTATGGATAAAGGAGCCTGGCAAGTCCATGGGGTCACAAAGAGTGGGACACGACTGAGTGACTAACACTTTCTGTCTGTATTTCCTGTTATGTAGTATATATTACATAAAGCTGAATAACCCTCTGTGGTTTCTGATTAGGCCCTTCAGAAAATGTTTGATCATTGTATACTTTTTGCAAGCATTTCTATATTTGGCTTCGTTGGGTCTTTGTTGCAGTATGAGGGACATTTGTTGTGTCGTGTGGGATCTTTTGTTGCAAGCAGGGACACTAGTTGTGACTTGCAGGCTCTGTAGTATGGGCTTTGTTGTTCTGTGGCATATGGGATCTTAGTTCCCCAAGCAGGGGTTGAACCTGTGTCCTTTGCATTGGTCGGCAGATTCTTAACCACTGGACCAGCAGGGAAGTCCCAATCACTTGTATACTTTTCATGCCAAGATACCAGGGTAGGGATGGTAGAAACTCCAGCACTCATGAATTGAATTTGATAGCTACACCTTTAAGGAGAGAATGTTCCCCTCAGATTTTTTGAACTCAGCAGTTCTGCAGTCTTGCTTCTGCAGCCCAGAAAGTGAGACTTGAGCTGCAGCAGCATCCAGCGCGTTTGCATGGTGACAATGTTGTGGTTCTTATGTACTCATAATCAGTAAATTCAATCTGTTCTAAAACACCTTGATCTTGATGTGTTTTCTCCACTTGATAAACACTTCTATTAAAAGGAGTACAGTTAATTGACTCATCTACCAGATTTGCTGCTAATATCCTCATATAATGCAACAGCATCTGTATCAGGCTCATGTGAGAGTTTCATGCCACAAGTACACCACTGTACAGACTTGAATGGGTTATAGGGAGAGACTTGGTTTTAAACATACCTCAAATGTGCTCCTTTTCATGAATATCTACTAGGAATTTCCATTATTGTGGTTATTGATTATAGTTACAAAAACATGTACTAAGTATTTACAAAATAACAGCAGAAATATACTCTAGGTAATGTGAGGAGAAATATCAATAACCTCAGATATGCAGATGACACCACCCTAGTGAAAGAGGAGAGTGAAAAAGTTGGCTTAAAGCTCAACATTCAGAAAACGAAGATCATGGCATCTGGTCCCATCACTTCATGGCAAATAGATGAGGAAACAGTGGAAACAGTGTCAGACTTTATTTTGGGGGGCTCCAGAATCACTGCAGATGGTGACTGCAGCCATGAAATTAAAAGATGCTTACTCCTTGGAAGGAAAGTTATGACCAACCTAGATAACATATTAAAAAGCAGAGACATTACTTTGCCAACAAAGGTCCATTTAGTCAAGGCTATGGTTTTTCCTGTGGTCATATATGGATGTGAGAGTTGGACTGTGAAGAAGGCTGAGCGCCGAAGAATTGATGCTTTTGAACTGTGGTGTTGGAGAAGACTCCTGAGAGTCCCTTGGACTGCAAGGAGATCCAGCCAGTCCACTCTGAAGGAGATCAGCCCTGGGATTTCTTTGGAAGGAATGATACTAAAGCTGAAACTCCAGTACTCTGGCCACCTCATGCAAAGAGTTGAGTCATTGGAAAAGACTCTGATGCTGGGAGGGATTGGGGGCAGGAGGAGAAGGGGACGACAGAGGATGAGATGGCTGAATGGCAGCACTGACTCGATGGACGTGAGTCTGAGTGAACTCCCGGAGTTGATGATAGACCGGGAGGCCTGGCGTGCTGCAATTCATGGGGTCGCAAAGAGTTGGACACGACTGAGCGACTGAACTTAACTGAACTGAACGCCCACCCGGCTTATGCAGGTACAGCAATCAGTGATCTCATAGCTTTGCTGCTTCTACTTGTCACGCGTGCTAAGTTGCTTCAGTCGTGTCTGACTGGACTGTAGCCCACCAGGCTCCTCTGTCCATGGGATTCTCCAGGTCAGAATACCGGAGTGAGTTGCCATTTCCTTCTCCAGGGGATGACCCAAGGATTGAACCCACATCTCTTATATCTCCTGCGGTGGCAGGCGGGTTCTTTACCACTAGTGCCACCCGGGAAGCCCAAGGGTCTTTAAAAAGACTACAAACTTTGAGCCTCTCCCAAAACTGCTTGAGGATAAAAAACATTACTATCTTAGGAATTCCCTGGTGGTTTGGTGGTTAGGACTCTGCCTTTTCACTGCCAGGGGCTCTGGTTCAATCCCGGGTCAGGGAACTAAGATCCCACAAGCTGTGAGCTACTGGCAAAAGACACCCAAAAAACAACTCACTACTGTCTTCACAGCTGTGTGACCTCAGCAAGTTGTTAACACCTCTCTGAACCTCAGTTTGCCATCAGTCAGGGTAGAGAGAAAGAGGAGCATTTAGCATTACTCCAAGAGTGAAGTGAGGTAATGTGACCAGTGCCCACCATGGAGCTTGGCACCAGTATTCATCTTCTGTTTGTATTCTGTTTGTGCAAAACTCAAATCAGTGTGAGCAAAGAGGGGGTGACTTTTAGTTGACAAGAAACACAGTGTTACCTGTTTGCTCCTAAATCATGTAGACAAAGAATTCCTGCCAGAACCTTAAGTGTTCATTAGAAATGTTAATTATGAGTTGAGCATTTGAACTGTTGTTTGTAATACTCTTACACTTTGAGAACCAAGCCTTAGGGACACAAGGAAAAGCTAAGAACATTGTGCCATAGAACTTACAGTTAATCACCTGAGGCAGACAGAAGTAAACGACAGCAGAAGACTTAGATCTTTTGATTACGAAAGTATTGCTCTTTCCAAGAAGGGCAGCTGTGGCTGTGCAAAGACAGGTTACTGAATTTTTGAGTCAGAAAACCAAGGAAGATACCTACAAAAAATAAAACCAAAACTATCAAGAAAATGGTAATAGGATCATACAAATCAGTAATTACCTTAAAGGTAAATTAATTAAATGCACCAACCAAAAGACATAGACTGGCAGTGTGGATGAAAACTTGTGCATGTATGCACTTCACTTACCACATCATTCTACTTTCCAAATTGTATGTAATTATTTTATATTGTTAAGTTAACCATGTTTCCCTTATGGCTCCCAATTGTAATCATCTTTTATTTTTTTTGTCTGAGTGTTGGTTGTGAAAACTGATAAACACCTAAACATCTTTTACTGTTGTGATTCAGTTCAGTCGCTCAGTCGTGTCCGACTCTTTGCAACCCCATGAATCACAGCATGCCAGGCCTCCCTGTCCATCACCAACTCCCAGAGTTCACCAAGTCCGGGAGACTCACGTACATCGAGTCAGTGATTCCATCCAGCCATCTCATCCTCTGTCGTCCCCTTCTCCTCCTGCCCCCAATCCCTCCCAGCATCAAAGGCTTTTCAATGACTCAACTCTTTGCATGAGGTGGCCAGAGTACTGGAGTTTCAGCTTTAGTATCATTCCTTCCAAAGAAATCCCAGGGCTGATCTCCTTCAGAATGGACTGGTTGGATCTCCCTGCAGTCCAAGGGACTCTCAGGAGTCTTCTCCAACACCACAGTTCAAAAGCATCAATTCTTCGGCGCTCAGCCTTCTTCACAGTCCAACTCTCACATCCATATATGACCACTGGAAAAACCATAGCTTTGACTAGATGGACCTTTGTTGGCAAAGTAATGTCTCTGCTTTTCAATATGCTATCTAGGTTGGTCATAACTTTCCTTCCAAGGAGTAAGCGTCTTTTAATTTCATGGCTGCAGTCACCATCTGCAGTGATTTTGGAGCCCCCCAAAATAAAGTCCAATACTGTTTCCACTGTTTCCCCATCTATTTGCCATGAAGTGATGGGACCAGAGGCCATGATCTTCGTTTTCTGAATGTTGAGCTTTAAGCCAACTTTTTCACTCTCCACTTTAACTTTCATCACGAGGCTTTTTCATTCCTCTTCACTTTCTGCCATAAGGGTGGTATCATCTGCATATCTGAAGTTATTGATATTTCTCCCGGCAATCTTTATTCCAGCTTGTGCTTCTTCCAGCCCAGCGTTTCTCATGATGTACTCTGCTGTGATTATGTAACTATTATTCATTTAATACCATCATACCACGATTGGTCAACAGAAAATAATAAAATTCTATAGCACTGAACACTGCCACTTAATAGAAAAAAGAAAAAGAAAACCCAGCTTAAGACTAACCAAGTTCAGGCACTTTCTGTAGCTGTGACTTTATAGAAGTAACAACCAGTATCACAGTTTGCTCATCTGTAAACGAAATAATGATCTTTCTTAGGGGGTTGTTAAGGTTAAATGAGTTAAGGTCTGTTATAAACTTTGTAAATAAAAAGCAGTGTATCAAATTTGAAATTATGGGGACTTCCTTGGCGGTCCAGTGGTTAATACTCCATGCTCCCAATGCGGGAGTCACCGGTTCAATCCCTGGTTGGGGAACTAACAGCTTGCATGCCTCAGGGCACAGCGTTTAAAAAAAATTTTGTTTGAAATTATATCAAAACATAAAGTTTCCAAACAACATTAGTAACAAAAAGAAGAAAAGGGTAGGAGCCCAGGCAGATCCAGGGTTGTATATAAAGAGCAGGGCAGTCCCATCAAGTTATTGCTGAATCAGCTCGTATGTCACTGTTTAGCACGCGTCTCCCAGGGAGACGGTTTACTCACTTAGTCTGGTCGACATCAGGTGCTCTGCCTTCAGCAAGGGATTGTGGGCACCTGGATTGGGGTCCCACCAGTTTGTATCTCATATAAGAGGGGTGGGTCCTGCAGAGCAAAATCAGGATGCTGTGGTAAGAGTAAGGGGAAATGGGTGCTGGGCAGGCGTAGTTCAGTTCAGTTCACTTCAGTCGCTCAGTCATGTCCGACTCTTTGTGACCCCGTGGACTGCAGCACACCAGGCCTCCCTGTCCATCACCAACCCCCAGAGTCCACCCAAACCCATGTCCGTCGAGTTGGTGATGCCATCCAACCATCTCATACTCTGTCGTCCCCTTCCTCTCCTGCCCCCAATCCCTCCCAGCATCAGAGTCTTTTCCAGTGAGTCAACTTCCCATGAGGTGGCTAAACTATTGGAGTTTCACCTTCAACTCAGTCCTTCCAATGAACACCCAGGACTGATCTCCTTCAGAATGGACTGGTTGGATCTCCTTGCAGTCCAAGGGACTCTCAGGACTCTTCTCCAACACCACAGTTCAATGGCATCAATTCTTTGGCTCTCAGCTTTCTTTATAGTCCAACTCTCACATCCATACATGACCACTGGAAAAGCATCAAGCAAATGCCTTGGGAACAGTGCAGACATAAGTATCCTCTGCGTGTATGTTAGGGTTTTATCACAGAGGGAGAAGAGAATACTTTCAAGAATCAGTAATGGCTAATCACAATGACTAATAATGGGACTTCCCAGGTGGCACAGAATCCACCTGCCAATACAGGAGATGTGGGTTTGCTCTCTGGATCAGGAAGATCTCCTGGAGAAGGAAATGGCAGCCAACTCCAGCATCCTTGCCTGGGAAATCCCATGGACAGAGGAACTTTGTGGGCTACAGTCCATGGGGTCGCAGAGTGGGACACGACTAAACACATGCACACAACGGCTAATATATTTGCGAATTTTGTTTGTGAAATTTCCTTGAATTGTGTACCTATGATACATGAACTTTTCAGTATGTATAGTTTACTTAAACCTTGAAGAGCTTAACTTCTGCCATATATTAATATTCCCAAGTAGATATTACACACTGAGTTAAGAGCTATCAAATCATGCTAATGTGTATAACCTATTGAAATGCTCACTTTTACTCTGTGTGCACTTAATCGTCAACAGTTCCCATAAATAGGTCAAGATTATGTGTGAATTCTGTTCATTATGTTAATATTTTGTCAAGATTATCTTTGAGAAAACCAGAGAATGTATTTCTTGACATGGAGGACATTCCTAATAGTGGTGATTTTGATTAGGTAATTGTCTATATCTGAGGATGAGTTTAAAATTATGAACACTTATAATGTGTCTGGTATTTTTACCTCTTCAACTTGTTAGTTCCTTATCTAACACACAAAAACCCACAAAACAAAGATCTATTACCCCTCTCCCCCGACACACAAATTTTAAGGTAAAATAAGATTAAAGAACGGAGAAGGCAATGGCACCCCACTCCAGCACTCTTGCCTGGAAAATCCCATGGATGAAGGAGCCTGGTGGGCTGCAGTCCATGGGGTCTCTAAGAGTCGGACAGGACTGAGCGACTTCACTTTCACTTTTCACTTTCATGCATTGAAGAAGGAAATGGCAACCCACTCCAGTGTTCTTGCCTGGAGAATCCCAGGGACGGGGCAGCCTCATGGGCTGCCGTCTATGGGGTCACATAGAGTCGGACACGACTGAAGCGACTTAGCAAGATTAAAGAAAAGAAAATGATGTTAGATATCCTTTGAGTTATAGGGTTTTTTTTTTTTTAATGTAGTTGATTTATAATGTTGTGTTAGTTTCAGTGGGCTTCCCTTGTGGCTCCGCTGGTAAAGAATCCACCTGCAATGCAGGAGACCTGGATTCGATCCTGAGTTGGGAAGATCCCCTGGAGAAGGGAAAGGCTACTCACTCCAGTATTCTGGTTTCGAGAATTCCATGGACTGTATAGTCCATGGGGTCGCAAAGAGTTGGACACGACTGAGCAACTTTCACTTCTGAAGAAGGAAATGGCAGGTGTAGGCAAAGTGTAGGCAAGTGTAGGCAAAGTGATTCATTTGTACATAGATACATACAGATATATAGATTCTTTTTCAGATTATTTTCTATTATATCAATAGGTTATTATAAGATATTGAATATAATTCCCTGTGCTATACAATAGATCCTTGTTGCTTATCTATTTTGTGTGTAGTAGTTTTTATCTGTTAATCCCAAGCTCCTAATTTGCCCCTCCCTCTCCCTTTCCCCTTTGGTAACCACAAATTTGTTTTCTATGTCTGTGAGTCTGCTTTGTAAATGAGTTATCTGTATCATTTTTTTTAGATTCCACATATAAATGGTATCATATGATATTTGTCTTTCTCTGTCTGACTTAGTAGGATTACCTCTAGATCTATCCATGTTGCTGCAGATGGCATTATTTCATTCTTTTTTGTGGCTGAGTGATATTTGAGTTATAGTTTGAATTCTGTTTATAAGAAGGCTGTTTGACCACCTTGCCTGTCACCTGTTGTGTGTCTAGCACATGTGGTGAGAACCTGTGACCCACAGGGAAGATAAAGAGACTCTCCAGCAAGTGTAGGATGCAAATGGAGCTCTCTCTTTTTTTTTTTCTAATAATTAATTTTTATTAGAGTATAGTTGATTGACAATGTTATGTTAGTTTCTGCTATACAGCAGAGTGAATCAGCTATCTGTATGCATGTATTTCCCCTCTTTTTTGGATTTCTTTCCCATTTAGGTCACTACAGAGTGCTGAGTAGAGTTCCCAGAGCTGTTCAATAGGTTCTCATCTGTTATCTATTTTATAATAGTGTAGATGGAGCTTCCACTTGGCAGAACTGCTCTTAGTATCCGAGGTGTCATTAAAATACAGTTTCCACATATGAACTCCCAGTGGCGGCTCCTTAATTCCTGTCAAGGAGAGTGACGTGTTCTTGGTTTGTGTCCTGTAGATTCTGCCGTTCTTGCATCGCTACCAGTCTAAAGAACAATAAGTGGACCTGTCCTTACTGCCGGGCCTATCTTCCTTCCGAAGGAGTTCCAGCAGCTGATGTCGCCAAGAGAATGAAATCCGAGTTCCGGAATTGCACCGAATGTGACACTCTGGTATGTCACCCTGCCTTTGCTCATAGTTACCAGCTTAGACCGCTGAGAAAATTGTTAGACAGCTAGTCATTTCACCTCTGCCTTTGACCTCATCCTACTCAGATTTCAGAGTGTATCGTCTCAGTCTCTCCTCTTCCTGTCCTCCAGTTTCATAAGTATGGACTGCAGGAGAGCCGTCACCTGATGCCCACCATCACCTAATTTCTCAAATGCTTTCATCAACCACCTCCATTTCCTCCCTTCCCATTACTCCCCTCACCCCTTATTATGTGGCCTCTATTATGTTACTGTAGCCCGCCCAGTGCATAGCTTTATTTTCAAGCCCAGTGGCGTAATTCCATCTCTGCTGCTCTGGGCTTTGCAGTAGTTATCTCTGTTGGCTGCTGCCTCCCTGTTACTGTTTTGCTCCGTTGATACTATACTAGTCTGGTTAGATCATGTGAGGTCTTAGAAGCTGTGTCAAAGGTTCTAGATTTTATCTTAAATGCCATAGGGTGTCATAGAAAAAGTGTAAGCTTTTGATCAGGTTTATATTTTTAAGCTCTGACTCAGGCATGTGCATGGAGAATGGTTTGGAGGGGGCAAAAGCAGAATTGGTGGAGTCAGTTTAGTGGCCTTTAGAATAAGTGGTTAGGAAGCTGGGTTAGCGTAAAAGTATTAGGTACGGAATAAGAGGTTGTTTCAGGGTGTACTTAAGAGAGGGATTGAAGAAAATTGGTAAGAAGCTGGATGTGGGGGGTGCATACGAGTGAGGTGTCAAAGATGCCTCCCAAGTTTCTGAGATGAGTAGGTGAAAATGCTAATATGGGGAGTAAATTTAGAGAAGAATCTACAGAGTTAAGTTTTAAGTTTTACGTACATTACATTTGAACTGCTAAGGGGACTATATCTAGATATTACCTGTCTAGAGATCAAAAGGGCGATCATATACTGAAGATCTCAATTTCTTAGAGAACCTTTCTTGCTTGTTCATCTAAGTTATAATCTCTTAAACACTTTCTCTTAGCACTCTGTGCTTTCCCTTTATAGCACTTATCACCATTTGTAATTGTGCTTTTGTGACTTAAGTTTAATGTCCATTATCCATTATCCCCACCAGATTTCATGAGGGTAAGGATTGTGTCTGTTTTATTGGGTTGTGTATCAAGAGCTTTGAATAGTGGCTGGAACATAGTAAATGCTCAAGTGCATTTTTTGAATATTTATGTAAGACCTAAATCTGTTCATGGCTGTGTGACTATAGAATCTATGCATGGTCTTTGGAGTCAGACATCTTAGGGTTGAGCACTAATTCTCTCACTTACTGTTTGTGATTTGGGGCAAACTATTAATCTGTTTTTGTTTGAGTCTTTGTAAATTGAGGGAAAAGATAACGTTCGTGTTACAGGGTGGTTGTAAAGATTAAAGACAAACCACAAGTGGCTTTTAGCACTGTATGCTCAGTCGTGTCGGACTCTTGCAACCCCATCGACGGTAGCCCACCAGGCTCCTCTGTCCGTGGGATTTTACAGGCAAGAATAGTGGAGTGGGGTGCCATTCCCTTCTCCAGGGCATCTTTCTGACCCAGGGATTGAATTGCATCCCTTTCATCTCCTGCATTGGCAGGCAGGTTCTTTACCACTAGCGTTACTGGATGGGATTCATTTTAGCACTGTGGAAATGAATGCTAAAATCAATAGCTCAAAATCAATAGCTTTTCACATTCTTAGTAATCAGTATTGCTTATTTTTATTTTGATATTTTGCCATCGTTTAAAATTCAACATGCAAAAAATCAAACTCAGCATATTATTCTGTTACCCAGTTCTTTGGTATCTGTCAGAAACAAGAGCATTCTCTCTATTATCCTGGGTCAGAATCTGCTTCCTTTTTTCACTCCCTATTTCTGATTATTCCCAAGTATTTTGATCTTTCCTTTGGGAGATTTCTTTGTATCTGTCTCTTCTTGCTGGAATATTAGGCATTCTCAACTCTGCTTCCTGTGAGTCCTGGCCAGATGTCCGTTCCATGAGTATCCCAGTCCCCAATATTGAATGGTTTCCTATCTACTTGTCTTCACATCCTTTGTTCGTTTGTTTTTCCTCTATTAGAATATAAACACCTCTAATGCAAGCACAGTGGCTTATACTCCTGCCACCACTGACAACCGATTTCAGTTTTGTGTCTGGGGTAGACACCCTATGAATTTATCAATTCACTTGTCAGGAAACAGTCCCCACATTTATATGAGGAATGTTGATCAAGGACTATAAAGAAGAAAGAGACTTAACGAAAGTCACAGGGAGAGGAGAGAGCACTGATGTGCAAAGTTGGATGTTAAATGTTGTAAAGCAGTCTGTTTTAAGACAGCTGCCTACATCGGTCCTAGCTTTTACATCTTTTTAGATGGATAAAGCAAGGATTTGTTGTTAACGTTTCCATTTGCTTTTATTTTTGTCTTTTGTGAAGCAGTTACGACTGCTTCCTTGAGATGGTAGATTTCATGTTTGAGGTTGAACTTCCGTAGCTTGGGCAAAATGAAGCAGGGTGGGTCGGCCACCTTACCACAACCCTAACAAAGCTTCCTTTAGCACAAGATCTTATCAGAGTTTCTAGTGACACATTTAGTAGAATATGTGCTATGCAGCAACAGATCCCTCATGGTTAGGATCTCTGAATGTATATCTGGAAGGACAAGGGTTCTTTATTCTGCCTTCATAAAAATGGACTGCAAGAGCTGTCCTTTATATTTGCTCTTAATGGGGCCATTAAGTATACTGTGTATTGTGAATTCATGTAATGCTACTGGATGTATTATAAAGCCATGGTATTTATATCTTTCCCTGAAGCACAGGATTTCTTTTTACTTACTCCGGATATCTGTAAAATCCATCTATTTATTCTTTTTATCTCTCTCTGTTTTTCTTCTCTCTCTTTTTACTTTTTTCCCCCTTTCCTTCCTTTTGCTCTTTTTCTTTCTTCCTTCTTCCCATCACTAATTTAGGTAATAGTAGCCAAAAAAAGTAAATTTGATGTAATATACATTTTTTCACTTTGAAAAACATATGCTTTCTAAAAGAACCAAATTCAAGAACTCAGCTCCCGGATCTTCTGACTATAAAGAAATTTTAAATTAGTGTTATTCTTGATAATGCCTTAAATTGATTGAACTATTACCTTGACTGCATCCTTTTAATCAACTGACCCCACATTATGACCTTATTTGAAATAAGAAAGCAGTGAAGTTGGGTCACAAAAGACTTCATTGACTGAAGTGAGCCTCTTTTCAACAGTGAGCTTATTTTGATCTGCTTTCATATAGGTTTGCCTCAGTGAAATGAGGGCACACACAAGAACATGCCAGAAGTACATAGATAAGTACGGGCCACTGCAAGAGCTTGGAGAGACGACAACGAGGTTTGCTTCTATACACTTTGGTTTAATGCTAAATTTGACATGCTTGTAAAGAATTTAACGGGCTGGAAAGCGTAACACTTTTATTATGAAAATATGTATATGGTTGTTTTGGCTCCTAATCATAATACCTCTTATTAGTAATCATTTGTTTTCAATGACTAATAGCAGTAATTGCAAAAGAATTTTTGCTCTGTCTGCTTTAAAAACTTTGGGGAGAACCAACTGGACACTGGAGAGATTGGGGAAGCTTCCTCAGACAAGTTTATATGGAGGAAGATCCAGAAATAGAAAGCAGAACTGTTCAGTTTCTGCTAGGCTCTGTGTTGCGACTAAGAGTCCTGAAGCAGATGATGGTTATGAGATTATTGTCTTTAGTTTTCCATCACCACTACTCAGTCTCCAAGCTCGTTCCCTCTCATTTTCCTGCTTACTCTTTAGAAGGGACAAAGTGACATCTCAGTATATATTCTAACATGAAAGAACACGCGTGGGGCAGGCATTCTGAATCCTACAACCTGTTTGCTGGGTAATCTTATATGGGGCTGGAGGAAGGATGGAGACAGCGAGTAGGTGTAATGGAGGATATTGATATTTTTTCTTAAAAAAAAAAAAGAAGGAAACAAATCTAGGTCATTAAAACTCCAGGAGATAGTGGAGGATGGGGGAGCCTGGCGTGCTGCAGTTCAGAGGGTTACAAAGAGTTGGACATAACTTAGCAACTGAACAACAACTATTCTGAATGGCAGAGGAATTACAAAGTTTGACGTTTGCCTCTGCCGAAGAAATAGAGAAATGCTTTGTGTACTACTGAATGGAGATAATGGCTTTGAAACCATTAAGTCTTCCTATGAATTCAGCTATCTAGTAGAGGTATTCAGTATAATTTCTTTTCCTCTCCTGAAGATAATGTTAATTATGCTTATTTTAAGAAATTATATGTATCAGTTCAGTTCAGTCACTCAGTCATGTCCGACTCTTTGCAACCCCATGAATTGCAACACGCCAGGCCTCCCTGTCCATCACCAATTCCCAGAGTTCACTCAAACTCATGTCCATCGAGACAGTGATGCCATCCAGCCATCTCATCCTCTGTCATCCCCTTCTGCCCCCAATCCCTCCCAGCATCAGGGTCTTTTCCACTGAGTCAACTTTTTGCATGAGGTAGCCAAAGTATTGGAGTTTCAGCTTTAGCATCAGTCCTTTCAATGTACACCCAGGACTCATCTCCTTCAGGGTGGACTGGTTGGATCTCCTTGCAGTCCAAGGGACTCTCAAGAGTCTTCTCCAACACCACAGTTCAAAAGCATCAGTTGTTCAGCGTTCAGCTTTCTTCACAGTCCAACTCTCACATCCATACATGACCACTGGAAAAACCATAGCCTTGACTAAACGGACCTCTGCTTTTTAATATGCTATCTAGGTTGGTCATAACTTTACTTCCAAGGAGTAAGCGTCTTTTAATTTCATGGCTGCAGTCACCATCTGCAGTGATTTTGGAGCCCAAAAAAATAGTCTGACACTGTTTCCACTGTTTCCCCATCTATTTCCCATGAAGCGATGGGACCGGATGCCATGATCTTCGTTTTCTGAATGTTGAGCTTTAAGCCAACTTTTTCACTCTCCTCTTTCACTTTCATCAAGAGGCTTTTTAGTTCCTCTTCACTTGAGCACAGAACAAAATGCTTAATATTTTGTAATAATCTATCAAGGAAAAGAATCTGAAAAAGAATGTATATACATGTATATACAACTGAATTATTGTGCTATATGCCTGAAACTAACATGACAGTGTAAATCAACTCTACTTCAATAAAAAACATTTTTTTTAAAGATAAAAAAGGGGAATGCCCTAGCACTCTAGTGGTTAGGACTCTACACTTTCACTGCCAAGGGCTCAGGTTTGATCCCTGGCTGGGGAGCTAAAATCCTATAAGCTGTGCGATGCAGCCAAAAATTTTTTTAAAAAGAAATACTACTCAAATATATCTTAAATTTCCTAGTCCAGAAGTCTAGATGTTTTTCTAGAGATTACTTTGCAAATGCACCTTTTATTATAGGATTATATTTATTCCATACTCCTATAAATTGTGAGAAGAGTTTGGATTCTGTTAGACTGGCCCCAGGGACCAGTAGGAAGGAAGGCTAACAAACGAGTTGAAGAACCATGTGGTTTGATTGGAAAGTTGATATGAAAATTTTAAAGCATATGAATACTAATTTATCCTGCTAGTTAGAATTAAATAACAAAGAGTTAAAATAACCAAAATGAGAAGGGTTGTTGATTAATCAGTCTTACAAGATATATTAATCTTTGCATTTAATATAGAAATCTTTGCTTTATAGAACTTATAACATGATTCAAATTTTTTAAGTTCTTATGCAAGGAAACTATCCAGAATACATGTCTTGGGGAACAAGAAGTTATATCTATAATGGAAAATGAGTGAAAAATTCCAAGCCTCCGTATAGTCCCTAAGAATTTAAGGCAGCACTATGCAGTGGAAATATAATACAGAACACATGTAATTTAAAATTCTCTAGAAGCAATATTCAAAAAGTAAAAACAAATGAAATTAATTTTTCATGTATGTTATTCAACTGGTTAAAAATATTCTCCTTTGAACATGTAATCAATATATAAATTATTGAGACGTTTTATATATAAAGCCTGCAAACTTCAGAGTGTATTTTAAACTTCTAGCATATCTCAGTTTGGACTGACTGTGTTTCAAGTGCCCGGTAGACACATACCTAATAGCTGTTCCACTGGACAACACAGATGCGTAGGACAGGTACTCCTAGGTGCACAGAAAGATGTAACAAGGTAGTGTGAGTTGTTTTTCATTCTTCACTGGATGCTAAAACTGTGAGTTGACATCTGTGGTTATATTTGCCAGTGTCGTCAGATATTCTGGTTGGAGAACAAGTAACACCCAATTCAGATGTTACCTGAATTAGAAAAAGAAGTAAAAGAGACAGAAAAAGTGACACAGATACAGTTGGGTGGTATGATCCTCTGTGTCTCGTTAATGGAGTGCTCAGAGTATACTTTTCTTCCAAAGAAAATAAAGTGCTTCAGGCACACTATAACTGTGTCTCTGTCCTGCCCCTGTGAGGTTACACATTTGCATTGCTCATGAGAAAAAATTTAGGCACCAAGATTATTATCAGGATAGGAAAATGAATATGAAATCGAAAGAATGAGCACTAGAAACTAGATCCACCTACATTCTGTTTTTTATCTCTAGCTAAGTGACTGCTGTCTAATTATCAGTAATTTCAGGAATATCTGTGTTCTGTGCAATTTCCAGGTGTGTATGTCCTTTTTGTCAGAAGGAATTGGATGAAGACGGTTTGCTGGATCATTGCATTAATCATCACAGATCAGAAAGGAGACCTGTGGTGAGAAATTATGTTACTATATATTTCTGCAGTATCTAAATTTGATACACATTAGAAAATCCATTTATGGGCTTCTATTTATGGATATATCATAAAGGATAATTTGTGTCAAGGTTACAGTGATTCTATGACTATGAACACCATGTGAAAGTGTCTAGTTGAAACTGACAAGAATTACCAGTGTGCAATTACTCTTTCATTTACGAAATTAGACAACATTGTCTCTTACAGATAATCATGGGCATAATCAACTAAGCAGATCTAAAATGCATAGTTAAGATTTAATGTTACTATGCTAACTGTGCTCACATCCTAAGTGAGAAACATTTTTTAATAATGCAAATATGGTTATCAAGGCAATAATACACTAGACATGAAAAGTAGAAAGTCATTCACCTTTATTAATCAGTTCATTATTTTATTTCAGAGTCTGAATATTCATCAATAGGCTCACAGATTAAAATGCATATTGCTTATCATTTCCTTGATCTATTGTGAATGCTGCCTTTTTTCTTTTCAACCTGGCACTTTAGTTCTGCTTTGCAATGTGGCTCTTATAATTTTCATTTTTGTATAGTTGAGAGGTAAGGCAGGGTAGTGATGGATCATCATCATTTACTTGGCCATTTTACTAGTTTTTAACATTTGAATTGCTGCCAGTTTTTAGGATTTGCATTCACATTCTTGTACGTTTAAACTTCTCTTTCTATGTCATTTTTTTCTTAAGAGGAAATTCCATAGATTGATATTTTTGGGCCCAAGAGTGCAAGCTTTAATTAACACTCAAAACGTATTCTAAAAAGTTAGAGTCAGTTTATATTTGTGTCAGCAATTGATGAGTAAACTGCTTTCACCTTAACCTGGCCAAAATTGGGTTACATTTATTTTTAAATTAACAGATGTAAAATGATACCTTGAAGATTATTTCGGATTTTATTTTGGTTCTAAACAGAACTAAAATATGTATATGTGTGTGTGTGTGTGTGTGTTTCATATATGTAAAAGTTTGGGGTTTTTTTAATTTGAGTTTTAAAGGTTTTTTTTTTTTTTTTTCATAAAATCCTTTTGGAAGGTGGATGAGGTTAAATGTAAGTTTATTAGATGATTGATACATAGCACTTACAACAATACTATGAGATAGAGATGATTATTATTTCCATTTTACCAACGGTAAACTCAGACTCAGAGAGGTTAAGTCTTACAAGGTAAGTCTTACAGCTGGTAAGTAAGCAGAGCTACAGTTTGAAGCCCAGTGTCTAGCTCTGGGGCATAAACACCTGTCCTATACTAGCAAGTTCAAGAGAAAAGCCCCATAGCACAGTCAAAGGTCTTTTTTTATTCACCCTAATAGTCCAGAGGTTTGATTCTTGGAATGGCTAGCTAGGAGCTTGATATGTGTTGGGGGAACAGCGGAGATTGTCATGGGCTTTTCCTGTTTAAGTTGCCCTTGGATGAACTGAGCTAAGGAGGTGTTTTACGATTGGTCCCTGGGGTACCTTCCTAGACGAAGCTTGAAGAAAGCATTGGGGGACTTCCCTGGTGGTCCAGTGGCTAAGACTCCGAGCTCCCAATGTAGGGGGCCTGCATTCAATCCCTAGTCAGGGAACTAGGTCCCACATGCCACAACTAAGAGCTGGTACAGCCAAATAAATAAGTAAATATTTAAAAAAGAAGAAAGAAAACATTAAGATGGCATAGTAATGACTACCACATACTGCGTTTTCTTGGTTTGTCTTTTGGTTTGTTTTGGTCACGTGCACAGCTTAGGGATCTTAGTTCTCCAACCAGGGAACAAACCCGGGCCCCTGCAGTGAAAGTGCCGAGTCATAACCACTGGACTGCAGGGGAATTCCCAATATACTGAATTCTGGGTGCCTCTTGAACTCAGTGAAATTTAACTCAGATGATCATTATATCTACTACTGTGGGCAAGAATCTCTTAGAAAAAATAGCCCTCATAGTGAACAAAAGAGTCCAAAATGCAGTAATTGTATGCAAGCTCAAAAACAACAAAATGATCTGTTTGTTTCCAAGGCAAACCATTCAATATCACAGTAGTCCAAGTCTATGCCCCAACTAGTAATGCTGAAGAAGCTGAAGTTGAACGGTTCTATGAAGACCTACAAGACTTTGTAGAACTAACACCCAAAAAAGATGTCCTTTTCATTATAAGGGACTGGAATGCAAAAGTAGGAAGTCAAGAGATACCTGGAGTAACAGGCAAATTTGGCCTTGGAGCACAAAATGAAGCAGGGAAAAGGCTAACAGGGTTTTGCTAAGAGAATGCACTGGTCATAGCAAACACACTCTCCATCAACACAAGAGAAGACTGTACACATGGACATCACCAGATGGTCAATACCAGAATCAGATTGATTGTCTTCTTTGCAGCCGAAGATGGAGAAGCTCTGTACAGTCAAAAAAAAAAAAAAAAAACAAGACCAGGAGCTGACTGTGGCTCAGATCATGAACTCCTTATTGTAAAATTCAGACTGAAATTGAAGAAAGTAGGGAAAACCACTAGACCCTTCAAGTATGACCTAAATCAAATCCCTTATGATTATACAGTGCAAGTGACAGTAGATTCACAGGATTAGATCTGATAGACACAGCACCTGAAGAACTGTGGATGGAAGTTCGTGACATTGTACAGAAGGCAGTGATCAAGACCATCCCCACGGAAAAAAAATGCAAAAAGGCAAAATGGTTGTCTCAGGAGGCCTTACAGAAAGCTGAGAAAGGAAGAGAAGTGAAAGGCAAGGGAGAAAAGGAAAGATATACCCATATGAATGCAGAGTTCCAAAGAACAGCAAGGAGAGATAAGAAAACCTTCCTCAGTGATCAATGCAAAGAAATAGAGGAAAACAATAGAATGGGAAAGACTCTTCAAGAAAATTGGACATACCAAGGGAATATTGCATTCAAAGATGAGCACGATAAAGGACAGAAAAGGTATGAACCTACCAGAAGCAGAAGATATTAAGAAGAGGTGGCAAGAATACACAGAAGAACTATACAAAAAAAGATCTTCATGACCCAGATAACCATGATGGTATGATCACTCACCTGGAGCCAGACATCCTGGAATGTGAAGTCAAGTGGGTCTTAGGAAGCATCACTATGAACAAAGCTTGTGGAGGTGATGGAATTCCAGTTAAGCTATTTCAAATCTTAAAACATGATACTATGAAAGTGCTGCACTCAGTGTGCCAGCAAATTTGGAAAACTCAGCAGTGGCCACAGGACCGGAAAAGGTCAGTTTTCATTCCAATCCCAAAAAAAGGCAATGCCAAAGAATGCTCAAACTACCACACAATTGTACTCATCTCACACACTAGCAAAGTAATGCTCAAAATTCTCCAAGGCAGTACATGAACCGTGAACTTCCAAATGTTCAAGCTGGCTTTAGAAAAGGCAGAGGAGCCAGAGGTCAAATTGCCAACATCCACTGGATCATCAAGAAAAGCAAGAGAGTTCCAGAAAAACATCTACTTCTGCTTTATTCACTATACCAAAGCCTTTGACTGTGTGGATCACAACAAACTGTGGAAAATTCTTCAAGAGGTGGGAATAGCAGACCACCTTACCTGCCTCCTGAGAAATCTGTATGCAGGTCAAGAAGCAACAGTTAGAACTGGACATGGAACTACAGACTGGTTCCAAATAGGGCAAGGAGTACGTCAAGGCTGTATATTGTCACCCTGGTTATTTAACTTATATGCAGAGTATATTATGTGAAATGCCGAGCTGGAAGAAGCACAAGCTGGAATCATGATTGCTGGGAGAAATATCAATAACCTCAGATACTCAGATGACACCACCCTTGTGGCAGAAAGCGAAGAGGAACTAAAGAAAGTGAAAGAGGTGAATGAAAAAGTTGGCTTAAAACTCAACATTCAGGAAATGAAGATCATGGCATCCGGTCCCATCACTTCATGGCAAATGGATGGGGAAACAATGGAAACAGTGGTAGTCTTTATTTTAGGGGGCTCCAAAATCACTGCAGATGTTGACTGAAGCCATGAAATTAAAAGACACTTGCTCCTTGGAAGAAAAGCTGTGACCAACCTAGACAGTATATTAAAAAGCAGAGACATTACTTTGCCAACAAAGGTCCGTCTAGTCAAGACTATGGTTTTTCCAGTAGTCATGTATGGATGTGAGAGTTGGACTATAAAGAAAGCTGAGCACCAAGAATTGATGCTTTTGAACTGTGGTGTTGGAGAAGACTCTTGAGAGTCCCTTGGCCTGCAAGGAGATCCAACCAGTCCATTCTAAAGGAAATCAGTTCTGAATATTCATTGGAAGGACTGATGTTGAAGCTGAAGCTTCAATACTTTGGCTATCTGATGTGAAGAACTGTCTCATTGGTAAGACCCTGATGCTGGGAAGGATTGAAGGCAGGAGGAGAAGGGGACGACAGCAGATGAGATGGTTGGATGGCATCACCGACTCGATGGACATGAATACGCTCTGGGAGTTGGTGAAGGACAAGGAAGCCTGGCATTTTGCAGTCCTTGGGGTCACAAAGAGTCAGACATGACTGAGCAACTGAACAGAACTGACTGAGTGCCTCTTTAACTTCCCCCAGCAACCCTATGAAGGAGATATCATCAATGCAGCCTGAGCCATGACTAGTAGTGCCCAGGTGCTGGTCTGACTGGAGGAACGCTAGGCATTCTTGACCGTGGGCAGCACTATAGCATCCATTCGGGGCAGGCACCTTACTTGTCTATCCATTGGTACTGTATACTTACTCCAGCAGAAATCCCGTCCATGTGCTGCTCAGTTTGGCCATCAGATTGAAGGTGGCCCGTGGAAGCTGGGTCTTCTATTATTTAGAGGTCATAGAAGTCACTGAAGAAAACTGCCGTAAGGACAGAAATAATCAGGAATCATGGGATCAGATTGCCTGTGGAATTTAGTAGTTAAAAAGCCTAAGTGAAAGTCGCTCAATCATGTCTAACTCTTTGTGTCCCCATGGACTATACAGTCCATGAAATTCTCCAGGCCAGAATACTGGAGTGAGTAGCCGTTCCCTTCTCCAGGGGATCTTCCCAACCCAGGGACTGAACCCAGGTATCTCGCTCTGCAGGGTAGTAAAAGAATCAGGTGGTGATGCTTGGGTACTGGGTGATGTTTGCAGCCATATCAAATCAAGGCTAGAGCAGATTTCCTAGAGGAAGCTGCGTACTCTCACAGTTGGGGAACCCAAGCTGGGAAGGATGCTGCCTTGGCTTAAGGCAGGAGCAGATTGTTCAGAAAAGTCATGGTTCTGTAAAACACTAGGGCTGTGTAAAAGTGGTTACTGGAACAGAAGATCTTCAGGTTTCCTCTGTTAGTGTTTCATGCTTGAGTGTACAAGGTTAAGATAAGCCCCAATCCCCAGTGGCTCAGACAGTAAAGAATCTGCTTGCAGTTGGGACATGAAGGTTCTATTGCTGGATCGGCAAAATCCCCTGGAGAATGGAATGGCAACCAACTCAGGTATTCTTGCTTGGAGGAGCATGGTGGGTTATGGTACATGGGGTCACAAAGAGTCGGACACAACTGAGTGACTTTCACTTTGCCACTAGAAGTCAGATTAAACCTGTGGTTATGAAAAGGCTGGAGGCAGATCCTGTGGCAGCACTGAGGCAGCACTAATGGGGACACATATGTGAAAATACCCCAAGGAAGTCCTTGGACAAGGAGGGTTGAGTCCAAGACTGCCTCTGGATTGGCATGGAATGTAGCATTTAAGGAGGAATTACTGCTTTAAAGGACTGAATTGCTAGGTTTGCCTGCAGATAAGGTCAGTGATGTCATCTGACTTAGCAGATATAAGTAGTCTCAAGATAGTTAGAGATTTGGGCAAAGGATTCTGCCTTCCAGATAGAATTAGATAATTCAAAAATCAAGCCACAAGCAACTAATCCTTTGTTTCTGAGTTGCTCAAGCAAACTAGGGTAGTAGGTTAAGAACATCAAGAAGTTTCAACAAGTCCTTTTCATGATACAGTAATTAACTATATTCTGCTGCATTTTTTTGAAAGTATATCTATGGAATATTAGACTTAAAAGAGGCAAATGATACAGCATGCTTCAGATTGAATTATGAGACCACTTGAGAGAAATTTAGTATTTTATCATATTAAGGGAAGATATTTCAGCAAGAACCCCACGTTCTGGCTATCCTCTTTGTCCAGTGTTTTCTTTCAGTGGTTGGTTCTTATTTATCCTTCAGAACTCACCTTAAATCTCAGTTCTCTGACACCAAAATTATTTTCAGCTCTTGCTTTTTTTCTCATTTATCACAGTTGTATGTTGTGCGTTTATTTTGTGTCTGTCTCTCCCTCCAAATTAATAGCTTCATGAAGCCATAGAATTTATTAATAATTTCTTTGTTTAACATTGCGTGTCCAGCTCTTGGTGGAGAACCTAGCTATAGTAGGATATAGAGATATGAAAAACAGGATATTGTAAAAATCATAGTTCCATCCACCCAGGTTCAAAGGTAGTTTTATTTTCTGCCTTGATCCTGAGATTCATTCCTTGTGAGAAGGGACAGGACTTCGTTTGGTTTGAAATTAAAAACTACATTGACAAAAGCTGAGCCCTAATCCCCACAGCAATTTACTACTGTGGGCATTCAGAATATCTGTAGCTTGATGGAGCAGTGGGAACGTACATGCATAAATGTTTTGGAAGGAAGAAAATCTTCATTAGATTTGCTTCCAAACTCCTATTATTAGGTGTTCAATCTTGTACCTTAATTTTGGTTGAAGATTTGCCCATAATTATTTTCATTGCATGACTCTTTTCTTTTGGTGTTGGATTCAGTTATCTTTAACTTCTTCCCCAAATGGTATTTACCATTATATAAAAAGTGTTCTTCAATTGACTGAGCTGCTGTGGGGATTAATCTGAACCACAGACAGAGCTGGATATCCATTGTAACAGATGTTCCAAAGGACTGAAGTTGGTGGTAGCTTCTAATATGGTGGCTGTTATTTACCCATTGCGTTCACCATCAGATCAAGTCCATACTGAGATGAGGCCAACATCTGTTTTTTTTTTTTAATTCAAGTATAGTTGGTGTACAATGTTATATAAGTTACAATTATAGGTATACAATATAGTGATTCACAACTTGTAAAGGTTATACCCATTTATAGTTAATATAAAATATTAGCTATATTCCCTGTGTTATACAATATATCCTTGTAGCTTATTTGATACATAATAGTTTGTATCTCTTAATCCCCTACCTCTATGTTGCTCCTCCCCACTTCCTTTTCCCCACTAGTAACCAGTAAGTTTTTCTCTATGAATCTGTTTTTTTGAGGCCAGTATCTTTTGATGTATGCTGTAAAATTGTTGGTTATTAATAGTGGTATGGTCTGGGAGCATATCTGAGTAAAGAGAGATAGTAAAGGATGACCTGACATTAGGAAATTGGCAATGGTTGTCTGACGAGGCCTTACAAGTAGCCTCCTCTCTTGTAAGGAGGCCTTACAAGAGAAAAGAAGAGAAGTGAAAGGCAAGAGAGAAAAGGAAAGATATACCCATATGAATGCAGAGTTCCGAAGAATAGCAAGGAGAGATAAGAAAGCCTTCCTCAGCAATCAATGCAAAGAAATAGAGGAAAACAATAGATTGGAAAGACTAGAGATCTCTTCAAGAAAATTAGAGATACCCAGGGAATATTTCATGCAAAGATGGGCACGGTAAAGGACAGAAATGGTATGGACCTACCAGAAGCAGAAGATATTAAGAAGAGGTGGCAAGAATACACAGAAGAACTATACAAAGAAGATCTTCATGACCCAGATAACCATGATGGTGTAATCACTCACCTAGAGCCAGACATGCTGGAATGCGAAGTCAAGTGGGCCTTAGGAAGCATCACTACAAACAAAGCTAGTGGAGGTGATTGTATTCAGCTGAGCTATTTCAAATCCCAAAAGATCATGCTGTGGAAGTGCTGCAATCAGTATGCCAGCAAATTTGGAAAACTCAGCAGTGGCCACAGTTTTCATTCCAATCCCAAAGAAAGGCAATGTCAAAGAATGCTCAAACTACCACACAATTGTATTCACTTAATATGCTAGCAAAGTAATGCTCAAAATTCTCCAAGGCAGTACATGAACCATGACCTTCCAGATGTTCAAGCTGGATTTAGAAAAGGCAGAGGAACCAGAGATCAAATTGCCAACATCCACTGGACCATCGGAAAAGCAAAAGAGTTCCAGAAAAACATCTACTTCTGCTTTATTCACTACACCAAAGCCTTTGACTGTATGGATCACAACAAACTGTGGAAAATTCTTCAAGAGGTGGGAATAGCAGACCACCTTACCTGCCTCCTGAGAAATCTGTATGCAGGTCAAGAAGCAACAGTTAGAACTGGACATGGAACTACAGACTGGTTCCAAATAGGGCAAGGAGTACGTCAAGGCTGTATATTGTCACCCTGGTTACTTAACTTATATGCAGAGTACATTATGAGAAATCTGAGACTGGATGAAGCACAAGCTGGAATCAAGATTGCCGGAAGAAATATCAGTCATCTCAGATATGCATATGACCACCCTTATGGCAGAAAGCGAAGAGGAACTAAAGAGCCTCTTGATGAAAGTGAAAGAAGAGAGTGAAAACGTTGGCTTAAAACTCAACATTCAGAAAAATGAAGATCATGGCATCCAGTTCTATCACTTCATGGTAAATAGATGGGGAAACAGTGATAGACTCTATTTTCTTGGGCTCCAAAATCACTGTAGATAGTGACTGCGGCCATCAAATTAAGAGATGTTTGCTCCTTGGAAGACAAACTGACAAATCTAGATAGCATATTAAACAGCAGAGAGATTGCTTTGCCAACAAAGGTCTGTACAGTCAAAGCTATGGTTTTTCCAGCAGTCATGTATGGATGTGAGAGTTGGTCCATAAAGAAGGCTGAGCAACGAAGGATGGATGCTTTTGAACTGTGGTGTTGGAGAAGACTCTTGAGAGTCCCTTGGACTGCAAGGAGATCCAACCAGTCCATTCTAAAGAATATCAGTTCTGAATATTCATTGGAAGGACTGATGCTGAAGCTGGAGCTCCAATACTTGGATTACCTGATGCGAAGATCTGACTCATTAGAAGAGACTCTGATGCTGGGAAAGATTGAAGGCAGAAGGAGAAGGGGATGACAGAAGATGAGATGGTTGGATGGTATCACCAACTCAATGGACATGAGTTTGAGCAAGCTCCAAGTGATGGTGAAGGACAGGGAAGCCTGGAGTGCTGCAGTCCATGGGGTTGCAAAGAGTCAGACACAAGCGAGCAACTAAACAAGAACAACCTTAGGGAGAGTGTAGGTGAACACTTAGGTACTTAGGTCATGATCATCAGTCTCTCACTTTACCATTTCTTTCCCTTTCCTATTCTTACCCTCTCCTTCCTTGTGTCAAATTCCCCAATTCAAGAAACAGAAGAAATTTTTGAAGTAGTATAGACTGTCACCCATTGTTTTGTAGTGTCTTTCTGGTGAAAGTCTCTTCAGTCACACAACTAAATTGTCTATACACCTGAAGTCTGATGCCTCCACTAGTTCTCTTTTAACATCAGACTGAAGACAAAAACTACTTTGCTTGAAATTCCAGGTTTTCTGTAGATTTCCCGTCCACTGGGCTCAAAGCTCCTTAATCATGGGACCAAGGCTTAGTCATCTCTGTTCCTCTGACTCGATATGGGGCAAATAGAAATCACATGAGCTTCTCAGAAGAGTGTATGTTGATTAGTACTGGTTTCAACTTACTGTTCCAAACTCTCCTCCCGCGGCTGCCCACAACATGCCCTGTCTCCAGCTTCACTGAGCATTTTCCCGTTGCCTAAGCAGGCCCGGTCCTTTTAGGGTTTCCTGCCTTTTTCCACTTTGCTTTCCCTGCCTGTGGTGCTTCTCCTCTGCTATGGCTGACTCGTTCTTCAAGACTGTCACCAGCTGCATGCAACTTGGCTGAATCCTTTCCTGACTTCTCAGAAAAAAAAGTAATGATTCCCTTATCAGTCTTGAACAGTTGTCTGTTCAGATCTTGATTATAGCACTTGCTATGCTGTATTGCAAGTATCTGCTTAAGTGATAAGAGTAGTATCCATTTGTGGGACTTTTCTAGGGGTCCAGTGGTTAAGACTCAGCTTACTGCAAAGGGTGCACTCTGGATACTGGTAGAGAGCTAAGACCCCTGCATGCCAGGCAGTGAGGCAAAGAGAAAAAAAAAAAGGCCGATCTAGAGAACAAATCCATGGTTGCCAGGGTTCAGGAGAGAAGAAGTTAAGGGACAGTACAAGGGAGTTTTTTGTAGTGAGAGAGCAGTTCTGTTTCTTGATTGTGTTGGTAGTTATATGACTATATGTGTGATAAAATTTCATAGAATATATATACACACCCCAGAAAATGAATTCATGCAAAAACTGGTGAAATCTAAGTCGGATGTTGTCTAGTTAATTGCCAGTTTCCTGGTTTTGACAATGTGCCATAGTTATGTAAGAAGTAACGTTTTGGGGAAGCTGGGTGATGGTGACATGGTACCTCTCTGCATTATTTTCCCGTTTCTTTTGAGCTTTATAAATATTTCAAAATGAGAAGGTTTTGTAGATGGCCATTCGTGGCTATTAAATTAGGAAAATATGTGTAAATACTAATATCTGATGCTGGTGTATTAGAATCTATATTGCTGGTGGTAATATAAAACTATAAGCATGTATCATATATAGTATATATTATGAACCATGAATGTTCATAACTTTGGCCTTCTAAGCTCCATTTATAGTCATTTATCTTAATAAAATAATCCCCTCAAAAATGTAATTTGATATATAATTATAGATAATATAATTTGTGATAACAATAGCAATGTAGATAATGTAATTTGTAATAGCAACATATCCACATACCTAAGAACTTTAGTATTGCAAGAGGTAGGTAACTAAATTATGGCACACCTCCTGACTGTAATATTATTTAAATAATAAAGTGGTAAGTATAAAACAAATAGTTATACTCTTTATATACAAGAAATGTATATGAAGAAAGAAGTGCAATTTTATTTGTTTATATTGCTTTAATATTTATATAATTCTAAAACATAAAACCAGGGTATGGCCAATAGATTCATAAAATTAAAATTAACTTTGTTGAATGGTTATTTAATTTTTTATCTCTGACATTAAATAATCATTTTAAATGATTATTTAAAATTCTTTCTTGAACTCTTGATATTGTTTATTTCCAGTTCTGTCCACTTTGCCGTTTAGTACCTAATGAGAATCGAAGCAGCTTCAATGGCAGCTTAATAAGACATTTGCAAGTCAGTCACACTTTGTTTTATGATGATTTCTTAGTAAGTATATTTTCTTACTTCTACATTATATTTTTATGCTGTATTAAGCTTACCTTTCTTAATATAAGAAGTCTTACTATAAGATTATAGAGGAAAAATGCATATATAGCTGCAGTGTTAAGTATTAGTATTAAGGAGGAAACATAAAAACAGTGTTTTATAAGCATATATATTATAAATGTGTATATTTTATATAACTACTTTAAGAGTAGTTACCTGCTTTAGACAAAATCATTTTCTTTTTGATATAAATAATCAGCCATTGTATAAAGACCCAGATTTCACTTTCCAGTTAATTTCTACTTTAATGCCTCCCACTAAATAGTTATAATTTTTATGAAGTTAAAAACATTAACTGAGAGAAGATCATATCAGTAATGAAATGGCTCAGAGAATTTGCACTCATTTTATAATACATTGAATGACCAATAACAGATACAATATCAATGTAGTGAGATACACGGGCTCTATTTTTAATTTAAATTTTATAAAAT
This sequence comes from Bos taurus, assembly GCF_002263795.3. Lineage (NCBI taxonomy): Eukaryota > Metazoa > Chordata > Mammalia > Artiodactyla > Bovidae > Bos > Bos taurus. Next base: position 25,148,237 of record NC_037351.1, on the reverse strand, counting down.
ACAAAACTCATGTTTATTTAATGTTTTCAACTTAAATTATTATGAACAAATTTTAGACATATCCAGAAGTAGACAGAATTATATAATGAACCTCTGTGTACTGATCAGCTACCTATCAATAATGGCCAACTCATAGCCATTCTCATTATAGTCAGAATTTTTCTTAAGATGAAAGAAAAATTTGATACAGTATGAAGAGTTCTGATACTTATGACTCAATTTCCCATTATCAGAAATGATAAAACAAGCTAAAGGTTCAGTTCAGTTCACACAGTTGTGTCCGACTCTGCGACCCCATGAATCGCAGCACCCCAGGCCTCCCTGTCCATCACCGACTCCCGGAGTTCACTGAGACTCACGTCCATCGAGTCGGTGATGCCATCCAGCCATCTCATCCTCTGTCGTCCCCTTCTCCTCCTGCCCCCAATCCCTCCCAGCATCCCAGTCTTTTCCAATGAGTCAACCCTTTGCATGAGCTGGCCAAAGTACTGGAGTTTCAGCTTTAGCATCATTCCTTCCAAAGAAATCCCAGGGCTGATCTCCTTCAGAATGGACTGGTTGGATCTCCTTGCAGTCCAAGGGACTCTCAAGAGTCTTCTCCAACACCACAGTTCAAAAGCATCAATTCTTTGGCGCTCAGCCTTCTTCACAGTCCAACTCTCACATCCATACATGACCACAGGAAAAACCATAGCCTTGACTAGACGAACCTTTGTTGACAAAGTACTGTCTCTGCTTTTGAACATGCTATCTAGGTTGGTCATAACTTTCCTTCCAAGGAGTAAGCATCTTTTAATTTCATGGCTGCAGTCACCATCTGCAATGATTTTGGAGCCCCCCCCAGATAAAGTCTGACACTGTTACCCCATCTATTTCCCATGAACTGATGGGACCAGATGCCATGATCTTTGTTTTCTGAATGTTGAGCTTTAAGCCAACTTTTTCACTCTCCTCTTTCACTTTCATTAAGAGGCTTTTGAGTTCCTCTTCACTTTCTGCCATAAGGATGGTGTCATCTGCATATCTAAGGTTATTGATACTTCTTCCGGCAATCTTGATTCCAGCTTGTGCTTCTTCCAGCCCAGCGTTTCTCATGATATACTCTGCATATAAGTTAAATAAGCAGGGTGACAATATACAGCCTTGACGTATTCCTTTTCCTATTTGGAACCAGTCTGTTGTTCCATGTCCAGTTCTAACTGTTGCTTCCTGACCTGCATATAGGTTTCTCAAGAGGCAGGTCAGGTGGTCTGGTATTCCCATCTCTTTCAGAATTTTCCACAGTTTATTGTGATCCACACAGTCAGAGGCTTTGGCATAGTCAATAAAGCAGAAATAGATGTTTTTCTGGAACTCTCTTGCTTTTTCAATGATCCAGTGGATGTTGGCAATTTGATCTCTGGTTCCTCTGCCTTTTCTAAAACCAGCTTGAACATCTGGAAGTTCGCAGTTCATATATTGCTGAAGCCTGGCTTGGAGGATTTTGAGCATTACTTTACTAGCGTGTGAGATGAGTGCAATTGTGCAGTAGTTTGAGCATTCTTTGACATTGCCTTTCTTTGGGATTGGAATGAAAACTGACCTTTTCCAGTCCTGTGGCCACTGCTGAGTTTTCCAAATTTGCTGGCATATTGAGTGCCACACTTTCACAGCATCATCTTTCAGGATTTGAAAAAGCTCCACTGGAATTCCATCACCTCCACAAGCTTTGTTTGTAGTGATGCTTTCTAAGGCCCACTTGACTTCACATTCCAGATGTTTGGCTCTAGGTCAGTGATCACACCATCATGATTATCTTGGTTGTGAAGATCTTTTTTGTACAGTTCTTCTGTGTATTCTTGCCACCTCTTCTTAATATTTTCTGCTTCTGTTAGGTCCACACCATTTCTGTCCTTTATTGAGCCCATCTTTGCATGAAATGTTCCCTTGGTATCTCAATTTTCTTGAAGAGATCTCTAGTCTTTCCCATTCTGTTGTTTTCCTCTATTTCTTTGCATTGATCACTTAGGAAAGCTTTCTTATCTCTCCTTGTTATTCTTTGGAACACTGAATTCAGATGCTTATGTCTTTCCTTTTCTCCTTTGCTTTTTGCATCTCTTCTTTTCACAGCTATTTGTAAGGCCTCCCCAGACAGCCATTTTGCTTTTTTGCATTTAGCATAGCTATTGTTCTGCTTTGGTCCATGCATTTTCCTGTGAGAGTGATCCATTGTCCCATGAGTCCCTTTCAGCAAAGGGGATTGCTTATCATGGGGACATTCATAGCCATGTTCTTAAATGGTACATTTTATTGTTACGTCTATCTAAATACCTGAAATGTTAAGAGTTAAATTTGAATTTATATATAATTTTCACATGATTTTGACTATTTTCTTTTTATGCAATTTAAATGGAATTGAATAATTGTTGAAGGGTATCATTTGGAAATTGTCTCCATGCATTCTGGTGTGCCCCGGATGATAATCCAGATTCAACACAAGGAATCTGGGTTTCAGTAACAGTCCTGTCACAACTTGTGACCTTGGGCAAGGTATTTAACTTTGGAGCCTCTGTTTGTTCATTTGTTAAAGTGAGGACTAAGCAAAGTACATACTGTTTCCAAGTGCTCTCGTGGGGATTAAATGAGATGATGTATGTCAAGAGATTTACTCAGGTTGGGCGTGGATGTTAGGCAAACTAGAGATGGGGAGAGAGTAAATGGAAATATTAGGACCACTTGAAGAATGAACAGACCACACCACAGAGGCTTCATAATCTCTCCTCCATCTCTCAAATAATTTCTTTTCTGGCCACGAAGTCACACAAGCCCTCAAGAGAGCCACGTGTCGTCATTTTTCATAACGCGTAGGGGTTCCTCTATTTATCGTAGCTCCATGAGATATTCTAAAAGCCAGGTTGATTCCGTACCTGTTCTGACTCTTCATTGTTCAGTCCATTCTCTTCAAGATCATTCACAGTATGACCTGGGGCTGGCCAGGAAGAGGTCACTTTGGTGAGAATACTCTCCACCCCCTCAAAATCACATTCTTAGATGTGGAAGTGAAGTCAAAACAGTGTTCTTTGTTTTGATTTTTTGTTTCCTCAACTACCAAGTACTGTGCTAGGCATTTTATGCAAGTTGTCTCATTTCGTTCCTGGTAGCAACTTCTGTGAAATGCATACTGTATGATTATCCTTACTTAGCTATGAAGTATCTGATGCTCAAAGGTTAATAAATTGACTTAGAACAACCTGGCATTGAAAAAGACCCTGATGCTGGGAAAGATGGAAGGCAGGAGGAGAAAGGGCAACAGAGGATGAAATGGTTGGATGGCATCACCAACTCAATGGACATGAGTTTGAGCAGACTCCAGGAGATAGTGAAGGACAGGAAAGCCGGGCATGCTGTCGTCCATGGGGTTGCAAAGAGTCAGACATGACTTACCTGCTGAACAGCAACCTGGCATTAAGTCCAAATATTGTGCTCTGCTCTGTTTTATGACTGTCTTGTGGGTTTTATTTATTTGCTTTTATGTTTTAGAGTGAACTTCCAATAAAGATTTTATTTTCTTAGTTTATTGGTGAAGAGGAGACGGGTTGCAGAAGATAGGACTCTTAGTTTTTGTTTTATTTACAGAATGTGCTGACCTAAAGTTTTGAATTCAGTTTTGACCATAAGGAAGCAAGGAGAAAGAGTGTTTTGTTTCCAACGTTTTTTTTTTTTCAGAACTAGATATTCAGTAGTACTACTGGGAATGGTGAATCCTATGGGAGTGTCTTAACTTCACTCCATATTACATGTTTATGTAGAGCATAGCACTCTGACCCGGATTTGTAATACTGGCTAAAAACTATTATAGTTAGATCAGATAAAAAACTTTGAATTCCAGATCAAGACTTTTATTAATAATGATAGCTAGTTAATTGATAGTGAAAATGAAATAGAAAATGCACAAGCCCCAAAGCAAAAGTCCTGGGTTCTATGAGTTTTTTGTGTGTGTGTATGGAAACTTGGGGATTGAATTCAGGGCTTTACTTGGCAAAGTGAGGCATTGTCTTTTTTTTTTTTTTTTTTTTTTGAGGCATTGTCTTAACATTCATCCTCGAGTTGCTGAAAACTGTCATGTCTGACTGTATGTTTCTAATTTTTTTTCTTTACTGTAGGATTTCAATATAATTGAGGAAGCTCTTATCCAAAGGGTCTTAGACCGGTCACTTCTGGAATACGTGAATCACTCGAATACTGCATAACTGTATTAAAAGAAAAGAGAAGGAGACTGTACAATTGCACCATTTTTTTTTAAGATGCTGCTTGAAAAATCGTAGGAAAGCTGTCAATGTCTGATGGGCAGAAAAATGTACAACACATTATATGTTCGTCCATGTCTATTGTTGTATCGCATTTTAAAACTGCTTTCACTGATGACTTAGGTCTGTTTTACGTTCTTGAGTTTCTTAGACACTTAACAGCAAAAAATTCTCCATCTGCCATTAATACATGAAAGAGAATATAAGGCTGAGTATGTGGGTGAAGGATCTTTATTTGCAAATCGGATGACGTTGTGTGTAATGTTACATACTAATAACTACTCTTATGATTGGACAAGATAACTAATCTTTGTTCTATGGAGAGTGAAACAAAGTGTGGATACTCAAGGAAATGTGAGATCTGTTCCAGTGCTCATGTTCTAACAACTAATAGAATCACACCAATAACCTTGTATGGGAGTAGGAAAGGAAAATTTTGCAAGTCAACAACCATCATTTAACCAAATCTATAACATAATACTGTAACAATACTGTAATTTCATGTTAGGAATGTATACTTAGTGCTTTGACTTTTTATAACTATGCACATATTAGAATTTAATATTATATTTTTCAAATATTTGTAGCTTATTATTTAGAAAAATTTCTATAATATAGGCAACTTCTTAAGAACCATCAGCTGAGATTTACAGTAGAAGTATTCCCATCCATAATTTTTAGTGGAAAATCCTAAGGGCTTTGATTTTTTGTTTGTTTTGTTTTATTTTATCTTTTAGAAAAATTAAACAAATACTGAAAACCAAATAGAAGATGTATAGCTTATTTCATTATTGTAAAGAAACAGTCTTTTGGAACTGCCAGTCACTTTGGATGTCCTCTGTGTGTCCTGTCAAAGTTAACAACTCTCTTCCCCAGCCCCACAGAAGTAACCACTACATTGATTTTAACAGTACTCACTTCCTTGTATTTCTTAGTTTATCCCCAAGTCTGTATCTCAATACTAGCTTTTAATCTTACTCACTTAAAATTGCTTTGTTAGCTATATCTCTTAATGTCTCTTTTTAATCTGTGGGTTCCCCCTTCTTTCTTTCCCTTAAAATTTATCTGTTGAAGAACCTGGTCTTATACATACCCAACTATCTGTATTTTGTTAATAGCATACTCATGGCTCAATTCAGCATGTTCTTCTGTCATCTGGATATGATACATGGATCCAGAGGTTTGACCAGACTCAGGTTCAACCTTTGACCAGACTATATAGATCATGGTGTATTATTTCAACAGAGGGCAGAGAATGTCTGGTTCGCTCTTTTTCTGATGTCAGCTGAAATGGATATGCCTAGATCCACTGATTTGTTGTGGGTTAGAGTTTCTGTCGTTTCTTTTTCATTTATTAGTTGGAACATTTTTATATATAAAGAGATGTTCCCCCTGTCTACTGTTTGGTTAACCAATGGTCAAGTTCATAGAGGAAAAGAAAAATACTTGAATCTTTTCCTTGATTTATCAATTTTCAGGCTTATAAACTTGTTTTCTATCATCTTCTGTACATCACTTTTTTCAGTGTAGTGAACTCATGGATTCAAACATACTTGATGGACTTTAATCCATTTTGACTATTGCCCTATTAAAGCTCAAATTGTCCTGTTTTTGGTCATCGGGAGCCTTATCAAGTTGACTCTGAGTCCTTTCGACACTACTCTAGCAGTCTTTAATGACTTCCTTGTAGTCTCCTGTGACAAAATATTCCAGGCTCAACTTGTATGTTTTCTGCACCAGATCTGGAATCGGCCATTTCTCTTAAGAAGCCTGGTTCCTTTCAGTGAGAAATAGTGCTTCAAAACCATATTTGGGACTGTCAGATTTGTTGTGGCTAGATTGGTTATTGTTTCTAGGAGAGAGCTAAGAATACCTTTTTTCTCTAAGATAGAACACTTCATGAGTTATTTTGATATTTCCAAATCAAATTAAGTACTGCAAGGTTTTTGCCTAATCCTTTCTATTACATTTGTGTCTTTTATTTTTCTGTACTGGGAGTCCAGATTTTCAAGGACATAGGAATATCCCACAATTATTTGTTTTCTTCAACTGCCTTACAAATGCAGCAGTCTCAGAATAACAGCACTAATAAACCACCACCGTTATGATAGCTGGAACAATTAAAAATGTTTTTCATTTGTTCTCCTCAATCTCCTAGTTTTTAAAGTTGTACTAAAAAATAAATAAATAAAGTTGTACGATATCAGCGTTTTCAGGCAATTCCCTGGTGGTCCAGTGCTTAGGATTCTGTGCTTCCACTGCCAGGAACCCTTGTTCAATTCCTGTTTGGGAAACTCAAATCCCATAAGCCACATGGCACAGCCAAAAAAAAACAAAATTCAGAATATATTGGTGTAATTTACAATACTGTCTCCCTTCTACCCTCCACCTAGTCTTTAGTTCTTCAAGTAACTGTATGCTTAGTGCTTGCCACCACTCCTTTGCTGGTTCCATTTTTCATATTTGGCTCTTTAACAAGTCTGGATATGGAATATTTCCATCCAAGCAAAGAAGTTATAAAGACTAGTGATTTCAACTCCTAAGGATAAAACATTATTTTATTATAGTTAGTTTCTTTATTGTAATTATTTATAAACTTCTTTGTTCCTTATGTATAAATGTAGTCATAGTCATGTTCCCCTAAATTTTCTGTGGTAAATTTTCCATTACTTCCTCAAAACCTTGTTTACTGTTCTGCCATCCACAACAAGATGATGAGAAAAGCATAAACCTGGATGAAATCTACAGGCCTTGTTTCCTCCCTGTTGCTCTTTTTCTTTTAACTTATTTGGCTGTACTGGGTCTTAGCGGCAGCACACAGACTCTCTAGTTGCAAAATTTGAACTCTTAGTAGCAGAATATGGGATCTAGTTCCCTGACCAAGGATCAAACCTGGGCCCTCTGCATTGAGAGCACAGAGTCTTAGCCACCGCCAGGGAAGTCACTTCCTCCTGTTTTAGATACTGGCTTCAAGCTTGCTTTTCACAGCTGCTAACAACTGACAACAGATTTGAGGTTTCACGACCTCTCTTCCTGCAGTTTGGACGGGTCACCCAATAAAGCAAAACCTATTGGGCAACAAAGACAAAAGGAGAGGAACTTCCCGGAGATGATCATTAGACTGAAAAATCTCATCCCTGAAAAATAAAAGAATATATTTCTGAGTATTAGTACTTACTAACCAGAAAATAAATTTTGGTTAATTCTGAGCAATACAAAGGTATCCTTAAATCTGTAAAACATGAAAAAACTTCTAAACTTAAAAACTGTATTGTGAGTAAAGCTTTAAGTCACCTGCCACTGTTAAACCTCAGTACAGCAATTCTGCATCCTGTCTCTTGGTTCCTCTTACGATGAATTTACCCCCTTGTTCAGCCGCTGGGTTAGGTCTGACTCTGACACCCGGTGGAGTGCAGCTCTCCAGGCTTCCCTGTCCTTCACTATCTTCCGAAGTTTGCCCCCTACAGGACAAATGAGGTGCTGGCCGCCGAAATTATTTTGTCTTTTGCATTATTTCGAGTTCTAAAATAGTGAAGTGCAACTCTTAGTCATTGTTTCACTGTGCCTTTAACCTTTTATTAAAAAAAAATTTATAATACATTGTTTTAAAAAATGAAAACCAGTATTTGAAGCTTTTGATTAATAACAAAATCTTGTTCTTTTTTTTTTTTAATAGCACCTCAAGATGCCAATGTTTCAAGGCCTTTTGAGGGAAAAACTGATTCACATATGATTCTTAAAAAAGCTATGGAGATTTTCCTTTAACGTTTTTTTTCTCCCAAGTTTCTAAAACGTATGTTGAGAAATTGGACTGTGCATCTATGATGAAGATACTTCTAAGTCAGATCTCTTAAAAGGTCTTAGCTCAAATGATAATGCTTTATTACTTTTACTGGGTGCTAAAAGTCTTGTGTTTTCAAGTGAGCTTAACAACGGTTATTAAACGTGTTTAACATATAATTAGTACCTTCGATTAGCATTGAAGTTACTTTTAAAGGTCACTAAGAGAGTCATCCTTTTATTCAACTGCAAAAAATCTGTATAATGATCAGAATTTAAAACGTACAATTCTTTTTCTTCTGTAAATATGTATTATTGTGAGAAATAAAGAATGGCAGGACCATTGCTTTCATTAAAATATCTACAGTGTATGTTTTCTTTTTTTGGTTATGCTGGGTCTTCATTTGCTTCAAGGACTTTTCTCTAGTTATGGGGAGCCAAGCTACTCTATGAGCTTCTCTGATAGCTCAGTTGGTAAAGAGTCTCCTGCAGGGCAAGAGACCTGGATTGGGAAGATTCTCTGGAGAAGGAAATGGCAACCTACTCCAGTGTTCTTGCCTGGAAAATCTCATGGACAGAAGAGGCTGGTGGGCTACAGTCCATGGGTCTGGTTGCAGTGCACAGGCTGCTTCTCATTGTGGTGGCTTCCTTTAGCGCACGGGCTCTAGAGCACAAGCTTAATAGTTGCGCACGAGTTTTATTGTTCCACTATTTGTGGGATCTTCCTTGATCAGGGATTGAACCTATGTCTCCTGCATGGGCAAGCAGATTCTTTACCACTGAGCCACCAGGAAAGCCCTCTACTGTGTCTGTTCTTGAAAGGAATCTTGATAATGTTTTACATTTAATACCCTTTTCATGCTTTTAAACCTGATATTTTTAAATTGTCATCATTCAACAATATCTATCACAGAAATACACCTTCGTTTAGGCCAGTAGTTCCTGGTCAGAGGCAATTGTGCCTCTCAGAACATTTGACAACGTCTAAAGGCATTTGGCGTTGTCATAACGGGGATGTGCTATTGCCCAGGATGTGGGTCAAGACCACGGATGCTACTCAGAGTTCCACGATACACAGGACAATCCCTCACAACAAGAATTTCCCTGCCCAAAATGTCAGTAGTAGTGAGGTTGAGAAACCCTGGTTTAAGTCAAAGTAATGCTAAGCACCATGGGATTTATTATTGGTTCTGCTTCCAAGGGGCTCCACTGAAATTTAAAAAGCCAGATGAAGATGAATGTTGTGTATCCTCTTCCCTGCTAAATACACATTAAGCTTTGGGTGGCCATAGCTCCAGTTCAGAATATGCTAAAACACAGGAAAGTTTTTTGGATTCTTCACAAGAGGCACAGGCCAGAACACAGGTCTTAAGGGCATGACCTCTGTCTTCTGAGTGACATCCTGAATGATATTGGGAACCCAGAATGGTTTGGGAAGACTTAACCTTTATCACTTAGGTTATAGTTATTGAAGTAAATAAGGTAAAATAGAGGTGTTAATGTGAAAATATCGGCTTTGTCTGTACACTGAAGCTGAATAAAAAATATGGCAACAGAGTTTAGAGGAAATAGAATGGCTTCAATCCTCAGCCAGCCTGAGGGGAAAACAGCAGGCTAGTGCCTCAGGAACTTGCCCTCCCCCACTCCCCCATCTCCAATCCCCCGCTAGGGGAACCGAGAGACTTTATATAACTTGGGTCTCATAGTCTTAGGGCTCAGAGTAATAAAGATCTTGCATTCTTCTTGCTTTGTTTCAGAACAGTCATAGTTAGCGTCAGGTAGCCTGGTAATTGGGCCTGGCAGTCCGGTAGCCCAGTCATTGAGTCCATTTGTCCTGGTTTATTGTACCATGGCCTTTTTTTCTGAAATGGAAAAAGAAAACTACAAAGGGTGGTCTGTGGTAAAGGTAAGCACCAGGTACAGGATGTAATTAGCATAGAGTTAATAATAGGCACAGAATGTAGCTCATGCAGAGTTAGGGAGTGATAGGTGCAGGATGTAATTTACATAGTAGGTTAATTTTGAGCAAAGCAAATTTAGTTACAGACTATACAGATTAGGAACAGTTAAAGTAAAAACTAGGAGTGACCAAGTCTGCTCACTGTTCTCCTTATCTTTTTTGTTCTCGGGAAAGAAAAGAAAGTAAAACTCATTCCTCTTTTTTCCTTTTCACTGTGACAGAGGGACACACCTATGTCTGAGATCCCAAACCTAAGAAATATTAAGTTTTTACCTTATGTTTAGAACATCTGATATCTTAATTCTGCAGGCTTCAGAGAAGGCCATGCATGGGTCTTGATGAGGGAAAATTATTGTCCCAAAGCAGCCATTTAAAATGCGGACTTCCCTGGCAGTTCAGTGGTTAAGACTTCTGTTTCCACTGCAGAGGACTTGGATTTGATCCCTGGTTAGGGAACTAAGATCCTGCATGGTGCAGTCAAAAAGAAAGGCACAATGAAGTTGAAATAGAAATTGGTCAAGATAGATTAGGTCATGCTTCCATGCTTTGATTACAAAGAACCCCCAGTCTCAGTCTTCACCCAAAGTCTACTGACCTTGGCAGTTGAATCTTGGCAGTTCTTGACCTTGGCAAGAACTGAATCTTGGCAGTTCTCCAGCCTCAGAATTCAGCTTGCTTTGATCTCATGGTACTTGTATATCACCATGTGCCTCCCCAGCCACCCCTCCCCACAAGGGACGGGACAGTGTATTACACAGGTCATTTCCACTCATCTCATTTGCTCCAGCAAGTCATGGCCACCCCCTTGGACAGCAAGGAGATCAAACTAGTCAATCCTAAAGGAAATCAACCCTGAAAATTCACTGGAGAGACTGATGCTGAAGCTCCAATACTTTGGCCACCTGATGAGTCAACTCATTGGATAAGACCCTGATGCTGGACAAGATTGGAGGCAAAAGGAGAAGGGGGCAGTAGAGGATGAGATGGTTAGACAGCGCCACCAACTCAATAGACAAGAATCTGAGCAAACTCTGGAAGACAGTGAAGGACACAAGAGGCTGGCGCGCTGCAGTCCACAGGATTGCAAAGAGTCAGACAGGCCTTAGCAACTGAACAACAACAACAATTTCAAGACATTGGAAAGGGGGGATTTCAAGTAGAAAAGAACTGGATTTTAGTATATAATAACGCCAACCACGGAGGTACTAGCCAAGAAAAGTTGATAAGAGAAGCTGCGGTCTACAGGGCAAAGATTTTTAAAATATCTGAAAAAGAAGGGATGGCAAGTCAAAATGAGACTGGTCTTTTAGAAACATGAAGTGATATTCATTTTTGCCATGGCAGTTTTTTTCATTAACTTTCCTCAAAATTTGGAATCAGTTTACCAAATGAAAAGTCTGTTCATTTCTCAAACATATGACAATAATTAATTTTTTAAAAAATCATTTTTCTTGTTCATTGAAAGAAACACCAAGTGTATTCTCAGTCCTTTACACTGTATTTTCCCAGTATACTTCTGGTAAACATTCATCAGAACCACCTGGGTTACTCGGTATAATAGCACTTTTCTCGGCTCTCCCCAGATGTACAGAATTAGAAAGTCTGAAATTCTGATGGATTCATCAGCAAGTCATCAAAATGTATTCAAATCTATCCATTTCTCACCATCTCTATGATTATTACAATTGTAGTCTAAACTATTATATCTTTCCTGGATCCCTGTAGTAAATAATTAGCTTCTCTCCACTTACATGGTTGGACCATTATCCAAAGAACAGACAGATCTTCAAAAACATAAATCTAATCACGCCCCTCTCTCTACCCACAGCTAAAAATGCTCCAAGGCCTTCTCACTGTTACTTGAATAAAATCTAAATGGCTTTCCATTCCCTTTCCAAAGTCCCTCATGATCTGGTCCCTGCCTATTTCTCCAATTTCATCTATACTCACTTCCTTAATCCCTACATTTCAGCTACGCTGGTCTTCAAGTTAATTAAGCAAACCAGGATTAGTGGTTCCTGCACATCAGCACTTCCTATTCCTTCTCTTTGAAAAGCTCTTTCCAGGATTTGACATGGCTGCCTTCAGTCATTAAACTCCCAGCTCAATTGTCATCTTCTCATAAAGGATTTTCCTCATAATTCTAGCCAAAGTCATTTCCCTCTTTTGTCTATATCCTATTATAGTGTGGTAGCCACATGTTCTGGGAAACAAACTCACTCAGAACAATGCAGATAGTGGAGTGCAGTTTATTACACCAGTGGGCCCAAGGCAGAGTCTCCTCTTAGCCAAGGATCCCGAGCAGTTTTTTGTGAAAACCTTATATATCCTAAGTGTATAAGTTTCCCTGAAACTAGTCTGAACAAAGGAAAAAGAAAGATACAATCAAAGTTAACCCGTGATTCATATGCCTTAAGCCTAGGTAGTTAATAGTGGACAATTATCAATAGGCCTGTGGTCATACCCCAATAAGCATAGTAGAATATATGATTCTATTCGGTTACACAGATAATTAGGGTATTCTTTTAGGCAACGGAGAGCCCTGAGGCTCTTCCTTCCAGGGGCCTGGTTTTCCAGTCGGTTTGTCGTTTCCATAGATACTGGGCATACAGCTCAAAGTCCACAGTCCGGCCCTAGACAGAGTCCTGCTTTCAAGATAGAGCCTGTTCTGTTTCCTCCTTCAATAGTTTCTTCTTAACTGCTGTTAGAATTTGAAATTGGTGTATATGTTTATTTTCTTTCTTTCTTTTTTTTTTTTTTGAGTGTGTTCCTTCTCCAGAATATAAATTATTTGAGTGCAGGTAGACTGCACTAACTTACCAACATCTTAACGTGCATCTTAAGACAACATCCAAAACAGTGGCTCATGGTAAGTACTCGGTAGATATTTCTGCTGTCTATACTATCATAGTTATTGATAATATAAAGACATGTAAAATCATAATGTTTTTATCACATAAACTTCATAAAAGTGATAAAAACATTAAAACCCTGTAATCTGGCTAAGTCTTTATGAAACTAAGCAGAAGTGTAAGTTAGTTTATAAGAATACCTCAGTAGATAAGTGTCTTGGTCAGCTTAACTATCAGAAAATACCATAGGCTGTTAAAAAATGAATGAAAGAATGCCATTTGCAGCAACATGGATGAACCTAGAGATTATCGTACTAAATGAAGTAAATCGGAGAAAAAGAAAAATGATATCACTTATATGTGATATCACTTATACCTGATATCACGTATACCATATGATTATCACTTATGTGAAATCTAAAACACAATACAAAAGAACTTATTTAGAAAACAGACTCACAGATGTAGAAAACAAACTTAAGTTTGCCAAAGGGGAGATGAGGTGGGGGAAGCATATTTGGAGTTTGAGATCAACAGATACAAACTATTATATATAAAATAGAAAAACAACAAGGTCCGACTGTATAGCACAGGGAACTATATTCAATATCCTATAATAGACCATAATGGAAAAAATATGTGTGTGTGTGTGTGCGCGTGCTAAGTCACTTTAGTTGTGTCTGACTCTTGAGACCCCATGGACTGTAGCCCATCAGGTATGTGTGTGTGTGTGCGTGTGCTAAGTCACTTTAGTTGTGCCTGACTCTTTTGAGACCCCATGGATTGTGCAGCCCATCAGGTATATGTGTATGTGTGTGTGTGTGTGTGTGCACGTGCTAAGTCACTTTAGTTGTGTCTGACTCTTGAGACCCCATGGACTGTAGCCCATCAGGTGTGTGTGTGTGTGTGTGTGCACGCGTGTGCGTGTGCGCTAAGTCACTTTAGTTGTGTCTGACTCTTGAGACCCCATGGATTGTGTAGCCCATCAGGTATATGTGTATGTGTGTGTGTGTATGTGTATATGTGTGTGTGCGTGTGCGCTAAGTCACTTTAGTTGTGTCTGACTCTTTTGAGACCCTATGGACTGTAGCCCATCAGGTGTGTGTGTATGTGTGTGTGCGTGCAGTTGTGTCTGACTCTTTTAAGACCCCATGGACTGTAGCCCATCAGGTGTGTGTGTGTATGTGTGTGTGCGTGCGCACGCGTGCTAAGTCACTTTAGTTGTGTCTGACTCTTGAGACCCCATGGATTGTGTAGCCCATCAGGTATATGTGTGTGTGTGTGTGTGTGTGTGCGTGTGCGCTAAGTCACTTTAGTTGTGTCTGACTCTTTTAAGACCCCATGGACTGTAGCCCATCAGGCTTCTCTGCCCATGGAATTCTCCAGGCAAGAATACCAGAGTGGGTTGCCATTTCCTTCTCCAGGGGATCTTCCCGACCCAGGGATCGAATCCAGGCCTCCTACATTACAGGCTGATTCTTTACCATCTGAGCCACCAGGGAAGCCACTAACCATATAGGCTGGGTGGCTTAAATAACAGACATCTATTTCTTACAGTTCTGGAGGCTGGGAAGATCAAGTACCATCACAGGCAGGGTTAGGACTGCAACACGAATTTTGGGAGTGCAGACTAAAAAAATAGTCACAACCTAGAAGTTGAGTGTTGTTTTATTTGGTGGGAATTTTTAGGACTTCAAACCCCAGAGATAGGATCTCAAGTGACCCTGAGAGAACTGTTGGGGGTGGGGGAGTCAGGTTACATAGAAGTTTGCAACATGGGGCAGGTGGTCTGAATATCAAAAGGTTACAGTTAATTAAGGAAAACCAGATATTTCAAGTTAAGGAATTTAGCATTTTTCTGTGTATAGAAAGATGCAAGAGTCTGGTCTTACTGAAATCATTCCTTTTATATGCATCTCAGCAATCTGGGGCCAGTGCTAACCGTGGGGAGTGGCTGATGGCTGCCAGATAGCAGACATTGTTTTTCCTGGACTCCTTCAGGCTCAGAAATTCACATTTGGAATCGCTGGTGGCTGTGACATCCTTGTTTATTGATATGGCAGGAAATACTCGATTTCACTGGGGCCACAAACATTCAGCCCATAACAATAAGTACGCAATAACAGAAATATGGACAGGGAGGCCTGGCGTGCTGCAGTCCTTGGGGTCACAAAGAGTCAGACTTGACTGAGAGACTGAACTGAACTGAACTAAGAATCAAGAGAAATAAATAATAAAGCCCAGATATAAAACATGTGCAAATATAGTCATTAAAAACATTCATTTGAACTCTATAATGATGTTTTCCATCCTAACGCAATGTCTGATACAATGTAAGCTCTCAGTAAATATTTTGTGAATCGGTCTATTAAAATTTCTCAACTGATGGTCCCCCATGCAGAGAAGATGTGGAGGAACTGGCGCATTGTGGTGGTGGTGGCATAATGTACACACTCCAGAGCAACCTGGTAATGGCACCTTACCTCCACTTGTAATAAATTTCGTAATTTCTCTGAGAAGACGTCTTCTTTGAGCCATCCAAGCAGAGTCGATCACACCACCCTTTATATCACTAGACCACACTATCTCTAGACCACACCTCCAATTGCTACAGCTACCATATTGTATTCCTTTGTTTATATTTCTGATACTCATGAGATTGGGAGTTCCTTAAGGGTGAGGGTTACAGTCACAGGGCCTTACTATAAGCTCAGTAGTCCTTGTTCAGTCGCTCAGTCATGTCTGACTCTTTGCAACCCCATGGCCTGCAGCACACCAGGCTTCCCTGTCCTTCACCATTTCCCAGAGATTTCTCAAACTCATGTCCATCGAGTCGGTGATGCCATCCAACCGTCTCATCCTCTGTCGTCCCCTTCTCCTCCTGCCTTCAATCTTTCCCATCATCAGGGTCTTTTCTGATGTGTCGGTTCTTCGAATCAGTGTCCACAGTATTAGAGCCTCAGCATCAGTCCTTCAGCTTAATACACATGTGTTAATTTGCTAGGGCTGTCACATCATAACACCATACACTGTGCGGCTTAAGCAGAAATTCATTTTCTCACAATTCTGGAGACAGAAATTCTATCATCAAGGATCTTTAGAGTTTAGTTTCTGGTAAGGGCTCTCTTCCTGGCTTACAGACAGTCACATTCCCACTGTGCCCTCACATGGCATAGAGAGGGAGCAAGTGATCGAGCATTCTGGTGTGTCTTATAAGGGTACTAATCCCATCATTAGGGTACCTCATCTTACCCTCATTACCTCCTAAAGACCCTGTCTCCAAACCATTACCTTGGAGCTTAGGGGTTTCAACATAGGCATTTGAGGGAGCACAAAATCAGACCGTAACAGCTTGTTTGTTGAGTGGAAAAATGAGTGGCTGACAAATGATCAGAATACTCTTGTTAGCTCCTCAGTATATATTTTTTTCTCTAGTAAAGTCTTTGTGGCAGGGAGAGGGGGCAAAATTACGATAAAAAGAGCAACTTTATGTTGAATTTACTCATTACTATTTCCCCAGAACTTAGCACAGTGCCATGGATCTATAGGCACTTAATACATATCTGATGAGGGGCTTCCCTGGTGGCTCAGATGGTAAAGAATCTGCCTGCAGTGTGGGGGACCCAGGTTCGATCCATGAATTGGGAAGAACCCCTGGAGAATGGCTATCCACTCCAGTATTCTTGCCTGAAGAATTTCATGGGCAGGGGAGCCTGGTGGGCTGCAGTCAATGACAACACGTAGAGTCAGAAACGAGAGAGCAACTAACACTTTTCAAATATCTGATGATAAATTAGTGAACAAATTATAGTTTGAGAAGCAGAAGCAAGATGTTCTTAATGAAGAAGGTCTTCAGGCCAGATGCAGCTCTTCTCTTTAGAGATACATTTGTCAATTGGGCCAAACTACTAGACCGCTTTTCTTCTAGAGAGAATTCTAAAGCAGCCATTCAGTCCAGAAATACCACTCCTGAACGACAAGCAGTATTATGTCACCTTCATTCATATCTTGCTAATTCTGAAGGACAACTGTACATTATATATTATAGTTGCTGAGTTTAACTTGCTCCCGATTATACAATATATTAATTTGCTGTAAAGTTAACCTAGGTGACTAAACAAAACCTAGGTAATCAGATAAAACAAAGGAAATATTTAGATCTAATATCTACTATATTTTCATATGCCTCTAAGTGTATTACACCTTGTCCCCTTGACACATTCTTAATAACACATGAAAGAAGATCAAAGTCTTATTGTGAAACCATACTATCCTTTGACAGTATTTCAAGAGTGTGTTTTCCAGAAAATTCAGTCTTGAGGTGTTTTGGTTTTAAAATTACCTTAGTGGAGACTTCCCTAATGGTTCAGTGGCTAAGGCTCCTCATTCCCAACACAGGGGGCCAGGTTCAATCCCTGGTCAGTGAAGTAGTTCCCACATACCACAGCTAAGAGTTTGCATGCCTCAGTGAAGATCAGAGATCCCACATGCCACAACTAAGACCCAACACAGCCGTATAAATACATAAATATTAAAAGCAAAAACTACTTTAGGGGAATTCTCTGGTGGTCCAGTAGTTAGGACTCCTCCCTTCCTCTGCAGGGGGCATGAGTTTGATCCCTGATTGAGGAACTAAGATCCTGCAAGCTGCACAATGCAGCCAAAAATTTGTAATAAAGATTTTTTTAAATTATTATTTTATTTATAGTCAAACTCTTAGAAAATAGGATGGTGGTTGTCAGGGGGCAGAGAAAAGGGGAAAATAGGAGTTGTTCAATGGATATAAAATTTCAGTTTTGCAAGATGAAAAAGTTCTGGAGACCTGTTGCATAACAAGGTACATAGAGTTACCATTACTGCACCACACAGTTAAAAATGGTTAAAATGGAAAATTTTATGTTACATTTTTTTTTACCACAATAAACAAACAAACAAAATTGGTATGTGGGTAAACCAAATACCAATTTATATACCAAATATATAGTTTTATGACACCCAGTTTGGGAAATTATAATCATTGCTGAAATTTAGGAAAGAACTGTCATGTCACTGGTGAAGCCCTTGAGCATCCAAAATAAAAGGTTTAAATATAGAGACTGAACAATGCTCCTCCCTGTTACTATTTTTTTCACCCACAGATCTCTCTCCAGACTTAAGGTGAAACTTAGAGTACACAGCTTTGTTTACTTGTTTTTTCCCTATTTGCATCGGGTGTATGTTCTCTTAGATTTACTGATTTGAGTTGCCAGTCTAAGTTAATATCACTTCTTTATACGATTTTTGATGGGATGTTTGGGAAAAGAAGGCAGTTCTTGTTTTCATTATGGGTACTATTCAAACTGGTGTGAGCTTCCCAGGTGGCTCAGTGGTAAAGAATCCGCCTGCCAGTGCAGGAGAAGCAGGTTGGGTTCCTGGATTCCTGGGTCAGGAAGATCCCATAGAAAAGGAAATAGCAACCCACTCCAGTATTCTGACCTGGAAAATCCCATGGGCAGAGGAGCCTGGTGGGCTACAGTCCATGGGGTAGCAAAGAGTCGGACATGACTGAGCTGCTGAAACTGAGCTGGATCCTATGGCCCTCCCAGGTACGGTCTTTCTGTATCCCCTCATTTCTTGTTCGTAAGAAAAAGGCTTCAGCTTCTTAGACCTTCTTTGAGTCCCAAAGGGCAGGCTCAGACAGTTACCCATCAAGGAAATGAGGGAATACAGAAACAAAGGAAAGGCCAAGTGATGAGGCAGGGTGTGCAGAGCAATCTGATACGCTTCTCAGAAACTAAGACCCACCCCGCCCCCCTTGCCCCAACTTAGTGTGGAGGATGGTAACTTCAGTTTGGATAAAAGCAGGTGGACCCCGAATCCTGCCGACTCTTTCGTAACCCCAGGGACTATATATAGCCCATGCTCCTCTGTCCATGGAATTTCCCAAGCAAGAATACTGGGGTGCGTTGCCATTTCCTCCTCCAGGGGATCTTCCCCACCCACGGGTTGAACCCGCATCTCCTGCTTTGCAGATTCTTTACCACTGAGCCACCAGGGAAGCCCCCAGAATGATTGGAGCCAGCCAAATAAATAAATAAAAAATTTTAAAAGGAAGAAGAAAGGAATCATTTGCTAGACTGAAGTGAAGAAGTCAAGTTCCCTGATTCACTTCCCTTTCTCTGTATAAGACTAAAATGTTGACTGAGAAAGTGTGAGATCTTGGCCACTGGGGAGGGATTAATGGCAGATCTGGGGTACCTGACTCCCTGGGCTACACCACAGGGCCCCACACTGGCTCCCCTCCTGACAAACAGGATGTGGGGAGGGGCATGGCAAAGTACACTGGACTGGAATTCAGTGTGGGGGCAGGGTGATGTTCTAGAACAGCGGTCCCCAACCTTTTTGGCAATTTTTTCATGGTGGGGCTGGAGATGGTTCAGGCAGTAATGGGAGCAATGGGGAGCGATGGGGAATGGCAGATGAAGCTTCAATTGTTTGCTCACTGCTCACTTCCTGCTCTGCATCCATTTCTAACAGGCTGAGGACCTCAGTTCTAAAAGATAGAGAAAAAAAAAATTTTTTTTTAAATAAATAAATAAAAGATAGAGAAGAGTTTTCTGTGAGCCCAGTCTGTTTTTTCATTCACTCTGAGACAGTTTGTCAAACAGTGCCCTGTATATGTGTTATCCTCAGAGTTGCTGCTAACAAATAGGAAATCTATGAGGCCACCCAGACTTGTCTCTAATTTAGCAGCCTGTGACCTGACACATTTTTTTGGTGTTTACTTTCAGGAAGTTCCCCGAAAATGAAACTGATAAACAGAAGACTAAAGTTTTATCCGAAATGAAACTGATAAACAGAAGACTAAAGTTTTATCAGAACTGTAGCACCAGCAGAAACTTACCTAACCTGTATAACAGGCCTGTGGTTCATTAAAATCAATGGGGCAAAATTTATGAAAATTCATCAAAGATGATCAAAGTAGATGCATTTTATTGTATTTAAATAATACCTCAATAAAGTTGATTTTTAAAAATAAATAAATAAAATCAACCGGGCAGAATATCCTAATTCCTAGGTCTCAAGAAGGGTCTTATATTTTTTTTTAACTTAAAATTATTTGGCTGTGCAAAGTCTTAGTTGCAGCATACAGGATCCATGCTCCCCAACCAGGGATTGAACCCAGGCCCCCTGCTTTGGGAGCTTAGAGTCCAGGCCATTGTACTACCAGGGAATCCCCTTAACTTTTTATTTTGTATTGGAGTATAGTCAATTAACAATGTTGTGACAGTTTCAAGTGGACAGCAAAGGGACTCAGCCATACCTAGACATGTATCCATTCTCCCCCAAACTTCCCTCCCCTCCAGGATGCCAGATAACATTGAGAAGAGTTCCCTGTGCTATACAGTAGGTCCTTGTTGGTTATGCATTTTACATACAGCAGTGTGCACATGTCGATCCCAAACTCCCGAACTATCCCTTCCTCTCATCAAGAAGAGTCTCATTTTTACATCCAATACTTTTGACAAAATGTAATTGCAAATGAAATAGACCCCTCCCTTCTCATACAGGAGAGTCTACTCTAAGGTCCTTTAAGGTGTTCCCCTGACAACAGTAATGATCTCAGCCAGCAGTATCAGAGAGTCCAATTCATTGACAATAGGATTCTCACCACTGTCAAGTCAACCAAACGATGCTCACGGGACTCAGTGGTTCCCTGCTTTGCTTCATTAACTCTGTACAGCAGCAGACACTGCATAGTCTATGGTTTCTTCTCCTCTCTCCACGTTCTAAATGGAAGTTCTTGTTGTAGTTGTATTTGTTCTGCATTGTGGTACTTAAGGGGTGGTGGATAGGGATTACATTTATGACTTAGTCTAAGACTGCAGGTTGAGGATTTCCTTGGGGGTCCAGTGGTTAAGTCTCCACTTTCCAGTGCAGGGGGCGCAGGTTGGATCCCTGGTGTGGGACCTAAGATTCCCACATGCTGTGGAGTATGGTCAAAAATTTAAAAAAAAAAAACTTGTTTTTAAAAAAGACAGCAGGATGATGAGATATGAAAACTGACCCAGGGGTATTCCCTGGCAGTCCAGTGGTTGGGGCTCTGTGCTCTCATTGCCAAGGACACGGGTTCAATCCTTGGTCAGGGAACTAAGATCCCACAAGCCACAGGATGTAGCCAGCCAAACAAACAAAAAACTGGACTAGATTAAAACTCAACTAAAGGAAGAAGTAAGAGATATTGCACTGGAGAAAGAGTAGACTTATGACATTGCCTCTAGAAGCCTACCTGGAAGGGGCTTTGGATTGTATCCTTTAGTGCGTGTGCTCTGATGCTCAGTCATGACCTACTCTTTGCAACCCCAAGGACTGTATTGTAGCCCGCCAGGCTCCTCTGTTCATGGGATTTTCCAGGCAAGAATACTGGAGTGGGTTGCTATTTCCTACTCCCAGGATCTCCTTTTGAGGAAGTACAAATATATGTGTGTGAAGGGGAAATGACTGGAATCATTAACTTTATGAACAGAGAGTATTTATGTTCTGGAGGTTTCTTCTATACCTTAAAAATTAGCCTTTGTTTGCTTTTAAAACCTGTTGTCAAGCTTTTGACTTCAATTTTATACTGGAACTAGTCTTTTTGTAAAAGTTGCCTTTGTCCTGGCTGTGAGCCCAGGACAGAACAATGCCCTGCTGCTGCTAAATCACTTCAGTCGTGTCCGACTCTGTGCAATCCCATAGACGGCAGCCACCAGGCTCCTCCGTCCCTGGAATTCTCCAGGCAAGAACACTGGAGTGGGTTGCCATTTCCTTCTCCAATGCATGAAAGTGAAAAGTGAAAGTGAAGTCGCTCATTCGTGTCCGACTCTTAGCGACCCCATGGACTGCAGCCTACCAGGCTCCTCCATCCATGGGATTTTCCAGGCAAAGTACTGGAGTGGGGTGCCATTGCCTTCTCCGGAACAATGCCCAGAAGATAAATGTGTGAAGCAAACGAAAGAGGAGGAAGGGAGAAGGTGGTTTAGAAGGAAGGACAGGGACAGGTATCTTTTTCTCCAAATTTGTATCTTTTTCTCAAACATCAGTAAAACAACATCAAAGAAAATTTGGAATGTGAGTTGATTTGTTGACATTTATTGCCATTTCTGGTTTAATCTATGGCTCTGCCTCTGAGGACAGCATAGCTTATCCAGTGGGACAAATGAGCTGCATTCAGAATGTCTGTTTTGCTGCCTCTTTGCCCTCTGTGGATTGGCTTCCTCTGCTTGGGGAAGGAAGGAGGTGGCTGGTTGTTAGTTCCTGTTAACATACCTTCCAAGTTAATGTAAGCAGATAAATAAGGGAGTCCCCAGAGAAAGAGAACCAGGAATGGCTTTCTTGACTTAAGAGAAGCCATTTTGGCCTAAGATATTTTATAATCTGGGTCTGGCCACAATGATTGCCCTTGGACAGGTCTCAGTAATGATCTTAAGGGAACAACGGAATGCAGGAACAGAGAAAAGTACAGTGATAAAGTGGAGTCCTAGTTACTCCTCATGGGATATACATAAAGATGTATCTTTCAGTGTGACAATAATCAAGGCCCCCAACCAAGTGCAGGATGGAAATGTAAGGCTGACTTTCCTGACTTCAGTCAACTAAATCTTGGACTCTGTCAACCTTTGCCTGAATTCTAGGCTGAACTCTCCTCTGCTCAAGCCCCTTCATGAATATGAATGTACCCTTAGCTTAAATCTTCCCCAGTTTGGCTGTTTAGAGGGCCACTAGGATGGGAAAGATCCCCTGTGTTCTCCCTACTTGCTGACACTAATAAACTCTTTCTCCTCCCCATCTTTGGCTTGATTGTGTCTTTTGGCTCAATACCCACCAAGAGATGAACTCAGTTTTCAGATAACATGAATGCACTTAATGGAGAGTGACTAGAATATAGGGATCTCAAGTCCGTATTCTTGAAAGTGTGACAGTCACAAGTTGGGACTATACATACCTCTATGTTAATCAGTTGCAACATGGAGCCTTTATTTCACAATATATATAGGCCCAATGGGGCTACTAATAGGACTGTTATTTAAAATGACAGCTCTATAGCCTTCACATTACAATTGATTGTATGTATAGTCCCAACTTGTGACTGTCACCCTTCAAGAATATGGAATTGAGATCCCTATATTCTTGTCACTCTCCATTAAGTGCATTCATGTTATCTGAAAACTGAGTTCACCTCTTGGTGGGTACTGAGCCAATAGACACAACCAAGCCAAAGATAGGGAAGAAAGAGTTTATTATTTGCTCCAAGGGAGAACACAGGGGATCTTTCCTACAGTAGTGTCCCTCTAAACAGCTAAACTGGGGATGTTTTAAGGTAAGGATTCAGGCATATTCATGAAGGGGCTTGAGTATATGGGCTTCCTGGTGACTAAGATGGTAAAGAATCTGCCTGCAATGTGAGAAACCTGGGTTGGGAAGATCCCTTGGAGAAGGGAGTGGCTATCCACTCCGTATTCTTGCCTGGACAATCCCTATGGACAGAGGGGCCTGGCGGGCTACAGTCTATTCGCAAACAGTCAGACACAACTGGGTGACTAAGTACACACACACACAATAGTGTATAGAAACACTGCTGATATGAAGTTAAATTCAGGTAAATAGCATCGAAATGCATATTTATAATGGCATTTATGAGGACTTGAAATTTAACTGTTCCAAACTGTGGTAGACTAAACAGGTAAATTCGGAGGACCTATGCTAGGGGGCACCTTCCAGGACTGCTGCTGCCAGTACCCCTGACTCTCATACCCCAGCCTGAGGCATCCTTCTGTGTGTGTGTGTGTGTGTGTGTGTGTGTCTGTGTGTGTGTGTCTGTGTGTGTGTGTGTGTGTGTGTGTCTGTGTGTGTGCACGCGTGTGCACATGAGTGCACATGTGTGCGCAAATATTGCAGTGAAGTGGGAAAAAGAAGTAATAAGTATTAATTCAATGCAGTCACTCAGTTGTGTCCTACTCTTTGTGATCCCGTGGACTGCAGCATGCCAGGCTTCCCTGTCCATCACCAACTCCTAAAGCTTGCTCAGACTCGTGTCCATCAAGTTGGTGATGCCATCCAACCATCTCATCCTCTGACGGCCCCTTCTCCTCCTGCCTTCAATCTTTCGCAGCATCACGGTCTTACCCAATGAGTCAGTTCTTTGCATCAGGTGGCCAAAGTATTGGAATTTCAGCTTCAGCATCAGTCCTTCCAATGAATACTCAGGACTGATTTCCTTTAGGTTTAACTGGTTCGATCTTCTTTCAGACCAAGGGACTCTCAAGAGTATTTTCCAACACCACAGTTCAAAAGCATCAATTCTTTGGCACTCAGCTTTCTTCACAGTCCAACTCTTACATCCATACATGACTACTGGAAAAACCATAGCTTTGAATAAACTGACCTTTGTCAGCAAAGTAACATCTCTTCTTTTTAATATACTGTCTAGGTTGCTCATAGCTTTTCTTCCAAGGAGCAAGCATCTTTTAATTTCATGGCTGCAGTCACCATCTGCAGGGATTTTGGAGCCAAAAAAAAAATAGTCTCTCACTGTTTCCATTGTTTCCCCATTTATTTGCCATGAAGTGATAGGACCGGATACCATGATCTTCATTTTCTGAATGTTGAGTTTTAAGCCAACTTTTTCACTCTCCTCTTCCACTTTCATCAAGAGGCCTTTTAGTTCTTTGCCTTCAGCCATAAGGGTGGTGTCATCTGCATATGTGAGGTTATTCATATTTCTTCCAGAAATCTTGCTTCCAGCTTGTGCTTCATCCAGTCTGGCATTTCGAGTGATGTACTTTGCATATACGCTAAATAAGCAGGGTGACAATATACAGCCTTGATGTACTCCTTTCCCAATTTGGAACCAGTCTGTTCCATGCCCAGTTCTAACTGTTGCTTCTTGAGCTGCATACAGATTTCTCAGGGGGCAGGTAAGGTGGTATTTCTGTCTCTTGAAGAATTTTCCACAGTTTGTTGTGATCCACAATCAAAGGCTTTGGTGTAGTGAATAAAGCAGAAGTAGATGTTTTTCTGGAACTCTCTTGCTTTTGCGATGATCTAGTGGGTGTTGGTAATTTGATCTCTGGTTCCCCTGTGTTTCTGCTGTACAACAAAGTGAATTAGCTATATGCATATGTATATCTCCTCCCTCTCCCACCTCCGGCCTCTCCATTCCACCCCCGTAGGTGATCACAGAGCACGGAGCTGAGCTCCCTGTGTGATATGGCAAGTTCCCACTAGCTAGCTATTCTACACCTGGTAATGTACTCGCTGGGTTTCCCTGATGGCTCAGACAGTAAAGAATCTGCCTGCTTTGCAGGAGACCTGGGTTTGATCCCTGAGTTGAGAAGATTCCCTTGAAGGAGGGCATGACAACCCACTCTATTATTCTTGCTTGGAGAATCCCCATGGACAGAGGAACCTGGTGGGCTGCAGTCCATGGGGTTGCAAAGAGTCAGACATGACTGAGTGATTCAGCACAGCACGGCACAGTGTATCCGTGTGTGCCCTCAGTTGCTCAGTCACGTCTGACTCTTTGCAATCCTATAGACTGTAACCCAGAAGGCTCCTCTGTCCATTGAATTTTCTTGGCAAGAATACTGGAGTGGGTTTCCATTTCCTCTTCCAGGGGATCTTCTGGACCTAGGGATCCAACCTGTGTCTACTGCATTGGCAGGTGGATTCTTTACCACTGAGCCACCTGGGAAGCCCATGGTAGTGCATTTAAGTCCAATCTAATCTCCCAATTCATCCCGCCCTCCCCCTACCTCCCCTGCCATGTCCACATATTGGTTCTCTGTGTCTGTATCTCGATTCCTGCCCTGGAACGATGTTCATCATTATCATTTTTCTAAATTCCACATACATGAATTAATATACGAAATTTGCTTTTCTTTTTCTGACTTACTTCACTCTGTGTGACAGACTCCAGGTCCATCCACATCTCTACAAATGACCCAATTTTTGTTCCTTGTTTATGGCTGAGTAATAGTCAATTGTATATCTCAGGGCTTATTGAGAAGCTGTTCCCAGGTTATAATTCTCAAATTTAGCTTGAATAAAAATTTCCATTTCTTTCTTAGATTGATTGATTTTCACTGACAGACTTCTAGTTCGAAAAGAGAGAAGAAAGATGTGTTAGATAGGTTGAGAGGACAGCTGAGGGCTGGGGACCTGAAAGCACATTGCCTCATAGGCTGGGGAGAACCAACCTATGGGTCAGCACTTCAGGCAAATCCAATGACATACAATGAGTCTTCCTCCCAGAGACAGAGGGGAGGGACCCCAGAGATGCAGTGGAGTATAGTTGTCTTGAGAACATGAGGGACCTGCTGCATTGAGGATCAAGAAACCAGAAGATGACAGTGGCAGAGATCTAGAAGGTTCTACAGCATTGGTGAGATGAAATCAACCAGGGCACAGGACCGGGCCATGACCCAGCTAGGACAGGCCAGAGTAGCCCTCACCAGCATGTTACCAGCAACAGAACGCCCAAGACTTGCATCTCAGAGAACAGTCAAAATGATCCTCTTCTGTAGAAAAGTCCAGCGAGAATTTAAGGAGACTTTGTAGCTCTTAGGACCAAGATTCCAGAGTAGTGTCTCAAGTTCATGCCAACTACCCTTTGTCTTTCTTTTTATCTTCCCACATGTCATTTTGAGGATAGCTGACTGAGAGAGAGGGGCTGAGGAAATGTTTAAATTATTTCAACGGACTAAGTTTATAAATTGGTCTAACATTTAGAGTTTTCCCCCTACTGTTCCCCAAACCTGAGGACATTTTATTTACACAGCTGAATGGATCTTGAGTAAATCTGTGACATTGCCATAAAAATATCAAGTAGCTTTTCATATAAAAAGCTGCCAAGACAGAAGGTTATGTATTTTGGCATTTATGGTTTATGTATCTAAGCTTAACTCTCAAAAGATGACTACAGTTTTCTTATACCCACACTCTTGATGGATTTCCACATATGGCCAACTATACACATACATGTAAGCCAAATGACTTACCTGAGTCAGAGAGTATATGAAAAGCAATACAAATGTGTTTGGATTAGTGCATTGAGGAAGGCTGCCATTACTGAGAAAGAATGAAATAAAAGTCACAAAATTAATGTTCTAATTAACAATTCTCAATGAGTAAAGGGAAACATTTACTAAGTAGAAAAAGCATTTTACTTCCTAAAGTGATCAAAATAAGTAAAATATGATTGGGAATACAGTATCAAAAATGTGAAATTTGGAACCCAAGAACCATTTTATGAGAGAATTTAAAAAGCACTTGGGGACTATTGTTATTAGATATCTCTCCCATCAGGTGCTTTTCCTCCTCCGAAGAAATCTGAAGATAAAATTAGCCTGTCTGCTTCCACTTCTACTGTTTTTGCTATGGATGAAAGGAAGAAAATAATGCCAAACACTGTAGATTGGTGGTGGAGGGAATTCGCTGTTGTTTAAAGATGTACATTAAGACCCATTTCAAGTCTGTACAAATCCAATTATTCATCTTCTGCATTATAGTCACTGTTAATGAAAAATTTAAGATTGATACTTTGGCAAATATTTTTTTGTTCTATCATTTTGATAGACAACCAAAAGTATAAATGAATTGAGAGCAAAGGTCATGATACCTATAACTTCCCCATTGGTCCAGTGGCTAAGACTGGACCACCTGGACTCATTGCAAGGAGGCGAAGTTTGATCCCTGATCAGTGGGTTGCCATGCCTTCCTCTAGGGGATCTTCCTGACCCAGGGATCCAATGCATGTCTCTTATGTCTCCTGCACTGGGAGGCAAGTTCTTTACCACTAATACCATCTGGGAAGCCCCAGGGAACTAGATCCCATATGCTGCAACTAAAGATCCCCCATGCCCAGATGATAACCACTCTAATGGAAGAAAGTGAAGAAGAACTAAAGAACCTCTTGATAACCATGCTGACAAAGGTCCATATAGTCATGGCTATGGTCTTCCAGCAGTCATTTATGGTTGTGAGAGCTGGTCTGTAAAGAAGGCAGAATGCTGAGAATTGATGGTTTTAAACTGTGGTGCTAGAGAAGACTCTTGAGAGTTTCTTGGACCGCAAGGAGATCAAAGCAGTCAACCCTGAATGTTCATTGGAAGGACTCATGCTGAAACTGAAGCCCCAATACTTTGGTCATCTGACGCAAACACCTGACTCATTGGAAAAGACCCTGATGCTGGGAAAGACTGAAGGCAGGAGACAAGGGTGTCAGAGGATATGTCTGGATGGTGTTATTGATGCAATGGACTTGAACTTGGGCAAATTCCGGGAGATGGTGAGGCACAGGGAGGCCTGGCTTGCTCCGTGCAGTCCACAGTGCTGCGAAGAGTTGGACACAACTGGCCGACTGAACAGCATGCCCAACATCCAAAACCTCAAGTGCCACAACTAAGGCCCAGGACAAATAAATATTTTTAAAAAGCTGATGACACCTGCATGACATTTATCACAGTGCCAAGAACAATGTAGACAATAAATGACAGAATTGAATTAACTAAGCCTTTCAATGGCTCCTAGTAATGATTCATTTAGCCCATAGTGCAAAGCTTTAACAAAGCATGGTAATGAAACAAGTGAATTGAGGATGCTTTATGATGTTCTATATTTATTTAGCTCTGTTCATGTAATTGTGACTTCATCTTATTCACTTATCAATTGTGTGGATATATCTGGGAATTAACGGCTCATTAAAAAAAAATTTAGTTGATTACGGTAAAATGCCTAGATCCATGCTTCTACCTCATTTTTCTTCGAACCTATCAAACAACAAAACAATGGTGTTGGTGGAAAACTGTATTTGTGACTGTAACTCACTGTGTTAAGGTCTAAAGATGAAGTCTAAAGCCTCTCAAGGAGGCTTATCTATAATTTTTTTTCTCCAAAGGTTTAAAATCCCATAACGGATTATTACAGAACACATCTTGGCAAGATCAAAACATTCTGACAAGGACTAACTCTTTAACACTATTAGGCAAGGCTATTCTTTTTTTAATGGAAAAATTCCTGCAAACACCAATATATATGATAGGAGTTCCGAGAGACGGGATCCTTGCTGGAGGGAGGCTGGGGTAAAGGTGATCACCCAGCTGGTGATGTCACAAGCTGCTGCGGGCTACAAGCGCCGGTTGCTGTGGAGGCCACATTCCCGCCTCTCCTACACCCCAGGCTCGCCGCTCGCTCGGGCAGAGCGATGACCCGGGAGAGCAGCTGGAGAGGGCGGCGGGATCCCAGTGCACCATGAGCCTCGGGCCCGGCCCCGTTTCGGGCCGATGTGCACCACGTATTCCGCCCGCCTCTCCCCTCCCGGCCTCGCCCGCGAAGGCGGCAACGGCTGGACAAGAAGCCCGACTACGGCGCCGGGCTTCTCTACGAACACTCGCCCGGGAAGTGGGTTCACTAGCCTCGGGGCTCTGGGGCTCTTAAGTGAGAGTCTATGCTAGCTGAGTGCGGGGGGCGGGGCGTGAGGCGGGTACAGGGAGGTGTGGGGCGGGGAGCCGAGGTACTGGGTAGGTTGCCGCCCGGAGACCGACGGCCGCGCGGGTGGGAGGGGGGATTTCGGGGAGCGAGTGGTGAAAGGAGCCTAAAAGCCCGGGGAAAGGGAGGCTAGACGCGCCGCAGAGGGTTGAGGGCGGAGCCCTGCGGAGCCAGGTGAGGGTGTGGCCCTGGGCGGGGGAAGGGCTAGGAACGCCCTTCCCAGGTGAGAGGGGAGGCTCCTGGCTCGAGCGGAAGCGACAGTGAAGCCAATCGTCGGGCTCTCGGCCACCGCCTCCCGCTAGGCACCGCCTTCCAGTCCTGCCCCTATGGGAGCAGCGCCCCAGGGCACGAGCCTAGCCCGGCGAGTGCGGTCGCTGTAGCGTCTCCGCGCTCGGCCCCGCCCCTCCTGGGCCCCGCCCCCCGGGGCCCCGCCTCCTTCCTGGCGCGAGCAGCTTCCTGACGCGATTCCCCGCCCCCTTCGGGTTCGCGCAGGGAGTCTGGCCCCTGGCCGCCACCGCCACCCCGGCCGCTGCCGCCGCCATCGCCTTCATCCTTCGTCCCCCACCATGGCCGAGGAGCTCTCCGCGGCCACGTCCTACACCGAAGATGATTTCTACTGCCCCGTCTGTCAGGAGGTGCTCAAAACGCCTGTGCGGACTGCGGCCTGTCAGCACGTGTGAGTAGACGCCCCCTCCCCCGCGCGGAGCCGGCTGGTTTTAGGCCCCGCACCCCGCCCTGGACCCTGGGACGCAGCCTGGTGGGAGCCGAGCCCGCCGCGGCCTCCCCTCTCCGCAGCTCGGCGCTGAGGGCCCATTCCCGGTCAATCGGAGGCCGGGCCGCCCTGCCTCCGATCACTGCTCCCGTCCCCCTGAGCCCGAGCCGTCTGGCCCCGGGGCTCCCTCGTCGTCGCGCCCCCGGGGCAGTGCCCAGGCCAGTCCCCATGGCGTCCTCTTTCCTCGAGGCCCCTGCCCTCTGCTGAGGGCCGGGGAGGAACTGCAGAGAACGTGGAGCCTTTTTTGTTTCCTAGCAACCCGAGTGAAGGCTGGGGTGTCGAGTGTCAAAACCGGCCTGAGGTGCCCGCTCGCCGCGACCCCACCCCCCACCCCGGCTCTCAGGTCTCCCTTTTCTTTTCAGGATCTTGGCCGCCCATCGTTCCAGATTTAGAGCTCTTATCTAACTTAGCCTTTCAGTCCCTCTTCACAGACCACCCTTGAGAGTGTTTTAATCGGTTAAAATTCAGTGCAGGTTGGAATGCTCTAGAATGGATCGGCTTCCCTTATATGTTAGAACTGACAGGATTTCCGGGTATTGAAGTGATAGTTTCCTTTGTTTTACCATTCTGCTTATTACTTGATTGCTACAACGATGGAAATGAGAAAGACCGCCCTTGTGAGGAATGAACTGAAATGAAGGCTGTAACCGTAGGGAGGGTGATGGAGCACAGCGAGGGGTTGGCTTGTTGAGGTGGCTTGGTGCTGTTCGATTTAGCATATTTAAAGGAAGCACTTCGATAATTAATAGAGGCCACTAGGATGTCAGTAAGAATTAGAAGGAGCCCTTCTTGTAAAGGTATATAGCACTTCTGACAAAGCTGACTGCCGATCGGGGTCTCTGGGGGAACATTTTAAATAAACACACCAATTCCCAGGCTCCATTCCAAACTTAGAAAAGAATTTCTGGCAGGTGAGGCTTGGAAATCTCGTTTTGAAAAAAATACACCCAGACTTGAAAGTTCTGTGTGCTTGTAAATTGCTGAAAGGAATCGAACCATTTTCTAAATCGATTTCTCTTTCCACTGGGTTCTATAATTTTGGAAGAATGGGTTGTTGAATTTGGGGTTAGTCTCAAATTTCCTTACAGCTGTTTCTTGATACCCACTCTTCTCACTCCGATTCTAAATCTGTTGTCTTCCTTACTCTTCTGTAGTGCTTGTATGAGCCCAAGAATATGTGACTTTTCTTGATAGAAGTTACACCAGTTACAGTTTTTCCGCTTATGGGAGATGAATGACAGTCTTTATTCCTTTATTATTTGGTGCAACAAATGCAGGTAGTTAAAAGAATATCTTGAAATGTTTAGGGCACAGTGTATGCCTTTTGGCTTTTAATCTACAAGTGTTTAACTTGGTTGCTTGCCTGCGCTTGGGCTGGCAGTGGATAGAAGAAAGGGAGGGAAGGAAGGCAAAGTAAGGCAGTAGGTCTTTTTTGGACAGAATCATTTCTAGTATCCATTGGGTCACTGACCTCATGGAGCTCATGGTAATCTCTGCTGCTGCTGCTGCTGTCGCTTCAGTCGTGTCCCACTCTGTGCGACCCCCAGCCCTCCAGGCTCCCCCGTTCCTGGGATTCTCCAGGCAAGAACACTGGAGTGGGTTGCCATTTCCTTCTCCAATGCATGAAAGTGAAAAGTCAAAGTGAAGTCACTCAGTCGTGTGCAACTCTTAGCGACCCCATGGACTGCAGCCCACCAGGCTCCTGCGTCCATGGGATTTCCCAGGCAAGGGTACTGGAGTGGGGTGCCATTGCCTTCTCCATTCCCCTCAAAATTCCATGCAGTTTGCTCTGGTTCACTTCTCTGTGAGACATTTTGTTAAATCAGACTGTAGTTTGGCTTGACCTCAGGGCTGTGGAAATGAGTGTGGAGATGATTTGTTGAGGGTTTTTCTCAAATCATCTTCTTTGGGCTGGGATGTGGAAATAAAATAGGGACTAGATTTTGGTAAGAGAAATGGACACGTTCTACTTATCCTCCATCCTCTCCTTTACCCACACTGTCCTCCATCAGACACATACACAGTTGCCCTAAGGTTCTGACTAAACAATAAATTAAGGTGGAAGGAGAAAACATTTTCTTTGGAAAGGGTGATAATGGTAGAACAGGGTATTATTAGAAGGAGTTTAGTGGGGAAATAAAATTATATTGTAGAAACCTAGTTTAGAATGTCATTTGCTCTTCCCCTTTCACAGAGAACAAACCTGGGCCTCAAACAAATTTATATTTAGCTACAAAAGGAATTTTTTGTTCATGAGTAGTGAGAGATGCGGAGAAGGCAATGGCACCCCACTCCAGTACTCTTGCTTGGAAAATCCCATGGATGGAGGGGCCTGGTAGGCTGCAGTCCATGAGGTCGCTAAGAGTCGGACACGACTGAGCGACTTCACTTTGACTTTTCACTTTCATGCATTGGAGAAGGAAATGGCAATCCACTCCAGTATTCTTGCCTGGAGAATCCCAGGGACAGGGGAACCTGGCAGGCTGCTGTCTGTGGGATCACACAGAGTCAGACATGACTGAAGTGACTTCACAGCAGCAGCAGCAGTGAGAGATGAGGTGATGAGAGCTTTGGGCCCCTATGCCATTTCAACGGCAGTGAAGGATTTGCCTATTCTGGTAGAAGGAGCAGATTCATTATCACTGGAATAACTTTACCAAAAAAATAGATTCCCATTTAATCCTCATTCATCCCCTGGTGGCTCAGATGGTAAAGAATCCGCCTGCAATGCAGGAGACCGGGGTTCCATCCTTGGGTTGGGAAGATCCCCTGGAGAAGGGAGTGGCTACCCACTCCAGTATTCTTGCCTGGAGAATTCATGAACAGAGGAGCCTGGCAAGCTACAGTCCATGGGGTCTCAAAAGAGTCAGACATGACCGAGTGACTAACGCAAGAGTAACATTCCTTCAAACAGCTGTTGTTGGATGCCTTCTGGGTGTCAGGTACAGAGAATACAAAGTGCTGTTTCTCTGGAGAATGTTCACAGTTTAATGGAGAAGATCTGTATCTGAATATGAATGGTATGGAATTGAGGAAATTTTATGTGAGCTTTGAAAGCAGGTATCTAAATTAACCTATGAGTAGAGGAGAGAGTTCCTGCATGAAGTAATAGTTTAGGTCAGAATTGGTATTCAAGGTTTGTTGGGGAATACCCTGATTAGGTGTACAGCAAGGGGAGGGGTTACCAGAGATGACTGTTTCCAGGTTATAAAGTTTGGTTGGAGCCAAAGATGAGAGTAGTGAGATGGAGCTTAGAGATGTTGGCAGGAATTTACAGTGTAAGCCAATTTGAATTTCTTGCTGAAAACCATGAAGATCTACTGAATAATTTTGTCAGGGGAGCAGTATGGTCACATTTAAATTTTAGAATACTTATAGTTACTAGCCTGGTCTAGCTTGGTACTGGTGGAATTAGTGAAGAGATCATCATTGCTCTGTCAGAGAAATGATTAAAACTTGAACCAAGGTAACAGTAGAGGGACTGGAGAGAAAAGGTTCCTGACATTTTAAGGAGATTGTGTAAGATTTGATGATTGTCCAGTAGTTAAGTGTATGTACAAAGATCTGGAATGCATGGAACTAAAGCTATGACTATGGATGAAGCCACTGGGGGATGTATATAAATTGAAAGATAGCAGAGATTGAGATGGAACAAAGTGCTGGAGAACACATGTTTAAATGTGGAGTTGAGAAAAAGTGCAGCCTAAGGAGGATTAGACAGAATAGGAAGAAAAATGAGGATAGAGTGTGACAAGCAACCGAGAAGAATTTTAAAGAAAAGGTAGTCAGGAGTGTCAGATGCCTTAGAGTGGTCAGATATTTTGAAAAACACACAAAGATGAATTAACAATATTAAAGTTGAGCAGATATGTTTCAGAAAGTACAGACTGGCATAATGGTAAAGTATTTATCTCTCTTGGTTTTATCCTTTGTAATCTTCAAAGGCTCTTTGAACCAAACCTCCCTTTTTTTCCCCATTCATTCAAAAATCTTTATTTAATACTTACTATGTACCAGGCAGAAACAAAACAAAATTTTTCTCTTTGCTGAACTTACATTCTAGTTGGGGAGGTAGGCAATAGACAACATGACAAATAAGTCATACAGTTTGTTAGAAAGTGTTAAGTACTATGAGCAGGGCTTTACAGAACATTGTAAGAACTTTGGCTTTTACTGAGTGATTTTTTTTTTTTTTTTAGTGTAGGAATTCAGGTGTTTTTTGTTTTTTATTGGGGTATAGTGGCCTTCCAATGTTGTGCTGATTTTTGCTGTACAACAAAGGGAAAGCAACTGTATGTACACATTTCCTCTCCCTCTTGGAACCTGCCCCCCCCTCCCCACACTGCCCCCCACAGTCTCCGCACACACCTATCCCACCCATCTAGGTCACCACAGAGCACCAAGCTAAGCTCCCTGTGCGGTACAGTAGTGAACCAAACCTTTGTCTATTTTGAATGGTTAAGGAAATAACTTTGTATGCTGTTAGATCTAAGCTCTATAACTGTGAAAATTACATATGACAAGTTAATGCCTTGCCAGACTCTTAAAAATGGAAGTCTAATCCATTTGCTTTGGTGCATATATGTAAGAAGCATCTTTTATTTATTTATTTTTGTGGCACCAGGCTGCATGCAGGACCTTGGTTCCCTGGCCAAGAATCCAACCTGTGCTCCCTTAAACTGGGAGCATAGAGTCTTAACCACTGGGTGACCAGGGAAGTCCCAGGAAGCATCTTTTAAAATGAGCTGATATAGATCAGCTTCCACTTCTCATTAAGCACAGATTTGTATGATTTTTGTGTGTGTGTTTATGATTCTTTGTTGACCTGCTTTGGATTATCCAGTCCCTGAATTTTCACTTAATGTTTCTTATAATTTGAGCAACTTTATAGGTATCCTGTTTGGGCATTCATGCTCGTATTACATATTTTTAAATTTCTTCTTTTCTGTATACTAATTATAATTCTGAAAGCCAGGCTCATATGGTTTCTTGCTGATTTAATAAATGCTGCTCTAGGCCATCTTTTTCGTAAAGTTTTTGAGATTTTATCTAAATGTTTTTGAAAAATATTTATAAAGTGGTATCATTAAAAAACTATGCTATTTAATTATATAACAGAAGATTGATTTGATTTAGTCTTGAAGACTACCTTGAAATATCTGATTTTTGAAAGTTTTAAGTTATTTTGGGAAATGATTTTGATTATACACTAGGAAGAGAAAAGATACACAATTTAAAATTAATAGTGAAGCAGGAGCTTGATGGATGGGAAAGTTGCTTTTCTCTTCCAGTGTCTGATCAACCTGTTGTTTGGAGAATGGATAAGGAAAATTCATCTGGCATTTGCTTAAAGGTAGGAGAAATTTAAAGATAACCTTTTAAATTGTTTCACTATCCTAAAGATGCAGGCTCCTTTGATATATCAACATAGTTCTAGTAATCTTGACTTGTACCTTTTTTCCGTCTCATTCTAGTTTGTTTTGAAATAAACTTTGTCTAGCAAATTCAGATAGTCTAGTGAAAGGGAGATGAGGAATAAGCAGTTTTGTATCTGAAGAAATGTGCATGGTGGTACAAAGGCAGAAACAGTAGAATGGAGATAAAAGACCTGAATAACTTCCTTTGTGTACCACCTATCACAGTTTATAATCATAATATTTTTGGAGTCAGTTGATTTGATGGATGCCATTTTCTCCAGTTAGACTGGAAGCTCTTAAAAGGCAGCAACCCAGGTCTACTTTTACATACTGAATAATTATATGAATGGATTTGTGTTTGGAGCCCACAGCTTACTAGCTGTATCACTTGGTCAAGTGATTTATCTCCTTTTAGTCTGTTTTCCTCTCCATAAAACGGGTAAAAGCAGCCTGTTTCTCAGTGTTATTGCACGGACCAAATGAGGTAATGTTTGTGAATGATAGTAATAATCTTGTATGTATATTTTATAGTTTTCAAAACCCATCAAAATATAAAAATATTTTTAATTTAGTACCTATAGCATCTAACATGAAAAGCTAGATTATTTTTGTAAACAAGAAGGAATCTTATTTCTAGTGTGTTGGTCCATATGTTTAATACCGAAGGTATTATTGTGAATGGAGAATATTGTAATTCACAATTTTAAAGGTACAAAAGGAAATAATATGATTGTCTCCCACAGTCACTGTTACCTTATATATTCTTCCAGAGTGCATACTATATGCACTCTTTTGTACATTGCTATTTTCATGTTTTGGTGTATCGGAGGTTATTCTATATCAGTACATAAAGGGTCTTCTTTTTTTCTCTTTTTTTTCTGGTTGTAGAGTTTTCATTAATTCATTCAGCCAACACTGAGTGTCCATGATGTGCTGACAGTACTATTGTATATTCTAGGGCTCTAGGGGTTCAACAAACCAGACAGAAATTCCTGACCCCAATGGAACATACTGAGTGTTCTAGTATTCCGTTTTTGATGTATCATTATTTATTTAGCTAATCTCTTACCCGATGGACACGTAGGTTGTTTCCAGTCTTTTTGCTGTTACAGATAGTGCCACAGTGATTAAACTTGTATGAATACCATTTCACATGTGAGAGTTTTTCCTGTAAGATAATTCTCACAAGTGGAGTTGCTGGGTCAGAGGGTAAATACAAGGGAATTTGTCAGCTGTGTCACACAAGAATGATTATAGCTATATTGAAGTATTTTGTACATGAAAGGTGCTCATGGTTTTGATTTGAGGACTGTGGATTGTATTTTGGGTTAAGTAAATTTTTGGATTAGGTTAAGGTAGGTTAGCATTCAATGCCTACTAGATTGAAGGCAAAAGGAGAAGTGGGTGGCAGAGAATGAGATGGTTACATAGTATCACTGATTCAATGGACATGAATTTGAGCAAACTCTGGGAGATAGTGGAGGACAAAGGAACCTGGCGTGCTGCATGCAGTCCATGGGGTCACAAAGAGTCAGACATGACTTATGACTGAGCAACAACTACGTGCCCAGCTCTGTGTTACAGTGCTGGTCATACAGTGGTGTACAGTTAGATATGATCCCTGCCCTCAGAATTGGCATTGATGAGACACATTTTAGTTCAAATAAACACTCAGATAAATGTGTAGTTACAAACCTACAGGTTGAAAGAGCAAGCATAAGAAGGGGAGCAGATCTAGGTGGGTTGGTGAGTGGATGGTTCAGTAGTCAAAGACCTTTCTTGAGGAAGTGAAATTGTTGCTGAGGTTTAAGTGACATGTAGGTGTTAATTTGTGGAGGACTGTATTTGTATATAGAGTATTTTGGGGTGAGGGAAAATTCAGGGCCTTGTTTTTCAATGAAGAAACACCTTGCCTTAGTCTCTTACAGGTTTATTTATAAAGGTATTTATTTGTTTGGCTGCGCTGGGTCCTCATTGCAACATGTGGGATCTTTTTGTTGTGGCATGCAAACTGTTAGTTGTGGCAAGTGGGATCTAGTTCCCTGACCAGGGCTTGAACCGGGCCTCTGCCTTGGGAGCTCAGTCTTAGCCATTGAACCACCAGGGAAGCCCTGTTTACTTATTTTTTGTAAAGTCTTCGTTTCCTTATCTGTAAAATAAAGGAACTTTTAAACGTTTATTTATTATTAAGAACTTAAGATAATGTATGTTAAGATAAAGTTTCTGGAACCCTGCCTAGCACATGTTAAATGCTCAAAAAATAGTTTCTGCTGTTTGTATAGATGCAATGTTGCTTTCTACAAACCTGGGCTTACACAATGCCATTAATACTATTAAAGTATATCTATATTTTGCCAGCTTTTTTTGTAAACCAGTATTTTGTTAGTTTAATACAGTTCATAATGGTGTCTAGAAGTCACTTTAAAATTTATTTTTTTAGTTGCTAGCAAGCTATATGCATTTTTCCATATTAAATATTTATATCCTAATTTATAATTTTATTGTTCAGAATGTGCTTTATGTACATTTGTGGTCATTTCTATGACTGATTCAGTAATAACCCATTGTAATTTATTACTTATTTTACATTATTTTCCTGCCTTTTGTTTGTTTTGGTAGATTACTGTATCTTATTATACATTTAGATTTGAGATACTTGATTCCTTTTATCTAAGTTATAATGCTGTCCATTTTTTTGTTTGTTGAATCTTCTAAAGAAAATTGTCCATTTTCAGACTTACTTGGAATCTACTAAGATATATGGGTTTTTTTGTTTAAACTTTTAGAAATTTTATTTATTTATTTTTATTTTTACTTTACAATATTGTATTGGTTTTGCCATACAGCAGCATGCATCCGCCACAGGTATACACATGTTCCCCATCCTGAACCCCCCTCCCACCTCCCTCCCCATACCATCCCTCTGGGTCATCCCAGTGCACCAGCCCTAAGCTTCCTGTATCCTGCATCAAACCTGGACTGGCGATTCGTTTCTTATGTGATATTATACATGTTTTAATGCCATTCTCCCAGATACATGGTTTTGAATCATTATTAATTTGCCTATCTTACTTAGTTGACCTTAGTATTTCTTAGAGGGTATTCCTTTTCTGTTTTTGGTAAAATCTCTTTAGTGTATTTGAATTCTTCTAATTTGATTCTTTGGGGATTTTTCACTTTCATTAGTAACTTTTGCTAATTTTTAGCACAGTATCATATGACTTGTTAACTGTTTTGAGATATAGTGTATACACACACACACACTTGGTGCCAGTACCTATGCTGTAAGTCCCATCAAGGTAGGGATTTTCATCACTTTTGTTCCCTGATGTGTCCCTAGTGTCTGTTATGTAGTAAGTACTTAAAGCATATTATTAGGTGAATATTCATTATAATATATGGATAAGTTATTTATTTTGAGATTATTGTAGATTCACATGTAGTTGTAAGAAATAATATACAAATTGTGTACCCTGACCCAGTTTCCCTTAATCATAATGTCTTGTAAATAAAACCAGGATATCTCATTGATAAAGATAAAAAACATTTCCATCACCACAAAGATTTTTCCTGTATTTCTTGTACAGTCACACCCACTTTCCTCTTGATTCCACTCTGTCCCTCCTTCACCCTTGGCAGGCACTAACGTTCTCATGCTCTCTGTTTCCATAATTTTGTCATTTCAAGAATCTTAAATATTGTGCAACTCTGTAAAATACAATAAAAAAATAAAAGCTCACTGAAAAGTACGCTTTAAATGGGTGAATGGTGTATGGTATGTGAGTTTTATCCAATAGTTGCTGTTGTTCAGTCGCCCGGTTGTGTCTGACTCTTTGTGACCCCATGGACTGCAGCACACCAGGCCTCCCTATCCTTTATCATCTCCCCAAGTTTGCTCAAGTTCATGTCCATTGCATTGGTGATGCCATATCCAGCCATCTCATCCTCATATTTCAATAGAGCTATTACCAGAGAATGTTATGTAATGTTATATAAATGGAATCAAACAATTTATAACTTTTTGGGATTTCTTTTTTCCCCTCAGCACAATTCTCTAGAGATTCAGGTTTTTGTGTGTTACCATTATTTCCTCTTATTGGTGAATATGCATGCATACATGGTATGGATGTACTGCATTTTGATTAAACATTGATCCACTGAAGGCAATCTGGAATAGTCAGTTTTTGAGTATTTCAAATAGAGCTGCTATAAATAATCATGTACAGATTTTTGTGTGAACATAAACTTTCATTCCTCTAGGATAAATGCCCAAGAACACAATTAGTGGATCATATGGTGGTTGCATGTTTTATCTTTTAAGAAAATGCCAGATCATTTCCTACGGTATCTGTACCATTTAACATTTCCACCAGCAATGTATGAGTGATCCAGTTTCTTTGTATCCTCACCAGCATTTCATGTTGTCAATTTTTAAAAATTTAAGCCATTTCAATGTGTGCAGTGATATCTGATGACTTTAATTTACATTTTACTAATGGCTAATGATGTTAAACATCTTTTCATGTGCTTGTTTAGTATCTGTATCTTCTCAGGTAAAATTAGCATCATGTCTGTTCAGTTTCTTTTGCCTATGTTTTTAAATTAGATTATTTGCTTTTTCCTTTTCAGCTTTGAGACTTCTTTATGTATTCTAGATACTACTCCTTTGTTAGATACATGATTTACAATTTTTTCCCCCCAGTCTTTGGATTCTCTTTTTGACTTTTTAACAGTCTTTGCACAGCAAACATTTAGGATTTCTATAATGTCCACTTTATCAATTTTTCCTCTTGTGAAATGTGTTTTCAACATTAAGTCTAAGAACTCTGTCTAGCTCTGTATTCTAAATATTTTCTACCTTTTTCTGAAAGGTTTATGTTTTACATTTTGCTCTGTGAATTGGTCTCCTAGGACTGCTATGACAAATTACTACAAACTTGGTGACTTTAAAACAGAAATGAATTTTTTCACAGTTCTGTAGGATAGAAGTTTGAAATCAATTTGAGTTGGCCAAAGTCAAGGTGTTGGCAGGGCCTTGAGAAGCTGGGGGCCACATCACTCCAGTCTTGGCCTC
Organism: Bos taurus; assembly: GCF_002263795.3. Classification (NCBI taxonomy): domain Eukaryota; kingdom Metazoa; phylum Chordata; class Mammalia; order Artiodactyla; family Bovidae; genus Bos; species Bos taurus. Next base: position 25,107,590 of record NC_037351.1, on the reverse strand, counting down.
CATCTCAGTATGGCTTTTCTTCTGTGTGTTTGTGTCAGATCTCCTTCTGCCTCTTTTACAAAGACTTGTAGCATTTGGGACCCACTTGGATAATCTCAGCTAATTTCTTCATCCCCAAGCCTTAACGGTAATCAGATCTCTTATAATATAAGGTGATACTATCTTCTCCTGGGAATTAGGAAGTGACTATATCTTTGGATGGCCATAACCCACTTTACTACAGTCTGTGATCTGTTTTGAATTAACTTTATATAAAGGGGCAGTTTGAGTGGAGTTTATTTTTTTGGTCTATGGATTTCCAGTTGCTCTAGCATCATTTATTAAAAAGTCTATCTTTCCTTCATTAAGCTGTTTTTGCACCTTTGTAAATCAGTTTTGCTTTCTAAGATATATTTTTACCGGTCTTTAAGAAGTAGTTTTAGTGTCTATTTAAAGGATAGCTGTGCATAGTTACTAAGATTTGACTTAGGGTTTTTTATTTTTGGCCAAGCCACACAGTTTGCATGATCTCAGTTTCTTGACCAGGAATTGAACCCAGGCCACAGAAATGAAGGCTTGAAATCCCAACCACTAGGCCAGCAGAGAACTTCCCCAAATCTTATTCCTATTGTCACTTGTTGTATCCACCTCTGCCCCACAGTTCCCCAGTATATATCACTATTTCTTTGGTATCTTTTCAGAAGTTTTACATATACATAAGCAAATCTGAACATATATTCTTTCCCTTCCCGTAGCATAGTGTACATAAAAATTGTATTCATACTTGCTTACAGCATTTCCCTTAGGGAATATAAAATATAAATAAAGCTAAAATACTCTTTCATGGTTATTGTAATGAGTAGTGTGTACTTTTTTCAGACTAAATTAAAACTTTACATAGAGTATTCTTTCAGATGTTCACATTTGAGTTTTGCCCCAGTCCCATTTTTCCCATAAACTCTTTGATTTTTACTGGATGACTTTGCATAGTGCAGTCATTTCTAGGAATGCATGTGTAATTTTACCAGAACTGAGTCTTTCAGAGAGTAAAAGTGCTAACTTTTCTGAGTGTATTTGTGTGTTATCCCAAAGAATGCTGGTATAGAAATATTAATATCAGACAGTACAATTCAGATAGCATGATAAGAAAGAAGGTCATTTCAGTTGGAAAAAAGAAATAATCATGAACTTTTTTGCAGCCACCAACATAATTGTAGATGAGAGCTGACAATTGTTGGGAAGAATTGACAGACCTCGAATTTTTCATCCTTTTAAATGGAACCAGTTTTCACTGGGCCTTAGGAAGTCAAGTGGGCCTTAGGAAGCATCACTATGAACAAAGCTAGTGGAGGTGAAGGAATTCCAGTTGAGCTATTTGAAATCCTAAAAGATGATGCTGTGAAAGTGCTGCACTCAATATGCCAGCACATATGGAAAACTCAGCAGTGGCCACAGGATTGGAAAAGGTCAGTTTTTATTCCAATCCCAAAGAAAGGCAATGCCAAAGAGTGTTCAAACTAACACACAATCGTACTCATCTCACACGCTAGCAGAGTAATGCTCAAAATTCTCCTAGCCAGGCTTCAACAATACATGAACCATGAACTGTCAGATGTTCAAGCTGGATTTAGAAAAGGCAGAGGAACCAGAGGTCAAATTGCCAGTATCCGTTGGATCATAAAATAAGCAAGTGAGTTCCAGAAAAACGTCTCCTTTATTGACTATGCCAAAGCTTTTGATTGTGTGGATCACAACAAACTGTGGAAAATTCTGAAAGAGATGGGAATACCAAACCACCTTACCTGCCTCCTTAGAAATCTATATGCAGGTCAAGAAGCAACAGTTAGAACCAGACATGGAACATCAGACTGATTCCAAATTGGGAAAGGGGTACATCAAGGCTGTGTATTGTTACCCTGCTTATTTAACTTATATCCAGAGTACATTATGCGAAATGCCGAGCTGGATGAAGCACAAGCTGGAATCAAAATTGCTGGGAGAAATATCAATAACCTCAGATATGCAGATGACACCACCCTTATGGCAGAAAGTGAAGAGGAACTAAAAAACCTCTTGATGAAAACGAAGGAGGAGAGTAAAAGAGTTGGCTTAAAGCTCAACATTCAGAAAACTAATATCATGACATCTAGTCCCATCAGTTCATGCGAAATAGATGGGGAAACAATGGAAACAGTGATAGACTTTATTTTTTTGGTCTCCAAAATCACTGCAGATGGTGACTGCAGCCATGAAATGATAAGATGTGTGCTCCTTGGAAGAAAAGCTATGACCAACCTACACAGCATATTAAAAATCAGATATTACTTAGCTGACAAAGGTCTGTATAGTCAAATCTATGGTTTTTCCAGTAGCCATGTGTGGATGGACCCTGGTGGTCTGCAGTCCAGGGGGTTGCTAAGAGTCGGACACGACTGAGTGACTTCACTTTCACTTTTATGCATTGGAGAAGGAAATGGCAACCCACTCCAGTGTTCTTGCCTGGAGAATCTCAGGGACAGGGGAGCCTGGTGGGCTGCCGTCTATGGGGTTGCACAGAGTTGGGCATGACTGAAGTGACTTAGCAGCAGTAGCAGCATGTGTGGATGTGACAGTTGAACTATAAAGAAAGCCGAGCACCAAAGAATTGATGCTTTTGACTTGTGGTGTTGGAGAAGACTCTTGAGAGTCCCTTGGACTGCAAGGAGATCAAAGTAGTCCATCTTAAAGGAAGTCAGTCCTGAATATTCATTGGAAGGACTGATGTTGAAGCTGAAACTCTACTACTTTGGCCACTTCATGCAAAGAACTGACTCATTGGAAAAGACCCTGGTACTGGGAGAAATTGAAGGAGGAGGAGAAGGGGACGACAGAGAATGAGATGGTTGGATGGCATCACCAACTCGATGGACGTGAGTTTGAGCAAGCTCTGGGTGATGGTGATGGACAGGGAGGCTTGGCGTGCTGCAGTCCATGGTGTCACAAAGAGTCAGACATGACTGAGGATAATTACCTTACAGTATTGTGGTTTTTGCCACATATTGACATGAATCAGCCACGGGTGCACATTTGACCCCCCGCTATCCGGAATCCCCCTCCTACTTCCTCTCCACCACATTCCTCTAGGTTGCCCCAGAGCACTGGCTTTGAGTACCCTGCTTCATGCATTGAACTTGCCTTGGTCATCTCTTTTACATATGGTAATATGCATGTTTCAGTAATATTCTCTCAAATCATTCCACCCTTGCCTATCCCAAAGTCCAAAAGTCTGTTCGTTACATCTGTGTCTCTTTTGCTGCCTTGTATATAGGATCGTTGTTACCATCTTTCTAAATTCCATATATATGCATTAATATGCTGTATTGGTATTTCTCTTTCTGACTTACTTCACTCTGTACAATAGGATCCAGTTTCATCCACTTTATTAAAACTGATTCAAATACATTCCTTTTTATAGCTGAGTAATATTCCATTGTGTATATGTACCCGCTTAGCCATTCATCTGCCCATGGATATCTAGGTTGCTTCCATGTCTTAGCTGTTGTAAACGGCTCAATGAACTGTTTATAAGTGCTCAATGAACATTGGGGTACATTTGTGTTTTGGTTCTGGTTTCCTCGGTGTGTATGCCCAGCAGTGGGATTGCTGGGTTGTATGGAAGTTTTATTTCCAATTTTTTAAGGAATCTCCACACTGTTCTCCATAGTGGCTATACCAGTTTGCGTTCCCAACAACAGTGTAAGAGGGTTGCCTTCTCTCCAGCATTTATTGTTCGTAGACTTTTGATGGCGGCCTTTCTGACTGTTGTGAGATGATACCTCATTGTGGTTTTCATTTGCATTTCTCTAATAATGATTGATGTTAAGCATCTTTTCATGTGTTTGTTAGCCATCTGTATGTCTTCTTTGGAGAAATGTCTTTAGTTCTTTGGCCCACTTTTTTGATGGGCTTCGTTTTTCTGGTGTTGAGCTGCATGAGCTGCTTGTATACTTTGGAGATTAATTCTTTGTTGGGTGTTTCATTTGCTATTATTTTCTCCCATTTGGAATGCTGCATTTTCACCTTGCTAATAGTTTCCTTTGCCGTGCAAAAGCTCTTAAGATTAATTAGGTCGGGAATGGCAAACCACTTCAGTATTCTTGCCTTGAGAACCCCATGAACAGTATGAAAAGGCAAAATGATAGGATACTGAAAGAGAAACTCCCCAGGTCAGTAGGTGCCCAATATGCTACTGGAGATCAGTGGAGACATAACTCCAGAAAGAATGAAGGGATGGAGCCAAAGCAAAAACAATACCCAGCTGTGGATGTGACTGGTAATAGAAGCAAGGTCCGATGCTGTAAAGAGCAATATTGCATAGGAACCTGGAATGTCAGGGCCATGAATCAAGGCAAATTGGAAGTGGTCAAACAAGAGATGGCAAGAGTGAATGTCGACATTCTAGGAATCAGCGAACTGAAATGGACTGGAATGGGTGAATTTAACTCAGATGACCATTATATCTCCTACTGCGGGCAGGAATCCCTCAGAAGAAATGGAGTGGCCACCATGGTCAACAAAAGAGTCCGAAATGCAGTACTTGGATGCAATCTCAAAAACGACAGAATGATCTCTGTTCGTTTCCAAGGCAAACCATTCAATATCAGAGTAATCCAAGTCTATGCCCCAACCAGTAATGCTGAAGAAGCTGAAGTTGAACGGTTCTATGAAGACCTACAAGACCTTTTAGAACTAACACCCAAAAAAGATGTCCTTTTCATTATAGGGGACTGGAATGCAAAAGTAGGAAGTCAAGAAACACCTGGAGTAACAGGCACATTTGGCCTTGAAATACGGAATGAAGCAGGGCAAATACTAATAGAGTTTTGCCAAGAAAATGCACTGATCATAACAAACACCCTCTTCCAAAAACACAAGAGAAGACTCTATACATGGACATCACCAGATGGTCAACACTGAAATCAGACTGATTATATTCTGTGCAGCCAAAGATGGAGAAGCTCTATACAGTCAGCAAAAACAAGACCGGGAGCTGAGTGGCTCAAATCATGAACTCCTTATTGCCAAATTCAGACTGAAATTGAAGAAAGTAGGGAAAACCACTAGACCATTCAGGTATGACCTAAATCAAATCCCTTATGATTATACAGTGGAAGTGAGAAATAGATTTAAGGGCCTAGATCTGATAGATAGAGTGCCTGATGAACTATGGAATGAGGTTTGTGACATTGTACAGGAGACAGGGATCAAGACCATCCCCATGGAAAAGAAATGCAAAAAAGCAAAATGGCTGTCTGGGGAGGCCTTACAAATAGCTGTGAAAAGAAGAGAAGCGAAAAGCAAAGGAGAAAAGGAAAGATATAAACATCTGAATGCAGAGTTCCAAAGAATAGCAAGAAGAGATAAGAAAGCCTTCTTCAGTGACCAATGCAAAGAAATAGAGGAAAACAACAGAATGGGAAAGACTAGGGATCTCTACAAGAAAATCAGAGATACCAAAGGAACATTTAATGCAAAGATGGGCTCGATAAAGGACAGAAATGGTATGGACCTAACAGAAGCAGAAGATATTAAGAAGAGATGGCAAGAATACACAGAAGAACTGTACAAAAAAGATCTTCACGACCCAGATAATCACCGTGGTGTGATCACTGGCCTAGAGCCAGACATCCTGGAATGTGAAGTCAAGTGGGCCTTAGAAAGCATCACTACGAACAAAGCTAGTGGAGGTGATGGAATTCCAGTTGAGCTATTCCAAATCCTGAAAGATGATGCTGTGAAAGTGCTGCACTCAATATGCCAGCAAATTTGGAAAACTTAGCAGTGGCCACAGGACTGGAAAAGGTCAGTTTTCATTCCAATCCCAAAGAAAGGCAATGCCAAAGAATGCTCAAACTACCACACAATTGTGCTCATCTCACACGCTAGTAAAGTAATGCTCAAAATTCTCCAAGCCAGGCTTCAGCAATACCTGAACCGTGAACTTCCTGATGTTCAAGCTGGTTTTAGAAAAGGCAGAGGAACCAGAGATCAAATTGTCAACATCTGCTGGATCATGGAAAAAGCAAGAGAGTTCCGGAAAAAACATCTATTTCTGCTTTATTGACTATGCCAAAGCCTTTGGCTGTATGGATCACAAGAAACTGTGGAAAATTCTGAAAGAGATGGGAATTCCAGACCACCTGATCTGCCTCTTGAGAAATTTGTATGCAGGTCAGGAAGCAACAATTAGAACTGGACGTGGAACAACAGACTGGTTCCAAATAGGAAAATGAGTTGGTCATGGCTGTATATTGTCACCCTGTTTATTTAACTTATATGCCGAGTACAAAATGAGAAACACTGGACTGGAAGAAACACAAGCTGGAATCAAGATTGCCAGGAGAAATATCAATCACCTCAGATATGCAGATGACACCACCCTTATGGCAGAAAGTGAAGAGGAACTAAAAAGCCTCTTGATGAAAGTGAAAGTGGAAAGTGAAAAAGTTGGCTTAAAGCTCAACATACAGAAAACGAAGATCATGGCATCCGGTCCCATCAGTTCATGGGAAATAGATGGGGAAACAGTGGAAACAGTGTCAGACTATTTTTCTGGGCTCCAAAATCACTATAGGTGGTGACTGCAGCCATGAAATTAAAAGACACTTACTCCTTGGAAGGAAAGTTATGACCAACCTAGATAGCATATTCAAAAGCAGAGACATTACTTTGCCAACAAAGATTCATTTGGTCAAGGCTATGGTTTTTCCTGTGGTCATGTATGGATGTGAGAGTTGGACTGTGAAGTAAGCTGAGCACCAAAGAATTGATGCTTTTGAACTGTGGTGTTGGAGAAGACTGTTGAGAGTCCCTTGGACTGCAAGGAGATCCAGCCAGTCCATTCTGAAGGAGATCAGCCCTGGGATTTCTTTGGAAGGAATGATGCTAAAACTGAAACTCCAGTACTTTGGCCACCTCATGTGAAGAGTTGACTCATTGGAAAAGTCTCTGATGCTGGGAGGGATTGGGGGCAAGAGGAGAAGGGAACGACAGAGGATGAGATGGCTGGATGGCATCACTGACTCGATGGACGTGAGTCTCAGTGAACTCTGGGAGTTGGTGATGGACAGGGAGGCCTGGCGTGCTACGATTCATGGGGTCGCAAAGAGTCGGACACGACTGAGCGACTGATCTCTGATCTGATCTGATCTGATATAGAGGTCTTTTGTTTCTTTAGGTAGATTTATTCATAAATATTTTATTCTTTTCATTGCAATTGTAAATGGGATTGTTTTCTTAATATCTCTATTTTTTTATTGTTAGTGTATAGGAATGTGAGGCATTTCTGTGTATTAATTTTATATCCTGTAATTTTAGTATATTTATTGATTAGCTCTAGTAATTTTTTGGTGGTATCTTTAAGGTTTTCTCTGTAGAGGATCATGTCCTCTGCAAACACTGAGAGTTTTGCTGCTTCTATTCCACTCTGGATTCCTTTTATTTCTTTTTCTTCTCCGATTGCTGTGGCTAGGACTTCTAAAACTATGTTGAATAGTAGTGGTGAGCGTGGGCTCCCTTGTCTTGTTCCTAAATTTAGAGAAAATGCTTTCAATTTTTTGCCATTGAGGATAATGTTTGCTCTCGGTTTTATTATATTGAGGTGGAGGCTTCCCTCATAGCTCAGTTGGTGAAGAATCTGCCTGCAGTGCAGGAGACCTGGGTTTCATTCCTGGGTTGGGAAGATCATGTGGAGGAGAAAATGGCGACCCATTCCAGTATTCTTGCCTGGAGAACCCCATGGACAGAGGAGCCTGGCAGGCTACAGTCCATGGGATCACAAGAGTTGGACACGACTTAATGAGTAAACCACCACCATGTTCCTTCTATGCCTGCCTTCTGGAGAGTTTTTATTATAAATGGGTGTTGAATTTTGTCAAAGGCTTTCTCTGCATCTATTGAGTTAATCATATGGTTTTTATTTTTCAATTTGTTAATACGTTGTATCACATTGATTGATTTGTGAATATTGAAGAATTCTTGCATCCCTGGAATAAGGCCCTCTTGGTCATGATGTATGATCTTTTTAATATGTTGCTGGATTCTGTTTGCTAGAATTTTGTTGAGGATTTTTGCATCTTTGTTCATCAATGATAATGGCCTGTAGTTTTCTTTTTTCGTGGCATTCGTTACAAATCTTTGTCTGGTTTTGGTATCAAGATGATGGTGGCCTCATAGAATGAGTTTGGGAGTTTGCCTTTCTCTGCAGTTTTCTGGAAGAGTTTGATTAGAATAGGTGTTAGCGTTTCTCTAAATTTTTGATAGAATTCACTTGTAATCCCATTTGGTCCTGGACTTTTGTTTGTTGGAAGATTTTTGATTACAGTTTTGATGTCCGTGCTTGTGATTGGTCTGTTTAGATTTTCTGTTTCTTTCTGGCTCAGTTTTGGAAGGTTATAGTTTTATAAGAATTTGTCCATTTTTTCCAAGTTGCCCATTTTTTGGCATATAGTTGCTCATGATAGTCTCTTATGATCTTTTTGTGTTGTCTGTTGTGATTTCTCCATTTTTATTTCTAACTTTATTGATTTGATTCTTCTCCTTTTTTTTTCCTGATGAGTCTGGCTAACAGTTTGTCTATTTTATGTATCTTCTCAAGAGTCAGCTTTTAGTTTTGTTGATCTTTGCTATAGTCTCTTTTGTTCCTTTTTCATTTACTTCTGCTCTTATTTTTATGACTTCTTTCCATTAACTTTGGGGTTCTTCTTTTCTTCCTTTTCTAGTTGCTTTACATTTGAAGTTAGGTTGCTTATTTGATGTTTCTCTTGTTTCCTGAGGTAAGCTTGTATTGCTGTGAACTTCCCTTTTAGCACTGCTTTTACTGAATCCCATAGGTGGTGTTGTGTGTTTTCGTTTTCATTTGTTTCTGTGCATATTTTGATTTCCTTTTTGATTTCTTCTGTGATCAGTCGGTTATTCAGGAGCGTATTGTTTAGCCTCCATATGTTTGTGTTTTTTGTAGTTTTTTGTTTTTTTTTTTTCCTTTCTGTAGTTGATATCTAATCTTACAACGTTGTGATCAGGAAAGATGCTTGAAATCATTTCATTTTTAAAATTTACCGTGGCTAGATTTGTGGCACAGGATGTGATCTCTCCTGGAGAATGATCCGTGTTCACTTGAGAGAAAGGTGAAATCCACTGTTTTTGGATGAAATGCCCTGTAGATATCAACTAGATCTAATTGGTCCATTGTATCATTTAGAGCTTGTGTTTCCTTGCTAATTTTCTGTTGGTTGTTTTATCCATAGGTGTAAGTGGAGTATTAAAGTCCCCCACTATTACTATGCTACTGTTAATTTCCCCTTTCATACTTGTTAGCATTTGCCTTACATATTGAGGTGCTCCTATGTTGGGTGCATATATGTTTATAATTATTATATTATATTCTTGGGTTGATTCCTTCATCATTGTGTAGTGTCCTTCTTTGTCTCTTGTCATAGTCTTTAAAGTCTACTTTATCTGAGTATTGCTGTTCCTACTTTTTTTTGGTCTCCAATATCTTTTTCCAGCCCCTCATTTTGTCTGTATGTGTCCCTAGGTTTGAGGTGGGTCTCTTGTAGACAGCATATTGTTTTTGTATCCATTTGGTTCCCTGGTGGCTCAGTGGTAAATCATCTGCTTGCAATGCAGGAGACCTGGGTTCGATCCCTGGTTGGAAAGATAGATATGCTCAGTTGAGTATACAGTAGAGAGCCCAGATAGGCTTTTGGTTTGTTTTATTTTAGGTCCTGTTAGAAGATAATTTAGTTATTTTTATAAGTTTAAACATATTTACCCGTGTTTTTACTCCTAATTGAGAAAATTTAATTCCAGCTCAGTGAATTTTTTTCATACAGAGCACATCTGTGTATTCAACACCCATGTCAAACAACTAAACTCCAGGACTCCATCACCAGCACTTTAGAAACTCCTCACTTCTCTGAGCTGTATATCTCATTTCTTCAGGACACAGTGGTTTTGACTTTTAACAGTAGTCTTACCTGCTCTTTGATCTTTATAAGAGTAGAATCATGCACTTTGTAGTCTTTCATATCTGGCTTCCAAAGCTCAACATTGTTCATCTGAATTCATTCTCATTGCAGTATATTAGAGTTTCCATTTTGTGGATATGCTATAATGCTTATGCATTATTCTGTTGATGGACATTTGTGTTGTTGGCTGTTACATATAGTGTGGCAGTGAACTTCCCAGGACATTTCTTCTGATCATATATGCAAGTCAGTTGGGTATATACTTTGGAGTGAAATTACTGGTCTGTAATTGTGTGTGCTAAGTTGATTCAGTCGTGTCTGACTCTTTGCAATCCCATGGACTGCCCACCAGGCTTCTCTGTCCATGAGATTCTCCAGGCAAGAATACTGGAGTAGGTTGCCATCCCCTTCTCCAGGGGATCTTCCTGATGTAGGGATTAAACTCTAATCTCTTGAGGTTCCTGCATGGCAGGCAGATTCTTTACTGTTGAGCCATGGGGGGAAGCCCACTGGTCTATATTAGATTCTGCCAAATGGTTGTATTAATCTTCAAAATATTCATATCAGTTTATACTTTTATAACATCGAATGCAAATTTAGGTTGGTTTCACATCATCCTCAACACTTGGTATTTTCCACTTTTTTCATTTTGGTCACTGTGGTGGGTATGTAGTGTCATCAGATTGATACTATTTTAGATATTGAATAAGTGTACTTTGAAATGGTGCTTTATTTTATTTACTCCCCCCATACAACTTTTGTTTGTACATCAGGTTTCAAAAAATCTTTTAATATTCTGTGTTTATATTTTATTTGTAGTTAATTGTTAAGTTAGCCAGCATATTGACTAATTTACTTGCTGATAGTTATTCTAACCTGCTTCATTTTGTTCACTCATGCTCCATCAATTTTATGCATGGTTATCTTTTTTGTAATGAATTTTGTTGATACGAACTTAGTTTCAATTTTTCAAAACAATAATTTTTTATGTGTATCTATTGATGGCTGTATTGGGGCTTTGTTGCTGTGAGGGCACTTTTTTCCTAATTGTGGTGAGTGGGAGCTACTCTCCAGTTGCGGTGTGCAGGCTTCTCATTGCTGTGGCTTCTCTGGTGAAGCGTGAGAAGCCATGCCTGTTCTTTGGTAGTTGCTGCACATTGACTCTTTAGTTGCGGCACATGGGCTCAGTAGTTGTGGCTCCTGGGCTCCAGAACACAGGCTTAGTAGTTGTGGCACATGGGCTTAGTTGCTCTGTGGCAGGTGGGATCTTCTTGGATCAGGATGGAACCTGTGTCTCCCACATTGGCAGGTGGATTCTTTAGCACTGAGCCACTAGGGAAGCCTGACAGTTTCAATTTTTATTTAAAGAGAAATGTTAAGCTTAATAGTTTGGTGATGGCTTTACCTTTATCTCTTTAATTACTATTTCTTTTTGTTAGTTTACTAGACTCAGCTTCTATAACATTATTTACTCTTAGTTCTTCTGGTTCTTTGAACCTTCCTTTAAATGTTTTTATTTCTCTAGATTGTTTCTTTAGTGTTTGTCTCATCTTGTCTGCTCTCCAAATATTCCCCCTAATTTTCATATCCATCTTTCTACTTGTTTACTGGATATTGTGCATTGAGGTTTTTGTAGGTGTTTTAAATTTGTACTTTTCCGTCAAACCAACTTTTCCAGTATTTCTCAACTTGGTTAATACTGTCACCTTTTACTCACTCTTCTCTTCCAGTGTTTCTTAACTTGGTTAATACAGTTACTTTTTACTCAGTCTTCAAAATCAGAAATGCTTTTCTTTCTCATTCTCCCACAAGTAATTGTCAAAAAGTCATATTTTATTTTTTAACTTAGGACATTCCCTTCATACAGGATCATAGACACTGATAACTGTGTTTCTAAAATAGTGATCCTCTATTCCTCCTTCCTACCTCTCCCTTAATGTAGACTGTATCATGGTCTAGACTATTGTTCCAGTTAGTCTTATGAGCTTTTTTTTGTCTGACTCTTCCTCTCCTTTTTTCTTTTTAACCGTCCCTCTGATTAAAGAATGCAAACATTGAAATAAAGAATTAAAATATGTTGTACTAAAAATTTACCAAAAAATGTAAAATTTCAGTTTTTAATTTAAACAATTAAACTTAAAGATGATGGTTTTTAAAGCTGAAAATGTCATTAAGAGTTTTGGAACACCTTCAGTAAGGATTTTGTTATTTATTGACAAGTTGCAGTTTAGAAATACAGAGCACTTATAAATTTTTCTCTCCTTTATGTCTGCGTATTATTATTATTTTTAAAAACTAGTGTTTTGACAACTGAAAAAAAAATCTCCCATCTAGTTTGTTTTGCATTTCTTTGACTCTTGTTTATGATGAGTATTTTTAATGTTTTAATGTATTGTGATCTCTTCTGTGCTACCTTAGTGATGTTACCTTATATTTATTGAGCACTTTCCTGACTGTCAAAAATACTGTAGTGTTTTTATACATGTAATAAGACTACATGACCTGTCTTAATCCTCTGAACAAGCCTGCCAAGTATACATAGAAACATTATTGTATGTGTGAGGAAACTGATTTTAAAGAAGAGTCACTTGTTCAATGCTACATAGTTGAGAAACTCAGAGTGATATGTTATCATACTTTTATCTCTCAACTTTTGATAGTATAGATGTGAAAGATTTGTATTTGTATTTATAGGGGTTTGGATTAAATGATTCTGGACCCCAGATAGAGATGGCTGTGATTTTTATCTGTTTTTTCTAAAAGCAAGAGGTTCAGCTTTGGTATTTGTTTAGGTTAGGGGAGAAGATTTTGGTGAATTTGGTTGCAATTAGAATGTTGGTTTTATATATTTAGAACTGGATGGATTCTCAAGTATTTCTCAAATCATGTTCCATTGCATATTGTGGGAATTTTCATATATCCTGACCACAGAAGTTTGGGCATCATTTGGTTTCTGTAGCAGAGAAACCTTAATAGCTTTGAATACTTCAGTTTCTGAAAAAGTTTCTGTAGGAGACATATTCATATCATGTAGAACAACATCTTGAAGTATATCAGTTTGAGACAAAAGCTCATGTGTGGTCCATTCTCTTATTTTGTTAGGGAAGGAAATGGAGACCCATTGTGATTAAGTGTGTCGCCTAAAAATCACACAGCTGCTAAGCAACACAGGATAGGATTCAGTCATTCTTTTGTACCATGCTTTCTCTGATTTTTCCTGTATTATGTTAAAAGTTAAAAGACTTATGTGTAGTTTCTTTTATATTCCCATCTAGTCCAGACACTAGTTTTATACTGAGAAATTAATATATAGTTTTAAAAATTCTAGGTTTATTCACATACAAATACCCTAGCATTATTACGTATTCATAACTGCTGTCTTTAATCATCAAAATGAAAAGAGTACTTTTTCCTATAGTAACGTGTCACATATGTTTGGTTTAGTTTTTGTAGAAAGTGTTTCCTGACTGCAATGAGAGAAAGCGGAATACATTGTCCCCTCTGTCGTGGAAATGTGACTAGAAGAGAGAGAGCATGTCCTGAACGGGCCTTAGACCTTGAAAATATCATGAGGAAATTTTCTGGTAGCTGCAGATGCTGTGCAAAACAGGTAGAGTAAATGTGATGTAGTTCTTTGAAAGTCAAACTTCTGTTTTGAGATTTCTGATTGAATTATCTTGGTGTGTACTGTTTTGAAGAAAAATTATTTAGGTTGGGAATAGGGTAAAAAAGGCCAGAAAAGTTATGGCTGTAGATCTTTTCTAGATAATAAACTTACTGAGAACAGAGACCAGAAGATATGTCCTTGAATTTGCCATAATGTTTAGCATGGCATTTTTTCAAAATAATCACTCTTGATTTACCTACTAAATGAACTGAATGAACAAACTGCCATTTAACTCCCTTAAACCCCGTTTCTGGTACACTTTGAGCTCTTAAGTAGTTTTTCTGGTAGCATTACTGTCATTTTGCCTGTAGAAATGGGCCAAATGGATTATGTAGTCAAGGGGAACTCTCTAACTGCCCACTCTCCTTGGATATTTATGTGTTTATCTAAAAAAATCACTAAGTATTTGGCAGAAAACTCCTTACTTTTTAAGGAACAGATGGGAAAAATCAGGTATTGGCAAATAACCGACATTAATTCTCCAATCTGGATTTTATTTTGTCTTTTGGAGACAGAGTGAAATGGTGAGAGGTAGTTAGGCTTTGAGTATATTGGTTTATTTATAGATTTATCACAGGCACTTTCTCAAACAGCAAATAAAGTCTTTGAGCAAAACCAATTGCTGTTTTATGCATTCACACAAGACATACCTGATTTTCCATCTCTTTGAGGGAGGTGTTAACTGACAAGGCAATGAAGTGAAGTTGGAAAATATACTTGAGATTTCTGGCTCTGCTCCTTAGAGAGAAACTGAAAAATGTTCCAAGTGTTAATTTGGGAACTTGGTTTTTTAAAGCATTTTCTAACTCTGCCAGGTTACAGTAGTTAAAGAAAGAAAAATATGCCTAGTGCCATGAGGCAACTTCTTAATACTTTTAATATTATTTTGTGTCTATTAATAGTATTTTTTCAAGTATAAAATTATTTATTAATTTTGTTTATGGACTGTTGGACTCATCTACATTTTCTCTGCATCTAATGGACAGAAACTTATTTTTAGAGTTAATTTACTTAAAAAAAAAACCTCTTGTTTAAATGGATTATTTACTTACCTGTTTTTGTCTTATTTTTTTTCTCTTGTTGGCAGTGTCTCAAATCTTAATGAATTCTCTTTTAAACTAAAAGTCACAATACGTTAAAGATTTTTAAATTTTTTTTTAATATGGTGAAAATGCATAATGTAAAATAGCCTTTTCTTAGTTTTTTTTTAATAAGTGAAAGATCATGGTAAACCTTATTTTTTATATAATAAACATCTACATATACTTCCATTTGCTAAGAAAACATGATATGTATATGATATATATGTATTATATATATGTACACACATATATACACAATTTAATGAGGCATCAAGTGAACAATTAGTGCAGTATTATGAATGGTAATGTAGAAAACACACCATTTTTAAGTGTACAATACAGTGGTATTAAGTACATTCACTGCATTGTGTAACAGTCACCACTATCTATTTCCAGAATTTTTTCATCATCCCAAACAGAAAATCTGTACCTGTTAACTTGTAACTTGCTGTTCCCCTGCCCTTCCATCTTCCCCACCCCATCTAGTAACCTATGTTCTACATTATATCTCTGAATTCTCTTCTGCCTTATATAAATGGCATCATATAATGTTTGTTCTTTTGAAAGTCACATTGCTTTTTTAATCAATAATTTACAGATTAAATTCTATCGCATGAGACATCATTACAAATCTTGTAAGAAGTATCAAGATGAATATGGTGTTTCTTCTATCATTCCAAACTTTCAGATCTCTCAAGATTCAGTAGGAAACAGGTAAGCAATATTTTTTTTTATAGTTAAAATGAAAATTTGGGGGAGGCTATATAAGAAATTTTTTGTTTTATTTATGTGTGTTTATGTTTTTAAATTGCCTGTCTTCATAAGTTTGACACATGTTAAATTGAATCTGGGAAATTGACTTTGTGCTCATCTTAAGCTTAAGTAAAAATTATTTTAAGAAAATTTACATGTCTGAGTGAAAAACAGATTTGTGAATTGAAGGTGTTTTCTTTTGCAGCTGAAATTACTTGAAAACTAGAGGAAATCCCTTTTCAGTAATGTGTTTGCAAACTAGAATCTTTTTACTAGTTGTTTGAAATCTTTATTTTGGTAAAACATGTCATGTAAAAGTGAGACTTGGTACTATTATTAGTTCTATGTTAGTCTCAGTTCTTTTAAAGCTAGGTTTTGGTTTGATATGTATCTTATTGTATCAGGTTTATGTATATTAAACATTTTTATGAAATGTATTTTATGCATAAGAATGGCCAGAATGCACATGTGTGGTTTAAAAGTTAGTTGCAAAGCAAATCCCTGGTTATTCACTAACCCAAATCAAAAATTATGTAGCATTTTCCAGCCCCTTAGAGTCTCCTTGAACTCATTTGAACTCATTTGAACCCCATACTCCCAGAGATAACCACTATCCTCTTTTTCGGGTTATTCATTCTTTTGTTTTCTTTATGGTATTATCACCCATGCGTGTATCTCTAAATGAGATGTTTAATTTTTTAAAAAATCAACAGCAAGCACACACAATTGTGTAAAGAAAGGCAGTATTGGCAGTTTTATAGAAAGACTCCCAGGAGACGATATGTTAAGCAAAGTCTTTAAGATTTTATTTTAGTAGCATTTCATTTTACATGTTGCTAATTTTCAGTAATTTAACCACTCTTAAGCACTCATAGTATAATAAAGCTTCTTCTCAACTCCTTAGTTAAAACTGTTCTGGTAAAGGTTTTTAATAATTTTTTGGTTACTTGTTTTTTAGATTACTAGTCTTTTCATTTTACTTGGCTCAGTGTCATTGGATGAAATTGGTCACTCCTATTTTGTGATTTTTTTTCTTTTTATCCCCTTAGGTTAATTCCTTCTGATTTTTTTTTTTTTTTAAGTTATACTTCTGCTGTATTGGAATTACTCAACAATTTTTTATTAACTCAGTAGATTATTCTTAAGTGCAGGGATTATCTTTGTCTTGTTCAACAATCATGTCTCTGTCTCTTAGCAAAGTTCCTAGTGTATGATTTGGGCAGTCATTACTTGTTAAATAACTCAGTTTTCTTCTCATGAGACTTGCCTTCTTCCCTCTTATTCCCCAGATCCCGCTGGTCATAGGTAATAGCAGTATTCTTTATCTGTATTCTTCTTCTACCCTACTGTCTCTTCCCCATCAAGTCTCCATCATCTCTCACTTGAACAACAGAGTATTCTTTTACTTGGTGGTCCTCCACTAGTCTGTTCTGCATGCTGTTGTCAAAGTGTATTTCAGAAGTGTAGCTCTGACCTTTTTCTCTTTGTAGCTTCCCTCTGTACCTTGTCAATGACTTCCCATGCCCCATAGCAGTGTTCCTCATCCTGAATTCCGTGAACTACCTAAACTGCCATTGTGTGTGTATATACTATGTGTGCATTTTTCTGGAGAGAGAATATCAAAATTCTCAAGGAGTTCAATGATCTAATTCAGCAACTAGCTTAATAAGACAAAATCCCTTATTCTAAAGCCCTTTCTTATTTGCACTCACATTTCTTTTTTAGTCTTTGTCCTTCTTGGTTACTCATTACTGCATCATATGCCTTAGCTATGTTGAATTATTCCCACCATATCCTTTCCATTCTTGAGAAACAGAATAACTTAGTTGTTAAATATGAAGGCTTGGAACCAGACTGCCTGGGTACCAGACTCTTTCCTTTACTAATTGTATGAGTTTGGCAAGAAAGTATACCTCAGTTTTCTCATTTGGTTGAAAGAGAAAGGGGTAGTGATGATACTACTAAACACCTTTTTGGATTGGGAGTCAATAAATAGGTCAATACAAGTAAAACAATGAATGTTAAGCTTTTTTTTTTCTTTCTTGTTTTCTGTTTTGGTCACACCATGCAGCTTGTGGAATCTTAGTTCCTTGACCAGGGATTGAACCTGCAGTCTCAGCAGTGAAAGTCCCAGAGTCCTAACCACTAGTTTTGAAAGTTTCTCAGTCGTGTCTGACGCTCTGCGACCCCATGGGCTTAGTCCCTGGAATTCTCCAGGCCAGAATACTGGAGTGGGTATCCTTTCCCTTCTCCAGGGGATCTTCCCAACCCAGGAATCAAACCCAGGTTTCCCACATTGCAGACAGATTCTTTACCAACTGAGCCACAAGGGAAGCCCCCTAACCACTGGACCTCCAGAGAGTTTCCTAAATAATAGTTTTAAATTATCATCATCATCATAATCATCGTCATTGCCTCACCTCCACACTTTCGCCACCATTCTAACCCATACACTTTGTCAGCTAGTGGACTTTTTCTTCTCTTAGAAAACTTAGACCAAGTGTTAGTTACTCTGAAGTCTTTCTTGTTTACTTGTCTGTCTTTTTTTAATCTAGTATTAATAGAATGGGCTTCCTAGTCTTATTCATGATGTTTATATCCTGTGCATTTGTTTTGGATGTATAATGTGAGGTAGGAAAAGTTTTCCCCAGGTGATAACCATTTGTCCTAGTACCATTCATTGAGGAGTCCATTGTTTCCCACTGATTTCTTTCTTTTTTTTTTTTCACTGTGCGTCTGCTAGGTACCACATATTTTATTTATTTATTTTATTTTATTTTTAAACTTTACAATATTGTATTAGTTTTGCCAAATATCGAAATGAATCTACCACAGGTATACCTGTGTTCCCCATCCTGAACCCTCCTCCCTCCTCATACCCTCCCTCTGGGTCGTCCCAGTGCACCATCCCCAAGCATCCAGTATCGTGCATCGAACCTGGACTGGCGACTCGTTTCATACATGATATTATACATGTTTCATTGCTATTCTCCCAAATCTCCCCACCCTCTCCCTCTCCCACAGAGTCCATAAGACTGATCTATACATCAGTGTCTTATACTTACCTGGCAGGGGAGATACCATGATCACGAAGGTGGTTTTCCCAGGGCGAGGCTTACCCATTGCACTCCCACTGATTTCTGATGCCATTTTGGTCCTATACATCTCTATTCTGTTGTGTTGCTTCATTTATTCCTCAAGAACCATGTTACATTAATTATTGTGGCTTCAACAATAGGTTTTAATATCAGATCAGCTAGGGAAAGTTCTCCTTATTGTACTTATTAAATTGTTTCTCTTATTTTTAGCTCTTTGCTATTCCACATGAATTTTAGGATCAGACTTTTGAGCTTCCAAAAAATCTCTGTAGAGATTTTAATTGGCAGCATTGTTTGAATTTACTGAAATTGTATATTAATTTGGAGAGAACTGGCATCATATGATACTTATTTTTCCCACCGTTTCCCATCTGTTTGTCTCTCCATTAAAAAAAATGCACTAAAAGAAGTCCATTTAGAGCACACATGAATATGTTCTAGTATATCGTTTCCTGGCTTCCCAGGTCGTGCTAGTGGTAAAGAACCTGCCTGCCAGTGCAGGAGACTCAAGAGACATGGGTTCAATGCCTGTGTTGGGAAGACCCCCTTGGAGAAGGGAATGTCAACCCACTCCAGTGTTCTTTCCTGGAGAATCCCATGGACAGAGGAGCCTGGTGGGCTAGAGTCCTTGAGGGATGGCAAAGAGTTAGACACAACTGAGCGCACACACACACATCTTTTCCTAGTAGTAGTGACAGTGAAAATGTTAGTTGCTAGGAAAGCCTTTAGTTTTGTTGCTGTACAAATAGATCTTTTTTTCTTGTTTTGTAATCTAAATGGCTATTACTAGTGAATAGGAATATTAAGGATTTTTATGTAATTTTGTATTTAGAAACCTTGGTGACTAGTTGTAATAGTTCTAAATAATTTTCCTGTGTATTCTTTTGGATTTATTACATAGAAACTTATTTAGTTTGTCAGTGCAATTTGGTTTCTTACTGCTTTATTTCATACTTGATTTATTGCATTAAATAGGATCTTTATCAGTATTAAATAACAGGTACCTTTTAAAAATTCTTGATTTTAGTGGGAATGTGTCTAAAATTTTATTATTAAGTATAGTTTACTACTTAATGAACTACTATAGTTTTTTAACATAGATATTCTTCATCTGTTCTGTGGTTTCTGTCATCCTGAATTTTAAGATTTCTCCATTGAATAGTTCTTACTCAAATTAGAATCTTTAATGTGATTATAAAAGTATATGTGTCTGGCTCCATTCCCAGATAGTCTGCTATTTAAGTTTAGGCATTGTATTTTTAAAAGCATTGTGGGTGATCAGAGGGTTTTTTGCTTTTGTTTCCATTTATGGAGGTTGAATTTTATTGAATGGTTTTTCTGTATCAGATAAAATGATTGTTTTTTAAAAATTGATATATGGTTTCCAGTAATAGATATTCTGTTGTTGAGCTCATTTGTACATTTCTAGAATATATGAGTAGGCAACCAGTAGTAGTGTAGGCATGATATAGTCAGGAAGGGCTAGAACGATGATGATAACTAAGTAATAATGGAAAGTAGAGAAACTGTAAGAGGAGGTAGAGGGGAAAAGCATTTTAAAAGGGCATTAACTTTGATATTAAAGTGCTTCAAATTGGAAGTTTTGTGATGCGTATCCTACCAGTGAAAAAAATTGAGAATATACTCCCAGTATATGTGTGTTTAAGGTTAAGCATGTATTTTATAGTACTGATTGATACTTTATTTTATAAAACATGCAAATGCTTAAGATGAAAAAGGTACTTTAAAGAGAAGTTTGCACAGCAGAAACCATCACAAAATTTTTAAGCAATTTTCCACCAATTAAAAAATAAGTTTGCTTTGTTTAATGGTATAAAATATTTTCATTCTTAAAGTTTTAATACTGTTTTTATTGAAAACAATATTGCTGACTCTGATTTCTAAAATTTCTTAAAATCTTGATTTAATACAGTGACAATAATTTAAAGATTTGGATTTAGATCCAAATCTTTAGATTATTGATACTTGGTCTTGATGACTATCATGGCTGAAAAAGATAGCTACAACACACAAAATAACAGATCCAAATGGAAGAAATATGTCATAGGTTGAGATTCCTATATTTTTAAATCCTGTTTGATAAATCTCAGAAGGGCTTTTGTTGAAATTTTTATCTTTTTTGATGTTATAGTTCTTACAAACCATTTGGAAGTTTTTATAATGTTTTATAAGGGTATGTTCAAAACCCAATGATTATATTTATTTGGAAGATTTGAAAACAGTTTAAAAATCTGTTACCAAGTATAGATATGAGACTTTAAAAAACAAGTGACATCCTGTTTTTGCTAAAGTCATAACATCCTTTTAATGAATGTAATCTCCATAGTTTAAATTTATTTTATTTTTTATTTTATTTATTTTTTTAATTTAAAAGCAGTTTTTAGTTTCTACCTTTAGCTGCAGAAACAGATTAATAACTGCTAAAAAGATACAAAATAATGGTTAGTAGTCTTCTAAAAAGCTTCTGAAATCAGGGAAGCTTCCTTGTGGAGAATATGTGTGGAGACACAACAACAGTATTTTCCCAGAAGGGAAATGACTGTCATTGGAGAACATCTGTTAGGTAGATGATACAGTATTGCTTGTCATTCTGTTAAAAGAAAAATGAATAATCAGTTTTCTAAGCTTTACAGCTCTTTAACTCATACTCAGATGTAAGCAAAGCTCTTGTGTGGTACAGTTTTTTGGTCCACTGCCTATCTCATTTTTATTTTAATGTTTCTGCTATTGAAAGGTCTTGTTTTTATAAAATTGACTACATTGATGAAATTCTGTAATGCATAGGTGACAATCCCCATAGCATGCCCACCTTTCTCAGGATTTTCTCTAATACTGCAAGTGACACACGACACTGGCATGGGGTCCGAGTGAGGACATCAAGTTATTCTCTATGTTAAATGTCAGAAAGCCTAGTTCCTTTTTGGAAAATATAAACAGTGAACATTCAAATATTTTCTTAACCTGCTCCATTTTGGATGCTGCAACCCTAAGCTATGTGCTAGTTACAAGCCAGAAAGTTCACAAATTCTTGATCCTGCCCCAGCATTCAAAAACTTACTAGTCCAGGTAGAGGTAGAGTCTCTTAATTTGAAAGTCTAAAGGACCTGGGGAAATATTCATGCTGTGGATTTAATATAATTCTGCAGAATTCTGTATTCTCTATACTTTTGTAACTATATCTAATTTAAGTTTTAGAGGATATGATAAGGACATAATAAGCAGTCTTCTTACCAGAATTTATTTAAAAAATAATTAATGCCATAATTATATCATAGTTCAGAACTATTTGAAGTTCAGGCTTTTCAAACAAATTCAGACTAGTTGTCTTCATTAGCACGTAATGAATCTGTATCGTGCTTTATTACTTGAGGTATTAACTTCTCTTCCCTCCCCCACCCCCCACCAATTATTCTTTAGTAACAGGAGTGAAACATCTGCATCTGATAACATAGAAACTTACCAAGAGAATACAGGGTAAGCTTTGGAAATTTCTATTACTTTAGTAAATAATACCTATCACTTTGTACTGATGGATTTTTATTTTTTTAATTTATTTTTATTTTAATTAAAAAAATTATTTATTTTAGTTGGAGGCTAATTATTCTACAACACTGTGGTGGTTTTTGCCATACATTCACATGAATCACATGTGTCCCCCATCCTGAACCCCCCTCCCACCTCCCTCCCCATTCTGTCCCTCAGGGTCATCCCAGTGCACCAGCCCTGAGCACCCTGTTTCATGTGTCAAACCTAGACTGGCAATCTGTTTCACATATGATAATATACATGTTTAAATGCTATTCTCTCAAATCATCCCACCCTTGCCTTCTCCCACAGAGTCCAAAAATCTCTTTATATCTGTGTCTCTTTTGCTGTCTTGCATATAGGATCATCGTTACCATCTTTCTAAATTCCATATATATGCGTTAATGTACTGTATTGGTGTTTCGCTCTGTATAATAGGCTCCAGTTTCATCCACCTCATTAGAACTGATTCAAATGCATTCTTTTTAATAGCTGAGTAATATTCTACTGTATATATGTACCACAGCTTTCTTATCTGTTTGTCGAAATCAATTCCCCTAAAGTCAGGAACAAGACAAGGATGCCCACTCTCACCACTACTATTCAACATAGTTTTGGAAGTTTTAGCCACAGCAATCAGAGAAGAAAAAGAAATAAAAGGAATCCAGATAGGAAAAGAAGTAAAACTCTCACTGTTTGCAGATGACATGATCCTCTACGTAGAAAACCCTAAAGACTCCACCAGAAAATTACTAGAGCTAATCAATGAATGTAGTAAAGTTGCAGGATACAAAATTAACACAGAAACCCATTGCATTCCTATACACTAACAATGAGAAAACAGAAAGAGAAATTAAGGAAACAATTCCATTCACCATTGCACCAAAAAGAATAAAATACTTAGAAGTAAAGCTACCTAAAGAAACAAAAGACCTATGTATAGAAAACTATTAAACACTGATGAAAGAAATCAAAGATGACACAAATAGATGGAGAAATCTACCATGTTCATGAATTGAAAGAATCAATATAGTGAAAATGAGTATACTACCCAAAGCAATCTATAGACTCAATGCAGTCCCTATCAAGCTACCAACGGTATTTTTCAGAGAACTAGGACAAATAATTTCACACTTTGTGTGGAAATACAAAAAAACCTCGAATAGCCAAAGCAGTCTTGAGAAAGAAGAATGGAACTGGAGAAATCAACCTGCCTGACTTCAGGCTATACTACAAAGCTACAGCCATCAAGACCAGTATGGTACTGGCACAAAGACAGAAATATAGATCAGTGGAACAAAATAGAAAGCCCAGAAATAAATCCACACATCTATGGACACCTTATATTTGACAAAGGAAGCAAGAATATACAATGGAGAAAAGACAGTCTCTTTAACAAGTGGTGCTGGGAAAACTGGTCAACCACTTATAAAAGAATGAAACTAGAATACTTTGTAACACCATATACAAAAATAAACTCAAAATGGATTGAAGATCAAAATGTAAGACCAGAAACCATAAAACTCCTAGAGGAAAACATAGGCAAAACACTCTGACGTAAACCATAACAGCATCCTCTATGACCCACCTCCCAGAGTAATATAAATAAAAGCAAAAATAAACAAATGGGACCTAATTTAAGCTTTTGCACTATGAAGGAAACTATAGGCAAGGTGAAAAGACAGCCTTCAGAATGAGAGAAAATAATAGCAAATGAAGAAACTGACAAAGAATTAATCTCAAAAATATAAAAGCAACTCCTGCAGCTCAATTCCAGAAAAATAAATGACCCAATCAAAAAATGGGCCAAAGAACTAAACAGACATTTCTCCAATGATGGATTTTTAAATTAAAATTTTTAAATTGTTAAGTCTTGAGACATAATGCTGGTATTTAGCAGTTTAGAAAGGCATCAGTTGCTTTACGGATCCAATTAAATTGGAAGTAGTTAGCTTTTCTGTGTCACTGTGGTCAGGTTTCTTCCATGCATAATTTATGCAAAGTTGTCGATATTGAACTGTCCCTTGCTGAAATTAAGGGATTAAAAGGTATTGATGTATGATCCTCAAAATATTTTGAAATGTTGATCATTCTGATAATTGATGTTTTCATTTTTCTGTGAATTTTGTGTGTATATTCTTAGAAACTAGGATAAATTAAAGTTATATACCATATTTATGGAAGTCTTTAAAAAATTTTAATTTCCTAGATATGGTGTTTCCATACTGGGACACCATGGAATATTTAAAATTTTCAAGGGATATACAGTGATATATACTGGTTACATTAATGACTGAATTAAGTTGTTCAGATCTCCTTAATAAATGGGACAACTGGGTTTGTTTTTCTTTTTGTTAAGGCCTATTTTAGAGGCACCATGAAAAAGTTTCCTAGACAATAAGAGAACTGTAAACTGAGATTGTTTGGGAATATCTCTTGTAGGTTATTTATTGAAAACATAGTTTTCAAAAAATGAGAGAATCTTTGATTTGATCAAAGATTTAGTTTAATAATTGTAACTTTTAAAGAAAGAAATAATAATTGATCAAAAAATAGGAGTACATCATTCTTACATTACAATTTCAAATTCAGTATGCTTACTTTAAAATTGTTTTTTAGTTCTTCTGGGCATCCTACTTTTAAGTGTCCCTTGTGTCAAGAATCAAATTTTACCAGACAGCGTTTACTGGATCATTGTAACAGTAATCACCTATTTCAGATAGTTCCTGTGGTAAGTATGTGTGTTTACGACAGTCTTCTGTTTAAGGAATGCTGTTCTATTTATTTCCCTTCATGTGTACAAGGGACAGTGGTTAATTTAAATTTGGATGGGACATTATCAGTAAGGTATATTTTGTCATCAAAAGATTGATAACTATGAAGCAAAATGAGATACTTAAAATTCTGGTAACTAGAAACTTCCCTGGCTGTCCAGTGGTTAAGACTCACCTTCCAGTGTGAGGTGGGTAGGGGTTCGATCCCTGGTCTGGGGTCTCTGAGATCCCACATACCTTATGGCCAAGAAACCAAAACATAAAACAGAAGCATATTGTAATAAATTCAATAAAGACTAAAAATTGTCCACATCAAAACAAAAAAATCTTATTTAAAAAAAATCCCAGTAACTAACTTATAAGAAGAGAGAGGCTTATTGTGAGGGTAAAGTAAGAGAAGAGCAAAGTAAGGAAAAGAGCAAAGTAAGGAAAGGTGAACTGAGGACTCATTACCGAGGGGTAGCTTTGTAAATTGTATCTTTGCAGAATGGTGGTTCTAGTGGTAAAGAACCCGCCTGCCAATGCAGGAGACATTAGAGACGTGGGTTTGATCCCTAGGTCAGGAAGATTCCCCTGGAGAAGGAAATGGCAGCCTACTCCAGTATTCTTGCCTAGAGAGTCCCATGGGTAGAGGAGCCTGGCAGGATACAGTCCATAGGGTCACTTTAGGTGAGTGACCATTCCATAATGGTTATCCAGATCATTAAGATCTTTTTTGTACAATTCTGAGTATTCTTGCCACGTCTTCTTAATCTCTTCTGCTTCTGTTAGGTCCTTGCCTTTTCTGTCCTTGATTGTGCCCATCTTTGTATGAAATGTTACCTTGGTATCTCTCATTTTCTTGAAGAAATTTCTAGTCTTCCCCATTCTATTGTTTTCCTCTGTTTCTTTGCATTGTTCACCTAAGAAAGTTTTCTTACGTCTGTTTGTTGTTCCTTGGAACTCTTCATTCAGTTGGGTATATTTTTCCCTTTCTCCATTGCTTTTTGCTTTTCTTCTTTTCTCAGCTGTTTGTAAGGCCTCCTTAGATAACCATTTTGCCTTTTTGCATTTCTTAAACCACAATCACAGAAAGCTAACCAAAATGATCACATGGATCACAGCCTTGTGTAACTCAATGAAATCATGAGCCATGCGGTACAGGGCCACCCAAGACAGATTGGTCATGGTGGTGAGTTCTGACAAAATGTGGTCCATGGTGGGAACGGCCAACTACTTAAGTGTTCTTGCTTTGAGAGCCCCTTGAACAGAGATTACATACTGATTAATGATAATTGTCATTACAGTTGGTTAAGGCTGGATGTGGTATTTTTGTTAAAAAGTAGAATAATCAGATTTAAGTAATAGAATATATAATATCTCTCTTTTTATTGTGTTGTGTCAGATTAGTATAATTTATCTAAGGTAATTTGGTCTAGAAATAATCTAGTCATGAAATTTGGCCCTTAGAAGTGCTTCATATAAAATTTTTTGGTAACGTTGTTTTAATACTTTCAATAATAATGTTGAGTTATTTTCATTATTTTTTATTTGAAATATTCTGTTTCTTATAGACGTGTCCTATTTGTGTGTCTCTTCCTTGGGGAGATCCTAGCCAGGTTACTAGAAATTTTGTTAGTCATCTAAATCAAAGACATCAGTTTGATTATGGAGAATTTGTGGTAAGTGAATTTTTCAATATTAAGAAAATACTTTTTAAATATTGAAGTCACATTAACCTTTCAGTCTGGATGAGTTTTGAGGTGAAATACTGTATCATGTTGGATTGATAAAGAGCAAGTTCTGTTGATTTTATAATAACATAGGTGAACTTTGGTTTAAGTGGTGAATTTATTGTCCACCTCCTATACTAGAGAGGTTATTAATAGAGGATGAGCAAACCCCTGGATTAACAAGATGCTGATTTATATGAATATTATCTAGATTTAAGAAAAATTATACCTGCTAGAAAAGTAAAGTTGGTATGACAGCTAGAGGATGTATTTCTTGTGTAGTGT
Organism: Bos taurus; assembly: GCF_002263795.3. Classification (NCBI taxonomy): domain Eukaryota; kingdom Metazoa; phylum Chordata; class Mammalia; order Artiodactyla; family Bovidae; genus Bos; species Bos taurus. Next base: position 25,080,687 of record NC_037351.1, on the reverse strand, counting down.
AAGTAGCTTATAAACTCATAATATCTACATGTGAAAGACATTCTTTTTAAAAATGCAGAGCTTATTTATTAAGTAATGAAAGTGAGAGTGTTAGTCACTCAGTTGTGTCTGACTCTGCAACCCCATGGACTGTAGCCCACCAGACTCCTCTGTCTATGCAATTGTCCAGGCAAGAATAGTGAAGTGGGTCCCTTCTCTAGGGGATCTTCCTGACCCAGGGTAAAGCCAGGCTGAATAGCAGATTCTGGCCTTAGTTCACTGCTTTAACAGAATACGTGAGGGAAGTTATATAAAAATGGATCTCCAGAGCAAAGAATGAATTTAATTTTTTACTTCCAAAATGTGTCTTGATAGTTTAAAAAAATTAGATGACTTTTATTAATTATGAATTTGCATTTTATTCGTCTTCAGTGAATTAAAAGTCTTATTAAGATTCAGCCTGATAAGAAATGGTACATACTTGTTTTCATGTTTAGGTGAGCACAGGCATGGGCAATTCTGAGATTGGCAGGAACAGAATTTACATTTCCTCTGCCCCTCCAGTGTTGAAATTACATTATTCTTGATATATATTTTTATTTTGTGTAATTTGTACTTTTTAGCGATACTGTATAAAAATAGTCAACTATATGTAGAATTCAGGTGTAGTCTGATAATTTTAGCATTTTTATGGTGTAATTATAGATTATTCTGAATTCTCAATGTAAGAAAGGTTACTGCATCTGGAGAATTACGTTTGGAAAAACAAAAATATATTTTGTGAACCACTTTTGATCTGATTGTCAGATTGTTTTACCTTGCCACAGAAGAACATTTAATTTTAATTATTTGAGATTGTAAAAGAGGAGGCCTATTTTAAAGCATCCATGGACCATAATTGAAAAGAAATAGAATTGTTTAAGTTAAGAAGTAATAGTATAATCAGATTGAGTGGACTTTAGTTGTAATCTTTATATTATGATTAAGACGCTGTTAATTCAGGTTAGCATCAGGCATTGTAACTCTCAAATTTCATTCTGTGCTGATCCTCTCTTGTTTATTAGTTATTTATAAATAGTTATAACTGAATTTTTAAATTTTAGTTCTTATTTTTAAAGTTTATGTTATAACATAAACAGTTTCAAGTATATGTAATGTGTATCAAGATGTGTAATGTATTGGGCAAAGTATTGAGTAATTGAATATGTTTTTCCTATTGACATGTTAATGTTACATTTTTAGAATCTTCAGCTAGATGAGGAAACCCAGTATCAAACTGCGGTTGAAGAATCTTTTCAAGTAAACATTTGAAGGCTGTAGACACCTCTGCATCTTTGTACCTGCAAGTGCCATCTTTAAGGAGAAAACTACAGGAAGTCACCATTTCAATAACTTGATGTGTATATTAATAAAAGTAATTCAGTCTATTGTTTTAGTTTTTTAATTGAAAAATAAAGGTGGGCCATGTAAAAACTTAATTCTTTTGATAAGTTAAAAGATAAAGCTTAGGACATTATCTTTATAAACATTAAAAGGATTATACTTCATTAATGGTGAAAAGAGAATCCCTAATGTACTTACCTTTTTTGCATTACATATTCTTGAATTTTCCCTTGCTTTTGAAATTTGGTGCAGTTCCTCCCATTGACATTATTGTACACAGGTAACACCGTACCAAATTCTGAATGATGTGATTAATATAAACTAACAAAACTGAGCCAGTTATTTGAGTTGCAAATGGAGACTTGAAGTGCTAAATGAAACAATCCAAAGGAAACTTTTTTAAATACAGATTCTAGCTGAAGAATTCAACTATAAGGAAATTGTATTTATATAATGTTTAGTATTTTTGAAGACTAGTGAGATTTCTTTAATAATTTTAACTCTTCAAAAAGCAAAAGCTCATTGTATAGGTATTTCCTTTTTGCTGTTAGAAGGAAATATCTAGAGAAAAATTGATTTCTTTGGTGGACAAGTTGGTAATGTCAAATCTTGTTTGTTTGGCTGACTAATATGTAAGCCTAAAGTACAGTAAGCTGAATTACAGCTCTTTGGCCTCAGAATTTTCAGTAACAGAATTGCTGGTTAGCTACGATGAAACTTGTATTAGAAACTTGCAGTTGGTGATATTACATTCTCTCTATATATTTAAATGAGAGGTTTGACTTCATCTCAGTTTAGAAATTTGTTCAAAGCTAAAGATGTGTATGTATATATACATGCACTTTTGTATGTGTATATACACATATAAGCATGCAATTTGTCTGGTTATACGCAGAATTTCTATTAAGATTTTTAAAAGAAACTAATAATATGGGGTTGATGTGTTCATCTGAGTTGATTAAAATTTTGTATGTTACCAAATTTTTAAAGTAACAGTCAAATGCTAAGTTGTCTACTTGGCTACTATGACACCTTAAAAATTGAGTTTACACACCTACACAATTACATGTTTATATGGTGCTCATTTGTTATCTGAAAGATAATGCGGGACTATAGTAGTGAGATGGATCCTACCAGCCACTCTGTTTCACTACATTTTAGTCAAAATTGAGTTCATTCTTCGTATTCATTAATAAAAATCATAAAATAACTTGTACTAGAAGGCCCAAATCACAGAATAAAGCTGAAGAGTGGATTAGCTGACATTCCATACTAATATAATTGTTTATGCTTTCTTTAAAATAAATAACTAAAAGAACATAAAATCTCAGAAGTAGTTTGCTGCTAATATATACATATGTTGTATAAAAAGGTATATTTTGGTTTTGTTAAAACCCTTGTTGACTTTTCTACAGTGAATGTTTTTTTAACTTGATTTAATAAAAATGTTAATTTTGAAACGGAGTTTTGTAAAAACCTTTTTCAAACAGTAATGACTTTATTTATGGGTAGTAATAGCAATCACCAAAAAAACCATACATCTTAACATACGCCTTGTTTCTGTCACCCTAAAGAGTGATGTTTACTATGTGGTTGAACGTTTCTCCGCAGTTACATGAGTGTAATTATAAGAATAGCTGTTTAATGAACCCTTTTTAAAACACTTTTGACCATAGATTTTTCCAATTTAAAGCAATAACTTTAGTACTTTGTTTCAGAATTTAGTACTTCCAGTATGTCAAGTAAAACCATTCTGAGATTTGAGAACTTCTTTAAAGGAAAATTGTAGAGATCATCTTGATGAAACTGTGTTTTGAAGTTTGTGGATTAGTTAAATATCATTTTATTGTTTTGGTGTCTTTCATAAAAGTTTTTTCATAAGGAAAATACCAACTTTTACTTGCTGTTACCTGGGAACTCCTCAATATGGAAATACTTGTTGAAAACCTCCCGTCCTTTGATCAGTGGTTTAGGAATAGGGAGGAAACTGTTGATGCTTTACACCTAAATTTCACAGTACCACTTAACAGGCCTCAAAAGTTTATGTTGTTAAGCAGAATCTTATTTGAGATACATTGCTTTATTTTTCAATTAAACATGGTTTTCTCCTACTTGTGTGTCTAATTAAAATTTTGTCTAGAGGCAAACATGAAAGCATTTAAATCTCATAACTCACCCAGGAAGACACGTAGGAGATAACCCATTATTTTGCATTTAAAAACGTGGATAGGAGAAAGCTACCACATGCTGATGCTGTATGTTGGGAATAACTTTACAAACCTATTTTATCTTTATTTCAAATGTTAATCAACTTATAAAACTATTTTATCAACTGTTCACACAGCAGGGTTTTCAAGCCCTGCAATTTAATAGCAACCAGGCAGAAAGCTAGTTAACTGGTTAACAGACATTTTTAAATGGAAAAGTTACCCTTAAATAAGGTATCAGGGTTATAAGAATGTATTGCCAAGCACAATGTCATATACCTGTTGCATGCTTAGTGAGTATTACAATCTTCAGTGAATCATAACTTGATAGGAACCCCTTTAGGGCTGCTACTCAAAGAATAAACCCTCTCTGGAGGTGGTGATATTTGTAGAAAAGGTGTGGCCTAGAATACATGTGAATACATATAGTATAAAACTAATAGTAATATGAATTAAAAACTCATTCTGTGATACCACTTAGTTTACAATGTAATTTTCTAGTTAGGCAGTATAGTTCTGAAGAAGATGGGGAATAGAAATGAGTTTTATCAAGAGATTAAAAGGATACAGAGAATCCCATAAGTCCTCTTGTTTGATTGCCAACTCAACACTAAAATCACAAATTGTTTTCCCTGTTTTTATACTCTTACAGGTGGAAGCACTCAGTAAAGATTATATCTTTTTGATTAATAGTTATTAACTTTTGTTCAATAGTGTTTTGAAATTTGTAGATCAGTTTTTAGTCTGCAGCTGTCTATAATAACTTGTCTCTTTTCCAAAACAGTAAAGCTAAAAAGTTGCTTCTAAAGCTGCTTTTAAATATTTGTGTGTGAAAATTAAGTGAATTACAAGTGGTTCTTTTTTCATGTATGTTGACTCCTAGTGGTTCCGAGTCTAGATAAAACCTGAAAACTGACTGGAATTCCTCTTGTAATAACTGGAAAACAGGTGAAGAGTATAACTAAATGGTTCTCCACTGAAACCAGGTAAGAAACTGACCTTTCTCATACTGTTTTCAAGGGCATTTTGTTAGGAACAAGATTTTAATAAATACGTCAGGACTGTATTTTCCGGCAGTAGTGTGTAACACTACCAGTAGAAGCTTAAAAAGGGCTGCTGCAGTTGATACAGAAGAAGGGAGTAAATGTATCTTCATGGGGTACTAAAAGCTCTTAAAACAACCAAGCCTAGCTTCTTGGACTACATAGCCTGGTTTTGATGGTTCTGCAAGTTGATACCCTTCCTGTGGTTTGGAACAAATTGTGTAGCCTCTGACCTATGCACTGTGGAGATGAGTTAATATGCAGAGTTTTTGAAGTAGAGCCTGTTGTCTTTACTGTGTATTCAGTACAAATTTAACAGTTATGTTTACATCTGGAAGATCTCTTCAATTTCTATACAATTTTGTTTGGAAAAATCTTGATTTTTTTTTTTTTTTACAATTTTTTAAAGATTTATTTATTTTTTTATTGAAGAATAATTGCTTTACAGAATTTTGTTGTTTTCTGTTAAACCTCAACATGAATCAGCCATAGGTATATATATATATCCCCTCCCTTTTGAACTTTCCTCCCATCTCCGTCCTCATCCCACCCCTTTAGGTTGATACAGAGCCCCTGTTTTGAGTTTCCTTAGCCATATAGAAAATTCCTGTTGGCTATCTATCTTACCTATAGTAATGTGAGTTTCCATGGTACTCTCCCCATGCATCTCACCCTCTCCTCCCCTCTCCCCACGTCCACAAGTCTATTCTCTGTTTCTCCACTGCTGCCCTGTAAGTAAATTCTTCAGTACCGTTTTTCTAAATTCCGTATATATGCATTAGAATACAATATTTATTTTTCTCTTTCTGACTCACTTCACTCTGTGTAATAGGTTCTAGGTTCATCCACCTCATTAGAACTGACTCAAAGGTGTCCCTTTTTATGGCTGAGTAATATTCCATTATGTGTATGTACCACAACTTCTTTATCCATTCATCTGTCGACAGACATGTAGGTTGCTTCCATGTTCTAGCTATCATAAATAGTGCTGCAGTGAACAATGGGATATGTGTGTCTTTTCCAATTTTGGTTTCCTCAGGGTATATGCCTAGGAGTGGGATTGGTGGGTCATATGATGGTTTTATTTCTAGTTTTTTAAGGAATCTCCATACCATTTTCCATAGTGGCTGTATCAGTTTACATTCCCACCAACAGTGCAAGAGCATTCCCTTTTCTCCACACCCTCTCCAGCACTTATTCTTTGTAGACTTTTTGATGATGACCATTCTGACCGGTGTGAGGTGGTGTCTCATTGTAGTTTTGATTTGCATTTCTCTAATGAGCTGGATCATCGAAAAAGCAAGAGAGTTCCAGAAAAACATCTATTTCTGCTTTATTGACTATGCCAAAGCCTTTGACTGTGTGGATCACAATAAACTGTGGAAAATTCTGAAAGAAATGAGAATACCAGACCACCTGACCTGCCTCTTGAGAAACCTATATGCAGGTCAGGAAACAACAGAACTGGACATGGAACAACAGACTGGTTCCAAATAGGAAAAGGAGTACGTCAAGGCTGTATGTTGTCACCCTGCTTATTTAACTTCTATGCAGAGTACATCATGAGAAACACTGGGCTGGAAGAAGCACAAGCTGGAATCAAGATTGCTGGGAGAAATATCAATAACCTCAGATATGCAGATGACACCACCCTTATGGCAGAAAGTTAAGAGGAATTAAAAAGCCTCTTGATGAAAGTGAAAGAGGAGAGTGAAAAAGCTAACTTAAAGCTCAACATTCAGAAAATTAAGATCATGGCATCTGGTCCCATCAGTTCATGGGAAATAGATGGGGAAACAGTGGAAACAGTGTCAGACTTTATTTTTTTGGGCTCCAAAATCACTGCAGATGGTGACTGCAGCCATGAAATTAAAAGACGCTTACTCCTTTGAAGGAAAGTTATGACCAACCTAGACAGCATATTAAAAAGCAGAGACATTACTTTGTCAACAAAGGTCCATCTAGTCAAGGCTATGGTTTTTCCAGTGGTCATGTATGGATGTGAGAGTTGGACTGTGAAGGCTGATCGCCGAAGAATTGATGCTTTTGAACTGTGGTTTTGGAGAAGACTCTTGAGAGTCCCTTGGACTGCAAGGAGATCCAACCAGTCCATTCTAAAGGAGATCAGTCCTGGGTGTTCATTGGAAGGAATGATGCTAAAGCTGAAACTCCAGTACTTTGGCCACCTCATGTGAAGAGTTGACTCATTGGAAAAGACTCTGATGCTGGGAGGGACTGGGGGCAGGAGGAGAAGGGGACGACAGAGGATGAGATGGCTGGATGGCATCACTGACTCGGATGTGAGTTTGTATGAAGTCTGGGAGTTGGTGATGGACGGGGAGGCCTGGCGTGCTGCGATTCATGGGGTCGCAAAAATCGGACACGACTGAGCGGCTGAATTGAACTGAATGAACTATGTTGAGCATCTTTTCATGTGTTTGTTAGTCATTTGTATGTCTTTGGAGAAAGGTCTGTTTAGGTCTTTTCCCCACTTTTTGATTGGGTTGTTTGTTTTTCTAGTATTGAGTTGTATCAGCTGCTTATATATTTTGGAAATTAATCCTCTGTCAGTTATGTCATTTGCTATTATTTTCTCCCATTCTGAGGGTTGTCTTTGTCTCCAAGAATTACAAATTATCCAGAAAAAGAAATTTTATATAAAAAATATCTTTAAAAATAATCTTTATAAAGAATAATCAGCTGATTGTCATCCTGTTGAGAAGAAAAAAGTACAATATTTGTAATATTAGCAGATGAATAGCTTTTATATGATTGCCTAGGTTATTCGGTTGTCTCTTTAAGACCCCACCCCCTCTTGTTTTTGGTAAGTTTTTTTGATGTGGACCATTTTTAAAGTCTTTATTGAATTTGTTGCAATATTGCTCCTGTTTTATGTTTTGGTTTTTTGGCCACGAGGCATCTTAGGCTCCCTGACCAGGGATCCCATAACCCCTGCATTGAAAGGTGATGTCTTAAGTCACTGGACTGCCAAGGAAATCCCTAACCTTTAAGGTTTTAAATTGTTTTTCTGACCTTTTTGAAAAGTTCATGAATGTTTGTTTAGCATTACTTTACACCAACAGTTTTCTGTTTCCAGATAGAATATTAAGCTCATTACATTAACGTTAATATTTTTAATGGAAAATAAGAAATGTTTCATTGAGAGGAGTGGCGTTGTTTGGCATCTTTACAGATCTCTCTTAATATCTTACGTAATCAAAGACTCTGCACTTGGGTGTTAGTAGCTCAGTCATGTCTGACTCTTTGTGACCCCATGGACTGTAGCCAATTAGGCACCTCTGTCCTTGAGAATCTCCAGGCAAGAATATTGGAATGGGTAGCCATTCCCTTCTGCAGGGGCTCTTCCATACCTAGGGATCAAACCTGGGTCTGCTGCATTGCAGGCAGATTCTTTACTGTCTGAGCCACCAGGGAAGTCCATGTAATCCCATCATGAACACACGATGTAAAAACTAGTGTGTTTGGTGCCACTGCCTTGATTCATATAAGGCACTAACACTGCGAACAACACACTAAGGCAATTAAAAATGTCAGTGTTTTTATGAAAATATTTTTGATCTTATAGACCCTTGGAGGTGTTCATGTTCAGAAACCATTTCCCCTTCCCAGGGGTTCATGTACCACCCTTTTGATAGAGAACATATTTTGTTTTGTAAGTTAAAATTGTTTTAGCACATTCTTTACATTTTCTTAATGGTGTGAAGTAAAAAATTTTGAATTTTGGTGAGTTCAACTTGATCGTTTTTTTCTTCCTTTCATGGTTCTGTGTCTTTGGTGTCTTATATAAGAAATCTTTGCCTAACCCAGGGTGTCAGATTTTTTATTTAATGTTTTCTTTTTAAGTTTTATTGTTTTTGCTCTTCCATTTAAGTCTGTGATCTCTTTAAAGTTGATTATTGTATGGCGTGAAGTATGGTTCTTGCATGTAGATAGCCAGTACATGACTTTGCTTTTCACCAACAAATTCTCTTGGCACCTTTGATAACAATCTGTTGACCATAGTAACAGGATTTATTTTAGGACTCTGCGTTCTTTGCTGTACATCTATGTCTGTCGTTATGCCAGTACTACACTGTCTTGATAATTGTTAACTTTATGGTGAGTATTGGAGTCCATAAGAAAGTCCTCCAACTTTGTTCTTTGTCAAAACTGTTTTGTTCATTACAGGTCTTTTGCATTTCCACGTACATTTTAGTATCTATTTGTTGGTGTCTGCAAGAAGTATGGTACATTCTTTTTATATTTATTGAGGTAAGATTGGTATATGACACCATATAAGTTCCAGATATACAACGTTTTGTAAATTGATATTTGTATATGCTACAAAACTAATCACCATAAGTCTGATTATCATTCATCACCATGCACTTGATCTCATTCACCCATTTCACCCTCTCTGCCATTTCCCTTGCCTTCCGGTGAGCACCAGTCTGTTCTCTGCCAATGATTTGTATATGTTTTGTTTCACATGATTTTTTTAGATTCCACATATAAGTGAAGTCATAGGGTATTTGTGTTTCACTTCACAAAATACCCTCAAAGTCCACCTGTGTTTTAGATGTCATGTCTTTTGGACATGTAGTATTCCATTGCTACAATATTGCATTGAAATGTTTTGTACATTGTGTATATGTAACTCATCTTCTTTATCTGTTTACTTCTTGATGGACACTTGGATATCTTGGGTTAAATAAATAAAGCTTCCATGGATATAGGAGTGCATATATCTTTTCTAGTTTGTTTTCATATTCTTCAGATAAATACCCAGAAGTGGAATAACTGGATTATATGGCAGTGTTACTTTTTGAGGAGCCTCCAAACTGTCTTCCATGGTGGCTGCACCAATTTAACATTACCACCAGTAGTCTATGGGGATATCCTTTTCTCCACCTTCTCTCCAACACTTGTTGTTTCTTGTCTTTTTGATTATAGCCAGTCTTAACAATTTTGAGATGATACCTCATTATGACTTTTAATTTTCATTTTCCTGATAGTGATGTTGAACATCCTTTAATGTACCTCTTGGCCATCTGTTTATCTTTCTTTGGAAATATCTATTCAGATTCTCTACCTATTTTTTATATACTTGCTTTGTATTTGTTGTTGTAGTATAAGTTATTTGTATATTTTCGATATTAACCTCTTATCATATATCAGTTGTTATTATCTTCTCTCATTCCATAGATTACCTTGTCATTTTGTTGTTAGTTTCCTTTTCTGTGAAGAAGCCTTTAGTTTGATGTAGTCTTATTTATTTTGCTTGTTTCCTTTGCCTTTGGAGTCAGATCTAAAAAAAAAAAAATTGCTAAAACATGCCAAGGAGGTTACTGCCTCTGTTTCTTTTAGGAATTTTATGGTTTCAGGTCTTATCTTCAAATCTTTAATTCGATTTGTGTGAAATTTTTTTGTATGGTGTAAGATTAGTGGTCTAGTTTCATTCTTTTGCATATGGCTGCCCAGTTTTTCAATACCATTTATTGAACAGACTGACCTCTCTCCCATTGTATGTTCTTGGCTTCTTTGTCATAAATCAGTTGTCCATATATGTATGGGTTTATTTCTGTACTCTGTTCACTTCCATTGATTAGTGTGTCTGTTTTTATACTCATCCCATATTGTCTTGATTACTGTAGTTTTATAGTATAGTTTGAAATCAAGAATCATGATCCTTCCAGCTCCGTTCTACTTTCTCAAGATTGCTTTGGCTATTCAGGATCTCTGTGGTTCCATACAAATTTTAGAATTTGTTCTAATTCTATTAAAAATTCACTGAAATTTTTAAAAGAATTGCATTGAATCTGTAAACTGCCTTAGGTAGTCTGGACACTTTAACAATATTCTTCCAACCCATGACCTCAGAATATCTTTCCATTTCTGTCTTCTTTAATTTCTTTAATCATGTCTTACACTTTTTTGGGGAGGGGTGGCATACTGCACAAGCATGACATGACGTGAGGGATCTTAGTTCTCCAACTAGGGATTAAACCCACACCCCCTGCAGTGGAAGTACAGAGTCTTAACCATTGGACTGCCAGGGAAGTCTCATCATACAGTGTTCAATGTGCAAGTCTTTTACCTTCTTGGTTAACCTTATTCCCACGTATTTTGTTCATTTCTATACAATTGTAAATGGGATTTTCCTTAATTTCTTTCTGATACTTTGTCACTAATATATATAAATATCACATGTTTCTATATATTAATTTTGTATCCTTCTAGTTTACTGATTTTGTGTATTTCCAACAGGTTTTTGGTAGTTTTTAGGGTTTTCTGTAAGTAATATCGTGTCGTGCAAATTGTGACAGTTTTACTTCTTTGTTTACAACTTGAATACCTTTTCTCTTTCTTGCTTAAGTGCTGTGCTAGCACTTCTAACACTATATTGTTTCTTTTTGGCTGCACTGTGCAGCTTGTCCCTGACCAGGGATTGAACCTGTGTCCTTAGCAGTGAAAGTACAGAGTCCTAAACCACTGCACTGCCAGAGAATTCCCTCCAATTCTGTGTTGAATACGAGTGGGAAGAGTGGGTATTCTTGGCTTGTTCCTAATTGTAGAGGAAAAGCTTTCAGCTTTTCACTGTTGAATATGTTAGCTGTGAGTTTGTGATAAATGTCTTTGATTTTGTTAAGGTATGTTCCCTCTATACCCACTTTGTTGAGAGTTTTTATCATTAATGGGTACTGAATTTTGTCAAATGCTTCTCTGCATTTAATTGAGATGATAATACTACTTTTACCCTTCAAAAATGTGGTACATTCTTAAATGTAGAAACTCCCTTAAAAATCAATCTTAACATTTAATGAACCCATATTGAATGTAGTATGGTGTAAAAAAATTTTTTGTCATAGTATATAATCTTGAATATAAGAAAACACTAGTTTTCTGAATATTTACATAGTTGGATTTTATTAACAAAAATATTCATAGAAAGTACTGTTGGAGAACTGACACTTTCTACTTATGATTGCTTGTTGCTTATCTGGAGTATAAGTAAGATACTGTACTGTTTCCTAACATAAATTTATTCCTTAAAACTACCATCCTACAAAGATAACATCCTTAAGCAACATCATATGCAATTTCTTTTAAAAACTTGTATATTTGAAGTAGAAGGCTTTCTGTTGGTTGTTCATCCATAAGTGTATCAGTCCTCTGTCTACCGACTTGTTTGTTGTTGGAAACTACATTTTTGTGTGCTAGCTGGTAGTTTTTAAAAATTTACTTCAAAAAGTTGCTTTCAGGATTCTTCAAAAAAGCAAGTATTTTATTCAACATTAGTCAGATTTAAGTTTGCAGTAAATCCATTTTTTGCTTGTGTTGGCATAATGTTTTGCCTTGAAAATGTAATATTTTTACAACATTTGAACATTGTTATGTTAATCAATATTCAAATGCTTTTTAAAAATAGCTCACTTTTAGCTCATTCCTTCTTGGTTAAATAAAGATTTCCTGAAGATTTCCAAGTTAATTCACTTGGTGGGATGAACATCTGAGTGAACCCCCCCACCCTCAGTCTTGTGGTGTGCATTTGCATCAGTACAGGTTTGAATTTTGCATTTTTAATCAATTCTATTTTCTTAACCTGATTCCTCATATTTTTTTCTCATTTTTAATATCACTAAGTAATTATGCCCCATTTGTGCCTATTTTTAAATATATATATACATCTTATATTAATTTGAGTATGATTTCTTATAAATCTATGGTCTAATCTATTATTGATCATTTGCTCATTAATTTACCTTTTGTAGTTTTCACTCGAAAGGATAAGATGTTCATCTACTTCCCCCAAATACTAAATAAATTAATAATAATTCAGTTTAAAGGAAAACTTGATTGACTTTCTGTGCTCAATAATTATTTCTTGTAGTTTTATTTCCTCTTTAATGAATGACTTTGCCTTGCTTTACAACCCAGTTAACTTCCCAGAGATCTTCCATCTTCCTCTAAAAGATTTACCTTTAGAGCCTGAAGTGTGCTTCAGAAAATCTTTCTCATGATCCCTTTAAACAGAAGAAGCCAGTCTAATAGTGAATGAATGACCTAGAAGCCTATACTCTTGAGAAAACCTTGGGTTTGAAATTAAGTCCCATCATATATTAACTGTCACCTTGGGTAAGTCATTTAATCTGTATAATACAATCTCAGTTTCCTATCTGTGAAATAACAGTGCCCTGCCTCAGAGAGTCATGGTGAAGATTAAGACAATGCTTGATATGTAGTAAGCACTCCATTTCAGCCCTTTTTAATCTACTTTTATTTCTTTTCTCCTGAGAAGTTGAAAAGCTTTGGCCCAATATTTCAGCTTTTATAAATACCTTTACCTATTATTCATTTTTGTGGTATAGTTATGAAAATATCTAAAAACAAAATAAAATACAACTTAAAATGTACCCTGTGTCGATGATAATGACCACTTGTTTCTAAATGGTTAAGAACGCATGGATCCACCATGGGGAAAATTGCCTTTATAAAGAATAGTAACTGGGACAACTGGTGAACTCTGTATATTGACCATGTATTCGGTAATATAATATTTTAACATTTCCTGAGTTTGGTGTTGTATTGTGGATGTGTATACATAGTTTTATGAGAAACTGCCAAGTTCAGCTATACCTTTTTACCAACCATGTATGAGGGATTCAGTTTCTATACATCGTCACCAGCATTTGGTATTTTGAATATATTTTTTTTTTAATTTTAGGCATTCAAATAGGTATATGATGATATCTCATTGTGGTTTTAATTCATGTTTTCCTAATGGCTAATGATGTTGCATCTTTTAATGTGTTTATTTGCCATCTGTATGTCCTCTTTAGTGAAACCTCTGTTTATATCTTTTGCCCATTTTCCAACTGGATTATTTGTTTCTCTACTATTGAGTTTAAAAAATTCTTTATATATTCTATGTCCAAGTCTTTTGTCACATATAAGGTTTGCAGATATTTTATCCCAGTCTTGGCTTCTCTTTCTTTCTTCTTAAAAAGGTTTAAAGTTCTACATTTTTTTGTTGTTGTTTAGTTGCTAAGTCGTGTTTGACTCTTTGCCACCCCCATGAACTGTAGCCTGCCTGGCTCCTCTTTCCATGGAATTTCCCAGGCAAAAAGACTGGAGTGGGTTGCCATTTCCCTCTCCAGGGGATCTTCCTGACCCAGGGATCAGACCCATGTCTCCAGGTTGGTAGATGGATTCTTTACCACTGAGCCACCAGGGAAGACCCTTTAAATTTTGATGAAGTACAATTTATTGATTTTTCTTATATGAATTATTCTACACACATAAGAACTCTTTACTAGCCCTATGTCCTACAAATTTTTTTCCTATGTTTTCTTCTGAAAGTTTTATAATTTTCTGTTTTACCTTTAAACCTATAATCCATTAATTGTTGTGTAAAGTATGAGGTTTAAGCTGGGGTTCCTTTTTATTTATTTGTAATTTGCTTATGGATGTCCAGTTGCTTCAGCATCATTTGTTGAAAAGACTGCCATCCTGTATGGAGTTTGCTTTTTCATCGTTTTTTGGAAAAAACAAAAATCACTTGAGTGTACTTGTGTGGATCTTTTTGGGGGTTCTCTCTTCTGTTCCGTTGGTCTCTGTGTTTATCCCTTCACCAATATGTAAAGTAGATATGTAAGAGACTGTCTTTGTTCTTAAAAGATACATCAGAACTATTAGGTCATCATAGTTGCAATTTGCTCTTGAATGGTTAGGCTAAAAGGAAAGACTCATAGATAAATGTGACAAAATATTAACACCTAACAGAGGAGCCTGGCAGGCTACAGTCCATGGGATCACAAGAGTCAGACATGACTTACTGACTAAACCACCACATTAACACCTAAAGACAATAGAAGAAAGGTATATGAGAACTTACTGTAATAGTCTTGTAAATTTTCTGTATGTTTGAACTTTTTTCAAAATAAACCAAAGTGTATTCTTTTTTTTAAACAAAGTTTTTATTTTAACTTTTTTTTTTTAAACTTTATAATATTGTACTGGTTTTGCCATATATCAACATAAATCCACCACAGGTATACACGTGTTCCCATCCTGAACCCTCCTCCCTCCTCCCTTCCCGTACCATCCCTCTGGGTCATCCCAGTGCACCAGCCCCAAGCATCCAGTATCGTGCATCAAACCTGGACTGGCGACTCATTTCATACATGATATTATACATGTTTCAATGCCATTCTCCCAAATCATCCACCCTCTCCCTCTCCCACAGAGTCCAAAAGACTGTTCTATATATCAGTGTCTCTTTTGCAGTCTCGTATACAGGGTTATTGTTACCATCTTTCTAAATTCCATATATATGTGTTAGTATACTGTATTGGTGTTTTTCTTTCTGGCTTACTTCACTCTGTATAATAGGCTCCAGTTTCATCCACCTCATTAGAACTGATTCCAATGTATTCTTTTTAATGGCTGAGTAATAATCCATTGTGTATATATTTTAACTTCTTATATATGTTGTGGTATAGCCGATTAACAGTGTTAGGACATTTTTAGGTGAATAGCGAAGGAACTCTGCCATACATATGCATGCAGTCGTTCTACCCCAAACTCCCCTCCCATCCAGGCTGCCACATAACATTTAGCAGAGTTCCATGTGCTATACAGTTGGTCCTTGTTGGTTATTCATTTTAAATACAGCAGTTAATGTTTTTTAGTGGGAAGAAAAACATAATTTGTGACTTGACAAGCTGCAGAACTCCAGCAGTTTACAGAGATTAAGCTGAGCAGAGATAATGGCTTAGCAAGAAGTGATTAAGTCTGTGATTCTAGTATCATGGAGCTGAGAGGTATACTTTCCAAGGTACTGAGCTTTTCCAGAATATTTTCAGACTGTTAGGCATGATGGTATCCCATTGAAGTTATCTTCCATAAGATAGCTTCATCATTCTGTACTTTAGTCTGATCAAAAATAAAAAAGTTAATGCTTTCAATTGTTGGTTCTCTGATCACAATACAGTGCTTTAAAATTTCTTCTGATCATTGCAGGATAATTTGGTACCACTGTGTACATTGTTTTAGAAACCACATTTTTATCAAAATTGCCGAGGTGTGCATGAGCATTGATGGCAGTCTATGTCAATTATAACCTATAAAATATTTTTTATAATTTAGGACCTTATATTTATGACTATTGGATTTTACCTTTTTAGTTTTGCCCCTTTTGCCACTTACATGTTTTGAATTTTGATTTTGGCATTCATATTAATCATCCCGAGATTAATTTGCAAATTTGGTAAGCAGACTTTGGCCTTACTATTTAGGACCAAGGCTAACTCAGGAGCAAACTACTAAAGACTGCTTTAGACAGGCTCCAACTAATAAACAATAATCTTTGAGTATGGTTATTAAACTACTTACAAATATGCCTAAACATCCTAGTCTCCAGTTCTTGCATTTTGTTCATGAGGCTAACAACTCTTTTATTTATTTTTTAATTGAAGGATAATTGCTTTACAGAATTTTGTTGTTTTATGTCAAACCTCTACATGAATCAGCCATAGGTATACATATATCCCTTCCCTCTTGAACCTCCCTCCCATCACCCTCCCCATCCCACCTCTCTAGGTTGATACAGAGCCTCTATTTGAGTTTCCTTAGCCATACAGCAAATTCCTGTTGGCTATCTATTTTACATATGGTAATGTAAGTTTCCATGGTCTATTAAATGCATTAAAATATGAAATATTTTTAGTTCGGTGTGACTTATTGAATATACAATACATCCTCTAATTACTATTTTCTAATTACTTACAAGCCAGCAGTTCTAGAATTTTGTCAAGTAACATTCTCATTGGTAATTTCCAAAGTATACTTTTTATGTCCTTGGAACATAAGTTCTCTTAGGGGTGCTTAATGGGGGACTATATGTGAGATGTTGTATTGTCTTCACTGGCGAAAGGTGTGATTGTTTCAGTCAAGTTAGAAGTTTTTTCTTCCTCCATTGTTTGTTTGCTGCTGCTGCTAAGTCGCTTCAGTCGTGTCCGAGTCTGTGCGACCCCATAGACAGCAGCCCACCAGGCTCTGCCATCCCTGGGATTCTCCAGGCAAGAACACTGGAGTGGGTTGCCATTTCCTTCTCCATTGCGTGAAAGTGAAAAGTGAAAGTGAAGTCACTCAGTTGCGACCGACTCATAGCGACCCCATGGAATGCAGCCCACCAGGCTCCTCCATCCATGGGATTTTCTAGGCAAGAGTACTGGAGTGGCTTGCCATTGCCTTCTCTGCCATTATTTGTTTAGGCCATGGATATTGGAGAGGACATTCTGGTTCTAAACAAATGTTTCTTGTACCAAAAATCAGGAGTTGATCCAGATAAAGGTCTATGATATCGTGAGTATGAGGTTCTTCAATACAAACATGTCTATTAATAAATAGAAGTGGAGATTCTGTTTTCCGGCTCTGCTGCTTATTATGTGATGTCGGAAAATAGGGTAATAAAGAGGCAAGTAGATCTGAAGTTTGTGAAAATTATAATACTGGAAAGGGCGTCGTGTTAATTGTATAACGAATTTTGAGTTGGTTTGAGCCATTACATCATTTAATCCAAAGATGGAAATGTACACATGAAGCCACTGTAGACTATGTCCTTTTTATTCTAAACCTGGGACTTCCTGGTTTACTTGTCTCTTGTCTTGCCTTTTTTAAATTAATCTTTATTTTTTAAAATTAATTTTTATTGGAGTATAGTTGATTCTCAGTGTTGGTTTCTGCTATACAGCAAAGTGAATCAGTTACACATATATCTACTCTTCTTTAACCCTTATCATTACTTGAAGATTTTTATAACATCAAAAAATGTAAAGGGATTATTGTCATAATTATCAGAGATTGATACTCAGCCCACCTTGAGAACATGACAAGGCTGGGTCCTCCTGGTCTGTATGTCCTGAGTTATCTGTGAGTCTGGGCCCCAAAATCAGAATCCTGAGGTAAAACTATAGGTCAGTTAATGTGTGACCGGTTCAAAATCACTAGGCCAAGAAGGAAGAGAGAAACTAGTGACCAGCAGGAAGAGAAGAGGTCAGATAAGAGTATTCTAGGGTGTGTGTTGGGTTCAGGCAATCCCCAGTAGAAGTAGATCCATGGAAGATAGGCGTCCTTTATGTTATTTTCGTGTTAACCTGCAGATTGAATATGAAGTTTTAATGTGGAAGGTGCTCAGCAAACAGCTGTCATTATCACCGTTGTCATGGAGTTGTCTCACTCTTTATCATTCTGGGATGTTATTAATCTAGACCTAAAGGTGTGAATTCATCTGAAGCAGCTGTTTACTCTTATTCATGTATATTGAGCTTTAATCTCTCCTATTGTTTCTACCACTCTTCCTAATAGTTTCCTCAGTAGAAAAGATGGAAGTCACTAGAACCTTAGTGCTGAGAAGTCCCTTATTTCCTTGATGGAAGTCTCATAGCTAGTTAGTACTTGTTTTATCTTACTGTATTGAGATATTTGTTTTTCTAGGCATATATATATGGCACTCTACTTTCCTGGTTCTCCTTAGATTACACTCCTTGTGGGTTGATCGTCTTTGACCAGGCATTTGAATAGAATTTTTCAGGGCTCAGTCCTAACCATTCCTCTTTCTCACAGTGTTCTTTGTCCCTGATCAAGGATTTTCATCCTTCATTGTATATTGGTGATCACATTCATACAGGTTTCAAATACCATCTTCATGTAAACCAATCTCAAGTTTTCATCTGCATCTCTCCTCTAGTACCAGAGCTGTGTATCCAGCTATTTCCTTAGCATCTCTGATGGTCTCCCAGGCATCTCAAATTCGTGATAGATCACACTTACCTTCTCCTCATTCCTAGTTCTCTGTGCTCTAAAACTCAGAATCATAGTAGCTTCCAGTACTTCTTTAGGCTAAAAAAGCCTAGGAGTCGTTCTTGGCACTTCTCTTTCCTTACCTTACATAGCCAAGTCTTATCAAATCCTGTTTTATTTCCTAAAAAGCAGAGATATCACTTTGCCAACAAAGGTCTGTATAGTCAAAGCTATGATTTTTCCAGTAGTCACGTACACATGTGAAAGTTGGACCATAAAGAAGCTGAGCACCAAACGATGCTTTTGAACTGTGGTGCTGATGAATTCTCTTGAGAGTCCCTTGGATAGCAAGGAGATCAAACCAGTCAGTCCTAAAGGAAATCAACCCTGAATACTCATTGGAAGGACTGATACTGCAGCTCCAGTACTTTGGCCACCTGATGCAAAGAACCGACTCATTGGAAAACACCCTGATCAAAAGATTAAGGGGAAAAAGGGAATGGAGTGACAAAGAATGAGATGGTTGGATGGCATCACTAAATCGATGGACATGAGTTTGAGTAAACTCTGGGAGATAGTGAAGGACAGGAAAGCCTGGTGTGCTGTAGTCCATGGGGTCGCAAAGAGTGGAACACGACTTAGTGACTGAACAATGACAGCAAAATATCTCTAAAATGTCTTTACATTTCTTCCTATTCACTGTCATCCCAATACCCAAAGATTTCACCCCTACTTGAGGGGTGCTACCAGACTTCCTGCATCTGCTTTTGTTCCCCTTAGTGTATATCCTCGAACTTAGTGTACATTCTCATCATTTTCTGGTTCAGTTCAGTTGCTCAGTTGTGTCCAAATCTTTGTGACCCCATGAACCGCAGCACACTAGGCCTCCCTGTCCATCACCAACTCCTGGAGTCCACCCAAACCCATGTCCATCAAGTCGGTGATGCCATCCAGCCATCTCATCCTCTGTTGTCTCCTTCTCCTCCTGCCCTCAATCTTTCCTGGCATCAGGGTCTTTTCCAATGAGTCAGCTCTTCGCATCAGGTGGCCAAAGTATTGGAGTTTCAGCTTCAAAATCAGTCCTTCCAATGAACACCCAGGACTGATCTCCTTTAAAATGCACTGGTTGGATCTCCTTGCAGTCCAAGGGACTCTCAAGAGTCTTCTCCAACACCACAGTTCAAAACCATCAATTCTTCAGCACTCAGCTTTCTTTATAGTCCAACTCTCACATCCATACATGACCACTGGAAAAACCATAGCCTTGACTAGATGGACCTTTGTTGGCAAAGTAATGTCTCTGCTTTTTAATATGCTATCTAGGTTGGTTATAACTTTCCTTCCAAGGAGTAAGTGTATTAATTTCATGGCTGCAGTCACCATCTGCAGTGATTTTGGAGCCCAAAAAAGTAAAGTCAGCCACTGTTTCCACTGTTTCCCCATCTATTTGCCATGAAGTGATGGGACTGGATACCATGATCTTAGTTTTCTGAATGTTGAGCTTTAAGTCAGTTTTTTCACTCTCCTCTCTCACTTTCATCAAGAGGCTCTTTAGTTTTTCTTCACTTTCTGCCATAAGGGTGGTGTCCTCTGCATATCTGAGGTTATTGATATTTCTCCCAGCAATCTTGATTCCAGCTTGTGCTTCCTGCAGCCCAGGGTTTCTCATGATGTACTCTGCATATAAGTTAAATAAGCAGGTTGACTATGCAGCCTTGACGTACTCCTTTTCCTATTTGGAACCTGTCTGTTGTTCCATGTCCAGTTCTAACTGTTGCTTCCTGACGTGCATACAGGTTTCTCAAGAGGCAGGTCAGGTGGTCTGGTATTCCCATCTCTTTGTTGTTAAAATCATCCAATAACTTCCATTGTTCTCACACAAGAAGGAAACAGAGTGTAAGTTTTTAGTTGGCCTACAATCCTACATGGTTTCCTTCTTGCTTAGCCTTCCCAGCTGCACCTACACTACTCTCCTTACTAGAGACCAGGGCGTTGTAGTCATAGATTCCGTTCCTTCAAAGTTGCCAAACACATTCCCACTGAAACCATGTGACTCAGATTGGGACTTGAACCCATGGTGTTCTGAGATCCCACATCCGGTTTCAGGACTTAATGAAGCTCAGTTTCTGAATGTCTCATTGCAGGAAGAATTCAGTGAAAGGCAAAGTGATAGATAAGTGGATTTAGAGACAAACACTCCACAGACAGAGTGTAGACCATCTCAGAAGGAGGGAGCGACCTTGAAATACAGCATGGTTAGTTTTTATGGGCTAATTTCATAGGCAAATAAGTGGGAGAATTATTCCAACTATTTTGGGGATTTTCAGGAATTAGGCCACCTCCCACTTTTTGGCCTTTGATGGTTGGTCTCAGAACTGTCACGGCACTGGTGGATGTGTCATTTAGCTTGCTGGATCATTATGATGAGCATCTACTGAGGCTCAGGTTCTAGTGGAAGGTGACTGTTCTGCCATCTTGGACTTATTTGATTCTAATCAGTTTATATCATGTCCTCAGGCTATGTCATTCTTTTAAAGTTTGATCCCTGCCTCCTTCCCTCCAGTTTTATCACCATAGAGTCTTCATACTTACTGTCTTCTCAACAGAGGGCACCCCTACCCTCATCTAGATACGTGCCCTTCCCCATCTAGATATGTGTGATCTATTCATCTGAGAGTTCACTTCTCACCTTATTTGTTCAAGGCAGTCCTGGGGATCCCATACTGGCCAGGTTTTGCTAAAAGCTCCTAGAACACTCATTGCCTGTTTTCCCTACACAAGTCCCTCCAATTACACAACTTACACGGAATCCTTTTCTTAGGATCTACTTGTGGAAGCCAAAGCAAGACATGCACTAAACCAGAGAGTGTCTCAAGAGTGAGGTGCCTGACTGGAGGCATAGGCATCATTTGGGAATCTGTTAGAAAAAAATTCATAGGCCGTGCCCCAGACCTTTGGTCCAGAACTCTGCAAATGGGGTCAGCAATCTGTCAGCCTCAGGTGTCGAACCCTGTTCTCCTGCATTGCAGGCAGATTCTTTACCGTCTGAGCCACCACAGAAGCCCAATTCTCATGTACCCAAAGTTTAAGAACCACTGGAATAAGTTGTACATTCTCCCCTAAATAAAATCTCTGTTTTTTCCCTCTTTTTAAAAACATATCTCAAAAAAAATTTTTTTTAATCTTCAGAATTTTTCATGAGTTATAGATATCCTGTGCACTAACCTTAAAATGATCCTTGACAGGTTTAGGCCATCACTGCTATTTATTCTGTATATAAAGGCATTTAAAGGAAAGCAGTTACTAACCTGGACTTTCCAGGTGGCTCAGTGGTAAAGAACCCGCCTGCCAATGCAGGAGACACAGGAGATGCAGGTTTGATCACTGGGTTGGGAAGAGCCCCTGGAGGAGAAAATGGCAGCACACTCCAGTATTTTTGCCTGGAGAATCCCAGGGACAGAGGAGCCTGGCAGGCTACAGGCTGTGGAATCTCAAAGAGTTGGACATGACTTAGAGAGTTGAGCATGCACACATGCACACACATCCCATTTACAAGACTGATTCCATTAAAAAATTTTGGTGTCTTTCTAACATGCAGTTTGATTTTAAGTATTTCTACCTTCCCTTCCTCATTGGGATCAGTTTATATTTACATTATTATTAATAGAATACTCTTTCCAGGAACCACCATTTTCTTTTTAAAGTCTCTGGCCTGGGGATCACACTACCTTCCTTTAAACTTGTTGAAATTTGAATTTTTTCTCCACTAATTCATGAGTCTTCCTCCAAAGACAAATTTTCCTTTAAAGAAATTCTTTCCAATCTGTTAAAGACATTCAATTCAGAATTCTTCTTACTACTACTAATTATTATTAATAATTTGATGATCTGCTTTAAGAGATATTTATTCCCAATGTTATATATTCTTACCATCTTCTAATATTAAATCTCCTACCGAATCTTTCTTTGTATCTTGTGTTTCTGTAGTAAAATACAGGCAAGCTATCAGTCTTGCTTCTTTGGTCCAACTCTTAACTGAGTTTTGAACACAAGGTGATTAACCTTATCATCTTTCTTCCACTATAAAAATGAATGCAGGTATCTTTTTTATAGGAATGCTGATTTATAAATAGAAATGTTTGATAACCTTAGAAACTGAGGGTTATTTTTGAAAATTACAAATTTAGTAGTGTTTTGCTCTCATTTACTGATTTCTGCACATGATAGAACAACTTCCTTAGTCCAAAGATCAATACAGTTTTCCACTAGTGTCCATTTTGTAATCTACAACCTAAATTTAGTCAACTGAAATTCTTTCCACTTACTCTACACTTATTCACATGTCTCTTAGTATTTCTACTTTGAATACCTTTCCCATACCTTATCTATTTATTCATTCATTGAAAATTCATTGAAATTCTATTTTATTCTATTTATTCATTTTTAGTTCAACAATATGAGTTGATTTGCTATGTTACATATTTTCTAGTGCTTGAGATCTTTGTTGTTGTTAGTGATTCAGTTGTGTCTGACTCTGTGATCACATGGACTGCAGCCCGCCAGGCTCCTCTGTCCGTGGAATTCTCCAGCAAGCATACTGGAGGGGGTTGCCATTCCCTTTTCCAGGGGATCTTCCTAATCCAGGGATTGAACCCAGATCTCTTGCATTGCAGACAGATTCTTTACCATCTGAGTCACCAAGGAAGCAGATGTATCAATAAACAAAGATCTCTGCCTTCATGAAGCTTATATTCTACTTATTCCCTGAGCAGCATTTATTACGTCAATAGAGATTGTTTTCAGAGCATTGTGTTAATTTGTATAAGACTCTTTCCCAACTAGACCAGTGGTTTTCAACACTGTCTGACCAACAGAATGACTGGGAAACTGGAAAAACAACTATGCCCTTATTCCATCATACTGAGATTTTGATTTGTTTGGTTTGGGATGAGGCCCACCTGCTTGGCTGTCCATAGGGTCACACAGAGTTGGACATGACAGTACTTGTGTGTGCGTGCACACACACACACACAGAGTTTCTTGATTGCTTTTCCCTTGTTTCTGCATTTCCTCACTCCACTAGTTAGTAACTGAATCTACCCTTTGGAACTCAGGGATGGTCTCAGAGGCTGCAGCGTTTTCCCTACAAAATCAAACAGGACACACAAAGACTTTTGTATCTGGGAGGGCCCCACAGGGTCCAGCTTGGTGTTGGTTCTCCTAAGAATGTTTAAACGGGTCTCTTTAAAAGCTAGATCCTAGCGTGCTGCCTGGGCTAGTGAAACTGGGAATCGAGTCCCAGGACAGTGTTGTGTGTGCTTTCCCACCTGACGGTGCTGCTCTCCCCTCTCCCTGGCATGTTCGACCTCGCCTTCATCCCCCTGACTTTGGCCCCTTGACCTCTGACTTAAGCCTCAGCCTAAAGTCTTCTGTGAAAACATCACTGACTCCTTCAGGGGGGACTTGAGTGCTCTTTCCAGGCCCCCAGTGGACCAAAATCCTCAGGGTAAGAAGATTGCAACACAGCAGTTGTCTGTCGTGTCTCCCTCCTTACAAGGCTGGGGGCTCCTTCACACAGTGGCTAATAGGCGCTCAGTAAATGCTCATGAAAGGAATTTGTTGTTGCTTGTGGGATACTGGGGTTTTAAAATAAAGATTACATGTAATTTGGGAGAAAACCATAATGATGTCTAGACTGTAATGTGCCTGGTAGGCTGCAGTCCATGGGGTCGCTAAGAGTCGGACACGACTGAGCGACTTCACTTTCACTTTTCACTTTCATGCATTGGAGAAGGAAATGGCAACCCACTCCAGTGTTCTTGCCTGGAAAATCCCAGGGTCGGGGGAGCTTGGTGGGTGGCCATCTATGGGGTCGCGTAGAGTTGGACACGACTCGAGTGATTTAGCAGCAGCAGCAGCAGACTGTAATGTACCACCCTGCCAAGATTTTATTATAATTTATTATTTTAGTAAGTTATTGGGACACTTATTATCCTGAAAGATGTAAAAGATTGTAATTTATTTTCATAAGAAAGCACGTATTTCTACTCTTCATCTGTCGACACCAGGTGGAGTCAGTGGTGATGAAAATGCAGAAGCTATTAGGAATGGCATCAAATTACAAGCGGCACAGCAAGAGGCTGGTTAAAACACATGTGTGTAACAGCCACGAGGTGGCAGCCTAGAACCACTACATTACGGTTAGATCATTGAAAGACCAGTTGCTTGGAATACAGTCGAAGTGGAGAATTGTCCCGTACTGGGGCAATCGGAACCTGGAAAAGAGAAAGACAGTGATTTGTAGTGCTTACTGCACACATCTTTATGATTTCCCTTTTCCTCGAAAAAAGGACAGGCACACACGTACACACTCATACACAGCAAATTCTCATCTCGTTCACACTTAACGTCACCCCACAGTGAGTTTGAGGTGTTTCAAGCATGCGATGGCTGTTCCTCAGGGGGCCCTCATTCCTCTGTACCCCTTAATGTAGGGTTTATAAACTGTTTAAGCACCTCCCAAGGGTAATTTTCTATGGGTTTTACCTGACATGTTTACTTTTGAGCCTAATCCTCTTGATAAATTTTTACTTTGATTATAAAAACATATATAAATTTATATATGTTCTATATAATATAAATTATATAAAGCATATATATTATGTTATATAAAGCATATGCCGGTAAGGTGGGGAGCCAGCACTTTCCATCATGCTTTGAATACAGTAGGTGTTCAATATATGTTTGCTGAAATGAACTGAAGGGAAACAGAAAAAATGTTCAGGAAAAGGAAAGGGTGGACTCAGCAGCAGTCAGCACAGTGTAGATGGTCATAGTATAGAGGCCATCTACTATGGAGGCCTATGTATGTGGAGGGTCCTAGAGACACACGGTGTAGACAGGCAGAAGGCAACAAGAGGGGAAGAGAATGCCTATTTCAGTTTTCTCAGCACAAACCTTTCTCCAGGGCCATAGGCTTCCCTGGTGGTGCAAGGGGCAAAGAATCTGCTTGCCAATGCAGGAGATGCAAAAGATGTGGGTTTGATCCCTGGGCTGGGAAGATATCCTGGAGAAGGAAAGGGCAAACCACTCCAGGATTTCTTGCCTGGAAAATTCCATGGGCAGAGGAGCCTGGAGGGCAACAGTCCATGGGATTGCAAAGAATTGGACACGACTGAGCACGCATATGCTATGCTATGCTGCAGAGCAAATCTGCCACATCCAGGCGTCTGTGAAACTTGGAGTTCACACCCCAGTTTCCATTCAGATTGTCAACATGTCCGCTTGTCCTAAAGATTTGAACACCAGTTCCTCTAGTATGATTGTGATTATTTAGGAAAAATAAGATTATTATGAAAGTGATTGCTAGAAGGGAGATTTTCTGAGGGCAAGTATGCTGTTTGAACTCTCATATTTCCAGTTCCTTACACATACTAGTTGTTCAATCACTAAGTCACGTCCAACTCTTTGTGACCCCATGGACTGCAATATGCCAGGCTTCGCTGTCCTTCATTATCTCCCGGAATTTGCTCAAACTCATATCTGTTGAATTGGTGATACTATGCAGGTGATACTATACTATACTATCTCATCCTCTTCTGCCCCCTTTTCTTTTTGTCCTCAGTTTTTCTCAGCTTCAGAGTCTTTTCCAATGAGTCACCTCTTCAGGTGGTCAAAGTATTGGAGCTTCAGCATCAGTATACCTCTTAAGACATAGTTTTTATGTATCTAACAGATGGAAAATCATCTTTGCTCAGACTCACACTAGGCTCAAAACTATGGATATAGGGCAAAGGGTACTATATCACCCTGCCTTCAAGGAATTTATGTAATAACTTTGTGGGAAAAGACATGTCCGTAAAAACATCTCCAATGAGTATGACAATTTCTGTAGAATCTCAGAGGAGGGAGAGATCACTTTGTTGATGTCAAGGAAGAGGAAACCGACCTTGACTTGGACTTTGGAAGGTGAGTCATACCTAGATAAGAATAGGAGGGGCAGAGTGCCAGCAATAGATTGGAAGATGTGTTTAGGAGAAGAGGAGGAAGCAATGTGGATAGAGCAGTTCCTGGAGGGTGTGGTGGGAGACAAGTCAGACTGATGGGCAGAGCACGAGGACTCCTGGGAGCCAAGCTCAAAAGCTCTGTTCTTTTTTTTTTATTGTTAAATTGGAGTATAGTTGATTTATAGTGCTGTGTTTCAGGTGTACATCAAAGTAAATCAGTTATAGCCACTGTTGTTTTTTTTTTTTTAATATTCTTTTTCTCTATAAGCCTTTACAGAGTATGAAGTGGAGTTCTCTGTACTATACAGCAGGTTCTTATTAGTTATTTTATATGTGTATGTATATGTCAATCCCAATCCCCCAATTTATCCCCCACCTGGTAACCATAAATTTGTTTTCTACATCTATGACTCTACTTCTGTTTTTGTAAATATGTTCATTTGTATCCCCTTTTTTTAGATTCCACATATAAGTGTTATCATATGATATTTGTCTTTCTATGTTTGACTTAACTTTACTCAGTAAGACAATCTATAGGCCCATCCATGTTTCTACAAATGGCATTATTTTGTTGTTTTTTATGGCTGAGTAAATATTCCATTGTCTATATGTACCACATCTTCTTTATCCATTCCTCTGTTGATGGACCTTTAGGTTGCTTCCATGTCCTGGCTGTTGTAAACAGTGCTGCAGTGAACATTGGGTTACATGTGTGTCTTTTTGAATTCTGGTTTTCTCTGGGTATATGCCCAGCAAATGGTCTGTTCTTTACCCCAGGGGCACGCAAGGTCTTTGAGGAGGGTAATAACTGATGGAGGCTGAACTTTTGAAAGATTATGCAGTGTATATTGGTTTGGCTCTAGTGAGAGATTTCAATGGTGTTTTATTTTGTGTTGTTTTTTTAAAAAAATCATCCAAATACCATAAAATACAACCCATAGCCTCTATGAATATATAAATGTTCAGACATTATAGCCAGTAGATTTATCACACAGTTGCTATTGGATGACAAATGCATTTTTGTGTTTGTATTGGGGCCAAAGACTCCAGGCTTTAGTTGATTGAAGTCAGGAGGATCAGAAAAGGACAGCATCATCATGCCTTAAGTTCTAGTTGATCTGGTGGTTGAGGGCCCAAGAGGGGTTTCAGTTCTGCAAAACAACTCAAGAAAGTTCTTCAGGCTAATCTTTACTGTTGAAACAGAATTGGGAATCTTTAAACTGATTCATTTTCTTTGCTATTGTTATTTCTCTTGCCTGATAACAGTTCATTTTTTTGTTCCTTTAAGGTCATCATTATTGAGACCTGTTCAAGGACAAGCATTGTGGCCAGGCTTAGATCACGAAATGGCTTAGGCCAAAATGGCTTCTCTTTTGTCAAGAAAGCCATGCTATTTTTCTTCCTCCAGGGAATCCCCTTCTCCTGCCTCATCTGCTTACCAAATGGCTCAGGCATGAGTCTGAGGGAAACGAAGAGATTCAGAAAACAAGTATCCTGGTTGAAGTTCCCTGGAGAAGGAAGGAGCCATTCGCTGTGATGAGCTTGGAAGAGATGGAGTTGTCCTGAGAGGAATAAAGTGAGTTGAGTTCTAGACCTGTTGATTTTGAGAACTGTCCCGCAGGAGAGGGATTTTAAATCTGAAAATTAGAGATACCAAGGGAACATTTCATGCAAAGATGGGCTCGATAAAGGACAGAAATGGTATGCACTTAACAGAAGCAGAAGATATTAAGAAGAGGTGGCAAGAATACACAGAAGAACTGTACAAAAAAGATCTTCATGACCCAGATAATCATGATAGTATGATCACTCACCTAGAGCCAGACATCCTGATGTGAAGTCAAGTGGGCCTTAGGAAGCATCACTACGAACAAAGCTAGTGGAGGTGATGGAATTCCAGTGGAGCTATTTCAAATCCTGAAAGATGATGCTGTGAAAGTGCTGCACTCAATATGCCAGCACATTTGGAAAACTCAGCAGTGGCCACAGGACTGGAAAAGGTCAGTTTTCATTCCAATCCCAAAGAAAGGCAGTGCCAAAGAATGCTCAAACTACCGCACAATTGCACTTACCTCACATGCTAATAAAGTAATGCTCAAAATTCTCCAAGCCAGGCTTCAGCAATACGTGAACCGTGAACTTCCAGATGTTCAAGCTGGTTTTAGAAAAGGCAGAAGAACCAGAGATCAAATTCCAAACATCTGCTGGATCATCGAAAAAGCAAGAGAGCCCCAGAAAAACATCTATTTCTGCTTTATTGACTATGCCAAAGCCTTTGACTGTGTGGATCACAATAAACTGTGGAAAATTCTGAAAGAAATGGGCATACCAGACCACCTGACCTGCCTCTTGAGAAACCTATATGCAGGTCAGGAAGCAACAGTTAAAACTGGACCTGGAACAACAGACTGGTTCCAAATAGGAAAAGGAGTACATCAAGGCTGTATGTTGTCACCCTGCTTATTTAACTTCTATACAGAGTACATCATGAGAAATGCTGGGCTGGAAGAAGCACAAGCTAGAATCAAGATTGCCAGGAGAAATATCAATAACCTCAGATATGCCGATGACATCACCCTTATGGCAGAAAGTGAAGAGGAACAAAAAAGCCTCTAGAAAGAGGAGAGTGAAAAAGTTGGCTTAAAGTTCAACATTCAGAAAACGAAGATCATGGCATCTGGTCCCATCAGTTCATGGGAAATAGATGGGGAAACAGTGGAAACAATGTCAGACTTTATTTTGGGGGGCTCCAAAATCACGGCAGACAGTGATTGCAGCCATGAAATTAAAAGACGCTTACTCCTTGGAAGGAAATTTATGACCAACCTAGATAGCATATTCAAAAGCAGAGACATTACTTTGCCAACAAAAGTCCATCTAATCAAGGCTATGGTTTTTCCAGTGGTCATGTATGGATGTGAGAGTTGGACTGTGAAGAAAGCTGAGCGTCAAAGAATTGATGCTTTTGAACTATGGTGTTGGAGAAGACTCTTGAGAGTCCCTTGGACTGCAAGGAGATCCAACCAGTGCATTCTAAAGGAGATCAGTCCTGGGTGTTCATTGGAAGGAATGATGGTAAAGCTGAAACTCCAGTACTTTGGCCAGCTCATGCAAAGTTGACTCATTGGAAAAGACTCTGATGCTGGGAGGGATTGGGGGCAGTAGGAGAAGGGGATGAGATGGCTGGATGGCATCGGTGACTCGATGGACGTGAGTTTGAATGAACTCTGGGAGTTGGTGATGGACAGGGAGGCCCGGTGTGCTGCAATTCATGGGGTGGCAAAGAGTCGGACATGACTGAGTGACTGAATTGAACTAAACTGAAGGATAAGAGGTTGTGGTTTCAATACCACAAGAATAGATGAGATCACTGAGACTAATAAGTAGTACTATTTTAATATTTAACATTTATCACACTCTCTTATGGGCTTCCCTGGTGGCTCAGATGGTAAAGATCTGCCTGCAATGCTGGAGACCTGGGTTTGATCCTTGGGTCAGGAAGATCCCCTGCAGAAGGGAGTCGCAACCCACTCCAGTATTCTTGCCTGGAGAATTCCATGGACAGAAGAGCCTGGTGGGCTACAGTCCATTGGGGTTGCAAAGTGTCAGACATGACTGAGTGACTAAGCATACACACACACACACACCCTCTTATGTGTTCATTTGTATTAGCTTCTTTTAATACTCCAAACAAATCTATACAGTTGATACTTTTACTCCATTTATATAGAACGAGAGATTAGGAATAATCATAAGAGGACTTCCACAACCTCCTCCTCACCCACTTCTGCCCACCTGCCTCAGGTACTGGTCTACTCACCTCACATGCTTGGTCTTCTGCAGAGACCGAGTTCACTTACTCAGAGAGCAGTCCCACCACTTGTGTACTAGGGGTCATCCTTGCTTATCTACTGAAGGGTGTTGCTCTAGCAATTATTCCTCTCTCTGTCCAGCATAAAAATTTCCCATTGACTCACACTTAAGTGGCTATCAATGCACTATTATTTCTCCTAGTTCAAACAAAATGAAAACCCAAACTCTCTTGACCCCATTCTGCCTCTTGCTCATGTTCCATTTTTGTTCTTCCTCTCACACCTCTAAAGAATTGTCTATACTCATCATCACTAACTTCTGTATTCCATTCTTACTTGACTTACTCCAGAGTGGTTGTTATTGATTCAGGTCTCCCCAAACTATATAACAAGGTGGCCAAAGATGACATTTTGCTAAATCATTGATCTACCCTCAGTCCTAATCCTTCTTGACTCATCTGCAAATTGATTAATCACCCCCTCCGTCTTTTTGTCTCTTGCTCCGTGGCAACCATGTTCTCTCGGTTCTTCTGTGACCTCTCTGTGACTCCCTCTTAGTTTGTTTTGCTTATTCCCCCTTTCGTCCCTGAGCTTTCAGTGGGCAGGTCCTCAGGGTCTAGTCCTTGCAGCTTATTTTGTGCCTTGGTGGTCTCATCCAATTCCATGGTGTTAAATACTCTTTGCTGTTAATCCCAACTTTATAACTTTAACCTCTGTGGAGCTGTGCTCAGACACTCAGATGTGTCTGACTCTTTGCAACCCCCATGGACTGTAGCCCACCAGGCCTCTCTGTCCATGGAATTTTCCAGGCAAGAATACTGGAGTGGGTTGCCATGCCCTCCTCCAGGGTATCTTCCTGACCCAGGGATCCTGACACATGTCTCTTGTATCTCCTGCATTGGCAGGTGGATTCTTTACCACTAGTGCCTTCAACCTGTACTTACCCTCTAAACTTCCAATTCATAGATCTGCCATCTTCAATTTGATTTAAAAGAAAACTCAAGCTTAATTTGTTCAAACTGAACCCTGATCACCCGTTCCCATCCAAGCTTGGTTGTCCTTCAGTTTTTCCACTTTTCGTTGATAGCAACTCTGTTGTTCTAGTTGCTCAGCCCCCAAACCTGGACTCATCTTTGATTACTCTGTTTCTCCCATGTCCCATATCCAGTCCCATTTCTATTCATTCTATCTTCAAAAGATGTTCAGGAATCCAGCCTCTTAGCATCACCCACC
Source organism: Bos taurus (assembly GCF_002263795.3). Lineage (NCBI taxonomy): Eukaryota > Metazoa > Chordata > Mammalia > Artiodactyla > Bovidae > Bos > Bos taurus. The sequence goes on along the minus strand of NC_037351.1, from coordinate 25,049,221 downwards.
TTGCTGCTTCCCTGATGCAGGCTGTCATCAGCTTTCCTGTGGATTTTTGCAGCAACCTTACCATCTGCATTTGTTGACCTTTCAGTCTGTTCCTGAGATAGCAGCCAGAATGAAACCGATGAGACTTGTTTGGTGTTGTTATTCCCCTGCTCAGAATCATCCAGTGGATGCTTATCCTGCACAGAGTAGAAGCCAAGTTTTTGGCAAAATCCTACATGCCTTCCCCCCAGGACACACACCACAAACACACACACACACACACAAATACACACACCTGGCCATTACCCTTTTGACTTCACTGTAGATACTCTCTCTCTCATGTACTCACTCCACTCACGCGTCACCCCTGTAGTTCTTTTAACATGTGAAGTATGCCTCCAACTTGGGGTCTTTCATTTATTGTCCCCTCTGCCTGGAACTTCCTTCTCGTAAAAATCCCCAAAGTTTTACTCCTTCACTTCCTTCAATTTATTATTCAAATGTCACTTTATTAGTAAGTCCTTGTGAAATAGGACATCAGGTGGGACTCAGACCCACAATCTTCCAACTGAAACCACACAACTCATCTCAGGACTTAAGGAAACTTAGGTTCTTTATGTGTCAGTGCAGAAGGAATTCAAGCAAGAGGCAAACTGAAAGGTAAGAAGTAGGTTTATTAATGCTTGTGAAGGATACCAGTGGGCAGGCAGAGGGCTCTACCCTGAGAACTACGTGGGCTACATTTTCATAATCAAAGGAAGAGTTGGGAGGGAGAGAAGACCACCTTCTTCCTCCTTTGTAAAGATGTTGCAGGAAAATGGAGTGTGAGAGGATGGTCAAGTCCCAGATCTCAGGCAAGTTCCTGGAACAGGGCCTCAAAGGGAGAGTCCTCGGCTTTGCACAGAAAAGAATTCAAGAGTGAGCCACAGTAAAGTGAAAGCAGGTTTACTGAGAGATACATATTCCATAGATAGAATGTGGTCCATCTCTGAAGGTTAGAGTGGTCCTAAAGTATGGGGTGGTTGGTTTTGATGGGCTGGGTAACTTCTTGGGCTAATAAGAGGGAGGATTATTTCAACTATTTTGGGAAAGGGGCAAGGATTTCCAGGAATTGGGTCACTGCCCATGTTTTGGCCTTTTATGGTCAACCTTGGAACTGTCATGGCACCTGTGGGTGTGTCATTTCAGTTCAGTTCAGTCGCTCAGTCGTGTCCAACTCTGTGATCCCATGAACCACAGCACGCCAGGCCTCCCTGTCCATCACCAACTCCTGGAGTCCACCCAAACCCATGTCCATTTCATCCTCTGTCGTTCCCTTCTCCTCCTGCCCCCAGTCCCTCCCAGCATCAGGGTCTTTTCCAATGAGTCAGCTCTTCGCATCAGGTGGCCAAAGTATTGGAGTTTCAGCTTCAACATCAGTCCTTCCAGTGAACACCCAGGACTGATCTCCTTTAGGATGGACCAGTTGGATCTCCTTGCAGTCCATGTGTCATTTAGCATATGCTAATATATTACAGTGAGCATATAATGAGGATCAAGTTCTATTGAAAGTTGAAGAATCATCTGCCACCTTAGGCCTAATCAGTTCTAGCCAGTTTATGTTGTATCCTCAGCAGCTATGTCATTCCTTTAAAGGTTATGCCCTGCCCCTTTCCTGTCTCACTTCCATGAAAATCATATTGAAAATTGCTACCAATACTCCTTATTGCCTTTTCTAATCATGGTGGATTTATATTGTCAACTTAGCTGAGCTGGAACTTCATTCCTCAGGTTCTCTTTCCTACAGAGTTCCCAAGTCATATGGGTCAAAGAAACATTTTGCACGACATTTGGAAGATAGACGTGAAGGCACAGCCATATTGTTTTTACACTCAGAGGACTGACATAGTTACAAGGTCTACTGGTGTAGTCACATCTGGTGTCATTTACCTGCTGCCTCACCTGGCTGGCTCAGCTGGTTGGGTCACCCGGTTGGCAAGGGGAAGTGGCTGAACCCACACTCTCTAGGTCTAACTGGATCCTCCTTTAGTTTTTGAGACTCTGAGATCAGAGATGTGTTTAGCTCCATGAAGATGGGCACCAGCTTCTTCTGTAAAACCTCCCTAACCTACTCTCCCCATCACTGAAGTTTGAGGCTTAGAGATGATGGGAGAGCAATGAGAGTTCTAGTCTGTCCTCCTGGTTTCTAGCTCAGCTGTGCAGGTTCCACCTTGTTTGGATTACCTCATATCTATCTCCCCTTCCTGGCTACCTGCCCCTCAGGCACCAGCCCCAGACACAGAAGAAATAGCCCCATATTGACTGTTCAACCAGCCCTCATGTTGTATAAAGTCAAATCTCAATAAATCTGTGGGCGTGTGTGTGTTTTTCTGGGAAATGTTGAACAACTAGCTTTCCAGAAAAAGAGAAGTCCTGATTCATACATAGCACTTGCCAATTTCCCTGATAGAACATTCCTACCTTGGCAATTTTATTATGTATTTATTTATGTATTTTGGCTGTGCTGGGTCTTCGTTGCTTTGCGTGGACTTTCTCTCATTGCAGCAAGCAGGGGGGCTCCTCTCTAGTTGCGGTGCAAGGACTTCTTATTCTGGTGGCTTCTCTTGCTGCGGAGCCCAGGCTCTAGGCACTTGGGCTTTAGTTGTTGCAACTCTTGGGCTTGCAGCAAACAGGCTCAGTAGTTGTGGCTCACCAGCCCTAGAGCATGCGGGCTTCAGAAGTTATGGCACATGGGCTTTAGCCGCTCCAAGGCAATTTTAAACTAATGTGACATCACTGGGATTTCCAGGTTGCACTAGTGGTAAAGAACTCGCCTGCCAAAGCAGGAGACCTAAGAGACGTAGGTTCATTCCCTGGGTCGAGAAGATCCCCTGGAAGAGGGCAAGGCAACCTACTCCAATATTCTTGCTTGGAGAATCCCAGGGACAGAAAACTGGCAGGCTACAGTCCATGGGGTGGCAAAGAGTTGGACACGACTGAAGAGATTTAGTGTGCACGCTCATGTGACATCACAAATGGAGAAGTGGTGGGAGAGAGATGTTAACAATTTGATCTCTCAGGCCAATACTTACCAACTCCTGCACATCACTGGGAATATCCTTTAGAGGTCTTGCTTCTCTGACTGTACCCTAACAGACCAGTTTTTTTCCATAGCTCTAAGTATCTTGTATGATGCTACAGATTTTAGTCATGTCTCCTGTCTTGGGATGTTAACCCTAACCAGGGCAGGGATTTTTGCTTGTTTTATTCCCTGCCATGTCACTGGTTGTCAGAACAGGTCCTGGCACTTAGAGCTGTCACATATGTGTTTATTGAATGAAGGAATATAGTGGAGGAGGAGGGCTGGGGCAAGACAGAAATACAACTCTGGGTGTGGCAGAGGAAGAACCTGAATGAGAGTTTACCAAAGTGTCACCTGGTTTGGTTCAATTTGGCAAATATTTGTGGAGTACCTCTTGTCTGCCAGATAGTATTCTAGCTGCTGGGGCACATAAAAAGAATAAGATATGGTAAGACAATAAGGAAAGTGCTAGTCACTCAGTCATGTCTGACTCTGTGACCCCATGGACTGCAGCCCACCAGGCTCCTCTGTCCAGGGGAGGAGCAAGAATACTGGAGTGGGTTGCCATTCACTTCTTCAGGGAATCTTCCTGACTCAGGGATCAAACCCAGGTCTCCTACACTGCAGGCAGATTCTTTACCATCTGAGCCACCAGAGAACCCCATAAGGAAAGGTACAGGGCTTTCTCTGAGAAGCTCTTGGTTTCTTCTTTCTCTGGGTGTTATATTCCCAAAGCGCCTTGGCCACATTCTTTTGTAGCCATGCAATGTGACTAGTTATAAGTAGTTTGCAGTGGAATCTCAGAGGACAGGGCTGTGGCTCAAAATCTTGACCCGTGGTGCTCAGGCCAGTGTTTAGCATTTGTGGGTGTAGAGCACATGTTTGATGAATAATTAAATTACAAGGAGATTTTAAAATATTTTAGACATCTCAGCTGTTTGTCTCAGGCTTTTCTAAGTGTCATTTTCTCTTAGCATTTTCCATGCTAACTTAAGAGAAATTGGATTATTATAATACTAATTTTATCCTTCAGTTCTCCAAAAGTTAACCCTGTTTGGTGGATCAAAAATAAGTATTAAATAGCATTTTAGATCCCATTTGGGATTAATAGAGAGTTGATCTGCAGCCCAAGTTTTTATTGGGAAATGCCACTGTTTGTATAATAGTAACTGGTGAGGCCACTGGTTTTTTCTGACTGTGCGGTGAAGCTTACTGGATCTTACTTCCCCCACCAGGGATTGAACTGGCACCCTCATCAGTGAAAGTGCAGAGTCCTAACCGCTGGACTGCCAGGGAAGTCCCCAGGTTACTTTTGTTTATTCATTTTCTTAAAAGGTGTTATTTTGCAGAATTCCCAAGCCTGAAACTTCATACCTACCATTCACAAAATTCTGTCCTTCTGGTCTAAGAAAATGTCATCTGATGCGAGATCTACCCACCCTCGCCACCGGCTGCCAACTGCCTCCTGTAAATAGTGCCCTCAGTTACTCTGGACCTCCTTAGCTAGAATTGCATTCCTTCAGAGCACGTATCACTTCCACAAGTGCTGTTTTAAGTAACAGATTTGAGAGTTGTCTTCTATTCCATGAGAACATAAGCTCCATGAGGGCAGGATTTCGTCTGTTTGGTTCACTGCCTTATTCCAAACACTGAGAATAAGATCAGCATAGAATAGGATGGAAATCTGTTGACTGAATGGTTATGAGTCTTTTAGAGCAATATGTGGATTTGTCTTTTAAAAACAAAGTGATGCATAGGGAATTCCCTGGTGGTCCTGTGGTTAAGACTTGGGGCTTTCACTGCTGTGGAACCAGGTACAATTCCTGGTTGGGGAACTAAGATCCCACAAGCCACCCTGCATGGCCAAAAAGAAAAATGATACATAACTGGATGGCCAAAAAGAAAACTGATGCATAATTGGCATGTGATATTTTGTAAGATTCAGGTGTACAGTGTGTTGACCTGATACAATGTGATTTTATATATTGCAATGTGATTATCTAACACCTCTATCAAGTTCCATACTATTTCTTTTTTTTTTTTTTTTCTTGTGATGGGGGTAATAATTAAGATCCAGTCTCTTAGCAAGTTTGAGGTTTCTAGTATGGAAACCTAGTATGAGTTGTCTAGTATGAGTTGTCTACAATCTCTATATAGTGGTTTAGCTCTCCAGGACTTATTTATGTACTAGTTGCAAGAAGCACATTTTCTTTTCAGAAAGTTTTCAGAAACTGATAAAGGTGGGATCATGGGGGCTGATAATAAAACTGCGTGGTCCACACCATCTGCCTCCTCTTTTTCTATAGAAATGGGGAGGTGGCTCCTCCACGGTCCTCTGCCAGGACTTCCCCTGTGACCTTCCTCCACCCCACCCCCCATCCCCACCCCCAATCTTTCCTGACTCTGGCTTTGATGCCAACACACCAAGCCTCTTCCTATCTCTATTAGAACCTGTTAGAACCTTCCTTAAGTTACTATCATCCTGCCTTTCTTCTCTCTCTCACTGCCCAGATGTGATTCTCAAGCCAAGGACAGTGTTGACAATACCTGTCTCTTGCTCATCTCATCTGTTCCTTTTTTAGAATCTGGCTCATATTCCTAAGCATTTCTGCAACCTTCTTTTTATGCACCTAAATCCTAAATGGTCTTTCTTAATCTTCTTGAATCTATCCTTTAATCAGCAGAGTAATCTACCTAAAATGAAAATCTGATCATGACAACTTCCTGCTTGAAAACTTCCTTGTCTTCCCATTGCTTTTAGGATCAAGTTCAAGGCTGCTTAGCATAGCATCCCAGGGCCAATGTGGCTGGGTTCCTGACTTCTCTTCCTCAGTCAGCTCTTACCATTTTCTGACAGGTATTTGGCTTTCCATTTAGAACCTCTGTTTTATCCTTGCTTGCACTATATTCCTTTCTTCTCTGTGATGGCTTTGGTCTGTCTACCTTCTGTCTAAAATGTCCCAGCTTCTTCCCCACCCCCATTCAGCTAATTCCACCTGATACTTTTAGTCCTCAAATTTTTAAAAAACAACTATGTATCTAGTTTTCTCAACATCATTAATTATAACCCATCATTTGTCTACTGTTTTTAAATATCAGCTCTACTGCTGCTGCTGCTGCTGCTAGGTTGCTTCAGTCATGTCCAACTCTGTGCGACCCCATAGACGGCAGCCCACCAGGCTCCCCAGTCCCTGGGATTCTCCAGGCAAGAACACTGGAGTGGGTTGCCATTTCCTTCTCCAATGCATGAAAGTGAAAAGTGAAAGTGAAGTCGCTCAGTTGTGTCCAACTCTTCACAACCCCATGGACTGCAGCCCACCAGGCTCCTCTGTCCATGGGATTTTCCAGGCAAGAGTACTGGAGTGGGTTACCATTGTCTTCTCTGAATATCAGCTCTAGCATATAATAGATCTTTATGTTGGCTCTGGTTTGGGGCTTTATGTCATTTTATTAATCTATTTCTGGTTGTTACTGTTTTTATTGTTATGAATTCCAAATGCCTTCTAATACCTAGCAATAGGCCAGACAAATCTCTGTACTTTTCTTCTTACATAAACACTTATGCCCACTCCTTCTCTCAATTTTCTCAAAATTTTCTTGATTATTTTAAATGTTTATTTTTTCAGGTGAGCTCTGGAATCTTGCCCCTCCCCACCCAGGTTTATCCCTCTTCAGAAGAAAGAATTTGGATTGAAATTGTATAGTTTATAAAGAATTTTAGAAACTATTATAATACTTTGTTACTATAAGGTCAGAAATAAGACAGTAGATCCGATCAGATCAGTCGCTCAGTCGTGTCCGACTCTTTGCGACCCCATGAATTGCAGCAGGCCAGGCCTCCCTGTCCATCACCAACTCCCGGAGTTCACTCAGACTCACGTCCATCGAGTCAGTGATGCCAGTAGAGGAGCCAGCAATTGTTCAACTGTAATTTTCATGATCCCTATTCACCATTAATTTATTGTATGCTTTTGTTTTTGATACAGTATGTTTGTTGATCTACTCTGGTGGCTCAGATGGTAAAGCATCTGCCTGTAATGCAGGAGACTGGGGTTTGATGCCTGAGTTGGGAAGACCCCCTGGAGAAGTCAATGGCACCCCACTCCAGTACTCTCACCTGGAAAATCCCATGGACAGAGGAGCCTGGTAGGCTGCAGTACATGGGGTCGCTAAGAGTCAGACATGACTGAGTGACTTCACTTTCACTTTTCACTTTCATGAATTGGAGAAGGAAATGGCAACCCACTCCAGTGTTCTTGCCTGGAGAATCCCAGGGACAGGGGAGCCTGGTGGGCTGCCATCTATGCGGTCACACAGAGTCGGACACGACTGAAGCGACTTAGCAACAGCAGCAGAGCGACTAACACTTTCACTTTCACAATTGTTGATAAAATGGTTTATTGTCAGGAAAATTGTCCAAAACTAGAAGCTGGCTAAGGAGATTATTGGGTTGTCTTTCAGTGGAGTGCTATGCACTGCCAAGAGGACAGTGTCTGTTTTGGGGGGTTTTTTTGGACATACCACATGGTATGTGGGATCTTAGTTCCCCTATCAGGGCTCAAATCCATAGCCCCTGCATTGGAAGGGCAGAGCCTTAACCACCAGGTTGCCAGGAAAGTCCCAACACTGATTTCAATTGTTCCCTATTGACTAGGGCAAAATTGAAGTTGCAGAACACTGGTAGTCATGCAAATGACCTTTATCAACAGACATGCAAATGCTGTTGTCCAGTAGAGATATACAATGATTGTTGCCCTGTAAAAAGATAACCTCATTATGACATTCCATTTTCCTGTATAATATTAGTCAGTTTTGCAACTATTAGCACATTTATTTCAATATTCCTGATTGCCTAAATATGAGTGTCCTTTAAATTCTTCTTGAAACTGGTTCTTACATCTCATTTTGTTGTTGTTGTTGTCAACTAATTAAATAAAAGCTTTGGTATGTGTAAATTTAAAGTTTTCATGAAAGTCATAATTCTACTTTTTTGAAAATATTACTTTACCAGTATGGTGCCTTAACAGACTATGTGGGAAATGTTATTAAAGCAAAATTCCTTTGCCTACAACCTATACAAGTAATATATGCTTGTAAAGTAATTCAATTGTACAGAAGCCAGCAGAATTAAAGATCTTTAACCCTGGAAAGATCATGGCACCCAACACCTTTACTTTCAAATAGAAACAATAGTAATGTTAAAGAAAGCTTTCAGACAGTTTAGTCATGAGCAGATATCAAAGTTTTATGACATTCTCACAACCAAGAGAAAGGCCTTATAGAAGCTAATTTAAACGTTTATTCTCAGTAGAGATTTTTAAAAATATATAAAAATATTGACAAATATCTTTTTTATTGAAGTATTTACCTATAAGACTATGCTAGTTCCAGGTATACAACATAGTAATTCAGTCTTTCTGTATATGACCAAATGATCACCATAAGCTGGAGTTACCACCTGTCACTATACAAAGTTATTACAGTATTATTGACTATATTTCCCAACTCTGTACATTTCATCCCCATGACTCATCTATTATGGAGCTGGAATTTTACACCTCTATTTCCCTCCCATATTTCGCATATTTCCCCACACTCCTCCCCTCTGGCAAACACATATTCTTTCTCAGTGTCTTTGAGTCTGTGGTGGTTTTATGTTTGCTCATTTGTTTTGTGTTTTAGAGTGCACATATAAGCAAAATCATATTGTACTTGTCTTTCTCTGTATGTTCACTTTGTATATAAGTATGTTCACTTTGGATAATACTCTCCAGGTCCATCCATGTTGTCCCAGATGGCAAAATCTCATTCTTTATGGCCGAGTAATACCTCATTGTAAGTATGTATACCACATCTTCTTTATTTGTTCCTCTGCTGATGGACACAGGCTGTTTCCATATCTTGACTATTGTATATTATGTTGCAGTGAACATAGGGGTGTGTATATCTTTTTGAATTAGTGTTTTTGTTTTCTTCAAGAACTGCCTTATGATCCAGCAATCCCACTGCTGGGCATACACACTGAGGAAACCAGAAGGGAAAGAGACACGTGTACCCCGCTGTTCATCGCAGCACTGTTTATAATAGCCAGGACATGGAAGCAACCTAGATGTCCATCAGCAGATGAATGGATAAGAAAGCTATGGTACATATACACAATGGAGTATTACTCAGCCATTAAAAAGAATACATTTGAATCAGTTCTAATGAGGTGGATGAAACTGGAGCCTATTATACAGAGTGAAGTAAGCCAGAAAGAAAAACACCAATACAGTATACTAACGCATATATATGGAATTTAGAAAGATGGTAACAATAACCCAGTGTACGAGACAGCAAAAGAGACACTGATGAATAGAACAGTCTTATGGACTCTGTGGGAGAGGGAGAGGGTGGAAAGATTTGGGAGAATGACATTGAAACATGTAAAATATCATGTAAGAAACGAGTTGCCAATCCAGGTTCGATGCACGATACTGGATGCTTGGGGCTAGTGCACTGGGATGACCCAGAGGGTTGGTATGGTGGGGGAGGAGGGAGGAGGGTTCAGGATGGGGAACACATGTATACCTGTGGTGGATTCATTTTGATATTTGGCAAAACTAATACAATTATGTAAAGTTTAAAGATAAAATAAAATTATAAAAAAAAAAATACCCAAGAATGGAGTTGCTGGATCATGTGGTAGTTCTATTTTTAATTTTTGAGGAATCTCCATACTGTTTTCCATAGTGGCTGCACCAGTGTACATTTCTACCAACAGTGTACTAGGGTCCTTTTTTCTCCACATGCTTGTGAACACTTGTTATTTCTTGTCTTTTTGACAGTTGCCATCCTGACAGGTGTGAGGTGATAGCTCATTGTGGTTTTGATTTGTATTTCACTGATGATTAGTGATGTTGAGCATCTTTTCATGTGCCTGTTTGGCCATCTGTCGGTCTTCTGCCCATTTTTTAGTCGAATTGTCTGTTTTGATGTTGATTTGTATAAGTTCTTTGTATATTTTGAATGTTAACCTCTTATCAGATATATCATTTGCAAATATCATCTCCCATTCAGTAGGCTGCGTTTTTGCTTCATTGATGGTTCCCTTTGCTGTGCAAAGCTTTTTAGTTTATGTAGTCCCATTTGTTTATTTTTGCTTTTGTTTCCCTTGTCTGAGGTAACATGTCCAAAAAATACATTGCTAAGGCCAGTGTCAAAGAGCACACTATGTTTTATTCTAGAATTTTTATGGTTTAGGTCTTACATTTAAGTCTTTAATCTGTTTTGAGTTTATTTTTGTATATGGTGTGAGAAAGTAGTCCAGTTTGTTTCTTTTCCATGTAGTTGTCTAGTTTTCCCAACACCATTTGTTGAAGAGGCTGTCTTCTTCCCCATTGTATATTCTTGCCTCCTTTGCCATAGATTAATTGACAGTATATGTGTGGGTTCATTTCTGGGCTCTCTATTCTGCCCATTGATCTGTATATCTGTTTGTGTGACAGTACCATACTGTTACGTTTATTGTAGTATAGTTTATAGTATAGTTTGAAAGCAGGGATGATGCTACCTCTAGCTTCATTCTTTCTTGAAATCGCTTTTGGTATTTGGGGGTCTTTGTGTTTTCATATAAATTTCAGGATTATTTTTTCTAGTTCTGTGAAAAATGCCATAGGTATTTTTTTTAATTTTGTTTTTTAATTTATTTATGGCTGTGCTAAGTCTTTGTTGCTACACATGGGCTTTCTCTAGTTGTGGCGAGTTGGGGACACTCTTTACTTGTAGGGACTGTGGGCCTCTCATTGTGCTGGTTTCTCTTGTTTTCGAACATGGGCGCTAGGGTGTGTGGCCTTCAGCAGTTGGGACATGTGGGCTCTAGAACACAGACTCAGTAGTTGAGGTGCAATTACTTAGTGTCCCCACAGCATGTGGGGTCTTCCCAAACCAGGGATCAAACCCATGTCTCCTGCATTGGCAGATGGACTTTTTACCACCTAGCTACCAGGGAAGCCCAGCAGGTGGATTCTTCACCACTGGACCTCCAGGGAAGTCCACCATAGGTATTTTGAAATGGATTGCTTTGAATCTGTAGATTGCCTTGGGTAGTATGGCCATTTTTACAATATTAATTCTTCCAATTTGGAGTATAGTGTATCTTTCTACTTGTTTGTGTCATCTTCAGTTTCTTCTATAGTTTTCCAAGAAAAGATTTTTCACCTCCTTGGATAGATTTATTCCTAGGTATTTTATTCTTTTGATGCAATTATAAATGGGATTGTTTTCTTAATTTCTTTTTCTGATAGTTCATTATTAGTGCATAGAAACACAACAGATTTCAGAATATTAATTGTATTTCCTCAAACTTTACTGAATTCATTAATTGGTTCTAATAGTTTTTTGGTGGCATTTTTAGGATTTTCTATATATAGTTTGATGTTATCTGTAAACCAGTGTCAGTTTTACTTCCTCTTCCCAATTTAGATTTCTTTATTTTTCTTGTCTGATTTTCACAGCTATGACTTCTTAAACTATGTTGAATAAAAGTGGTAGGAGTGGGCATCCTTGTCTTGTTCTTGATCTAAAAAGGAACGCTTTTAGCTTTTGACTGTTGATTATGATATTAGCTATAGGCTTGCCATATAAATCCTTTATTATGTTGAGAAATGTTCCCTTACACTCACTTTGTTAAGAAATTTTTAAAATCACTAATTTTGTCAAAAATGTTTTTCTGTGTCTCTTGAGATGGTCATATGATTTTTATTCTTCAATTTGTTAATGTGGTGTATCACATTGATTGATTTGCAGATTTGAACATAGTGAATTATAGTTTTAATGCATTGTTGAATTTGGTTTTGTTAATATTTTAGTGTAGGACGGAGCCTGGCATGCTGCAGTGCATGGAGTTTCAAAGAGTCAAGCATGACTTAGTGATTAAACAACAACAATTTTTTTTGAGGATTTTTGTATTTTGTATTATCATCAGTGATAGTGGCCTTTAGTTTTCTTTTTGTGTGTGTGATGTTTTTGGTTTTGATATCCAGGTCATTTCTGGCCTTGTAGAATAAGTTCAGAAGCATTCATCTTTCTTCAATTTTTGGAATAATTTGAGGAGAATAGATGTTAATTCATCTTTAAGTACTTGGTAGAATTCACCCTTGAAGCCATGTGGTCCTGAATTTTATTGTTGGAAGGTTTTTTTTTTCCTTTGGCTTCACTGTGGCAACATGTAGGATCTTAGTCCCCCTACCAGGATCTTAGTCCCCCTATCAGGGATCCAACCCATGTCCCTGTATTGGAAATATGGAGTCTTCACTACTGGGCCATTAAGAATGGCCTGGGAATCTTATTTTTTTTACTAATTTGATTTTTAAAAAATATGAACAGATGGTTTGTTCATGTTTTCTGTTTCTTCCTGTTTTAATCTTAGGAGATTGTCATTTCTAGGAATTTATCCTAGAATTTATCTTCTAGGTTGTCTGTTTTATTAGTGTATAATTGTTGGTAGTAATCTTTTATGATCCTTTGGATTTCTGTGGTGTCAGTAGTAATTTCTCTTTCATTTCTGATTTCATTTATTTGGCTCTTTCTTTTTTTTTCCTTTTCCTTTTTATGGTTGAGGACTCTAGCTAGGGACTAGACTTTATTTCATTAACAGTTTTGTTTATCTTTTCAAAGAACCAGCTCTTAACTTCATTGATTTTTTTCCTTTTTTTTTTTCGGTTTCTGTTTCATTTGTTTACACTCTGATCTTTATTATTTCTTTCCTTCCTTCTAATAACTTTGGGTTTTGTTTGTTCTTCTCTTCCTAGTTCCTTTGGGTGTAAGGTTAAATGGTCTATTCAAGATTTTTCTTGTTTCCTAAGATAGGATTTTATTGCTATACACCCCCTCATAACTGCTTTTGCTGTGTCCCATAGATTTTGGTTCATTGTGTAATTTTCACTCATCTCCAGGTATTTTTTAAATTTCATCTTTGATTTACTCAGCGACTCCTTGGTTGTTTAATATCATACTGTTTATTCCCATGGTGGTGGTTTAGTCACTAAGTCATGTCTGACTGTTGAGACCCCATGGACTATAGTTCTCCAGTTTCCTCTGTCCATGGGATTCTCCAGGCAAGAATACTAGGGTGGGTTGCCATTTCCTTTTACAGGGGATCTTCCCAACCCAGGAATCAAACCTGGGTCTCCTGCATCATAGGCAGATTCTTTACCAACTGAGCTACAAGGGAAGCCACTTATCCCTATGTATTTGTACTTTTTGCAGCTTTTTCCTTGTTGTTGATTTGTAGCCTCATACATCACTTCCTGGGAAATAGATGGGGAAACAGTGGAAACAGTGTCAGACTTTATTTTTTAGGGCTCCAAAATCACTGCAGATGGTGATTGCAGCCATGAAATTAAAAGACGCTTACTCCTTGGAAGAAAAGTTATGACCAACCTAGATAGCATATTCAAAAGCAGAGACATTACTTTGCCAACAAAGGTCCGTCTAGTTAAGGCTATGGTTTTTTCAGTGGTCATGTATGGATGTGAGAGTTGGACTGTGAAGAAAGCTGAGCACTGAAGAATTGTTGCTTTTGAACTGTGGTGTTGGAAAAGAGTCCTGAGAGTCCCTTAGACTGCAAGGAGATCCAACCAGTCCATTCTAAAGGACATTAGCCCTTAGTGTTCTTTGGAAGAAATGATGCTAAAGCTGAAACTCCAATACTTTGGCTACCTCATGCGAAGAGTTGACTCATTGGAAAAGACTTTGATGCTGGGAGGGATTGGGGGCAGGAGGAGAAGGGGACGACGGAGGATGAGATGGCTGGATGGCATCACCGGCTTGATGTACATGAATTTGAGTGAACTCCGGGAGTTGGTGATGGACAGGGAGGCCTGGCATGCTGTGATTCATGGGGTCCGAAAGAGTTGGACACGACTGAGCGACTGAACTGAACTGAACTGAACTGACCTGTTGTGGTTATTAAAGATACATGCTATGATTTCAGTCTTGCTGAGGTTTGTTTTGTGGCCTACTATGTGATCTATCCTGGAGTGCAATGGAAAAGAATCTGTGTTTGGCTTGGGTGGGATGCTAACTGTGTTTTCCTCTGTCCACATCTGTAGGCCTCTAAGGGAGGGTGCCTGGCCCTCTAGTGTCAGAATTCTATCATGCTCTTGCTTGGCTTTTCTTCTCTATACCAGGAATGCTGTGTCTGGTTTCCTCAAAGACCTTCAGACAAGTCCACCTTCATCACCGAAGGAACATTAATTCTGAGACTCAGAAAGTGAAGTGCTAGGGGCAGGGAAGTGAGGCTGAAAGTGAGGGCTGAGGGAGGGTGGTGAGGGGATTGAGAAGCTGGTGAGAGAGAGGGGGGGATGCCATGATTGGGAATCTTCCCAGAGCATAAACTCTGAACTTTCTAGAATTCAAGAGGACAAGCTACAACTTCAGGTCAGTGCAGTTTTAAGACTTCTGAAGGCCTGTGTCTTCTCCCTTAATTGAGGTCCCACTTTATGTCTCTTCAAACATACTAAAAGATCCTAAAAAGTACTAACATTCCACATTATGCAAATATAGTTTCCCCATAAAATATTGGGTGTAGCTCTGTTTTTGAACATATTTGTTCATAACCTTTAATTTTTTATCACCTTAAAATTTTTTTAATTTTATATTGGATTATGGAAGATGATGCTGTGAAAGTACTGCACTCAATATGCCAGCACATTTGGAAAACTCAGCAGTGGTCACAGGACTGGAAACGGTCAGTTTTCATTCCAATCCCAAAGAAAGGTAATGCCAAAGAATGTTCAAACTACCACACAATTACACTCATCTCACACACTAGTAAAGTAATGCTCAAAATTCTTCAAGCCAGGCTTCAGCAATACATGAACCGTGAACTTCCAGATATTCAATCTGGTTTTAGAAAAGGTAGAGGAACCAGAGATCAAATTCCAAACATCTGCTGGATCATGGAAAAAGCAAGAGAGTCCCAGAAAAACATCTATTTCTGCTTTATTGACTATGTCAAAGCCCTTGACTGTGTGGATCACAATAAACTGTGGAAAATTCTTCAAGAGATGGGAATACCAGACCACCTGACCTGCCTCTTGAGAAACCTATATGCAAGTCAGGAAGCAACAGTTAGAATTGGACCTGGAACAACAGACTGGTTCCAAATAGGAAAAGGAGTACGTCAAGGCTGTATATTGTCACCCTGCTTATTTAACTTCTATGCAGAGTACATCATGAGAAACGCTGGGCTGGAAGAAGCACAAGCTGGAATCAAGATTTCCAGGAGAAATATCAATAACCTCAGATATGCAGATGACACCACTCTTCTGGCAGAAAGTGAAGAGGAACTAAAAAGCCTCTTGATGAAAGTGAAAGAGGAGAGTGAAAAAGTTGGCTTAAAGCTCTACATTCAGAAAACTAAGATCATGGCATCTGGTCCCATCAGTTCATGAGAAATAGATGGGGAAACAGTGGAAACAGTATTAGACTTTAGTTTTTGGGGCTCCAAAATCACTGCAGATGGTGATATCAGCCATGAAATTAAAAGACGTGTACTCCTTGGAAGGAAAGTTATGACCAACCTAGAGAGCATATTCAAAAGCAGAGACATTACTTTGCCAACAAAGGTTCGTCTAGTCAAGGCTATGGTTTTTTCAGTGGTCATGTATGGATGTGAAAGTTGGACTGTGAAGAAAGCTGAGCACCAAAGAATTGATGCTTTTGAACTGTGGTGTTGGAGAAGACTCCTGAGAGTCCCTTAGACTGCAAGGAGATCCAACCAGTCCATTCTAAAGGAGATCAATCCTGGGTGTTCTTTGGAAGGAATGATGCTAAAGCTGAAACTCCAATACTTTGGCTACCTCATGCGAAGAGTTGACTCATTGGAAAAGACTCTGATGCTGGGAGGGATTGGGGGCAGTAGGAGAAGGGGACGACAGAGGACGAGATGGCTGGATGGCATCACCGACTCGACAGACATGAATTAGGGTGAACTCCGGGAGTTGGTGATGGACAGGGAGGCCTGGCGTGCTGTATTTCATGGGGTCTCAAAGAGTCGGACACGACTGAGCAACTGAACTGAAATGATAGATGATTTACAATGTTGTATCAGTTTCAGGTATACAGCAAAATGATTCATTTATACATATAATCATTCCTTTTCAAATTCTTTTCCCATTTAGGTTATTAAAGAATATTGAGCTTGAGCAGCGTTTGCTGTGCTATTCAGTAGGTCTTTATTGGTTATCTATTTTAAATATAGTATTGTGTGTATGTTAATCCCAAACTCCCTAATTATACCTTGCAACCCATTGCCTTTCTTAATAATCATTTTTTTTTTTGAGTCTTTACAAAGTGAGAAAGTCTTGTCTGTAAATTTTTTTCAAATGCAAAAATAGTTATGAATATTAAACGAGATGACAAATGAGTTTGACACAGGAGATTTGGTACAACATTTAACCTGACATTTATTAATTTCACATCTATAGCTTTGTTGTTAGCTGAGAGGAAATTTTTTCACCCTAGATCTGTCTCAAGGTTTGTGTGGACAGCTCATTGTTCAAGCTCATTGGCTCTAGGCCCTGTTTCTATGGTGCCTAGTGGGTAAAACAGCTTGCTTACAGTCCTCTGAGTTGATGGTTTGGGCCGCTGCCTGGAACTGTCATGAAAAAACTGCCTATTCTTTCAAGAGAATTCAGTGTGGTGTCCATCGGGGGAGATGGGCCACTGTGGAAGGAAGCAGCTTCCATCCTAACATTTTTGGGCCACAAACCCCTTTGTTAGTCTGATAAAGCCAGATCCCTTCTCAGAATAAAGTTTCAAATGCATGAAATAAAATATGTAGAATTACAAAGAAAATCAATTATATTAAGATACAGTTATCAAAACAAATACATTTGTGACAATAATACTAATGTTTATTAATGTATTAAATGTCAAGATCTAGCTGCAGTCCTCGTAACTACCATAATTCACATCAGCAATGAGTATAAAGAATATTTTGAGATATCAACACACTGATCTGATATGAAAATATTGGGTTTTTTTGTCTTTAAAATTAAACTTTATTTTGGGATAACTAGAGTCATATGAAATGTAAGAAATAATACAGAGATAGTCCACATACTCTTTATCCAGTGTCCTCGCTGGTAATGCCTTGCAAAACTAAAGAACAGTATGACAATCAGAATATTGACATTGATATAATGGAAATGCAGACATTACTATTAGCATGTATCACCCTTTTATAGCCACATCCACTTTACTCCTGCCCCATACCTCTTTGAAAATATTTGTTATTTTTATTGATGACAAAGTTACAGTTACCACTAGGATTTGTAGCCTATGTTTGTGATGGAGGGAAATGTTACATTTTAACTAGAAGTGAATGATATTAAGATGTAATTATTTCCTCTGTTTAATTCAATTAGAACCCCTGAATTCTCTTGGTGGCTATGGATCTCAAGTTAAGCTCAATGGATGGTGAGGGATACCCTCCCGTCATGAATTATTATGTGGGAGGATTATAGACACCAAATAACTCTCAAACCTGAGAGATTCTGAGACTGTCTCTGATCTCTGTACTGTGCTGTCTTTAGTGGCCCAGACATGTCCAGCTCTTTGTAACCCCATGGACGGTAGCCCGCCAGGCTCCTCTGTCCATGGGGATTCTCCAGGCAAGAATATTGGGAGTGGGTTGCCATGCCCTCCTCCAGGGGATCTTCCTAACCTAGGGATCGAACCCAGGTCTCCTACACTGCAGGCAGATTCTTTACTGTCTGAGCCATTAGAGAAGCCCAAGAATACTGCAGTGGTTAGCCTATCCTTTCACCAGGGGAACTTCCAGACCCAGGAATCGAACTGGAGTCTCCTGCATTTCAGGCAGATTCTTTACCAGCCAAGCTACCTGGAAAGGCCCCTCTTATCTCTAAGTTCCCTAAATTTTCTGATACCGTATCAGTTAGAAAGTAAGTGTCCTGGAGTATTTGAGATGTTCACAGTGATTTTCAGTCTCCAGATCAAGGCTAGCACTCTGACTTGGAGTTGTGCTCTCCATTCTCTGGGCAAACGACCCTCAGACAGCTCTCCTGATGTACCCTTCCTTAGAAGATTTTAATTTCCTCCAAAATGTATTTCATCTTTAGCTCTCAAGTTCACATTTCACACCAAACCACCCCGAACCCACCTACCCATCCATCCAAACATTTAACCATACATTTCATAAGGATACCATGATATAAAGGTACAAATGAGAACTTATCTGTCTTTCCAAATTCTTCCTTGTTCATAAACTCATACTGGAAAACACCTATGTAAGTCAAAAGATAATCTATGATAGAATCATTCTCAGAAGTTTCTAAAGTCTCTACAGGAGTGGTTTGAGGGCCAGTTGCTGAGATAGGAAGGTTATTGTTGGCTCCTGGTCCTCAGACCTGAAATGTGTAGTGCTGGTAGTAAATTCCCTAAGCCCACTTGTAAGATGACACTTATTTCCACATTAGCTCATTATCTCTATCCTCTATCCTTTCTCAGATGAAGATGAAACAGTAGCCTGTATGTCCTGCCCGCTTTGTCTGAAAACAATGATGACTTAGTCAGCTGTATCTGTGAGGTATCATTCTTTCGTGTCCCAGGCCCATTCATAACCCTTCAGAACTCTCATCTGGGACTCAGCTCCATGGAAACACTGACCAGTGGCTTAACTTAGGACACTTGAAGCAAATGTTTTTCTTTCCCTTCTATTCTTACCCAAACCTGCAGTGAATCACATCTTGCCTCCTCCATGCACACCTTTCCCTTCTGGCCACACAAAGTCCAAAACTCGAGGACCCAGAACCCACAGTGGTGTTGTCGTTTAGGTCACTAAGTCATGTCTGAATCTTTTGCAACTCCATGGATTGTAGCCTTCCAGGCTTCTCTGTTCATGGGATTTCCCAGGCAAGCGTACTGGAGTCGGTTGCTGTTTCCTTCTCCAGGGGATCTTCCTGACACAGGGATCAAACTCACGTCTCTTGCATTGGCAGGTGGATTCTTTACCACTGAGACCTGGGAAGCCCTGGTCATAGAACAGCTGAGCATTATTTGTGGCTGCAGGTTCCCATGATGTGTGTATGAGGATCAACTGCTTCTGCTTCTCACTGCCATGGTGGGGGCCTGAAAGTCACAACAAAAGTGACTCTCTTCCCCATCTGAGGGCAGAATTTGTAGTTCAGGATGATGGGGCTCCCGCTCTCCTTCTTAGCTTACTGGGCACTTTGGTGACCTGTAAACCTCGTCAAAGTCAGGCTGTCTGTATTCTTCTCCCCTAGTATTGGCTCAGAAGCCCATCTCTCCTTTTAAACTGATTTTCTAAATCCAGATATAGACTCCAAGCAAGTATTTCACTGCTTGACCTTGGCACTTGGAGCATACCTGCTGTTTTTTGTTTTAAATGACACTCATCAGATTGAGTTCTTACAGCTGATTTAAATGTCCCTGTAAACTGTTTCAGAGCAGGGCTCGTGTCATTTGTTTCTACATCTCCATCATCTAGCACAGTGTCTGGCTGTGGCTCTCTATAAATATTTTGGAACAAATGCATGAATGTTTTTTGAACTTTATATTTGTATTGGGGTATAGCTGATTGACATTGCTGTGATTGTTTCAGGTGAACAGCCAAGGGACTCAGCCATTCATATACATGGATCAATTCTCCCCTGAAACCTGCTCCCCTCCAGGCTGCTGCATAACATTGAGCAGAGTTCCATGAGCTTGGTGTCCACTTTAAATACAGCAGTGTGTATATGTCCATCCCAAACTCCCTAACTATCCCTTCCCCTCATCCTTCCCCCTGGCAACCATAAGTTTGTTCTCTAAGTCTGTGAGTCTTTTTCTGTTTTATAAATTCATTTGTAGCATTTCTTTTCAAATTCCATGTATAAGGGATGTCTTATGATACTTCTCCTTCTCTGTCTGACTTCCTTCAGTAACGAATGCATGAATATATTAATTAAAGAATAGTTTAGTTTTTAAAAAAAATAATTTATCTGGCTGTGCCAGGTCTTAGTTGCAGCACGTGGGATCTCCGATCTTTGTAGCAGCATTCGAGGTCTTTAGTTGTGGCATGCAGACTCTTGGTTGCATCATGTGGGATCTAGTTCCCTGACCAGGGATGGAACTCAGGCCCCCTGCATTGGGAGCTCAGAGTCTTAACCACTGGGTCACCAGAAAAATCCCTAAAGATACAGATTAGTTTCTGGTTATTTCCTTTGTTCATGAGCTCATTTACAAGAGTTCCTTTTTATGAACTCCTTTACCAGAGTTTTATGAATCTCTGGTTCGTATCCTGCTGCTGCTGCTGCTAAGTCACTTCAGTCATGTCCGACTCTGTGCGACCCCATAGATGGCAGCCCATCAGGCTCCCCTGTCCCTGGGATTCTCCAGGCAAGAACACTGGAGTGGGTTGCCATTTCCTTCTCCAATGCATGAAAGTGAAAAGTGAAATTGAAGTCGCTCAGTCATGTCTGACTCTTAGCGACCCCATGAACTGCAGCCCACCAGGCTCCTCCATCCGTGGGATTTGCCAGGCAAGAGTACTGGAGTCGGGTGCCATTGCCTTCTCCAGGTTCATATCCTAGTTTGATCTGTATTCCAGGCACTGCGTGTGTGCATGCTTCAGTCATGTCTGACTCTTTGTGACTCTATGGGCTGTAGCCCACCAGGTTCCTCTGTCTGTGGGATTCTGCAGCCAAGAATACCGGAGTAGGTTGCCATGCCCTCCTCCAGGGGATCTTCCCAACTCAGGGATCAAACCTACATCTCTTATGTCTCCTGTGTTGGCAGGTGAGTTCTTTACCACTAGCACCCACTGGGATTCCAGGCACTAACTTTATGTGTATAACTTTAAAAGCATACTGAACATGCCCATTTGTTTTATTATTTCTATTTCATACATAAAAAATGTTGAGACTCAGAGAGTTTCTTTCCCATGCTCAGGTGGCTAATAAATAGGTGAAGCTCTTAGCTAAAGGCTTAAACCCCAGTCATTTTGAGTCTGGTTCTATTTTTCCCTCGCTATAAGGCAACAGCTCTCAAAATATGGTCCACAGACCCCTGAATGTCCCTGAGACCCTATTAGGGCTCCACAGGCCAAACTACTTTTGTAGAATACTGAACTTTTGACCTGGGATTTTTCTGGTGACCCGGTGGTTAAGACTCTGAGCTCCCAATGCAGGGGCCTGAGTTCCATCCCTGGTCAGGGAACTAGATCCCACATGCCCTGGAGTCTCCAGTGCCCAGCTTCAGTGGTTGTGGTTAGGTGCTCCACAGGCTTAGTTGCTCCATGGCATGTGGGATCTTCCCGGACCAGATATTGAACTCATGTCGCCTGCTTTGGCAGGCAGATTTCTTTACCACTGAGCCATAAGGGAAGCCCCTTAAATTGTTATTTTAAAATAAATTATGCTCATTTAAAATTTTTCTCAGTTTTTAATTTTTATTAAGGTCAGTACTGTGTGATAACTCAGAACAATAAAATTTCTTTGGGATTTCCTCATTTTTCAGAATGAAAATGGGTTTCAAGAGAAAATGTTGGGGATGGATACCAAAGGGGAAGAGATGGGGTGGGAGGAATTGGGAGATTGGGACTGACACCTTATACACTATTGATAACACGTATAAAATGGACAATTGATGTGAACATACTGTGTAGCACAGAGAACCCTACTTAATGCACTGTAGTGTCCTAAATGGGAAGAAAGTCCAAAAGAGGGGCTAGATGGCTTATTCACTTTGCTGTGCAGTAGAAGCTGACACGACAGTGTAAAGCAACCACACTGCAATAAAAATTAATTAATGAAAAAAAAGAGAAAAGGTTGGTGGACAGCTGTAGAGGACTGCACACATGATAAGAAGGACCAGGAGACAGACACATGGCTGAGTGCTTCAGGGATCTCTTCTATTCACAGCTGACGACAATGAAGTGAATCATACAATCAAGCTTTTCTTTCTCAGTAGTTTTTGTGGTTTAAGTGGCTCAGGCTGAATCTTACTGCGTGTTCAAAGCTGGAGCCCAGAAAACAGAAGGAAGAAAGAGAACTAACCTCTCAAATTTCCTTTGCTTCTGTCCAGCAAGTTTTCTCCCTCCAGAGGGAGTGAAGGCCTGAGCAGTGCCACTGATGCTGAGACCCAATGCAGCCGAGTCCAGTTCCTCCCCGACGGCACCAGTCCAGGCTTGCGCGCTGCATGGGACCCTGTTTACCTCCTGCTCTCTTTCTGTTGTCCCTTGGCAGACAGTGTCATGTATGTATTCTTTGCAAAGTAGTTGTCATTTTAGCACATGTCTGGGTGGCTTACCTTCGCAGGACACTGTGAAACAAAATGAAACAAAAAGCCAGTTCAGGGAAAAACAAGCTGGATGACGCATGGGCACATGGAAGGTGTCACCTGCTCATTGTTAAATCAGATAAATTGCACTTTAGTGATTGTATCTAAGGGCTTAAGAGTGTCACCTTAGCTGAGCCAAATAGCCAATGAGCCATGCGCTCAAGATACATGGTTTTGAGGAAAAATACTTATATGTTTTTTGAGATATGAACTAAACTAGCTGCTTTTCTCATTACATAAAAAACCCATATTTACTTAAAGAACAACTGACAAACTATGGTAATTGGGTATTTGGCAGAAATTTCCTCAAAAATAAATGGAGTGAGCTTACACTGAATACTGCCATATTGATGAATAGCTTTTTACACCATGTTCGTGTTGGACACACACAACCCCACCCCTGGGAAGGACTCTTACGTCACTTTGCACGTAAGTCTGATTTGGCCCAAGGAAACTGTGAAAACTCGATCTGTGCACAGGCAACCCAGAACAATAGGTCATAACAAAGCTTACTTTTCTTCCCAGTGGGAAATGTTAATTCTTATTGGACAAAAACATACAGGACAAAAGCATGTGGTTTTATTGGCTTCTGTGCCCATGAAAAACATGTCACATGCCTAGTGCCACTGGGGTAGATCTATAACAAGAGAAATTCCCAGATACTGATTTTTCAATAGTTCATTCTCATTTCTTCCAATAAGTGTTTACCAAACACCTATTAAGTGCCAAGCACTGGCAGTTACAAATTTCAGTGAGTGGTTTATATATAGTATATATAAATCTCAGTTCAGTCACTCAGTTGTGTCCAAGTCTTTGTGACCCCATGAACCGCAGCACGCCAGGCCTCCCTGTCCATCACCAACTCCTGGAGTCCACCCAAACCCATGTCCATTGAGTCGGTGATGCCATCAAACCATCTCATCCTCTGTCATCCCCTTCTCCTCCTGACCTCAATCTTTCCCAGCATCAGGGTCTTTTCCAATGAGTCAGCTCTTCGCATCAGGTGGCCAAAGTATTGGAGTTTCAGCTTCATCATCAGTCCTACCAATGAACACCCAGGACTGATCTTCTTTAGGATGGACTTGTTGGATCTCCTTGCAGTCCAAGGGACTCTCAACAGTCTTCTCCAACACCACAGTTCAAAAGCATCAATTCTTTGGCGCTCAGCTTTCTTCACAGTCCAACTCTCATAACCATACATGACCACTGGAAAAACCATACCCTTGACTAGACAGACCTTTGTTGACAAAGTAATGTCTCTGCTTTTTAATATGCTGTCTAGGTTGGTCATAACTTTCCTTCCAAGGACTAAGCATCTTTTAATTTCATAGCTGCAATCACCATCTGCAGTGATTTTGGAGCCCAGAAAAATAAAGTCAGCCACTGTTTCCACTGTTTCCCCACCTATCTGCCATGAAGTGATGGGACCAGGTACCATGATCTTAGTTTTCTGAATGTTGAGCTTTAAGCCAACTTTTTCACCCTCCTCTTTCGCTTTCATCAAGAGGCTTTTTAGTTCTTCTTCTCTTTCTGCCATAGGGTGGTGTCATCTGCATATCTGAGGTTATTGATATTTCTCCTGGCAATCTTCATTCCAGCTTGTGCTTCTTCCAGCCCAGCGTTTCTCATGATGTACTCTGCATATAAGTTAAATAAGTAGGGTGACAATATACAGCCTTGACTATATAATATATATAATAACTATAACTTTGGGTAATGACTGTCATACATAAGTGCAGCCAGAAAGAAGAGTGATTAATTCCTTCTTCCAAGTCTTTGCAGGCCTGAGATACAGGAGTAGAAAACTGGATTGGAGTTTGAGGACATAAAAACTCTTTTTTTGGGCTGTACCATGTGACTTGTGAGATCTTACTTCCCCATCCAGAGACTGAATCTGTGCCCCCTGCATTGGAAGGCTGAGTGTTTTTTTTAAACATTTTTTTTTTAGCTTTTTATTTAATATTGGAGTATAGCTGATTACCAACGTGATAGTCTCGGGTTCAGAGCAGAGCAACTCAGTCATAATATATGTGTATCCATTCTTCCCCAAACTCCCTTCCCATCCAGGTTGCCACATAACATTGAGCAGAGTTCCCTGTTGGGAACTTGCAGGTCCTTGTTGGTTATCTACTGTAAATATAGCAGTGTGTACATGTCCATCTCAAACTCCCTAATTATCCTTTCCCCCTGCCCTTCTCCCTGGTAGGCAGAGTTCTTAACCACTGGATATCCAGGGAAATCCCTGAGGTCATTAAACCTCTTGAACAGTCCCAGAAAGTAGATGTACAGGTATTAGCTTAGGAGCCCTCTCAGCTGGGACCATTTCCATCACAGAGGCAATGGATGCCTCCTGTGGACTTGTTCGAGCTTGGGGTGAATTCTTAATGACACCAAGCCAACTGAACTAGACTAGGGTTGGAGAACTTTGCAAGCCACCTGGCGGCCCTCTTGTAGTGGTGGGAGGAAGCTGTTTATCTCACTGTGCCACAGCAATTTCCACCCTCCCCACCCACTCTTTCTTTATGGGCTGCCTCTTAGTATGAAACAAGCACAGAGATTTGAAGTAGGATCATTTGGTATAAGAACAGAATTGTTCCTCAGGGTCTCAGCCTACTGGCTTCTTGAAATCTGAAAGATTACTCTTTGTCCTTTGATATTTCTCTAGCATCAAAGGTGTGACTGTATTGTCCTTGGTGCTCCTCATGAACTGTAATAAATAACATCTGTGTCTTCAGCCAGGGTTATAGCTGACAGTCGAGACACTTGTATTAAGTGGCAACAGTAGTCACCTCTAGTGTGACAAGTAGCCATCCATAAACAGGTGATCATCAAGAGTCCAGGAAATAAAAGAAGAGCAGCAAAACTGTGATGGTTCATTTCATGTGTCAACCTGGCTAGGCCACAGTGTCCAGATATTTGTCAAACACAGATATAAATGTCCCTGTGAAAGTATTTTAGGTGATACTAACATTTAAATTAGTAGACTTTGAGTAGCAGATGACTTGCTCCTCCTGTGGGTGGGCCTCATCTAATCCATTGAAGGATTAAAGCAATGAGAGACAGAGGTCCCCAGAAGAAGAGGAAATTCTGCCTGCAGACTGCCTTTGAACTTTTTTTTCCTTTTTTAAGTCTGCAACATCAACTTTTCTCTAGGTCTCCAACATGCTGGCTCACTCTGCAGATTTTGGACTGGCAAGCCTCTGCAATGACATGAGCCAATTCCTTAAAATAAATTTCTCTATCTATATATATATCCTATCAGTTCTGCTTCTCTGGAAAATCCTGAATAATACAG
This sequence comes from Bos taurus, assembly GCF_002263795.3. Taxonomy (NCBI): domain Eukaryota; kingdom Metazoa; phylum Chordata; class Mammalia; order Artiodactyla; family Bovidae; genus Bos; species Bos taurus. The sequence goes on along the minus strand of NC_037351.1, from coordinate 25,023,539 downwards.
AAACATACCATGATTTTAGAAAATGGAATAAGAGATGGTGATTTTGGGGAGGGGCTTAGAAGATCTGTGTGAAGAATGTTATTTTGTCTGCTCGACACATGGGGATGCAGATGTCTTAGGAGCTCTTCTGCCCTTCACTTGGCTGGGACACTATTGAATTTGTGTCCCGCTAGCTGCCCAGGGACTTCTACAATCACCACACTCCCCATTCTTTTACTTTTTCATAGATCCATTTAGTTAAATTTAAATTTGTGTACTTTCCCAATACATTATACAAGTGTTTATAAGATTTCATAAGTCTAATATTGGGAAACTAATAAAATAACTTACAAAACTTTTTTTCACCCAGTTTTATTGAGATATAATTGACATACAGGACTGTGTAAAGTTAAGGTGACTTGATGACATATATAATAATTTGACTTACCTACATCATGAAACGATGATCACAATAAGTTTACTGAGCATCCATCATCTCATGTAAATACAAAATTAAAGAAGTAGAAAAAAAGTAGTTTCCTTGTGATGAGAACTCTTAGAATTTACTCATATATATACTTTCATATATAACATACAGCAGTGTTAATTATATTTACCATTTGTACGTTATATCCGTAGTACTTATTATCTCTTTTTAAGTGAAAGTTTATCTAGAGAGATACGTATTTCATGGACAGGATGTGGACCGTCTCAGAAAGTGAGTGGATCTTATTTATCTTATGACTAGAAGTCTGAGGCTTGTTCCCGTTTTCATCCAATTCCCCTCCCCCACTCCTATCTCTAGGAACTGAACATCTGATCTTGTTTTCTATGAATGTGTTTGTTTTTGAAGCGTACGTGACCTGCAACACTGTGTTAGTTCCTGTTGTACAACATACTGACTCAGTATTTCTATGCATTTCGAAATGTTCACCACTACATGTCTAGTCACCATCTGTCACCAGACGAAGATACGCCATGTTTACTGACTGTATTCCCTGAACTGCACACTTCATACAAATGACTCATTTGTTTTGCAAGTGGAAGTCTGTGTCTCTTAATCTCTTTCCTCTGTCTCTTTACTCCCCTCACCCTGTCTCCTCTGGTAACCATGTGTTTATTCTCTGTATCTATGAGTCTGTTTTGAAAAAAATATTTTTTATTTCTGGAAAGAGAATCAAGTGAAGGAAACAGGTATTACAAGAAGAAAGATACAAAGGCTTTTGGATCTCTGTTGCAATCTCTCTGCTATTTCTTGTTAGAAAGTTCTTTACTCATGGCCTGCTACTCTCAGGTCTAGAATGAACTCATATTCCCTGAGGATCCATAGAACTACATTCCTAAGGGAAATATGATTTCCCGATGGTTTAAGATGCTTTCAGAACAATTCATAAGGCAAAGAATCTCAAGCCCTGGGTTTTCTGTTTATGAATCCCTGTTCCTTTCATACTACCTGGGAGAAAGGAAGACCAGGGGAGAACCAAGAACCAGAGATAGAGATGTTTTCCCGGGATCCAACTTCAGGTTCCGAGATGAGCTTGAAAAATTTTCCTAGGGGGCGGGATAAAACCAGAGGTGTGTTAGACCAGCTCAAGTATAATTTCTGCGTTAAAGAGTGTCACTGACAACCCCAGAAAGAAGGAAATGTAAAAGCCATCCATTAATTGTTGTCAAAACACATTATAGTTGGATTTCAGCTGTGCCTCCACGACTCTGAGATTCGTAGCGAGGCTGTGCCCGTTTGTTGTATTAATAATTAGGGTTCAAAACGGACTCCATCAGTCCTAGGATGCTGCCTCCTCTCTTCCTGCTTCCAGTTCCCCAACTTCAAATGTGAACTGCTTGTCCTGACACATATGGAATGCAGTCAGGAGTCTCAGCTTCACATCTCAGCTCACAAAACAGACACGTGTAATAAATACCTTTAGTGTTTTGTAACCAACATTATCATTTTGGGTCCCTATCCACACAAGTGGAGACATTTAATTGTAGCAAATTCAAGATTTCTTTTACCCCTAGGCTTGTGCCTAAACTTAACAGCCGAGGCCCCATCTGCTCCTGATGTCATCTGTCTTCACAAGCATCCTCCAAAACTTCCATCCCTCTGTCTGGGCTGGCTGTCATTCTGTGCAGTCTGCTGTGGAGACATTCCTATCCACATGGCCTGTCAGGCCTGGTCCTTTTCTTTGTTACTTCTGGGCACTCTCGGCCTCGGAGGATTTATTCTCCACTGGTGGCTCAGACAGTATGGAGTCTGCCCACAATGCAGGAGGCCCGAAGTCTATCCCTGGGTCGAGAAGATCTCCTGGAGAAGGGAATGGCAACCCCTCCAGTATTCTTGCCTGGAGAATTTCAAGGACAGAGGAGCCTGGCAGGCTATGGTCCATGGGGTTGTAAAGAGCCGGACACAACTGAGAGACTAACAGACACACACACTGAAGACATGACTTCTTTTGTAGAGCATGTTGTTCCCTTGGATCTCTTAGCAGTAAATAGGTGTGTTTGATTTTGGATCCCACAAACTATCTGCATGTTCGCCAGGAACAAGTGAGAAATTGATCATCCCTACCATCTTTAACTTTCCCTTTTAACTCTTTTCCTATTCTCAGAGGGTGGGCTGAGTTGCTTATATTCGCAAAGAATCCTCCCTTCCCAAAGTAGGTCTTTTGTCTGTGCATCATGTCTTTTCAGATCCTTTATTTATTTATGGCTGTGCTAGGTCTTCGCTGCTGATGGGCTTTTCTCTAGTTGCAGCGAGGGAGGCTTCTCTCTAGTAGCGATGCAAGGACTTCTCATGTGGTAGCCTCTCTTGTTGCAGAGCACAGGCTCTAGGGCCTGGGACTCTAGTTGTGGTACATGGGCTTAGTTGCCCAGTGGCACATGGAATCTTCCTGGACTAGGGATTGAACCCATATCTCCTGCATTGGTAGGTGGATTCTTTACCACTAAGCCACCAGGGAAGTCCTCTGATCTTTTTTTATTAGTGCAGAATGAGCAAAGACTGGTCTTGACTGAAGGAAATACTGAGGGAAAAAAAAATTCACTTTTCAAAAGTATTATCCTACATCACACTTAAGTTGAGAGTGAAACTCTGGGAAATAAGAAAGCAGATTGTCTCTAAAGAGAAATTACCCCAAGAAGAAGAAGTGAGCAAGAACTGAGAGATGGGTTGGGAACATTGGTTTTTTAGTATTCTCTTGACTTTGCTTGATGGGAATACTCAGGAGGGACATGTGTTCTTGTTTTGCTACATTACTTGTGAATGTCAAGTATGCCCAATTTCTAGGACATTAATGGATTTTGTATTATAAATCAATACATTTTTATTAAATGAATGAACAACAAACAGTGATGGCCGTAACTAGATATGTTAAAGCAGCTCAGGGCTAGAAGAGCAGAAAGAACTTCACAAATGTTTACATTTGAAAGATTGAGATTAGAAATTAACTTGATATTATTGTTCTCAAGTGGCACTTAATAATCTTGGGGCCCAGTATTACACATTAGAGAACTTATTTTGTTAACAGTTCTCAGTCAGGAGCTTGGCTATTGAATGTTGACACAGGGGAAATAAAAACCTACAAAAAACAACCAATGAGCTCTGCAGAGCTGTGCTAAGGATATTGGACTTTAACTTTTTGATTGGAGGTATTACTACTGCAGTCCGCTGACCTGCCAGAGGTATCATTAAGATCAAAGGCTATACGTTATGATGTTTGCCTTTTAAGAAGTAAATGCTGCTCTGAATTTCAGAGTTCACAGCTTTCAGCTGGAAGTGACAGCATGACTTCTTGGTATCTGCCTTGGTTTCTGTGCTCTGCTGCCCTCCTCTTGGTTTCTGGCATGGTAAGGAAACAATGTAGGGGAAAAAATTAGAAAAATTGGGGATAGTTGATAGTGATTACTAAAGAACAACCTGTTTGTTTTTTGCTTTTAAAGGAATTTCAAAATGTTAATGAAATTCAATTTTTTTTTTTTTTTGGTGAGCAGGGGCAGGCAGAGTACTGGGAGTGAGAAGAAGACACACCAGAGGAAAAGTCAGGGACATGAGATAAAATTGTTTTCTCTGCAGTTTCATTGTTGTGTAACAAGTTTTCTTACGATAAGATGGAAACTTGAAAATCATTCCGTTTTTACTAAGGAATGTGATATGTATTGCTGTTATAGGAATGTGAGACATGACAGAGTGAATAATGAATGTCATGGGCACAGCCAGTGCTTAAGTCTTGTAGCATGGAATCTCTCTTCTTCATCAGGCTAGACCAATCTTTCTACAATGACAGGTAGCTGGTACCACAAACCAACTTGAGGTTTTATTTATTATTTTTCTTGGAGTGTAGTTGATTTACAATGTTGTGTTAGTTTCAGGTATGCAGCAAAGTTAATCAGTTATACATATAATCCACTCTTTCTTTCTTTTTTTTAAAGATTCTTTTTCCATGTAGGCCATTACAAAGTACTGAGTAGAGTTCCCTGTGCTATACAGTAGGTCCTTATTAGTTACCTATTTTATGTAAGTGGTTTGTATATGTCAATCCCACTCTCCCAACTTATCTCTCCCTCCAACATCCCCTGGTAACCATAACTGAGGTTTTAAATGAAGTTTCAAATGCCTGGGGAGAATCTTTAGTTGTGATTTTTAAATAACAATTATTATGTTGAACTAATATTCTGTGAACAGAACTACAGCAGTGAGAACAAGAGATACCGTGGGAGACTCATTAAAACTGAAATTATGAATGAATGCTTGATAATGGTTTTCGGGAGGTGTGTTGGCATTCCTCTGTGAGGTGTGCCTGTGTGTGGCCAAGGTGTGAGACAATCAAGACACTGCTGCTGCTGCTGCTAACTCGCTCAGTCGTGTCCGATTCTGTGCGACCCCATAGACGGCAGCCCATGAGGCTTCCCCGTCCCTGGGATTCTCCAGGCAAGAACATTGGAGTGGGTTGCCATTTCCTCCTCCAATGCATGAAAGTGAAAAGTGAAAGTGAAGTCGCTCAGTTGTGTTTGACTCCTAGTGACCCCATGGACTGCAGCCTACCAGGCTCCTCCATCCATGGGATTTTCCAGGCAAGAGTACTGGAGTGGGGTGCCATTGCCTTCTCCGAATCAAGACACTAGTTAATATAAAAAAGGATGGTCACCATCCAACCAATTTATCCTCACTGCTTCCCAGATACCCCAGTTGATTCTAGCATGGAGATTCTAGAACCTACAGGTAATCTGTATTTAAATAAAATTGTTCCTTACATTTGTATGACATTTTATTATAGTTTGCCACATTCTTTCACATTATATCGTGTAACTGTCAGAATACCCAGAAAGCCAGCACTGACCACATTGTACAGATACTCCGAGTATCCGAGTACCAGGAAGGTGAACTGACTTGCTGGTAATTGGTAGAAGCAGGAATAAAACCCAGACCTACTGTCTACAAGTCCATGAGCTTTTAAAACTAGACTTCATTAAGAAATCTCAGATTTACTTAGTTTTTTCTGCTGGGTATGTGGTCTGGGTTTCATTTAGTCTGCTGCTGCCTACTTGCTTCAGTTGTGTCTGACTCTTTGTGACCCCATGGACTGTAGCCCACCAGGCTCCTCTGTCCATGGAATTCTCCAGGCAAGAATACTGGAGTGGGTTGTCATTTCCTTCTCCAGGAATCTTCCCGACCCAGGCATCAAACTCGCGTCTCCTGTGTCTCCTGCCTTTGTAGGTGAATTCTTTACCATTGAGCCACTGAGGAGCCCTTCATTTGGTCACCTGTAGAGAATCTATTTTCAGTTTGTTTATTTCATTTGCAAAGTATAGCCATAGATTTTTTTTTTTTCTAAAGTATTTGGTATTGACTTCGAAGACAGAGTCTTGAGTAAAATGTGAAATTAAACCACGGTTAATGAGATCTTCAATAAAATTTTCTGTTTAAAGCATCATTATAAATTATAATATTTTAATGCCAAGAATAAGTTATTAGATTTTTCAAATGAAGCTCCATGAATTCTTTAGAAAACCCTGTTTAATGTGAACACTTATTGGAGGGCAGGACTCATGTTCTGCCTTCTTTTGAATTTGAGAACTTGGCTTCTTGCTTCAGCCCTTCAAATTCATACAACAGACTGTTTCATTTTTTATATGAAATGAGAAGACCCTTGGGTCAAAAGTTATCTTAGATTCTGATTTAGTTCTCTTCAATACATGCCAGAAACTAATCCATAATATTAAGGAAAAAAAAAAACCCCACAGATGGCTAGATGGAAATTGGAATCAATAAGACTATGTCACAGACATCATAATAATATCATTTTCTTATGTGTTTGTTTCCCAGCCAACTCCAGAAATCTTTGGTGAGTCTACTTTGAGTTTTGCCCTATGTAACTGAGCATGGCACAGCACACACAGCAAAAGGTCGTGTGAAGAATAGAGCAACAGCACAGGAGAACTTAGGACACATTTAATGATAAGCACAATGCATACTGGCACTGAACTTTGATCAAGCACTGGCTTCTTTTGATTTACTGAAGAACGTTTTATTGTTTCTGCTCAGGGGTTCCACATACTCAGCAAAAAAAAAAAAAAAGATGATGGTATAAGAAAGTCCAAACACAGTGACTGACATATTGGCATCCCATAAATGTCTACTATTGTTATTTTTGCTGTCTTTGTGCCAAATCAGATGGACCTGATGTTCTTCCTATTCAGTTGTACACTTAGAGGTTTGGCCATATTATCTACCTTTTGAAACTTAAGAATAATTCAAATGCAGATTAGGAATTTTGCTTGAGAGTTCCAAGGTACATTATTAGCAAGGAATATACATATATGGGTTGCTTGAACTGATTTTACCTTGTGTAAACATTTGCTTCCTATCTAGTCATCTAATCTAGTCTTTCAAATTAATATTATATGGAGTGACAAATTCCTTATTCCTGAAGTTATCTGTCATTCAAGGGACATGGGTAAAACAAGAGGATATGTATGCAAAACACCATAGCCCCAAGCCTGACTCAAGGGAGGTTCTCAATCAATCGATCAATCAATCAATGTATATTGAGTCAGAGCATGGTACTCTCTTATATGAGACAAAAGAAACTTGCTCACTTCTAATCAGTGGTTGATAAAGCTTTTCTTCTTTCATAAACACAACATTCAATGTGTTTTATTATTTTTGTTAAAGATGTAGATAATGGACTTGACCGGGATATATTTGATATCAATGAAGGTTTGTGGATTTTTAATTTTACATTCTTTATTAAGTGGGGAGTTTGAATCCAGTTTGCTAACAAAAATTGTTATCTTCCTTCTTAGATCTGGGACTGGATCTTTTTGAGGGAGACATCATACTTGATGAGGTGAGTTGAAACAATGCAAGGAAGAACTTTCAATTAATCACTGCAAGCTGAAATCAAGTACCTGACAATGACGGGACAGTGTGGGCTTTGTTAAACCCAACTGTCTCTAAGCACGTGGGATCATAGTTGACACATTTAGTCAATGAATACATTATATGCTAAGGGATTCACATAATGGTATCTTCATCATTCATTACTCAGATTTCTTTGTGGTTAAAGACTGTCACTCATCTTGCATGCTTTGCTCTTACTGATCTAATTGATTTTCATTATTGCAATGCTTCCCTGGTAGCTCAGCTGGTAAAGAGTCCACCTGCAATGTGGGAGACCCTGGTTCGATTCATGGGTCAGGAAGATCCCCTAGAGAAGGAATAGGCTACCCACTCCAGTATTCATGAACTTCCCTGGTGGCTCAGATGGTAAAGAAACTGCCCACAATGTGGGAGACCTGGATTCGATCCCTGGGTTGGGAAGACACCCTGGAAGAGGGCATGGCAACCCACTGCAGTATTCTTGCCTGGGAAATCCCATGGACAGAGGAGCCTAGTGGGCTATAGTCCATGGAATCACAAAGAGTCGGACATGACTGAGTGACTAAGGACACATGAGATATTTGTTTTTAAATAGAACTTCACTGATTAAAGCTAGTTGAAGCAAAATTAAGTTGAATTGGTAAATTTAATGAATCTGGCTTTTTATCATAAGAGAGAGATTTTGTGACTTGTACTCTGATAGCTGAGAATAGTGTTGCCACGTAAAGATCCTCCTAAGATATTCATAAAGAGTACTGGTTCTTACCTCGCCATCACAGCACACGGATGAACACAGGTATCATGTTTAAACATCCCTCAACCCCCATGTGAACTTCAACTCAAGAATCAGAGCTACAGAGTATCTGAGGTTTAGTCCTTGGTCTGCTCTTCTCCCCTTCTTGATCCAATCCTGTATCAGGGGTTTAAATGTCACCTCTATGCTGATGACTCCAAATATATAACTCTGGTTCATTCCTTCCCCCAAGTTCCCTAGTGGTCTATCCTGATGCTAATCCATCAGTTCCTCTGGAATATTTATGAGATACCTCAAGCATAATGAGTCCTCAGTTCAACTCTGATTTCCCGCACATGCTGTCCCTCTCCAGCTTTCCCTCTTAGTAAATTCATCACCACTCCCTCTCCCCACTCCACTGAATAATAAGTACAAAATCCAGGAGTCACCTTTGCTTCTTCCCTTTTCTTCACCTTGCCGTCCTCTCCATCAGTAAGTTCTAACATTTCTACCTCCACAGTGCGTCTATACTCCTAAGAATGCACTCTTCTTTTTATCTACTTCAAATGCTGATCCCCTAGAATCTTTTGCACTCTGTCCCTGTCACCTGTCGTCCACAGCAAAGTGATCTTTTAAATGAGCAATGCCACCTTTTTACTTCCCGCCTTGAAACTCTTCAATGGCTTCCTCTTGTATTTAGAATAATATCCAGATTGGCCCACAGCCTTGCACGATTTAACTCTACTGCTAGCGTGTGAGATGGGTGCAATTGTGCCGTAGTTTGAGCATTCTTAGGCATTGCCTTTCTTTGGGATTGGAATGAAGACTGACATTTTCCAGTCCTGTGGCCACTGCTGAGTTTTCCAAATTTGCTGGCATATTGAGTACAGTATTTTCACAGCATCATCTTTTAGGACTTGAAATAGCTCAGCTGGAATTCCATCACCTCCATGAGCTTTGTTTGTCATGATGCTCCTAAGGCTCACTTGACTTCACATTCCAGGATGTCTGGCTCTAGGTGAGTGATCACACCATCATGATTATCTGCATCGTGAAGATCTTTTTTGTAGAGTTCTTCTGTGTGTTCTTGCCACTTCTTCTTAGTATCTTCTGCTTCTGTTAGGTCCATACCATTTCTGTCCTTTATTATGCCCATCTTTGCATGAAAAGTTCCCTTGGTATCTCTAATTTTCTTGAAGAGATCTTTGGTCTTTCCCATTCTATTGTTTTCCTCTATTTCTTTGCACTGATCACTGAGGAAGGCTTTCTTATCTCTCCTCGCATTCTTTGGAACTCTACATTCAAATGGGTGTATCTTTCCTTTTCTCCTTTGCCTTTCACTTCTCTTCTTTTCAAAGCTGTTTGTAAGGCCTCCTCAGATAACCATTTTGCCTTCTTGCATTTCTCTTTCTTGGGGATGGTCTTGATCCCTGCCTCCTGTACAATGTCACTAACCTCTCTCCATAGTTCTTCAGGTGATGTCCAAGGAACCTTTCAAGCCTGGCTCTTTCTTGTCACTCTCATTTCACCTTCAATGTCATCCTTTCAAAGAGTTCTGTCCTGACCACTTTATCTAATGCACTCCCCCCAATTCCTTTATTCTTGTTCACATATCCCTTTTTATTTCCTCTGCTACTATTAAATAGATCCTGTTTAAACTTTTTTCTTACATGCTGTTTGTCTCCTTCACTAAAGCCTGAGAAATGTAGAGGCATTGGTATTTTTGTTACCAATGGATCTCTTTTCTCTTGAACAGCGTTCATTTCATTGGCTGGATGAATACGTTAATGAAATATTATGTTTTCTACTCCAAAAATTTCAATATTTTAAAACTTTTTGAAAACTTTGGCATAGCTCATGTGGAACTTTTTTTCATATTGCAAGATCAAGATGATTGAAGTTTTGCTATCACTTTCTTCTTGTATGTTTTTAAATCTTAATATAGGAAACTAGTCTATGAATCTACCATATTTATAGTCCAGTTTTACAAATCATTATTTACATGATTTTGCATGGTTCCGTCTTCAACTTTATTAACAAAGTTAATGATAGTAATTAATGATTTTCCATCAGACAATCAGAATTGTATATGAACTGATCACATATCTTGTGCCTCCCTCTTACTCATCTGGCCTTTACAAATGCTTTGCCAAAACCCTTCAGGGAGTTAGGGGTTTTGAGGGGCCGGAGCCACCCATCTCCTTGCATGGCCCTGCAATAAACCTTTCTCTGCTCCAAACTCTGAGGTTTTGGGCATATAAAGTTGCACTAACACTTAAAAGGATATGTAAAAATATGAATAATTGAAGTGAAATAAGATTAAAGGAAATATTAATGCTTGCCATTCTCCTTATTAAAAAAGAGAAGCTAATGATTTCCTCCTAAAACTTTTGTTGTGATAAGAGTAGATGTACATACACACATATATGTGCATGCTGCTGCTGCTGCTGCTAAGTCGCTTCACACAGAAAATTTGTTTAGGTTGCCTTGATGTTATTTAGTTCCTAAGTCCTGTCAAGATTCTTTTGCAACCTCATGACTGTAGCCCGCCAGCCTCCTCTGTCCATGGAATTCTCCAGGCAAGAATACTGGAGTGGGTAGCCATTCCCTTCTCTAGGACATCTTCCCGACTCAGGGATTGAACCTGAGTCTCCTGCATTGACAGGTGGATTCTTTGCCACTGAGCTACAAGGAAGCCCTTAGGTTGCTTGGGAAAGCTTAAAACTTCTTTTATTTCTGGGTTAACTATTGCTTGTTTCATAATTTTTGACTGATACCTTTCCCACTTATTTTTGACAGATACAAGAAAGAAATGCCATCATTGGAGAAAGATATAGGTGGCCTCATACTATTCCATATGTTCTAGATGATAGCTTGGGTTAGTATGAAATTTGGAGTGTCCACAAATAACGTGTGTTCCTAACAGAATAGGATGACGGTATTTTCAAGGGAAGATTCACATGGCCATTAAGGGTTTTGTTTGTTGCTTTGTGTGGCTAAGTGTGTGTGTGTGTGTGTGTGTGTGTGCATTATCAGTTGTGTCTCTTTGTGACCCCATGGATTGTAGCCTGCCTAAATATACTTATGTTAAAAAAATAAGCAAAATGAAGAATGAACAGAACCAAATGATTTTGTATGAAATATTTGCTGAGTTTTGACCAGTAAAGGACTTCCCTTGTGGCTCAGCTGGTAAAGAATCAGCCTTCAATGCGGGAGACCTCGGTTTGATCCCTGGGTTGGGAAGATCCCCTGGAGAAAGTATTCTGGCCTGGAGAATTCCATGGACTGTATAATCCATAGGGTCACAAAGAGTCAGATGTGACTGAGCAGTGATTAGTCTTTGACTAATAAAATAAAGGGATTAATTTGACCAGTAAAGGGATTAATTCAGCCAAGATTTACAGAAAGCCTACTCTGTATTGGACAGTTGGAACATAAAGATTGAGAAGCTAGTCTTTATTTTAAAGCAGAGGCTTCATCTATGTTTAGACTTAACACATGACTGAAAAACAAGCACCAAACAAACAAAACTCTAGGAACTGTCATTATTTTACTAACATTTTATTTTGCCAAGTCAGGAATTTAACAAGAACCCACTTTCTTTTTATCATCCTCTTTTTATAAAATAAATAATGTTTTAATACTAAAAAGTCAGAAGAATCTAATCCAAAAGAAAGGGCAAGTTTTCTGTATTGGAAATTTATTGTCATGGAAAACACTAAACAAAATTCTCATTTTACCCATGGATTAGTAAAAATGATATCACTGACCAGCATCAGTTTAGGAACTGCCATTTGGGAAATTTTCGCTTAAGTATCATTTATTTGGGCTTCTCCAGTGGCTTAGCAGTAAAGAATGTACCTGTATACAGGAGATGCCAGAGACATGGGTTGGATCCTTGGGTCTAGAAGATCCCCTGGAGGAAGAAATGGCAACCCACTCCAGTATTCTTGCTGGGAAAATCCTATGGACAGAGGAGCCTGGTGGGCTATACAGTCCATGGGGTCACAATGAGTTGGACATTGACTGAGCGACTAACATCATATATTTCAGTGTGTGTGCTCAGTCATGTCCAACTCTTTGGGACCCCAAGGACTGTATCCCACAGGCTCCTCTGTCCATGGAATTCTCAAGGCAAGATACTGGAGTGGGTTGCTCTTTCCCACTCCAGGGAATCTTTCTGACCCAGAGACTGAACTCATGTCTTTTGTGTCTCTTGCATTGGCAGGCAGATTCTTTTTCACTAACACAACTTAGGAGGCCTCATTTCAGTAGAGATAATTATAAATCAAAAGCTAATTATATAGAGTGGAATAAATATTATGATTGATGATATGTTCAAAGAGCTATGGGAGCCCATTGGAGGACATTTAACTCAAACTAGATATAAAGGCATATATAATAGGGGGCAAGTGACCCTGTGCAGTAGGGCTGCTGTGAAGCTTGTGCAAGTTGTACTCCACACAAAGGTGCCTGGGGAGGGGGGAAAATGGGACTGAAATTAAGTTTGCATCATATTCATCAAGAGGCATTCATCTCTTGAATGAAGTACTATTCATCCACCTACCAAGACAGTACTGGCAGTATCTGCTCAGATTTGGTGCCCGTTTCTTCCTTCCCTCTTTCCATTCTCCCTTCCTTCCTTTCTTAATTAAAGTATGTTTGATTTATAATATTGTGTTGATTTCTGGTGTACAGCAAGGTGCTTCTTTCTAAGGGACTGTGTGGGCTAGTGCAGCCTCTGACAGCAAGGGAAGGATGCTCTAAACAGACGGATCACTATGTGCAAAGGCATGAGGAAAGGAGGAAACCACTGGTTAGAATTAGGTTGAGAGTGGGGAGATAATGAAATTGAACAGGGAGGCAGAATCCAGCCTTGAGTCTTTCCTGTGTTAAAGAACTTGGTATGTATACCAAGGGTCATGTGGAACCACCAAAGGTTTTAGTGCAGAAATGAGATGGTTATCACTCTGGTTGCAATCCAGAAGATGTATTATCAGTGGGGCAGAAAAAGAGTAGGGAGATCAGTTAGATTGTTGAAGAAATTCAGAGAAGGATTAAAGCGTTTCTAAACCAAGACTCTCTCAGCCATGATAGACAAGAGTGAATCATTCTAAGAGAGGCTTAGGAAGCAATGAGATTCGGTGATTGACTGTGAGAGATCAAGAAGAAGGTGGGTCTAGGGAAAGAAGGGCTAGTGCCCAGGATTCATTCTTAGGTGACTGGGTGGATGGCAATGACTTTAACAAGAATAGGGAATATGTCTTGAAGAGGGTGAGATGGAGAAGTGTGGTGGAAATTGCTTTTTGGCATGCAGCATTTGAAATGCTTCAGGCTCACTGTGGTGGATCATATGATGTCTTGGTGTCTGGTCTGGTCATTCAAGATAGAGAAATCTAACAGGGAATTACTAAGGGTATGGGAGATGGTTGAAGCCATGGGTATGGATGAGTTTTTCATAGGTACCTTGTATATCACACATATGCCATAGATAATGGATCTTTCTGGATGACCCAGGAAGATTGGATTGAGGACGATGGCACAGAGTGGAATTCAGCCTGGGAGAGCAACTTTTTGGAATTGATATAGATGGAAGATCTGATAAAAGTTTTTGAGAAGGCAAGATTGGCCATAAACAAATGAAAAACCAAGAGTAGGGTAGAAAAAGCCAAAGCAACAGTAATTCATAGAATTAGAAACTAAAGAGTTGTGTAACATGAGGAGAAAATGATGTCCATTGACTTTCGGAATGAGGGGGATCTGAAATACTTTATTAAAATACAATTTTTTTCAGCTTTATTGAGGTATAATTGACATGAAATTGTTAGATACTTGGTATATATTGTGGTGATTTGACATGTGTATACACTGTGAAAGGATTCCCCCATTAAGTTAGCTGACACATCCATCACCTCACATATTTTTCTTGTGTGTGAAAACATTTATGTTCTACTCTCTTGGCAAATTTCAATTGTGCAATACAGTGCTATCAACTATAACACCACATTTTACATTTGATCCTTGGGCCTTATTTATCTGATAGCTGAAAGTTTGTACTTTTACTAACCTCTCCTTATTTAAATATTTATTTTTGGTTTTAACCTTTTGATTAAAAGTTTAAAAATATTTTTGTTTCAAAATCATATATATATATATATATATACATATGCATGATTAAAACTATATATATAAAACTGTATTCTCCTGTGTTCCATGAAAGACCAGTGAGCTTTTTTTTTTTCTTTTTTAATTTGGCTGCACCAGGTCTCAGTTTCAGCACATGGGATCTTCTGTCTTCACAGGGGCATGTGGGATCTTTTTTTAAGTTGCAGCATGCAAATTCTTAGTTGTGGCATGTGGGGTCTAGTTCCCTGACCAAAGATTGAACCTGAGCCTCCTGCATTGGTAGCATGGAGTCTTAGCCACTGAACCACCAGGGAAGTCCCCAGTGAGCTTTAATCTGACTATACCTCTTAGGTTATTTTTGCCATGCATTTTACCTAAGGCTATCCTAATCTTATAAGCTTTACATACCTGTTTCTTTTCTTTTCTTTTTAATTGAAGTGCAGTTGATGTTTAATATTACGTAAGTTGTACAGGACACAGGAATCAAGATCATCCCCATGGAAAAGAAATGCACAAAAGCAAAATGGCTGTCTGAGGAGGCCTTACAAATAGCTGTGAAAAGAAGAGAAGCGAAAAGCAAAGGAGAAAAGGAAAGATATAAGCATCTGAATGCAGAGTTCCAAAGAATAGCAAGAAGAGATAAGAAAGCCTTCCTCAGTGACCAATGCAAAGAAATAGAGGACAACAACAGAATGGGAAAGACCAAAGATCTCTTCAAGAAAATTAGAGATATCAAGGGAACATTTCATGCAAAGATGGGCTCGATAAAGGACAGAAATGGTATGGACCTAACAGAAGCAGAAGATACTAAGAAGAGGTGGCAAGAATACACAGAAGAACTGTACAAAAAAGATCTTCATGACCAAGATAATCATGATGGTGTGATCAATGACCTAGAGCCAGACATCCTGAAATGTGAAGTCAAGTGGGCCTTAGAAAGCATCACTACGAACAAAGCTAGTGGAGGTGATGGCATTCCAGTTGAGTTATTTCAAATCCTGAAAGATGATGCTGTTAAAGTGCTGCACTCAATATGCCAGCAAATTTGGAAAACTCCGCAGTGGCCACAGGACTGGAAAAGGTCAGTTTTCACTCCAATCCCAAAGAAAGGCAATGCCAAAGAATGCTCAAACTACCGCACAATTGTACTCATCTCACACGCTATTAAAGTAATGCTCAAAATTCTCCAAGCCAGGCTTCAGCAATACATGAACTGTGAACTTCCAGATGGTTTTAGAAAAGGCAGAGGAACCAGAGATCAAATTGCCAACATCTGCTGGATCATCAAAAAAGCAAGAGAGTTCCAGAAAAACATCTATTTCTGCTTTACTGACTATGCCAAAGCCTTTGACTGTGTGGATCACAATAAACTGTGGAAAATTCTGAAAGAGATGGGAATTCCAGACCACCTGACCTGCCTCTTGAGAAACCTATATGCAGGTCAGGAAGCAACAGTTAGAACTGGACACGGAACAACAGACTGGTTCCAAATAGGAAAAGGAGTACGTCAAGGCTGTATATTGTCACCCTGCTTATTTAATTTATATGCAGAGTACATCATGAGAAATGCTGGGCTGGAAGAAGCACAAGCTGGAATCAAGATTTCCAGGAGAAATATCAATCACCTCAGATATGCAGATGACACCACCCTTATGGCAGAAAGTGAAGAGGAACTCAAAAGCCTCTTGATGAAAGTGAAAGAGGAGAGTGAAAAAGTTGGCTTAAAGCTCAACATTCAGAAAACGAAGATCATGGCATCTGGTCCCATCAGTTCATGGGAAATAGATGGGGAAACAGTGGAAACAGTGTCAGACTTTATTTTCTGGGGCTCCAAAATCACTGCAGATGGTGATTGCAGCCATGAAATTAAAAGACGCTTACTCCTTGGAAGGAAAGTTATGACCAACCTAGAGAGCATATTCAAAAGCAGAGACATTACTTTGCCAACAAAGGTCCGTCTAGTCAAAGTTATGGTTTTTCCAGTAGTCATGTATGGATGTGAGAGTTGGACTGTGAAGAAAGCTGAGTGTCAAAGAACTGATGCTTTTGAACTGTGGCGTTGGAGAAGACTGTTGAGTCCCTTGGACTGCAAGGAGATACAACCAGTCCATTCTAAAGGAGATCAGTCCTGGGTGTTCTTTGGAAGGAATGATGCTAAAGCTGAAACTCCAGTACTTTGGCCACCTCATGAGAAGAGTTGACTCATTGGAAAAGACTCTGATGCTGGGAGGGATTGGGGACAGGAGGAGAAGGGGACGACAGAGGATGAGATGGCTGGATGGCATCACTGACTCGATGGACATTAGTTTGAGTGAACTCGGGGAGTTGGTGATGGACAGGGAGGCCTGGCGTGCTGCGATTCATGGGGTCACAAAGAGTCGGGCACGACTGAGCGACTGAACCGAAGTGAATGGAACTGAAGTTACAAGTATACAGTATAGTGATTTAAAATTTTTACAGGTTATACTACATTTTTGCTCATTATAAAATATTGGCTATATTCCCCATTTGTACAGTATATCCTTATAGCTTATTTTATACCTAATAAGTTGTACCTCTTAATCCCCTACCCTTATATTACCCCAGGCCCTTTCATCTCTCCACTGGTAACCACCAGTTTGTTCTCTACATCTGTGAGTCTGCTTCTTTTTTGTTATATTAACTAGTTTGTTGTACTTTAAAAATTCCACATATAAGTGATATCTACAGTATTTATTGGAGAAGGCAATAGCAACCCACTCCAGTACTCTTGCCTGGAAAATCCCAAGGACGGAGGAGCCTGGTAGGCTGCAGTCCATGGGGTCGCTAAGAGTTGGACATGACTGAGCGACTTCACTTTCACTTTTCACTTTCATGCATTGGAGAAGGCAATGGCAACCCACTGCAGTATTCTTGCCTGGAGAATCCCAGGGACGGGGGAGCCTGGTGGGCTGACATCTATGCGGTCGCACAGAGTCGGACACGACTGAATCGACTTAGCAGCAGCAGCAGCATGGTATTTACCTTTCTCTGACTTATTTCACTTGTGTAATTGCCTCCAATTCCATTCATGTTTCTGCAAAGGCAAAAATTTGTTCTTTTTCATGACTGAGTAATACTCTATCATGTACTTAATCTTCTTAATCCATTTATCTGTGTTCTTTTTTTATTTTACAAAGGTTCTTTTTAAAAAAGAAATATTTATTTATTTATTTGGCCTTCCTGGGTCTCGGCTGCAGTGTCCTAGATCTTTAGTTACAGGATGCAAACTCTTAGCTGTGGCATGTGGGGTCTAGTTCCCTGACCAAGGATTGAACCTGGGCCTCCTGCATTTGGAGCATGGAGTCTTAGCTACTGGACCACCAGGGAGGTCCCTCCATTCTTCTCTTGATGGACAATTAGGTTGCTTTCATATCCTGGCAATTGTTAATAGTGCTGCTATAAACATTTGGGGGGGCTGTGTCTTTTCAGATGGTGGTATGTTTTTGTTTTTTTCAGGTATATACACAAGAGTGATCATATGGCAGTTCTATTTTGTTTTTTTGAGAAAGCGCCATACTTTTTTCCATATGAAATTCTTCTAGTAGGGCTTTAGTCTTTTAGCTTAAGCCTTGGGTATCATCTGGCTTAGTGGCAACTTACCTGAATGGGATAACAAAGCAACCGTGTGTAGCTTCCCATGAGTGAGTTACAGTTGCAAGCCCGAGTGCCAGATTTGAGGTGAGTTTTAGGAAGTAAGAAGTGGATAAAAGGGTTAAAGTTGGGGCTAGAAATGAAGATCAAGGTCCAGGAGCAGGAGGGGGCTTAACAAGGGGAAAATAATTCTAAGAAACTGTTTACTTAGCTCCTAGGGTTTAGATAGCAGGATCTCTGGTGGAGCTTTTCTGAATCTGTGATGCAAAGTTAATTAAAGCTGTGGTAAATAAAGGTACGGGGTACATAAGGGTCTTGGTAGAAAGCTTTACTTTTTACAAAACTTCCACATTTATTCCCGTATTTGAGTCTCCAAACAATTTGCAGGATAGACACTATCCTTATTAAGCTTTGATAAAAGGCCCAGACAAGCAAGCTCCTTAGACCTTCAATTCAGAAATAGTCATGTGGTGGTCGGTGTCATCATCCCTTATTTTAAGGATGTGTTAGATATGAAATAATGATACAAATGTGATATTTACAATACAGAAAATGTAGAAACAGTTTAAATATTTGATAACATGAAATTACTTATATTTTATAGTCATATAAGGTGGCTATTAAAATGATAAAAATAGTATTTCATGAAGAAGCAAGGCTTAAGATGTATTACTTAGTGAAATGGAGGAGGAAATGGCTACCCACTCCAGTACTCTTGCCTGAGAAATTCCATGGACAGAGAAGCCAGGCAGGTTACAGTCCATGGGGTTGCAAAGAATCAGATATGACTTTGTGACTAAGCATTTAGTGAAAAAATAGTTTATAAAATATTATGAAGGCTGTAACTTTATTGTTTATAAAAAATATGAATATCACACATGTATGTATTCATAAGAAAAGTATGATTAACGTGCTTGGTTATATCTGTGTAAGATTTTATCATTTCTTTCTTTTTGTTTATAATTTCTAACTTATTTATAATAACCGTGTATTATTTTTTCATAGCTACTTTTACAAAACTTATTATTAAAAAAATTATTGTTTTTAAATATTTAGCTGCATTGGGTCTTAGTTGCAGAGTGTGAGCTTAGCTGCCTGTTGGTGTGTGGGATCTTAGTCCCCAGCGGGGACTGAACCCAAATCCTCTGCATTGGAAGGTGAATTCTCAGCCACTGGACCACGAGGGACGTCCCTGAGCATGTATCATTTGTGTGGTATTGTAAATGGTTGAATTCTGAGTGCCTGTTAGAGATTCATGGATTTTAGGTCCTATGTCTGTCCTGTTCTTTACCTTCACCTAGACTGAGGCATTCTGAAGAATGTCTTTAAATTGTCTGTGAAACGGACATGTAAGAAGGTAGCAGAAAACAAACATTTGATACACTCTCATTTTATAGTAGTGCCCCCTTATCCTTGGGGGATATGTTCCAAGACTTCCAGTGAATGACTGAAACTGTGGGTAGTACCAAACCCTATAGGTTTTTTCCTAATGTATGTACATATGATAAACTAGGCACAATAAGAGATAGTAACTAATAAGAAAATAGAACAATTATAATAACCTATAATAAGAGTTTTGTGAATGTGGTCTCTCCTGATATTTTATTGAACTGTGTTATCCTTCTTCCGATGATGGGAGGTGATGAAATGCCTACTTCATGAAATGGAATGAGGTGAATGCTGTAGGTGTTGTGATCTACCGTTAGGCTACTATTGACGTTCTGATGACACATCAGAAGGAGGACTATCTGCTTTGGGTGATGCTGGGTCATTGAGCCTTGACGCGGTCGATGAGTGGATATTGAGAGCAGATGATGGACATCCAAGATTGGGGAATCCCTGGTGGGATGGAGCAGCCTGGCCCAAGATTCCCTCAGGCTGCTCAGAGCGGCATGCAGTTTCATGATCATCAACTCTTATGTCTGCAGTTTTCCATTTAATATTTTTGGACTTTGGTTGATGGCAGGTAACCAAAGCCACAGAAAGTGAAACCACAGATCCATGGGGACTATTGTGCTTGGAACTTCACCTCTTTTTTCTGTGCTAATCTTGCAATATTCCTGCAAAGTCGATTTTATTTCCCCACTTAGCTGGTCTTGTGATAATACCCAAACTCCAAAGGTGAATTAAATTGGCAAAGATTATGCATCAAAAGTAAATGGATAGAAAGCTAGTGGGAAGTTGTTATATAACACAAGGGGCTCATCCTCGTGGTGTGATGACCTAGAGGGGTGGGATGAGGGGTGGTGGGAAGGAGGCTCTAGATGGAGGGGACATAGGTATACTGATGGCTGATTCACGTTGTTGTATGGCAGGAACCAACACGATATTGTAAAGCAATATACAATTTAAAAAAACAGGAAGGACTAGAATAGGAATGGGGCTTCCCTGGTGGTTCAGACTGTAAAGAATCTGCCTGCTATTCGGGAGACCCGGGTTCAGTCCCTGGGTTGGGAAGATCCCCTGGAGAAGGGAATGGCAACCCACTCCAGTAGTCTTGCCTTGAGAATTCCACGGACAGAGGAACTTGGTAGGGTACAGTCCATGGGGTTGCAAAGAGTCAGGCACGATTAAGCGACTAACACTTTTCACTTTTCACAGAATAGGAAAATCCATACAGAGAGAATGCAATGATTTAATGTGTACAAAGTGTCCTCTTGGGGTGATGAAGGTGTTTTGGAACTAGACAGACAAGGTGTTGAAGAACATTACGCATGTACGAAATTGCCCCTGCAATGTTCACTTTTGAATGGTTAATTGTTTTTATAATTGTTAAATTTCTAACTTAACAGTTGTTCATTGTTTTAATTGTATAAAAAGCATAAAGTTAGCTGCTCAGTCACGTCTGACTCTGGTTTAGAAAAAAAGTAAGTAGTGAGGATAGGAGAGAACCTAGGTGTGTCTGGTTGGAACCAGTCAATGCACCATCTTCTCTGCCATCCGGTCACCCACCGCTGGCAGCCACCACGCTTCACTTCACCAGTAGTTGCTCTGATTTGTGACTATCTCTTCATATGCACCTGATACGGCCCCTTCCCCCAGATTGCCCTCTGAGCTTCTTTTCCTGCATACCTTGGCTGGTTTCTTGCCCCTGGCTTCTTTGAGCACTCTTCTATCTAAACTGTTAGCATCAGTCAACTTGGAAGCAATGGTTCTTATTCGTATTTTAGACTCTGAACTCATTTGAGAATCTTATGAACGTTTTCCCCAGAAACTGCACTTTGCTGAGATAGATATGAGTAGAGGTCTAGACATAATTCTTTGAACACTATCTCAACATATTCATGGTCCCTCTCATCTCAAGGTCCTCAGATTAAAAACTCTGCTGTGAGGCTTTAAATATATATTATAGCTTCTTAGATGAAGCCTGTGACAGTGATGGTTCATTTTGGTTGCCTGTGAACGAGTGTATGTGTTCTCAAAGGTAAGGAAATACCCCCTCCCTTTTTTTTTTTTTTGCTATCTGCACTATACTGGCTCCAGAGAAATATACATGGGGCAAAATTAGATAATCTGAAGAACAACCAAATACTTACATGTGATGCTTAATTGATACTGTATACTAAGCTTTGTAAAAATAAAATGCTAAATTTTCATAGAGGGACTAATTCATGATAAACAATATATTGCAGACCCTGTTTCCATGGTGAATTTTTCAATGGTGATAATTTTAATACGTTTATTTTTGTTTGTTTTCTTCCTTCAGAGATGAATGCCAGGGGGGTTATCCTCAAGGCATTTGAACGCTATCGCCTAAAATCGTGCATTGACTTCAAGCCTTGGTCTGGAGAACCCAACTATATATCAGTGTTCAAGGGCAATGGGTAAATTGAAGAGTTTGTCTTCCAAGTGTTCTGAGGACTGTTGTGGCAGGGACATTGCATCACAGTGATTGCCCTGGACCCTAACCTTGAGGGAGGCTGGGGCTTCCACTGCTATTTGCTGGATGTAGTTTCCCTCTGGCCGTAAAACCAGACTGCACTGTCTCAGCCTTGTAAAGACAAGGAGGGTGGAGTCACATGCCATCCACCCTGAGACGCTGACCTTCAGCCTGTTTGTAGTTTCTGCACTCCTTATTTCTTTTGGTTTAGCAGTGTTGGGTCTTTGTTGCTGCATGGGCTTTTCTTTAGTTGTGGTGAGCGGGGGCTACTCTCTAGTTTTGGTGTGTGGGTTTCTCATTGCAGTGGCTTCTCTTGTTGCAGAGCTTGGGCTCTCGGGCACTCAGGCATTGGTAATATGGCTCATGGGCTCTAGAGCACAGGCTCAATCGCTGCGGTGCACGCGCCTAGTTGCTCCGTGGTATTGTGGGGTCTTCCCAGTCCAGGGATCAAACCCGTGTCTTCTGCACTGGCAGGCAGATTCTTTACCACTAA
The DNA here is from genome assembly GCF_002263795.3 of Bos taurus. Lineage (NCBI taxonomy): Eukaryota > Metazoa > Chordata > Mammalia > Artiodactyla > Bovidae > Bos > Bos taurus. The sequence continues at coordinate 25,001,338 of NC_037351.1, read as the reverse complement.
GACACCAAGGAAGCCCCCCCGCCCTTTTTTTTTTTTTTTTTTTAGTATTTACTTATTTAGCTACAACAGGTCTTAGCTGGGGCATGTGGGATCTAGTTCCCTGACCAGGGATTGAATTCAGGCCCCTTGCATTGGAAGCTTGGAATCTTAGCCACTAGATCACCAGGGAAATTCCAATATGCCTTCAATTAAAACCCATCTGTACGCATGCGAGCATGTGTATTTAAATTTATTTTAACCCAAGAACTCTCGTTGTTGTTCAGTCTCTCGGTCATGTCCGACTCTTTGTGACCCCATGGACTGCAGCACACTGGGCCTCCCTGTCCCTCACCATCTCCCAGAGTTTGCCCAAGTTCATGTCCATTGAATTTGTGATACCATCCAACCATCCTCTGTCTCCCTCTTCTCCTGTCTCCAATCTTTCCCAGCATTAGGGTCTTTTCCAGTGAGTCAGCTCTTTGCCTCAGGTGGCCAAAGTATTGGAACTTCAGTTTCAGCATCAGTTCTTTCAATTAATATTCAGGGTTGATTTCCTTTAGGATTGACTGGTTTGATCTCCTTGCTGTCCGAGAACTCTTACTACTTTGCTTAAGAAGATGATAGTTACTTGGCTCAAGATCAGCAGTTCTGAGTGGTTGCTCTACCTGTATAAAACCCTTATTCGAGGACCATCTGAAAATTTTGGGGATATTCAGAAAAACTCAGGCCAGGCTGAGTGGAGGGTGAATTACTCCTTAACATTTGGTGTCAGCCCAAGTTCTCCAAAGATCATCTAGTCTGGAAGGCTTTTCATACCTCACTGGGTTTTGGGAGAAATGCACGGTGTTTAGACACAAGTGAAAGATTCTAGTATCTTAGGTAACCAGGTAGATTAGGCATTAGGGATTTAGCGCTAAGACCTTAACCTGCATCAATATAAAAGCCTCTCCTCCTTTTACTGTAAACTACCCTGTCAGCTGCTGGTCTTCAGTGGGGAAGCAACTTACTGGGATTCAAGAACTGTCCATCGGAGAGGGCTGCGACAAAATAGCAACGGTTCAACATGAGTTTCTCCATGCGCTTGGATTCTGGCATGAACAGTCACGGTCCGATCGAAATGACTATGTCAGCATAATTTGGAACAGAATTATTTCAGGTACGTTTATCTTGTTGTTTTACGTTGTTTTAAACTTAAATGCTGAATTTCTAAACACGTGCTTTCTTCTGCCATTGGTGTTGTCTATTAATAATGGGAAAACGCTGATGCTTTGATCTTAACTTCATTTGGCTCTGGGCTTCCCAAGTGGCGGTAGTGGTAAAGAATCTGCCTGCCAATGCAGGAGATGCAAGAGACACAGATTTGATCCCTGGGTTGGAAAGATCTCCTGGAGAAGGGAATGGCTACTCACTCTAGTATTCTTGCCTGGAGAATCCCATGGACAAGGAGCCTGGTGGGCTATAGTCCATAGGGTCGCCAAGAGTTGGACATGGCTGAGCACATTTGGCTCTAATTCAGTAAGAGATGAAGTGCCTGAAGGCGATTGGGAAACAGTTTTCCAGAACCCCAGTTTGAGCTGGATGTGATGTTAGGAACCAGTGTTTCCTAAAGAGTATTTTATGGAGCACTGTTCCACAATTTTTTCGCAAGTGTTTTGTAGAAAGGAATCTGTGGTCAAATTAATTTGGGAAATCCTAGGTTAAAAGAAATTAAACTTAGCTATTTACACTATTGTACTGTTCAGAGTCTTTGCTCGACTAACATGAATTGCAAATCTCCAGCAGGAGCGTTTTCCAAAGTGACTTGATTATGGTTTTTTTTTTTTTTTGGAGTATTTGGTTGTATAATCCTTTGGAGCCCATATTGGGAAACGCTGCAGTAGTTGAACAGCTGGAACTTTTTGTGACTTTGTGCTCAAAGTCAGAAAGATTTTTTCCCCAAAAAACGTATTTATTTGGCTGCATTGGGTCTTAGTTGTGCCACCCGGGTCTTTGTTGCAGTATGTGGGATCTATTTCCCAGACCAGGGATCACACCTGGGCCTCTTGCATTGGGAACATGGAGTCTTAGCCACTGGATCTCCAGGGAAATCTCCAGAAAGGTTTTAATAGTCATGTCTGACTAGAACTCATGTTTTCTGCAGTGACATTTTGTTTCCCCTTCTGTCTTGCCTCCAGAGGGTATGGTGAGGGGGATGGGGAGGCAGAGAAGTGAGAGGGGAGGGAAGACATGGCTATCAAACGAGGCCAGTGAGGGCTGCTCTGTGCTGAGGGCCCCTGGCACCACAATCCCAACATCACATTAGTTGCCTTTGCCCCCACCCATAGTCTGGGGGAAGACATTAGAGCCAAGTCTAAAAGATTTCTAGAGCAAGAGAAGTGCTTAGCTTCAACCCATGGCCTCGTTCTTCCGGGTTTCCAATGTTTTATTTTTGTTAGAAACTTCTGCCTTGATTTGATAATGCATCTTTATACATTGACAATCAGACCCATTTGTAGTGATGCTAAGTGGTCAGGAATCTTCTCTAAATGTATTTATTTACATACATCTATACGGCAATGGCACCCCACTCCAATACTCTTGCCTAGAAAATCCTATGGACCGAAGAACCTGGTAGGCTGCAATCCATGGGGTCACGAAGAGTCGGATACGACTGAGCGACTTCACTTCACTATACATATTCCAGTAACTGAGAAATCACTGATGATATCAATCCTTCCTGCATTATCATCCCCATCCCATCCCTCCACACCTCCCAATGTCCTCTTGTTTTCATCTCTGTCCAGTGAAAATACCTACATCTCGTCATTGCAGTCAATGACACTGAGTGTTTCAATAATACCTTTTAGACCCTTTCTACCCATTGTTGTTGTTATTTAGTTGCTAAGCCGTGTCTGACTCTTTGCGACCCTATGGACTGCAGCATGCCAGGCTTCTCTGTCTTGATTTCCTTTGACTGGTTTGATCTCCTTGCAGTCCAAGGGACTCTCAAGAGTCTTCTCCAGTACCACAGTTCGAAAGCATCAGTTCTTCAGCGCTCAGCCTTTTTTATGGTCCAATTCTCACATCCACTCGTAACTACTGGAAAAGCCATAGCTTTCCATTAGCAGTTCTTAGAACCTTAGGCCAAATGCTCAAGTCCAACTTTGGGCCGCAGTGAAACCTTAGACAAGTTCAGCATGACAGGTGGTATCAGAATTCTAAGTTTGAATAGTCTATTCCAATACAGGAATATTTGAAGCACTCTTGAAATACCATCAAGTGTTAGTAGTAACCAAGGTTGCACAATGTTTATTATACTCTTTATTTCTAAGTTAACAGTCTTTGGAGTAAGATAAACTAAATTTTGTAATTAAAATTTTTATTTATCATTTAGGCAAAGAGAGAAATTTTGACTTCTATGATGATCAAGTAATAGACTCCATGAACGTTCCCTATGATTACAGCTCAGTGATGCACTATGGTAAAACTGCATTTGGAAATGGATCAGAACCTACAATTGTAACAAGGGTCCCGGACTTCATGGATGTGATTGGCCAGCGAATGGATTTCAGTGACTCTGATGTCTTAAAGTTGAATCAACTGTATAACTGCTGTATGTGACAGATTCTTTGACATGATCTCTCTTCCTCTCTGCTCTGTAGGAAAACATTTTACTCTGTGCTGGGTTTTCTGAAATTATAGTTAGTTAATTATAGGTTGATAGTTGAAGTTTGATGTTCAGAAAGGAAAGAAAAAATCAAAAAGATTAGCACCCAGATCCCAAATGACAACATGGAAGTAGCATTTTTCTTCTCATGTGTTCTGGGCTTCAGTTTAAAAACCAACTGAGTCCTGTCTCAGCATGCCCCCTTCAAGTTTCTGAAGCTGTTGCTAACTCAAATGTATAGACCAACTATATTCAAAACTCTTTTCAGTCCAAATGAAGTATACAGTCATAATATAAATGAGTTCAAATAACTTGAGTTGAGGTTTATTCATCTGAATAACTAGAGGAGTGTAGACTCATATTTCTTTCTTTTTAAAATATTAATTTGGTTGCTCCAGGTTTTAGTTGTAGCACTTGAAATCTTTGATCTTCATTGCAGCATGCAGGATCTTTTTAGTTGTGGCATGCAAAAAAACTCTTTAGTTGCAGCATACAAGCTCTTAGTTGCGGCATGCAAACTCAGTTGCGGCATGTGAGATCTGGTCCCTTGACTAAGGACGGAACCTGGGCCCTCTGCATTGAGGGCACAGAGTCTTAGCCACTGGACCACCAGGGAAGTGGCTCGATTCAGGTTTCAAACAGTTAGTTAATCTGATAAATAAGACTCAGGGAGACAGCTTATACAGAACTCACAGTTGGTTGATTGTCTTGGTTTTGCAGATATCAAGAGATCTTCAAGCCACCATCACCCTGACTCAGCGACGAGTCCCCTTTAATATCACCCTAGAATTCCTAGTTCTTCTGGATGAGCTGTTTTTACTACTTAGCTTATTGTGTTAGATCTGCATGTCAGTAATTGTTTCTGTTGCTTTGGCAGCCTCCTCCTTGAGCTTTATGGAGTCGTGCGATTTTGAACTGGGAAATGTGTGTGGGATGATTCAGAGTTCAGCAGACAGTGCTGACTGGCAGCGGCTCTCTGAGGTCTCTGAGGGGCCGGAGAGCGATCACTCCAACATGGGCCGGTGCAGAGGTAACAGGAGTGAGATTCTTCTGGGTTTTATTCTCAGTGCTTTTAGCCCTTTTCTTCCTTTCTTCTTTTTAAATTTAGTTTTAATTGGAGGATAATGGCTTTACAATACTTTGCTAGTTTCTGCCATACATCAACATGAATCAGCTATAGGTACACATATGTCCCCTCCCTCTTGAACCCCCCTCCCGCCTGCCACCCTTTCCCACTCCTCTAGGTCATCACTTGGCACAGGGCTGAGCTCCCTGTTTTATCCTGCAACTTGCAGCTTCCCACTAGCTCCCTATTTTACATATGGTAATGTACATGTCTCCATACTGCTCTCCCAATTTGTCCACCCTTTTCCTCCCCTGCTGTGTGCAAAGTCTGTTCTCTATGTCTGTGTCTCCATTGCCACCCTGCAAATAAGTTCATTAGTTACATTTGTCTAGATTTCATAGATGTGCATTAATATACAGTATTTCTTTTTCTCTGACTTGCTTCACTCTGTATAACAGGCTCTAGGTAGCCTTTTCTTTGCTGTGAAATACTGCGCTTTGAATTCTTATTTGTATTAGAATTACTAATGATAGCCCACTAGTGCTACTCAAGAATTGGCTCTGTATGTTATAAGGATATGGTTAATTTCTTTGCTTTTACTGCCTGAGTTTGCTTTTTTCCCCATGGGTCAGCCCTGGGCTCTGTGAAGCCTCTACCCACAGTGTATGCCCACTGCAAGGTGGGGCTGCCACTCTCCGGAAGGACTCTTACCTCTGGAGCAGTGGGGTTTTGTTTCCTCGAAGCTTTCAGATTCCAAGAGATCTTCCAGTGAACAGCACCAGACTGGGAATTAATCCATTTTAGAACTTCAGCTGGTTGAGGTTACTCATTCCTGTTGCAAACATACTTAAAATGAAGGTAGAAAGTACAATGTATTTAATTTTACTAAGATGAGTAAAAAATTTCTACTGAAATTTTGTTTTGAATCAAATAATCATTTTTTAGCTACAGGTACCACATTTTTATTTATTTGCTCATTTCTGGCAGCAGATAGGTAAAACTAGACTTCAGAACCCAGGACTGTTGCTTGACAACTCAGATGGTCTAGGCAACGCTTGGCGTCTCTAAGAGCATGAAGGTGCTTTTCTTTGTTCTTTTATGGGGGTTGGTGAGGACAGAACAGATATTGTTTAAAGGTACAAACTTGTAACAAATAGTAAATTAGCCCTAGAGATGGAATGTACAGCATCATGAATATAGGCAACTATATTGTATTATAATCATCAAATCTGTTAAGAGACTAGACTTGACTATTCCCAGCACCAAAAAAATGACTATGTATCAAATAGAAGTACTAAATTATTGCTATGATGGCAATCAGAAGCCAATATATAAATGTGTCGAATGAACATGCATACCTTAAATTTACACAATGGTTCAGTTCAGTCTCTCAGTCATGTCCGACTCTTTGTGACCCCATACACTGCAGCACGCCAAGCCTCCCTGTCCATCACCAACTCCCGGAGTCCACCCGAACCCATGTCCATTGAGTCGGTGATGCCATCCAATCATCTCATCCTCTGTTGTCCCCTTCTCCTCCTGCCCTCAATCTTTCCCAGCATCAGGGTCTTTTCAAATGAGTCAGCTCTTCGCATCAGGTAGCCAAAGTATTGGAATTTCAGCTTCAACATCAGTCCTTCCAATGAACACCCAGAACTGATTTCCTTTAGGATGGACTCGTTGGATCTCCTTGCAGTCCAAGGACTCTCGAGAGTCTTCTCTAACACCACAGTTCAAAAGCATCAATTCTTTGGCGCTCAGCTTTCTTTATAGTCCGACTCTCACATCCATACATGACCACTGGAAAAACCATAGCCTTGACTAGACAGACCTGTGTTGACAAAGTAATGTCTCTGCTTTTTAATGTGCTATCTAGGTTGGTCATAACTTTCCTTCCAAGGAGTAAGCGTCTTTTAATTTCATGGCTGCAATCACCATCTGCTTGTCACATATTTTCAATAAAAAATATTTTAAAATGTAGATTTGAATAGTGGATAGTGGCCCTCCATAGATACTACTGTAGGAGGGAGGGAGGGATGGAGAAAGAGAGAGAGAGGCTAGACTAAGCAGGAAACACTTTTTTCCATTTTTTAAAAGATTTTTTTGATGTGGACCATTTTAAAAGTCTCTGTTGAATTTGTTACAATACTGCTTCTGTTTTATGTTTTAGTTTTTTGGCCCGAGACATATGGGATCTTAACTCCCTGAACAGATTTTGGACCTGCACCTCCTGCATTGGAAGGTGAAGTCTCAACCATTGGACCCAGGGAAGTCCCCCCTTTTTTCATTTCTGAAAACTAACGACTGTAGTAAAAAAAAAAAAAAAAAAGCGATATAATGTTGCCATTTTCATAGTCTGCCTGCTCCAAGATCTGCATTTCAGTGCTCAAACAGTGCCCTGCATACAGCGGGAACTAAGTGGTCACAGAGTGCCCATAAGATATGCATCCCTGTATCCAGTACCTGTTTTCTCAGTTCTACTCTTATCCTCTTAACAGGTTCTGGCTTCTTCATGCATTTCAACAGTAGCTCTGTAAACGAGGGGGCCACAGCAATACTGGAAAGTAGAATACTTTACCCTAAACGAGGATTTCAGTGCTTGCAATTTTTTTTGTACAACAGTGGAAGTGAAGATGACCAACTGAACATCTATATCAGGGAGTATTCTACGGCTCATCTGAGCAGGACTCTAACCCTTGTGGAACAAATAAAAGGTACAGTATCAACATTTTTATTCTTACATTCAAAGTGATGCAACCTTTTTATTTTTTAATTTTTTATCTTGTATTGGGTTATAGCTGATTATCAATGTTGTAATAGTATAGTTTCAGGTGAACAGCGAAGGGACTCAGTCATACATATGTATGTAGCCATTCTTCCCCAAACTCCCCTCCCATCCAGGCTGCCACATAACATTGAGCAGAGCTCCCTGTGCTATACAGTAGGTCCTTGTTGGTTATCCATTTTAAATATAGCAGTGTGTACAAGTCCAACCCAAACAGAGCCAGACAATCTTAACGTTTTATTTAATGCAACCACTTACAACAGAGAAGGGGTTATGAACCTAGAACCTAGAACCTGATCCTCCTTGTTTTATGCTGTGGTTAGGAAGCTAAAATGAAAGTGCTTTCTGTGCTATAGAATATGTGACACTCACTTAAGAAACTGTAGATTGGTCTCTGGTGTTGGCAAAGTTAGTTCTTGGCAAATAATAAAATAGAATGGAAACTAGCTTAGGCAAAACGGGAAGAGTTACCGGCTCAACATAACTAAATTATAGGATGGAGAAGAGAGAAAGCAGCTGCAGGCAGGATGAAACCTGTCCCTGAACACGGCTGGGGACCTTTCCTGTTATCTCAGAGGGGCTTTGTCCAGAAAACTGGTGCTTTGGCTGTTGCACTTCCCAGTTTGCATTTTTATATTTTACATTTACATTAAAAATGTGCCATCAGACTAGAGAAGGATCTCTTCCTCTAATTTGTAGCCTAAAAAAAATAAATTCCAATGCAGGATTCTAATTGTTATGATTTGGGTTAAATGTATCTTCTGGAGCAATTTGGAGTGGAGAGAGGGTGACAACGATGGGGTGGCCACCCTTCCTTCCAATCGTGTGTCTGGGAGGTGGGTCACGTTGACTACCTATTAGATGGTTTAGAAGGTTCCCTGAGGGAGGGAGGGAGGGCTTGTAGGCTGGTGACTATATTACTGTTTGCTTCACATATTGTCTTCTTGTTTTGAATGAATTGACTAAAACCTATTATAAAAATTGATCCATGTTATGCCATATATCATGCCATTTCCCCCCTGTTTAACAAGGAGAAACAATCTGAAACATAGATGATATTTCCCTTCAAGACCACTTTAAACTGAGGTTCTTAATCTCATATTATATATACATGTATATATACCATACATTATACATGTATATAATATGTATCTAATGCATATGTAAAAGGTTATAAATAAAATTATTGCATGCATACATGACTATGCTGGAGAAGGCAGTGGTACCCCACTGTAGTACTCTTGCCTGGAAAATCCTGTGGACGGAGGAGCCTGGCAGGCTGCAGTCCATGGGGTCGCTGAGGGTCGGACACGACTGAGTGACTTCACTTTCACTTTTCACTTTCATGCATTGGAGAAGGAAATGGCAACCCACTCCAGTGTTCTTGCCTGGAGAATCCCAGGGATGGGGGAGCCTGGTGGGCTGCCGTCTATGGGGTCGCACAGAGTCGGACACGACTGAGTGACTTAGCAGCAGCAGCAACATGGCTATGCATATATAGTCCTTTGTATTAGCACTCTGTGGGTGTTATTACTGATAGATAATAGCACAAAGTGTACTTAAAGAAACCTGCCTAGAAGTCCAGAATTTAAGCTGAAGGTACTGATAAAAATCAAGGGGAAGCTCTCATGAAAGATTTTTATTCAATCCAGGGTCTTTCCATGGACAACAGCGTTTCCTGTAATTTGGACCTTTCTAACTGATTTTCGAGCAACGTGTTTCTCATTAAGTGCTAATACATGTAAATTTTAAGGCACTGTGTTAACTACTCTTTGACATGAATTCCTGAGCTATTCTTTCCCTGGGTGGGGGGAGCTCCTGAAAACTGTTTAATGTACTGCTTCTTATTTGAGTGTATGATATAAGAAAATAACACAAGATATCCTATGGTGCACTATTCTCCAGGGTAGGGAGTAATAGTGGAGGGGGATGTGCAGTTTGGGAAGAAAGGAGACGGTACCAGGTATCAGATAAATACTTACGACTTTGTGTGCTCAGTCGCTCAGTCGTGTCTGACTCTTTGTAACCTCATAGACTGTAGCCCACCAGGCCAGACTCCCCTGTCCATAGAATTCTCCAGGCAAGGATACTGGAGTGGTTTGCCATTTCCCACGCCAGGGGATCTTCCCAACCCAGGGATCAAATCTGTGTCTCCTGCATTGACAGGTGGATTCTTTCCCACTGTGGCACCTGGGAAGCTTATATCACTGAGTCCCTGGTAAATGATGTAAGGAGCCAATTGTAGGTTGTGGGCCTTCTAGGGTCTGATGAATTCCTGTCTAATACTGCCAAAAACTGATTGAAAATTTTACACGTGAAGGAAATATTCCAATCAAAGTTTACATAGATTAAAGGAGGCTTTGGCTGAGGACCACAGGAATCTGGGGTACAAATGTAAAGTCTTGGGCTTGCTTATCTGTTTAACCGACTGAGGGGAGGTGACTTATAAGTTGGGTATGGAGTACTCATGAGTTAGATGCTATTGTTTGCTCACCTGTGTCTGGAAAATGGTGATCTATGTAAGAATAAAAATGAGCTAGATAAGCATTCAAATATTCCAGAGAGCCACTCGGCCCTACAAAAGTGCCTTGGAGTAACTGGACCTGAGCTGGAGGAAAAAGAAAGCCATACCTTATACCTGCAGGAGGCAGCAGCTCTAGAAAGATCCTTTGGCCATGAACATTAGGACTCTAATGTCAATTTGTATAGTCCTTTATCCTCTCTGAAATAATAATACCTCTTTTGCAGATATACCCTCTGGGAGCTGGCAACTTTACCACGTAACACTGAATGCGACCAATAAATTTCGAGTGGTGTTTGAAGGGGTCAGAGGCGCTGGTGCCTCATTGGGTGGCCTGTCTATTGATGACATCAATCTCTCAGAAACACGGTGCCCTCATCATGTCTGGCATATAAGGAATTTCACACAGCTCATTGGCAGCCCCAATGGGTCTTTCTACAGCCCTCCATTTTATTCTTCTAAGGGATATGCCTTTCAGATTTACTTGAATCTAGATAGTTTGCCTAAAATAGGAATGTATTTCCACCTGATCTCTGGAGCCAATGATGATCATTTAGAGTGGCCGTGTCCTTGGCAACAAGTCACCATAACAATCTTGGATCAAACTCCTGACATTCGACAGCGTATGTCCAAACAGCAGAGTCTAACGACAGACCCATTTCTGACCATTGGTTCGTGGCTCATCTTCTTTATTGTTAATACACAATCATTGCTTTAGGAGGGATGGATGATTTGGGAATGAGAGAATGCACAACCAGACACCCAGGGGATTTTTGAGCCCCAAATCTTAGGATCAGAAGATATGTGGGGGAAGTCTGATAGTCTCTCAGTACTGTCTGACTCTTTGCGACCCCATGGACAGGCTTCTTCGTCCATGGAATTCTCCAGGAAAGAATACTGGATTGGGTTGCCATTTCCTTCTTCAATGTAGGGGAAGGGCTTCAGCAATTCTGGACAGAGTCTCCCAGGCAGGAAACTGTCAGGAATATCAGCAGAGATGCCAACAAATTGAGAAGATATTGGCTGTATTCTTGGAATTTGATGACAACGCCTAAATTCTCAATGTTGCACAAGGAGTGTGTGCGTGCTAAGTCACTTCAATCAAGACCAATTCTTTGTGATCCTATGGACCATAGCCTGCCAGGCTCCTCTGTCCATGGGATTCTCCAGGCAAAGTTACTGGAGTGGGTTGCCACTTCCTCCTCTAGGGGATCTTCTCGACCCAGAGATCGCGCCTGTCCCTTATGTCTCCTGCACTGGCAGGCGGGTTTTAGTTTTTACCACTAGCACCACGTGGGACGAGGTGTGTTGTTGGCTTTAGAGTCTGACAAGCCTAGGTTCAAATCCAAGGTTTGCTTCTCATTAGCGTTGTGAATTTGCACTGATAATCTCTTGAAACCAAAGTGTCCTCAGCAGTAAAACCGGGACAGTAATAATAACCCCACAATTCTATTAACAGTGTCTCTACAGTTCAAGGAGAGAAGCTTGTGGAAGGGCCTGGCAGGGAGAGAGTCTCAGACGCTGAGTTCTCCTAACCCATGCTGTCCTTGTCTTGTCACTGATATTGTCAAAAACAGCTCAGCTTTTGAAATGAGGGTGGTTTTTGATCAGAAAGAAGATGTTAAGTAGATGTTCTTAGTGTTGGGAACAGTGTGGGAGTGGATTGTAACTTCTTACTGAAGGGTTCTGGGGGATTTGCCAATGGTGACATCATTCCCCATCTTTCTAGACTGAAAGATGCAGTGCCCAGAAAGCAATGCCCAGAAAAAGAAGCAGTACCCAGAAAGCATTGATCACATTTCTAACTGTAATAATCCTTTGCCCTCTGGGAACCTAACAAAGTAAAACATGGAATTATGACAAGGTCAATATTATTCTCAAATCTGAATTCTGTATATGAGAAGAATGGACCTAAGTGATCTGGGGAAGAAAAATCTAATCTGATGGGGAAAAAAAAATAGTATTCACAAAGAGGTGTGGGAATTTGATGTTCACAATTTCTTTACCTTTTTTCAAAATGTTTTTCCCTGCATGATGTTGAAAATGGCTCAAGGTTGGATGGGTCATCGCCTGTTTTTTCAGAAACAGTGCTTCTCACTGTCTTCTACTCCTGAAGCTCTTTGCTATGTTAGGCGAATAATTTAGTTAATAAGATGAATTGTTCTGTGCTAAAATTAATAACTCTCTCAGTAATGCATTGATTTAACTCGGTTTAAAGGGCTGTCTGTAACTCAGAAGGCCACTACAGAGTGATTCTAATGGGTAGCCGAATTTCTACACTCATCAGTCAGTAAAAGTGTAGAACTTGACTACCCACGCCTCCTAGCCAGGAAACTTTCGGTAAACCTGAGTGTGGTCCTCCCTGCTGTGCCATCTCGTTTCCATCAGGATAATATAAATGAAAAACTCCAGTGATTTGCCGGGGACTGCAGCACAGGTCAATAGCATCATTTAATTATTTTGAGCTCCATCTTAATTGTGCTTCACATTGCCTGCATTTTCCTGCCACCAAAAGCTATGATGATGCTAAACATAATCCATTAATATAAATTGCTTTTTCAGATAATGGAAACTATTTTTGGGACAGGCCTTCCAAAGTGGGAGCACAAGTTATTTTCCCTAATGGAACTCAGTTTCAAAGAGGTAGGGGCCGTGGATTCCCTAACTTTATGAGCCAAGAAATGCTGAAAAGCAGAGATTTTATCAAAGGAGATGATGTTTATATCCTACTGACAGTGGAAGGTATGTCAATAAAAATAGTTTTCTCTAAGCTATTCTTTTTTTTTTCTTGTGGTCATTGATTATTTACTGTGTTCTTCTGGGTTCCATTATTAATTAGATAGAGATGTGGGAAGAAGTGGGCATGAGTGGGATTTTTTTTTTGTATGAATCATTAATAATATAAAAATAATTTAGATGGAAACAGGGATAGTGCCTGGACAAAGTAATTACCACTGCATGGAACAACAGTGGAAAGCTTTAGTCCAGAAAATTTCTTTAGAAATAAGCTAAAGTATATCCATTATACCCTAGAATTTAATTCTTGGATTCTAGAAGTAAAAATGTCACACAAAACATAAAATGAAAGTATAAACGGACTTTGTTGTCTCTTTTAAATATGTATACACATGTGTGCACACACACATATATCTTGTCAGTAACAGCATTAATCTCTTGTCTTCTAAAGTTTCTTAGTCGTGGCAGCCAACAATAACATTTTCCAGGAATAACTGGTGGTTTCCTTGTTTTATGTGATAGGATTTTAACTCATTTACTATTAAAGACCCATTTGCATCTCAGTAAGTCAGAATTATTTTTTGTGACAAAAGGTGGTGTGACTAAAACTGAAAATTTGATTTCAGTGTCAGTTAGAGTAAACCTAGATGATACTTCAGGGGAAAAACTATTCAGAAATAATTTTCATTGAGAGAGAAAACATTTTAGGTAGCAGAAACAAATTCATATGTTCATCATGTCTGTTGGACCCTGTTTGGACCAGAAAACACCAAAAAGAACAGATTCTTGGTTGTCAGGGGACCTGGTATCTTGTGCTGAATATCTATCTACTTGCTCTGCCAAGCACGAGACCTGTGATCTCAGGCAAGGCCCTCTGCATTTCTTTGCATTTCCGAGCTTTCGTTTCCTTGTCGGTCCCTTGCAGTTGGGAACACAGGCTCCCCTTGGAGCTCAGGTGAGCCCAGACCCAGGCAAACACATGTTCAGCTGTAGCCCCACAGGCTGGCCCAGCGTCCCTTTGTGGCTAGCTCTCAACCCGCCTGTTTGTTTTTTTCACTCCTGTGAATGTTACTGGACAGTGCTTCAGGATTACCTGAATGTATTACAAACTGAGCGTTTGATTTTGAACTTAAAGATCAAATGCTCATTAAACCCCAACTGACTTCCCTCCCTGCTCTCCTCCCATCCTCCTTAGACATATCCCACCTTAATACACAAAATGACCCACTTCCAACCTTGAACGTCAATGACCTCTGCACCAGTTTCAGGTGTGAGAATGATGGGATCTGCATTCTCCAGAATGGCAAAGCTGAGTGCAGGTAAGGGTGCCATCTCCCCATCCTTTCGCTAGCTATTTGTTTCATTTCACAATGTACGATTCTGTGATATTTCATATGAGTGAAATCAGTTGATTCTCATCTCAAAACTGTTCATAGGGTATTTATTGTTTGCTCTCCATTTGGGAGTTTGGGTTGCCAGTAGAACAGTGAAATTATTAATGTAAAGTGAGTACCTTATATATTTTTAAATTTTGTTTATTTATGGCTCTGCTGGGTCTTTGTTGCTATGTGGCATGGGTGCGTGCTTAGTCACTTCAGCTGTGTCCGACTCTCTGCGACCCCATGGACCATGGCCCACCAGACTCCTCTGTCCATGGGATTCTCCAGGCAAGAATACTGGAGTGGGTTGCTATTTCCTTCTCCAGTGATAAAGTATGAACTGAGTGAAATGAAGTCACTCAATGTCCAGCTCTTTGCAACTCCATGGACTGTAGCTGATCAGGCTCCTCTGTCCATGGGATTTTCCAGGCAAGAGTACTGGAGTGGGTTGCCATTGCCTTCTCCTTGCTCTGTGGGTTTTTCTGTAACTGCAGAGAGTGGACACCTCTCTCTGGTTGTGGTGCTTGGGCTTCTCACTGTGGTGGCTTCTCTTGTTAGGGCGCACGGGCTCTAGGGTGCATGGGCTTCAGTAGTTGTGGCTCCTGGGCTCTAGAGCACAGGCTCACAGCTTTAGTTGCTCTGAAGCAGGTGGGATCCTCCCTGATCAGGGATGGAACCCACGTTTCCTGCTTTGGCACATTGATTCTTTGCCACTGAGCCACCAGGGAAGCCCGCACGTTCTTTCCTAATTGCCTGAAACAGTCCTCATGAGTTATAAATCCTCACAGCAGTCTGGTGTGGTCAGCGTGACTGTCCGCATTCCGCAGATGGAGACACCTAGATTCTGGGAAGAACCTGGCCGTAGTCACAGCTGGGATGTTCCAGACTGGGACACTGAGAACTAAATTTTCTCCACTACCTGTCTTGCCTTTCTTCCCCAGCTGGGAGCTGCTGTATTAAATCCCAGATTAGGAATAATTTCATTGCTCCTTGCTGTTGGCCCTGCCTGGCTTCCTGGGCTAGTTTAACCCATCCTTTCAGTCCGAGTGGGTGACCAATTGTTCCATCCGTCAATGACCTGAGTGTTGACCCACACCTTCAGTGGTGAAGATCTTCAGACTTAAATGTCAGCTCATGACTCAGTCACGTTTCAAACGTGTAGGTGTCGGTCGGGGGATGACTGGTGGTACATGGGAGAAAGGTGTGAAAAGAGAGGGTCAACACGAGACACCATTGTCATCGCCACATCTTCCACTGCCGCTGTGTTTGCCCTGATGCTGATCATCACTCTCGTCAGCGTCTACTGTACCAGGAAGAAGTATCGGAAAGAGCCAAGTTCAAGGACAGTCAACACTATTATGGAAAATGTAAGTTGACTCTGATATTTGGTTATTCAAAACCCACTGATGGAATTATATAAAGAAAAATTAGGACTTTTTAGATATCTTAAAATTTTTTTTCTATTCTCTGTGCTGGGGAAAAAGGCTTGGAGACTATGAGTTCTTGTTATCTTCACTATCAATGATTCTTAAATTGGAATCCTTGAAAACTTTTGGAGGGGAGGCTTATTATCCTCCTGAAACTGTACCCAGAATTGTGTATGGTTCTTCAGTTTTCTGGGGTGGGAGTCTGTGACCCTCCTGAAAGGCACGATTGATTTTTGCCTACACATTTCAGTCTACCTGGTTAAGTGGAAAGATGAACCATGTAAGTGTCTTTGTTCTAAAGGCTGAGCTCACTTGTAGGAAGAGGATGCTAGGCACATTTGGGGCATTTGCATTAAAGAAGATTCCAACTAATTCTGGCTTCAGGTGTGATAACTCTAAGGCAAGGTTTTCAAGTAGAAATTTTAAAGCCTGCCTCAAATGGTCTCCAGAATGGCAACAGACTCTTGAAATTACCCTGGGGAAGCAGAGAGTCTGAGATGGGTGTTGGCATAAACAATGTTTACCGGGGACACCAGTGATGGAGTGAGGGAAGCTGGACCAGGCAGCTCTATTTTAAAGTTACGATTTTTTTTAAGTGGACAGACTTATTTGTTTGAAGACCATTGTTTGTTAAAGACAAACTAAATTTTTGTCTAAAGACAAACTAACTTCACTAATTTTTTTTGTGAAGTTATTCAAAAGATGGACAATGATAATGAACAGAAAGCAAAAAGTTTTATTCTCATATACAGCTGTCATGTTTCCTGAAGCTCAGGAAGATGTTTAAAG
Source organism: Bos taurus (assembly GCF_002263795.3). Taxonomy (NCBI): domain Eukaryota; kingdom Metazoa; phylum Chordata; class Mammalia; order Artiodactyla; family Bovidae; genus Bos; species Bos taurus. The sequence continues at coordinate 24,985,010 of NC_037351.1, read as the reverse complement.
CTAGTCATAAGGCAGTGGACCTCTTCCTTCACAAGCTCATTAGAAAAGTACTTAAAATGTATATATTAATAGGTTTGTTTAAAAAAAAAACAAACAGATATTTCCAGCTTATCTTATGACTTAAAAGGGACAGATCAACCAGTGATCCAGTAGGTCAGCCTGGTGGAAACCCGGGGCCATTAGGGAAGTACTTGGGGGTTGGAGTAACTATGGTGGGGGAAGTGATTAGAGAGGAGAGGACTGGTTAGCTAAAGGGTGAGACTACCAAGATATTCCTCTGGAAACTGAAAGATCTAAGCACTATTATAAAAGTTGCTTTATCAAGCTAAAGTTGGAAGTAAAATAAAACAAAGAGCAGAAAATGAAGGAAGTTAATCCAATAAAGGCCATTAGGCAATTAGAGCCATTAAATGGAAACACACACATACACACACACAACCACCATAATATAACAACACAACTGTTTTGCCTCTGGGTCATTTAAACACATGCCCAAGAGTAAGGAATCAACTTAGTCTAGGCATTTCTGGGCTTCCCTGATGGCTCAAACCATAAAGAATCTGCCTGCAATGCAGGAGATATTGGATCCCTATGTGGGAAAGATCCCCTGGAGAAGGAAATAGCAACCCGCTCCAGTAGTCTTGCGTGGAGAATTCCATGGATGGAGGAGATTGGAAGGTTATGGTCCATGGGGTCACAAGGCATTTCTACAGTTTATTCACTGATAGCAGAACCTCTGCCTCTTTAACTCTTAAATTGAAATGACCTTTTTTTCTGAGTCTGAAGTGTGTGCTCACCCTGATGTTTGAACATCTGAATAAAGTAGGAGATGCCTGTGCATTTTCCTGTAGCCCAAGCCTGGAAAGGATGCCAGCTGGGAGGGAAGCCAGAAGACTGCAGAGGGCACTTCATTGAAACATTAGACTGTTTCATTGTGATGCATTTCAATGACAGTTTTTAAATTTAGAAATTAAGTCATCAATTGTTCTTCCCCCCTTTAGCAATATGCACTTTGAAGATTAACTCTGCAATACAGCCAGCAAATGAAATGAAAGATTCTTCATCATGGATTCACCCACAATATATTACAACCACTTCCTCCTTCTGTAAATGGATCTTCTCTGTAAATAGCTGGGTACACTATAAATCATTATTTTGGTAAAAGTCTAATTGGTGAGATGTTGCTGTGTTTTTGTTTTTAAAGGAAGGGAGTAAAAAAAAATGAAAAATAAAAATAGATAAAGTGGAGAAGCAATTCAGGCTGTTGTGGAAGAAAAACACTGTTTATAAGTCAGAGAGCAAGAACTGGGAATAGCTTTCCAAGTGACTGATCCTTCTCTTCGGGGGCCAAGTGCCATGGCCTCACAGGCGATTCCCTAGAAATTGCCCAATGGGAATGATCTTCCATGTAGAATCTCCCCATTGCCACGTTGTCCTGTCCCGATGGACCGAGGGGCAGAGGGCAGCTCCGTTCTCCCTGGGGACATCTGCCCCTCTGTCTGAAACTGGCTACTTCCTTGTTTTCTTTATTATTATTATTATTATTTAGTCACGCTTAAGGCTTGTAGAATTTTAATTCCCCAGCCAGGAATCAAACCCAGGCCCTCAGCAGTGAGAGAGCGGAGTCCTAACCACTAGACTGCCAGGGAATCCCCTTGTCACTATTTTTTATTTTAGCCATTCCTGTTAAGTGATATCTCATTGTGGTTTTAGTCTGCAGGTCCCAAGTGGCTCATGATACTGAACCTCTTTTCATGCGCTTATTTGCTGTCACTATAGCGTCTTCAGTGGACTATCTCTTTACATCTTTCACTCACGCTCTGAATGAGATTTTTGCTCTTACAGTGTTTTGAGAACTTTAAATATATTTTGATCTATCTATTTCATTGTCAAACATGTGGTTTGGAAACATATTTTCCCACTCTGCCACTTGCCTTATTTACTTAAAATAATATTTTGAGCAGAAGTTTTTAATTTTGATAAAGTTCAGTTGATCATTTTTTTTTTTAGTGGATGTGGTTTTGGTGTCAAATCTAAGAAATCTTTGTCTACTCCTAGATCCTGAATATTTTCTCCTATTTAATAAATGTTTTGTATATTTTTTGTTTTACATTTAACTCAGTAATGCATTTTGAGTTAATTTTTGTGCAAGGTGTAAGGTTTAGGTTGGAGTTAATTTTTTGGCATTATTTTCTCTGTTGAATTGTATTACATGTTATATATATATATATATATTCATAAATAATTTACACATAATGTTACATCTTATTGATTTATAATTCAGTTCAGTTCAGTTGCTCAGTTGTGTCTGACTTTGCAACCCCATGAATCGCAGCACACTGGGCTTCCCTGTCCATCACCAACTTCCAGAACTTACTCAAACTCACATCCGTTGAGTCGGTGATGCCATCCAACTATCTCATCCTCTGTCGTCCCCTTCTCCTCCTGCCTTCAATCTTTGCCAGCATCAGAATCTTTTCTAATGAGTCAGCTCTTCTCATCAGGTGGCCAGAGTATTGGCGCTTCAGCTTCAGCATCAGTCCTTCCAATGAATATTCAGGACTGATTCCTTTAGGATTGACTGGTTGGATTTCCTTGCAGTCCAAATGACTCACAAGAGTCTTCTCCAACACCACTGTTCAAAACCATCAATTCTTCAGCACTCAGCTTTCTTTATGGTCCAACTTTACATCCATGCATGACTAATGGAAAACCATAGCTTTGACTATACAGACCTTTGTCGGCAAAATCATGTCTACTTTTTAATATACTGTCTAGGTTGGTCATAGCTCTTCTTCCAAGGAGCAAGTGTCTTTTAATTTCATGGCTGCAGTCCATCTGCAGTGATTTTGGAGCCCAAGAAAAGAAAGTCTGTCACTGTTTTAATTGTTTCCCCATCTATTTGCTATGATCTTCGTGTTTTCAATGTTGAGTTTTAAGCTGGCTTTTTCACTCTCCTCTTTCACTTTCATCAAGAGGCTCTTTAGTTCCTCTTCGTTTTCTGTCATAAAGGTGGTATCTGAAGTTATTGATATTTCTCCCAGCAAACTTATTTCCAGCTTGTGCTTCATCCAGCCCAGCATTTCACTTGATGTACTCTCCATATAAATTAAATAAATAAGCAGGGTGACAATATATATCCTTGACGTACTCCTTTCCCGATTTGGAAACAGTCTGTTGTTCCATGTCCGGTTCTAACTGTTGCTTCTTTTTTTGTGTGTGTAATAAAGTTTTATTAAAGTATAAAGGAGATAGAGAAAGCTTCTGACATAGGCATCAGAAGGGGGCAGAAAGAGTACCTTCTTGCTAGTGTTAGCAGTGGAGTTATATACTCTCCAATGAATCAAAATAACGTCTGGAGGTTGTAAAGACCTCAATAGACCTACTCCCATAATTTACATTTTAAGATAACAGGATTAGCCAGAAGGCTTAATCCAGAGACTGTCCTCAGGCAGGATACATTATTGTTATATAATCCTAAGGAATGTAGAGGGAAAAAAAAGTTTGTCCTTTCTTCCTCCTTGAGAATTCCAGACCCCTCTCTCCTTGGGGACCCCTAGACTTCTTATCAACCTGCCTAGGAAATGACTCTTTCATTCCCCCCTTTACTTTGAGGAGAATTATGTTGCCAAGGGAAGGGGCATTGTTTTCATTCCATAACTACTTCCTGCTGTTTAGGGGCATGGTCCCTAAATTATTGAGGCAACATATTCTCCTAACCCTCATATTGAGGGTCTCTGATCCAGGGGCCACAAGTAATAGTTGGAGGAGGCTGTGGCACTCATAGGAGCTTGGACAACCATTTGTAACTCAAAAGCCTTCATGCAACTAGAAACAAATCTACACAGTTCCAGATGCAAGGGAAAATAGTCATTAAAACAAGTTAAAATCAAAATTAAAAGTCATATTATGTCCATAGTTACATCAGTCCATCTTAAGGTTGTTAGATGTCATCAGTTTAAGAAGAGGCATCACATGCGATTATTGTTGAAGGTATTTGCAGACTTGGAGAAAGTCTTTTCCTTGAAGTGGAGATGTCCACCACAGGAAGTCTTCCACTGATGAAGAGGGGAATGCTCCACAGACCCAGCAGTTAGACTGATTGTGAAATGCTGCATAGGAGTGAGCCCAGGACAGGATGGCATTGTCTTGAGGATCAAATGGCAGACTCAGTATTTTTGGAGTCAGCAGAAGTAGGCTCACATAGATTATCAGGCCCATCTTGTCCTGAAGAATCCCTGATGAGCCCCCAAGATGAAAGGCTGTTGTTGAACCACCCAAAGATGCCAGGATTCTTGGCCTCCGGAGGAGAAGAATTCAATCCAGGGCCAGAGACAAGGCTTGATAGCTCAGAGCTTTTGTGTAATAAAGTTTTACATGGGTGCAGGAGGGCCTAGAGGAGCTATTCCATGTTCAAGGTCAGGAGGGGCGGTGGTGAGGAGATACCCCTCATCCAAGGTAAGGAGCAGCAGCTGTGCTTTGCTGGAGCAGCCATGAAGAGATACCCCATGTCCAAGGTAAGAGAAACTCAAGTAAGACGGTAGGTGTTGCAAGAGGGCATCAGAGGGCAGACACACTGAAGCCATAATCACAGAAAACTAGTCAATCTAATCACACTAGGACCACAGCCTTGTCTAACTCAATGAAACTAAGCCATGCCTGTGGGGCAACCCAAGACAGGCGGGTCATGGTGGAGAGATCTGACAGAATGTGGTCCACTGGAGAAGGGAATGGCAAACCACTTCAGTATTCTTGCCTTGAGAACCCCATGAACAGTATGCAAAGGCAAAATGATAGGATACTGAAAGAGGAACTCCCCAGGTCAGTAGGTGCCCAATATGCTACTGGAGATCAGTGGAGAAATAACTCCAGAAAGAATGAAGGGATGGAGCCAAAGCAAAAAGAATACCCAGCTGTGGATGTGACTGGTGATAGAAGCAAGGTCCGATGCTGTAAAGAGCAATATTGCATAGGAACCTGGAATGTCAGGTCCATGAATCAAGGCAAATTGGAAGTGGTCAAACGAGATGGCAAGAGTGAACATTGACATTCTAGGAATCAGCGAACTGAAATGGACTGGAACGGGTGAATTTAACTCAGATGACCATTATATCTACTACTGTGGGCAGGAATCCCTTAGAAGAAATGGAGTAGCCATCATGGTCAACAAAAGAGTTTGAAATGCAGTACTTGGATGCAATCTCAAAAATGACAGAATGATCTCTGTTCGTTTCCAAGGCAAACCATTCAATATCACAGTAATCCAAGCCTATGCCCCAACCAGTAACGCTGAAGAAGCTGAAGTTGAACGGTTCTATGAAGACCTACAAGACCTTTTAGAACTAACATCCAAAAAAGATGTCCTTTTCATTATAGGGGACTGGAATGCAAAAGTAGGAAGTCAAGAAATACCTGGAGTAACAGGCAAATTTGGCCTTGGAATACGGAATGAAGCAGGGCAAAGACTAATAGAGTTTTGCCAAGAGAAAGCACTGGTCATAGCAAACACCCTCTTCCAACAACACAAGAGAAGACTCTATAAATGGACATCACCAGATGGTCAACACCAAAATCAGATTGATTATATTCTTTGCAGCCAAAAATGGAGAAGCTCTATACAGTCAGCAAAAACAAGACCGGGAGCTGACTGTGGCTCAAATCATGAGCTCCTTATTGCCAAGTTCAGACTTAAATTGAAGAAAGTAGGGAAAACCACTAGACCATTCAGGTATGACCTAAATCAAACCCCTTATGATTATACAGTGGAAGTGAGAAATAGATTTAAGGGCCTAGATCTGATAGATAGAGTGCCTGATGAACTATGGACAAGAGGTTTGTGACATTGTACAGGAGACAGGATCAAGACCATCCCCAAGGAAAAGAAATGCAAAAAAGCAAAATGGCTGTCTGAGGAGGTCTTACAAATAGCTGTGAAAAGAAGAGAAGCCAAAAGCAAAGGAGAAAAGAAAAGATATAAGCATCTGAATGCAGAGTTCCAAAGAATAGCAAGAAGAGATAAGAAAGCCTTCCTCAGTAATCAATGCAAAGAAACAGAGGAAAACAACAGAATGGGAAAGACTAGAGATCTCTTCAAGAAAATTAGAGATACCAAGGGAACATTTCATGCAAAGATGGGCTCGATAAAGGACAGAAATGGTATGGACCTAACAGAAGCAGTAGATATTAAGAGGTGGCAGGAATACACAGAAGAACTGTACAAAAGAGATCTTCACAATCAAGATAATCACAATGGAGTGATCACTGACCTAGAGCCAGACATCCTGGAATGTGAAGTCAAGTGGGCCTTAGAAAGCATCACTACGAACAAAGCTAGCGGAGGTGATGGCATTCCAGTCGAGCTATTTCAAGTCCTGGAAGATGATGCTGTGAAAGTGCTGCACTCAATATGCCAGCAAATTTGGAAAACTCAGCAGTGGCCACAGGACTGGAAAAGGTCAGTTTTCATTTCAAATCCAAAGAAAGGCAATGACAAAGAATGCTCAAACTACTGCACAATTGCACCCATCTCACATGCTAGTAAAGTAATGCTCAAAATTCTCCAAGCCAGGCTTCAGTAATACGTGAACTGTGAACTTCCAGATGTTCAAGCTGGTTTTAGAAAAGGCAGAAGAACCAGAGATCAAATTGCCAATATCCGCTGGATCATCGAAAAAGCGAGAGAGTTCCAGAAAAACATCTATTTCTGCTTTATTGACTATGCCAAAGCCTTTGACTGTGTGGATCACAATAAACTGTGGAAAATTCTGAAAGAGATGGGAATACCAGACCACCTGACCTGCCTCTTGAGAAACCTATATGCAGGTCAGGAAGCAACAGTTAGAACTGGACACGGAACAACAGACTGGTTCCAAATAGGAAAAGGAGTACATCAAGGCTGTATATTGTCACCCTGCTTATTTAACTTCTATGCAGAGTACATCATGAGAAACGCTGGGCTGGAAGAAGCACAAGCTGGAATCAAGATTGCCAGGGGAAATATCAATCACCTCAGATATGCAGATGACACCACCCTTATGGCAGAAAGTGAAGAGGAACTAAAAAGCCTCTTGATGAAAGTGAAAGAGGAGAGTGAAAAAGTTGACTTAAAGCTCAACATTCAGAAAACGAAGATCATGGCATCTGGTCCCATCACTTCATGGGAAATAGATCGGGAAACAGTGGAAACAGTGTTAGACTTTATTTTCTGGGGCTCCAAAATCACTGCAGATGGTGATATCAGCCATGAAATTAAAAGACACTTACTCCTTGGAAGGAAAGTTATGACCAACCTAGATAGCATATTAAAAAGCAGAGACGTTACTTTGCCAACAAAGGTCCGTCTAGTCAAGGCTATGGTTTTTCCTGTGGTCATGTATGGATGGGAAAGTTGGACTGTGAAGAAGGCTGAGCGCTGAAGAATTGATGCTTTTGAACTGTGGTGTTGGAGAAGACTGTTGAGAGTCCCTTGGACTGCAAGGAGATCCAACCAGTCCATTCTGAAGGAGATCAGCCCTGAGATTTCTTTGGAAGGAATAATGCTAAAGCTGAAACTCCAGTACTTTGGCCACCTCATGAGAAGAGTTGACTCATTGGAAAAGACTCTGATGCTGGGAGGGTTTGGGGGCAGGAGGAGAAGGGGCCGACAGAGGATGAGATGGCTGGATGGCATCACTGCCTTGATGGACGTGAGTCTGGGTGAACTCCGGGAGTTGGTGATGGACAGGGAGGCCTGGCGTGCTGCGATTCATGGGGTCGCAAAGAGTCGGACACAACTGAGCAACTGAACTGAACTGAACTGAAAGTATAAAGGAGATAGAGAAAGCTTCTGACATAGGCATCATAAGGGGGCAGAGAGAGTACCCTAACTTTGCTTCTTGACCTGCATACAGATTTCTCAGGAGGCAGGTAAGGTCGTCTGGTAATCCCATCTCTTTAAGGATTTTCCACAGTTTGTTTTCCACACAGTCAAAGGCTTTAGTGTAGTCAATGAAGCAGAAGTAGATATTTTTCTGAAAATCTCTTGCTTTTTCTGTGATCCCCTGGATGTTGGCAATTTGATCTCTGGTTCCTCTGCTTTTTCTAAATCCAACTTGAATGTTTTGAATTATTAGATTTATAATTATATACCTAATGTAATACCTAAAGCAACCACTATAAAAGCCATAGACACTAAAAATCGTATATAATGTATTAAACTTCATATATATTACATTATATATGTATATAAAATCATAGCCTTCTTTCAATTTTGAAAAAAATCTATACAATAACTAAGTTTAAATAACCATTGTTTGTCCTTCAAGTGTTTTTTCTTTTTTTTTTTTTAAAGTAAAAGCGATGTTCTATGAGATAAGTGGCTAATTCATCTCACAACTCAAAAATCTTACAGGTTCTTTTCTTTAACTTAGCCATACTTCATTATGAAGCAAAAGTGCCTTTATTAATACATTCCATTTTATCAGACAGAATAGAAAAAATACGTATGCTCAAGGGTTGAGATTTTGTAAAGTTAATCATATTTATTACTTCATTAAGGATATTTTTGAGTAAGATTGGCTTTAAAATTACTCATTTATTGATTTATTTAACACAATGTGTCACAGTCAAGATTGCAGTGACTATTAGTACTGTTTGGTACATTGCCTTGATTTGTGCTAAGACACCAGCAATTCTATCCATCATTGCTTTCTTTCTTTTTTTTTTTTTTCTGACTTTTTTATTGTGATAAAAATTTTAAAACAACAAAATCCACCATTTTAACCATTTTAAAGGGACATTTAGAACATCCCAATGTTCTATCAGTAGGATTTCCCTGGTGGCTCATACAGTAGTGTCTGCCTACAACGTGGGAGACCTGGGTTCGATTCCTGGGTTGGGAAGATGCTCTGGAGAAGGCAATGGCAACCCACTCCAGTACTCTTGCCTGGAAAATCCCATGGACAGAGGAGTGTGGTAGGCTACAGTCCATGGGGTCACAGACACGACTGAGCGACTTCACTTAATGTTATATCATGACCATCATTATGCACTGGTAGACCATTTTCATCACCCCAAAGAACATTGCATATCCATTAAACACTCTTTCTCTTCCTCCTTGCTCCAGCACCCACAAACCCACTGCAGTCCTTGGCAACCACTAATTTGCTTTCTATGTTTATGGATTTGCCTATTCTGGACATTTTGTGTAACTAGAATCACATAATATATGACCTTTTATGTTGGGCTTCTTTCATTTAGCATAAGATTTTCAAGGTTCATTTATATTGTAGCATACATCAGTTCAGTTCAGTTCAGTTCAGCCTCTCAGTCGTGTCCAACTCTTTGCAACCCCATGAATCGCAGCACACCAGGCCTCCCTCCCTGTCCATCACCAACTCCCGGAGTTCACCCAGACTCACGTCCATTGAGTCAGTGATGCCATCCAGCCATCTCATCCTCTGTTATCCCCTTCTCCTCCTGCCCCCAATCCATCCCAGCATCAGAGTCTTTTCCAATGAGTCAACTCTTCTCATGAGGTGGCCAAAGTACTGGAGTTTCAGCTTTAGCATCATTCCTTCCAAAGAAATCTCAGGGCTGATCTCCTTCAGAATGGACTGGTTGAATCTCCTTGCAGTCCAAGGGACTCTCAACAGTCTTCTCCAACACCACAGTTCAAAGGCATCAATTCTTTGGTGCTCAGCCTTCTTCACAGTCCAACTTTCACATCCATACATGACCACAGGAAAAACCATAGCCTTGACTAGACGGACCTTTGTTGGCAAAGCAATGTCTCTGCTTTTGAATATGCTCTCTAGGTTGGTCATAACTTTCCTTCCAAGGATTACTGCTGCTACTGCTAAGTCACTTCAGTTGTCTCCGACTCTGTGTGACCCCATAGATGGCAGCCCACCAGGCTCCCCCGTCCCTGGGATTCTCCAGGCAAGAACAATGGAGTGGGTTGCCATTTCCTTCAATGTATGAAAGTGAAAAGTGAAAGTGAAGTCGCTCAGTCGTGTCCGACCCTCAGCGACCCCATGGATTGCAGCCCACCAGGCTCCTCTGTCCATGGGATTTTCCAGGCAGGAATACTGGAGTGGGGTGCCATTGCCTTCTCCGTCCAAGGAGTAAGCCTCTTTTAATTTCATGGCTGCAGTCACCATCTGCAGTGATTTTGGAGCCCCAAAAAATAAAGTCGGACACTGTTTCCACTCTTTCCCCAACTATTTCCCATGAAGTGATGGGACCAGATGCCATGATCTTCGTTTTCTGAATGTTGAGCTTTAAGCCAACTTTTTCACTCTCCTCTTTCACTTTCATCAAGAGGCTTTTTAGTTCCTCTTCACTTTCTGCCATAAGGGTGGTGTCATCTGCATATCTGAGGTGATTGATATTTCTCCCAGAAATCTTGATTCCAGCTTGTGTTTCTTCCAGTCCAATGTTTTTCATGACGTACTCTGCATATAAGTTAAACAAGCAGGGTGACAATATACAGCCTTGACGTACTCCTTTTCCTATTTGGAAATAGTCTGTTGTTCCAGGTCCAGTTCTAACTGTTGCTTCCTGACCTGCATACAAATTTCTCAAGAGGCAGGTCAGGTGGTCTGGTATTCCCATCTCTTTCAGAATTTTCCACAGTTTATTGTGATCCACACAGTCAAAGGCTTTGGCATAGTCAATAAAGCAGAAATAGATGTTTTTCTGGAACTCTCTCGCTTTTTCGATGATCCAGCAGATATTGGCAATTTGATCTCTGGTTCCTCTGCCTTTTCTAAAACCAGCTTGAACATCAGGAAGTTCACGGTTCACATATTGCTGAAACCTGGCTTGGAGAATTTTGAGCACTACTTTCATTACAGCATTCCTTTTCACAGCTGAATAATATTTCACTGGATGAATATACCACTAATCAAAGGGAGTTGTAGGGAGTCGTTTTAGCACAAAAGAGACATTGTTGCCCACATGCTGGTGGTTGAGACTCTGAAGCCAGACTGCCCTGGTTCAAATCTTACCACACACTTGTGGTGTGACCTGGGAGAGTTACATAATCTGTGCCTTCATTTCCTCATCTCTACACTGAGTAGTAATAATGCTTAGCTTACAATGTTGTTGGAACAATAAACTACATAATATATGCAAAGTGCCTAGAACAGTGCCTGGCGCATCATAACCACTGTGTAAGTAAGAGCTGCTGTTGCTAGAAAAGGAAATCAAAAGGATGATGAATGGCAGGGTAAGAAAGCAGAAGCAAGTATCTTGGATGATAATGGCTTTTTCTCAGTGATTTTTTCAAATTAAAAGTAGTTTTTATAATTGTGTATGCGCCTCTGCTCCCAACACATGTCCAGGGCAGTTTACAATTAAAACCCTGGTTAAAAGAGTTCAACCCCTCAAAAGCAGATCTCATCATTTTTTTTTTTCTATGCAGGTCATGACTATCTCTGTTGCAAATGTTATTAGTCTCCTATTGTTTGGTTCTTGGATGATTAACGTACCAAATTATGGGCAAGCTGTCTTGTTATGTAGTTCAGTTACTAAGTTGTCTTCAACTCATTGTGACCCCGTGGACTGTAGCCTGCCAGGCTCCTCTGTCCATGGGATTTCCCAGGCAAGAATACTGGAATGGATTGCTATTTCCTCCTCCAAGGGATCTTCCCAAACCTGGACTGAACCTGCATCTCCTGTGATGGCTACATTGGCAGGTGGATTCTTTACAATTGAGCCACTAGGGAAGTCTGGGCAAACTTACTATTCCATAATCTGGAATTTCCAAACTGAGATTGAGATACATTTTTGAGAAGTTTGTATTTTTAATTCTGGGAGCAGAAGAGGAAAACCTCTCCAATTTCTTATATATGCGTATAGTCATATTACTCATGTATATATGAAGATTTTGTAAAGACAAGGGAATGAACAGGTGTGTAGGTGTGCATGCATGCTAAGTCACTTCAGTCATATCTGACTCTCTGGGACCCTATGGACTGTAGCCCGCCGGGCTCCTCTGCCCATGGGATTCTCCAGGCAAGAATACTGGAGTAGGTTGCCATGGCCTCCTCTGGGGGATCTTTCTGACCCAGGGATTGAACCCGAGTGTCTTAGGTCTCCTGCATTGGCAGGCAGATTCTTACCACTAACACCACCTGAGAAGCCTGCAGGTTATGTATATACTTTGGTAAAATGCCATTTATTGATATCATGTGGCCATACTGGGTTCAAATTTGAATTACCTGTTAGTCTCAGGCTTTAACCTTTTTAATAGTATATGGATTTTTTGTTTTTACACTGGTTTCCAAAGGTTTAACTAGAGCATGTAACAGTTTACATAAATGTCTCCTCTTTTTCAATTATACAAAAACTCCCCTTTCACACTCAGTTTTCTTTAAAGTGAGAGGGGAAATGGAGCCATCTCAGTCTGTTGTGATCCAGCACCTGCCATGATCCTCACAGCAGGATATTTTTCTTTAGTCATTTTCCCCACGGTCCTTGTTCCTTGTGATTGTTTAAGACATGTGGCCTGAGGTGTTAGGGCTTCCCCAGTGGTTCAGTGGGCAAAGAATCCACCTACAATGCAGGAGACACAGGTTTGATCTGGGTCGGTAAGCTCCCTTGGAGGAGGAAATGGACACTCACTCCAGTATTCTTGCCTGAAAAATTCCATGGAGAGAGGAGCCTGGCAGGATACAGTCCAAAGGATCGCAGAGAGTCGTACATGACTGAGCAACTAAGCATAAGCACTGAGGCATTAAGTAACTAACTATTTCTCCAGTGGGGCAGTTCTAGAATTTTCAGCATTGGTTCAAAGAAGATAGTAGGTCCCTTTAATGGAATATTGCACCCTGTAAAATGAGGTTGGATTTGATCATCTAAAGACCTTTTCCTGTGGAAGCATCGTTCTGTGGTTCCAGGCCTGCCATGCAGCATGGTTGTCAAGTCAGACTTGTGAGGCCTATGATTGCAAGTTTGTGATATCAATTGTTTCTACCAGTTTTGACTGACAAGGGACAGTGGGTATTTTTGGAAACCAGCTAAAGTGGCACTGCCCTATGGTTAGGGCATAATCACAATTTTCAATTCTTGTGGGCCACTAGTTTTAAAATTAAGAGATTCTAAACGAATTTTAAATTTAAGATGTTTCCCATTATTTTAATTTTGCACAGAGAGACAGATTTTCTACTAAGACATTTAATACTGTGCTATTTCAAATGATTCTTTATTTCAAATAAAGAATTTCATACTTTGCATAGAATTTAATTACCTCTTATTTCATAGGCAAAATCATGCCCTTGTCATTAAACACCCATGGAAGCACATTCACTCTTTCATTTACTCATCTGTACATTTTGGTACCTGGTTATATTGTTGAGTTAATCTGTCCTTTAAAATTCCAGGGATAGAGTGAACTGTATTTAATCTTAGGGCTCAAAATGACCTTAAATCCCTGTATTTCTATGGAGAACACTGTTTGGGGCCTAGAAAGAATGGGGCTCCATTCAGATTATCTTTATTTATTAATTAAATTTTTTTTTTTTTAGTTCTTTAAAGTTCATGTATCTGTATATAATTTTTTATTTTGTTTTTTCTACTGTCCTATTGTTTGTCTTAGAACATTCCTATTAAATGTTTCCATGCAACAGACACTCACACATGTGTCAACAAGCTTGTGCTCATAGAAACTTGATTCCAGTCGGGGGTCTAGAGCCCTCTGTGGCACAGACCAGTTGAACTGAGATCTTCAAAAATGAGACTCCAAACTTGAGCCCTGAAAGATTATATTGAGGACAAGAAATCTCTGTGAAAATTATAAACTCAGATCAAATGTTCTTTGACATGATGAGCTTTTGGCATTGCTTCCTTCTAGGAAATTTCTCTTAAAAAAAATAGTATTAAAATTATTTTACTTTTTATTTTAAAAAGCTGTATTGATTATCTTTATTATTTAAAGATATTAAATAAATATTAAATATTTAATTTTAATTTAATCAAATATTTGTTTATTTAATTTTAATTTAATTAAATATTTATTTATTTAAATTTTAACTCAATTCAATTTTAATTAATTTAAATAATAAATATCTATTTAAATTATTTAATTTAATGTTTTAATTTTAAACAAATATTTAATATTTTAATATTTAAAGATCATATTTAAATAAGAACATGAACTGCAGAGAGGACAAATAATTATCCTTTGACATCTAGAATTTTACCATAAATCCAAATTTCACCACTGAAGTCAAGTCTGACCATTAAAGCCTGGCAGCCTTCTAGAACATTGACTCCAGTCCTCAGATGTAGTTTACATCAGAGACACAGTGCTTGCCATCATAAGAATTAACGATTATAGGAAATTTTCATCAGAACTCTCAGATGACTGGGAAATGCTGTTATGGAAACAATTAATTATTGGCCAGTTAAACACCCATTTCAAACCAACTGAGGAGGTGAAAACAAGCCACTGGAAATGGACACTCCATAAACTTTTGGGACTTTGGTGATCAGCACGATCAGAAGGAGAACTAAACTTCCTGGTCAGGAGAAGAGAACTAAAATTTCTGGGTACGTTTAACTGTACTCAATTCTAGATTCTGTGGGGTATTTTATATATTTAATTCTCACAACAGTCCTTTGTGATGCATATTATCCTTATTTGACAGGTGAACAATATTATGTTTACAGTTAGGTCATTTGGCTTTCAACTTGTGGTTATTCTAACTTTATTATGTCCATGTGGTGCTGTAAGCAGTGTGGTCCACCTGTTAGACAACAGAAAATTCAACTGAGTAAATTTAAAGCTCAGATTGGCTTTATTAAATGACTCATAAATTGGGCTTCCCTTTTGGCTCAGCTAGTAAAGAATCTGCCTGCAATGTGGGAGACCTCGGTTCGATCCCTGGGTTGGGAAGATCCCTTGGAGAAGGGAAAGGCTACCCACTCCAGTATTCTGGCCTGGAGAATTCCATGGAATACCCAGCCCAGGAAATTGCAAAGAGTCCAAAACGACTGAGCAACTTTCACTTTCACTTTCCATCTGTCAACTTGAAAGGAGTTCCACCAAGTTGTAGAAAAGGGAAGGGTTTTTTTATTTGAACATCAGTTCAGTTCAGTTCAGTCGCTCAGTCGTATCCAACTCTTTGCGACCCCATGAATCGCAGCACGCCAGGCCTCCCTATCCATCACCAACTCCCGGAGTTCACCCAGACTCACGTCCATCGAGTCAGTGATGCCATCCAGCCATCTCATCCTCTGTCGGCCCCTTCTCCTCCTGCCCCCAATCCCTCCCAGCATCAGAGTCTTTTCCAGTGAGTCAACTCTTTGCGTGAGGTGGCCAGAGTACTGGAGTTTCAGCTTTAGCATCATTCCTTCCAAAGAAATCCCAGGGCTGATCTTCAGAATGGACTGATTGGATCTCCTTGCAGTCCAAGGGACTCTCAAGAGTCTTCTCCAACATAGGCACCTTTAAAAAAAAAGTTATTTATTTAGCCACACTGGGTCTTAGTTGAGGCATGTGGAATCTTTAGTTGCAGTATGTGGGATCTAGTTCCCGGATCAGGGATCGAACATGAGCCTCCTACACTAACAGTCTTAGCCACTGGACAACCAGGTTAGTCCCAGGGAAGGGTTTTAAAGGCTTGAAGAGATAGGATAAGGAAATTATTAGTAAAGAATGCATTATTTTAGGCCAGGCCACCTTCCTAAGGGGATGGGAAGAGGTAGATGACCTCACTTGTGCTAACCAGGTGATTTCCAGGTTGGCTGGGTTAAAGGTTACTTTCCCAGAGGGGTTGAAACTGCGATTAAGTCAGATATTAAGTTTTGGCTCGGTGATGCAAGTTGAGCACAAGTGACTCCATTTGAGACACTCTGTCTCCTCACTCCACTGAGGAGCAGGCTATACCTCAGGACATGGAGACGGTTCATCTGATCTGCCCTTTAAGTGCAACCTGTGCAGAACCTACATTAAATGTTTAAGGTGGTAACGATCCAGCAAAGCCCAACTAAATGAAACCTCTACTTGCAGAACAAACAGAAAGAAAGTATTCTGCTAAGTGTGTGTGATAAGTGATTTCTAGTAAGAAACATGTATTTGGTCTTCCTGTTTCTGCCACAGAGCTCCTAAAAACCTTGACATTTCCTAAACAATGAGAACTGTAAAGGAGTCTTATGTTAATGAGGTGACTTCTGAAACTCATCTAAGGATGGGGGCCAGTTGCCAAGGGAACCAACCAAGATCAAGGTGTTGGAATTTTCTTCCCACCCCCTGATTTCCAGAGAAAGGTGGGATTGGAGGTGGAATCAATGGCCAATGGCCAAAAATCAATGGTCAATGATTTAATCAATTATGATTTAATTAATTGTGCCTATGTAATGAACCTTCCATTAAACCCCAAAGGTGATGGGGTTGGTGAACACAGGGTGGTGTGGGCAGAATGGGCCACTGAGAGAGCATGAAGCTCCACACTGTTTCCCGGTACCTTGCCCGACACATCTCTTCCATCTGCTATTCCTGAGTTATATCCTTTTATAATAAGACAGTAATCTAGTAAGTAAAATGTTTCTCTGAGTTCTGTAAGCTCCTCTAGCAAATTAATCAAACCCAACAAGGTGGGGGTCATTGGATCAGAAGTGTGAGTGATGATCTGGGTTTGCAACTGACTTCTGAAATAGGCCTAAGTCTTTAACCTGTGGAGTCTGATGCTATTTCCAGGTAGACAGTGTCAGAACTGAGTTGAGTTGCAGGACACCCAGCTGGTGTTGAAGTGCTTGGTGGCCTGGGGAACACCTGTCCTTCCTGCCCCCTCCCCCACTCCTGTTTTCTATTCTTGCTGCTGCTGCTGCTAAGTCGCTTCAGTCGTGCCCGACTCTGTGTGAACCCATAGATGGCAGCCCACCAGGCTCCCCCATCCCTGGGATTCTCCAGGCAAGAACACTGGAGTGGGTTGCCATTTCCTTCTCCAATGCATGAAAGTGAAAAGTGAAAGTGAAGTCGCTCAGTCGTGTCCGACTCCTAGCGACCCCATGGACTGCAGCCCACCAGGCCCCTCCGTCCATGGGATTTTCCAGGCAAG
The DNA here is from genome assembly GCF_002263795.3 of Bos taurus. Taxonomy (NCBI): domain Eukaryota; kingdom Metazoa; phylum Chordata; class Mammalia; order Artiodactyla; family Bovidae; genus Bos; species Bos taurus. The sequence goes on along the minus strand of NC_037351.1, from coordinate 24,967,968 downwards.
AGTACTGGAGTGGCCTTAATCTTCCTCAAACTTGTGTCATCTTTTGGCTGCTGCTGCCTCTGGTTAAAATTTCTTGGATCATTTATAGCAACAATAAGCTGGAATAGGGAAGAGGAAGGATAATTAAAGAAAGACTCCCCATTATAGAACCCATTCAAACAGACCATTTCCTCCAGGAGTCACCCCTGCGCTTTGATCTCTCAGCTAGTAAATCTTCCAGCTGAGATTTTATAAACAGATAGGGTAGGGGGTCCCTGGAGAAAGAGAATCAGTCCATAGTTTTTGACAGAAGAGAAACCATTTTTGGCCTAAGGCATTTGGTGATCTAAGCTGGGCCACTTGCATGCCTGCCCTTGAACAGGTCTCAGTAATGAATGATCTTAAGGGAAGGGAAGGAAAGGAATGCAGAAACAAAGGAAAAGCAATCAAGAAACAGTTGTTCAGTCTCTAAGTTGCGTTTGACTCTTTGCGACCCCATGGACTGCAGCACACCAGGCTCCTCTGTTCTCCACTGTCCCCCAGAGTTTGCTCAAACTCATGCCCATTGAGTTGGTGATACTATCTAACCATCTCATCTCCTGCCACCCCCTTCTCCTTTTGCCTTCAATCTTTCCCAGCATCAGGGTCTTTTCCAATGAGTCTGCTGTTCGAATCAGGTGGCCAAAGTATTGGAGCTTCAGCATCAGTCCTTCCAGTGAATATTCAGGACTGATTTCCTTTAGGATTGACTCGTTTGATCTCCTTGCCATCCAAGGGACTCTCAAGAGTCTTCTCCAGCACCACAGTTCGAAAGCATCAATCCTTTGGCACTCAGCCTACCTTATGGTCCAAGAAACAATAGTTTGGTGATAAAACAAGTACCTGTTCCTCCTCTCGGGATATAATATCAATCTGATATGTATCTGAGTTCTCCATGAGCTAAGGTCCCCCCATCCAGGTGGAGGATGGTAGCGACATATTGAGACCCCAAACTTGTTGGAACTGAAAGGATGATAATGTCGGCCTTTTCTGACCCTCTTGACTTCAACCAACTTCAGCTTGGACTCTGGTAACCTTTCCCCCAATTCTATGCTGCATTCTCTTCTGCTCAAGCCCCTTTATGAATATGCATATACTACCCAAACCCTTCATAAATATGTGCATACATTTAGCTTGAAATTTCCTCAGTTTTTCTCTTTGGGGGACATATATCCCTGGTGTTCTCCCTACTTGCTTCAAGTGATTAATTCTTCCTTCTCTTCATCTTGGTTGCATCTTTTGGCTTGACATATATCAAGAAGCAAACCCAATTTTGGGGTAATAATTTGACCAGGACTTTCTAATTCAAGACTCCAGGTATTTCACCACTGTTTCCTGGCAAAGTCAATGAGAAAGGAGAAAGAAAGCGTAGCTGTCTTTAAGGAAGCACCATCACTGTTCTTTAGTCACAGACATCCCTGTGGGATTCCAGAGAAGTGAGAAAGACAAATTCAAGAAACAGCTTTGCTGAAACTTGACTTTTGGTTGTAGAATTCAGGACTCCTTGGCTTATAAGTGAAGAGGTGACAAGGTTGCTTAAGCAAATGGGACTTCATTGGCTTGCGTATTCTGACCTTGGGAAACTGGGCTTGAGCTGGTCCCAGGGATGAACAGAACCTGGAACATGTGTGCCACCAAGCCGCAACCTCGGCCATCCCCATTCCACCTCTTGCTTTGTTCTGCCAAACTACTCGTCTGTGGCAGGGGATGTGGTGTTGGTGCGCCAGACTCGGGTCCTCAGAGCTCTGACCCAGACAGGACTTCAGCTCCATTCTGAAACATCGTGGAGAAGGGTTTTGATTGCCATGGCTTAGGCTATGTGCTGGTTTCCTGTGGCCAGGGGTAAGGTGCCCTGTTTGGTCCAGTCTGGTTTAGTGCATATCCTTGTTGCAAAAGGAGCCAGAGAGAATGACTGCTGGGAAATCACCATGGATTGGATGTCCGCTCTGTTTTGTGCCTTATGTAGCTAACTAATCTTGGAATGACCAAAAATGTTTTCAAAAAAATTTTAAAAAGGATAAGGTGTGTTTTATAGTTATGCTACAGGCCAGATTTCATTCCTTAATCAGTTGATCATGCAACTAGTCTCATTAATTATCCTCTTTTCTATTTTAAAAGCCACTAATATAACTTAAAAAAAAAGTCTTCATTGAATTTGTTACAATATTGCTTCAGTTTTATGTTTTAGTTTTTTGGCTTCAAGGCATGTTGGATCTTAGCTCCTGACCAGAGATCAAACCCGCACCCCCTGCATTGGAAGGTGAGGTGTTGATCACTGGGTCACCAGGAAAGTCAACAATAGAATGTTATATATATAGTTAAAAGAAAGAGACTTTTAAAAATTTATCAAATTATACACTTAAAAAAAGAAAAAAAACATAGGTACTGTGAGGAGTTAGGAGGGTGACTTCCTGCTACTCTCTCTCCTGCTGGACACAATCCACTCTGGTCTCAGAACCCCTTCTCACCATGTCCTGCCTTCCTCCCCTGCCCACTAACCCCATTCATAGGCTACATTGTTTTGAAAGACTTCAGGGAAAATGAAAGTAGTGAATGGCCCCCCAAAGTTGGTGATTATGAGATCCATCCCAAATAGTTATTCTTTAGAGATAGGTAGATAACTATTTTCTAATTCATTAAAAGGAATCAAAGCCTGCCACTTACCATTTGAATTTTTTATATTTAATCACATGTTCTTTCCATTTAGTTTTAAAAATTGCATATGTTAAGATGTGTAGAAATAAAAGGAATTGCTTAATTTAGCACTGCTGCTGCTGCTGAGTCACTTCAGTCACGTCCGACTGTGCGTGACCCCGTAGATGGCAGCCCACCAGGCTCCCCCGTCCCTGGTATTCTCCAGGCAAGAACACTAGGGATAGTCTTATTAGACACAGAAAAGCCTCAGTTACCATTTAAAAATTCTAATGATAGTTAAGAGGGAAAAAATAATCATAAATTATGGAAATAAAGAAATCAACATTTTAATTTTCTAGGTTTTATGAGTCACTTATTGCAAAAGAATTCAAAAGAATCTATAAAAATTTGTCAGAGGTAATACGTTTTCTTAAATGTGTATATATATATATATAAATATATAACATAAATATAGATTTATTATTATATGTGTGTGCCATAATGCTAAAATACGCAATGATAATAAAAGATTATTTGTTGTTGTTTGTGCAAATATTGAATTACTGAGAATTAACTCAGGACACACAACATTTAAAATATAAATCTTAACATGAAAAATAAGAGGACAAGAATAAATGGACAGATATGTAATATTCCCAGTTGAGTATTTTAAATAAAGGAGATGATCATCCTAAATATAATACATGGGTTTATGCATCGTTAATGCATTTTATCAAGGGAAGTTAAAACAGAGTAAAAAAGTAGAACTTGACAATTTGATAGTCACCTGGAGCACTAAAGGACTCAGTATGAATTTGTAAATGTGTACATATTTACATAAAATTGATCATAGTTGAAACATTTTAGAAAGTAATGAAAACCAAAACATTATGGTACTGAGTTAAAAGGAGAAGCATTGCCCAGGGGATTCTATTTCGCTGCTCATTTACTATAAAATTAATGTATGACAGAACAAGAGCCATACAGCTGCCACGGGCAATTCTGCCCTCAGCTCACCTCTCTGCCTCCGTGTTCCAGGGTCAAGCATCTTCCATGCGCTTGGCTAAGTGGACTCAGGGCCTGCCATGCCTCTCTCTTCTCTGTGTACCCATCTGAAGGTGGCGATCACTATGCTGCTGTACCCTGCATCTGGTACTATCTCAGGCTTTTATTATTATTATTGTGTGTCTGCACGGGGTCTTTGTTGCTGTACTCCAGCTTTCTCTAGTTTTGGTGAGCCAGGGCTACTTGCTCGTTGCTGTGTGGGGCTTCTCACTGTGGTGGTGTCTCCCGTTGTGGAGCACAGGCTCTGTGGCACAGCGGCTGCAGTAGTTGCCGTGGATGGGCCCGGTTGCCCTGCGGCATGTGGGATCTTCCTGGACCAGGGATTGAAGCCATGTCCCCTGCTTTGGCAGGCAGATTCTTAACCACTGGACCACCAGGGAAGTCCTGTTGCAGGTGCTAGTTGGGAGGTCCAGGTTGCATGTTCCAGCCCAGTTTTATCACACGAATACACTGGGAGTATTAGGCATTTATTCAGTTCCATCAAAGGTATACTTTCTTCTTTGTTTCTCATGGCAAATTTTTGGAGAGACTGAAGGGAAGGCTTGGGTGGATATGGTTGACAGAGGTGGCTGTGAGAATTCCTGTTTCTCTGACTATAATACAATATAAACTCACTACAAATTCTTTCATTACTAATATTATTGTGATAACTGGATAGCAAGACCGGGAAAATTAATTTAGATTTATACTTATTGTATATACTGCAATGAATTTGAAACTGTTTAGAGGCTTAAACATTAAACAATATATGAAAAAACAAGGAAAATAGAATAGCATATGAAACATATTTCTCTGTTCTGGGCAGTAAAATTAAGGTCTCATTAACAGTGACCTCAACATAATAAAGGCTATACATAACAAGTCCACGAGTTTCCCAGGTGATGCTAATAGTAAAGAACCTGCCTACTAATGCAGGAGACTTAAGAGCCATGGGTTTGATCCCTGAGCTCAGGAAGATCCCCTGAAGGATAGCATGGCAACCCACTCCAGTATTCTTGCCTGGAGAATCCTGTGGACCAAGGAGCCTGGCGGGCTATGGTCCATGTGGTCCCAGGGAGTTGGACACGGCTGAAGCGACTTAGTACGCGTGCATAACAAGTTCACAGCTAACATCATCCTCAATGGTGAAAGGCTGAAAGCTTTTTCTTTAATATCGGGAACAAGGCTGCCCTCTTTAGCCACTCCTATTCAACATAGTATCAGAGGTCTTAGCCAGAGCAATAAGGAAAGAGAAGGAAATAAAGGGCATACACATTGGAAAGGAATAAGAAAAATTGTCTATGTTTCAGATGATATGATCCTGTATGATAGGATAGAACATGCTAAAGACACCACCAAGGAACTGATAAACAAACTAAGTAAAGTTGCAGGATATAATATTAACTGCAGAAATCATGTAGAAGAGTTCTATACATTAACAGTGAAATATCTGAAAGAGAAACAAAGAAAACAATCCCACTTACAATAGCATCAAAAACAGCAAGACATTTAGGAATGAATTTAACCAAAGAGGTGAAAGATTTGTACACTGAAAGCTGTAAGATTGATAAAAGAAATTGAAAACACAAATAAATGGAAAGATATGTGTTTATGGGTCAGAAGATTTAGTACTGTTTAAAATGTCTGTATTGCCCAAAGGCATCTATAAATCTAATGCAATCCTTATCAAAATTCCAATGCCATTTTTTATAGAAGTAGAAAAAAACAATCCTAAAATTCATATGAAACTGCAAAAGACCCCAAATGTAGTAGGGAACTTTGTATTCTACTACAAAGGGATGTTGCCTATAAGATTAAGTTATAAGTGACGGCCCTTCTTTGAGAACGTTGCCTCCCAGCTAATGAGCATTAAGCTAAAACACCTTTGCTAGTTTCACAAGTAACATCCTGACCAGGCTCACCTGTGACTGAGAGCAGGGAGGCTCATGGGAACCAGGAAGTGTTTGACTTTACTCCTCCCCTTTAGTATAAAAGAAGCCTAAGACTTCTAAGTCAGGCAAGCTGTTTCTTTGGGATACAAGTCTATTGTCTTCTTGGTCTGCTGGCTTTGTGAATAAAGTCATCATTCCTCCCCTCTCCACTCTGCTACCCATCTCTCCATTTAATGGCCTGTCATGTGGCAAGTTGTATGAGCTTGGACTCAGTAGTGGGTTTTGGCCCAGCCAGCCAGGAGTCTTGCTGTCTTGGTTAGCCGACCCGCTGGGCCCAAGCAACTCCTGAGGCCCATCCTGAGGATCCCCCCTTCACAGTTCTTCAAAGTGGCCCTGGCTGTCCCAGCGCTTGGCGGTTGGAGCAAGGAGCTGACGGGCTTCATACAGTAGGGTAAGTCACTCCGGTGTGTATACAGCCGGGAGAATTTCCTTCTTGTTTCGGGCCTTTTTCCCCCTCCTAGAATAAGCCCAATTTGTTTCCTATTTGAGTGTGGTACCCTGCTACAGAGAGGGAGGAGTTGCTGCATTGCACCTGACTTGGGAACTGGTTTGTTTTTTCGGTGCTAGCATCTGTGTGTGCCATTTGTGTTTTGTTTTGAACTTGTCTCTAGAAAGAGGGAAGGTTTCAACTATCCCTAAGGAAAGTTCTCGGACACATATTTTGGATAAGTGATTACAGCTCTGAACTCATGGGTGAGAGGAGGGCATTTAGTTGGAAAAACGTGTGGCCACAGTACCTGTGAGGCTCTCCGTAAAGGGTTTAGGCAGGGTTACTTTGGGATCCCGGGGAACCATGAACTGCTACCCTGGCTGCGTTAATTACATCAGTTATGGCCTCCTGTGTCGCAGGTGTATGTAAACCACCAAGACCAAATTGAGGGTTTAAGATTTTCTGTTTGCTTTTGAGTTTTTTATTTCGCTTTGTTTGGTACTGTTTCTCCATTTACAGCCAAACTAGTTTTGTGATATTTAAAACTTTTACTGGTATCAAATGGAGGAAAGGAACAGGAGAAAAACCCAAAAACAAAACCTGTCCTTATCCAACAGAGGGACATTCTCAGGAAGAAGAGAAAGGTTCTGCTTGGTTTTTAAAATCACCAAAAAGCTGCAAATAGAAATAGAAGTGTCTTTTCCATGAATATTAGTAAAAAAGGTTTAGCAGTCTAGACAGGTGACCTTGATTTGTCCCATCTGCTGGAAACCCGATTTGAAACTGACTTCTGTAACTGATGGGTTTTACCTTGTTGTACATGATTCAAAGGCCAAAGCCTTTGTGTGAATCACAACAAACTGGAAAATTCTTAAAGATACGGGAATACCAGACCACTTTACCTGCCTCCTGAGAAATCTGTGTATGCAGGTCAAGAAGCAACAGTTAGAACTGGACATGGAACAACAGACTGGTTTAAAATTGGGAAAGGAGTACGTCAAGGCTGTATATTGTCACCCTGCTTATTTAACTTATATGCAAAGTACATCATGAGAAACACTGGGCTGGAAGAAGCACAAGCTGGAATCAAGATTGCCGGGAGAAATATCAATAACCTCAGATATGCAGATGACACCACTCTTATGGCAGAAAGTGAAGAAGAACTAAAGAGCCTCTTGATGAAAGTGAAAGAGGAGAGTGCAAAAGTTGGCTTAAAGCTCAGCATTCAGAAAACGAAGATCATGGCATCTGATCCCATCAGTTCATGGGAAATAGATGGGGAAACAGTGAGAGACTTAATTTGGGGGACTCCAAAATCACTGCAGATGGTGACTGCAGCCATGAAATTAAAAGACACTTGCTCCTTGGAAGGAAAGCTATGACCAACCTAGACAGCATATTAAAAAGCAGAGACATTACTTTGCCAACAAAGGTCCATTTAGTCAAAGCTATGTTTTTTTCCAGTAGTCATGTATGGATGTAAGAGTTGGACTATATAAAGAAAGCTGAGAGCTGAAGAATTGATGCTTTTGAACTGTGGTGTTAGAGAAGACTCTTGAGAGTCCCTTGGATAGCAAGGAGATCCAACTAGTCCATCCTAAAGGAAATCAGTCCTGAGTATTCATTGGTAGGACTGATGCTAAAGTTGAAACTCCAATACTTTGGCCACCTAATGCGAAGAACTGACTCATTGGAAAAAACCCTGATGCTGGGAAATATTGAAGGTGGGAGGAGAAGGGGATGACAGAGGATGAGATGGTTGGATGGCTTCACCAACTCGATGGACATGAGTTGGGGTAAGCTCTGGGAGTTGGTGATGGACAGGGAGGCCTGGTGAGCTGCAGCCCATGGGGTTGCAAAGAATCGGACATGACTGAGGGAATGAACTGAACATGACTCATGGCAAAATTTTGAAATGGAAACTGAGGTCCTTTGTGTGTGTGTGTTACAGATGTGTGGCACTGCCAAAATTAATTTGTAAAAAGTTCTATTTAATTGCCTCAAAGGAAATGCTTATGTAAAATATTCAAATATAAAAAATCTGGCTGGAATGAATTTCAGGTTCATGTGATCTAGGAAATGTTCATTCTGGGAAGTATTGAATTAATATCTGGTATTAGAGTTAACTTAAGCTTGTTCGTTTGATTAATACAGATGTGCCTTTAGACTTTTCAACATTAAATATAATTTATTGTACCTAGGTTTCCTAGAAATTAAATAAGAATTTATTCCTTTTACAAAGCTTGTTAGCAAGAAAAATAACAATATAATAAAACTTTGAATTAAATAAAATAGAGGCAAATGAATTAAGCATTTTAGGTAAACTGTATCTGAATAATTGTTTTGGGAATGTCTGTCTAAAATAGTCTCTCCGGGTTTTCGTAAGTTGAAATTGAACTAAGTTAAGTGAAAAGAATTCATTCACCACTATATGGGTCATTTCAAATAAGATAAAACATTAGAACATTAATTGCTTGGCAGGACTAAGTTTGCTTACCTTTTGCCTTCTCCGAAGAGGAAGAATGAAGCATAAGCTTGTCAATTGGGAAATGCTGGTATGACAGTTTTACAAGTACTTGCTTCTTGGTTTTTACTAAAGAGTACGGTTTTAAGGTTAAGAATTATCAGGGAAACATTTTGGTATGCAAAGAGGGGATGCGTCCTAGAATGTTTCTGAATGGGAAAGAAGGGGAGGGACATGATAATATGGATATGGAAAGTTGTGGAAGGTTTGTGGAGCAGGAACACTGAAAGAGTTCGGTGCATGATCAGGATTCGCTAAGATAAGACTGAACCTAAGAAAATGAGCTGTAAAGGTAAAACGGCACAAAACCTGCATTTGCTTCTCTGAAAGGACAAAATTCTCTTCAAATATTGAACCGCTTTCGGTAATTGTGAGTTTCTCTAAGTGATCTGTACTTGTTATTGAACTCTTATTGTTGTTGTTTAAAACCTTTGGATATTTTTGACAAACTTTCCAAAGATCAAATTCTAAATGGAGTTCATTTGATCTCTGGCTTTGAAAGTCTTCCAATGGGTCCCTGGGACACCTCAAATTATTCTCCATCTCAGAGAGAAGATTAATTAGGCTTATTTGCTATGTTAAGTTACGTGAAAAGCATCATCAAATAAGTGATTGATAAAACTTCTTTTGTTATTTATGTAAACATTATTAATGTACACATTCTGGAAATCATATGCAACTCCTAAAATTAAAGTACATTTGATAAATAATATCAGTGATAATTTTAGTAATTATCTTAAATTGTATGTCTTAGTAACCAAGTTTCTTTTTTTTTCTTTTTTCTTTTAATTGGAGGCTAATTACTTTACAATATTGTGGTGGTTTTTGCCATATATTCACACGAATCAGCCATGGGTGTACATGTGTTCCCCATCCTGACCCTCCCTCCCCATCCCATCCTTCAGGGTCATCCCAGTGCATCAGCCCTGAGCACCCTGTCTCATGCATCGAACCTGGACTGGCAATCTATTTCACATATGATAATATACATGTTTCAATGCTATTTTCTCAAATCATCCCGCCCTCACCTTCTCCTGCAGAGTCCTAAAGTCTGTTCTTTACATCTGTGTCTCTTGCTGTCTCGCATATAGGGTCATCGTTACCATCTTTCTAAATTCCATATATATACGTTAATATACTGTATTGGTATTTTTCTTTGTGACTTACTTTGCTCTGTATAATAGACTCCAGTTTCATCCACCTCATTAGAACTGATTCAAATGCATTCTTTTTAATAGCTGAGTAATATTCCATTGTGTAAATGTACCACAGCGTTCTTATCCATTCATCTGCCGATTTTTGCATTGTAATTCTGTTGTTTGATGCCAAAGCAAAAGGCATCCTTTTGATGATTAGATGGTCAACTGCTATTTATGGTTTTACAGTGGCTTTTGAATGACTCTTGAGCTGTTTTGTGAAAAAGCAGGGATGGATTATGAAATTCTTTACGTTTGCGAGCATTTGGGCTATTACATCAGAGAAAATCAGAAAAGGAAGGGAATAAGATGGGGAGGGTATGTTGCTTCAAAACTTAGCCCTCCCTCTGAGCCAGGTGCCCCAGCCACTCTGGCAATTGTGCCGTCGTGATCAGTGGTGGAAGGTCTCAGCACTGCTTGTTTCAATTGGCCATTTAAAGTTAATAGTAAAAGACTGATTAATGATAACCATGTGTCATAAAACCTTCAGAAGGGAAGGAGAATGTTTTGCGGGCCATTGGTTCTGTGTTTGATAGTTTTAAGTTATTTTTATTTATTAAAAATGTTTCATTGAAGTTGATTTATAATGTTTCAGGTGTACACAAAGAGACTCAGTTATATATATATTTTAGATTATATATATAGTTATATATATTCTTTTCTCTTATAATTTTATTACAAAATATTGAGTGCTATTACCTATGCTATATAATAGGTCCTTGTTTATCTATTTTATATATGTTATTTTATATATTATTTTATATATGTTAATCTGAAACTCCTAATTTATCCCTCCCTCTCTTTCCCCTTTGTTAACCATAAGTTTTTTCAGTGTCTGTAGGTTTCTTTCTGTTTTGGAAATAAGTTCATTTGTATCGTTTTTTTAGATTCCACATATAAGTGATATTATATTTGTCATTCTCTGCCTGGTTTACTTACTGTGATACTCTCTAGGTCCATCCACGATGCCACAAATGGCATTATGTCATTCTTCATGGCTGAGAACTATTCCATTGTGTATATGTATCTCGTCTTTATCCATTTCCTCTGTCGTAAGACACTTCTGCTGCTTCCATACCTTATCTACTGTAAATAGTGCCGCACTGACAGGGGGGATACGTGTATATTTTCATATATATGAAAATTAGTTTTCTCTAGATGAATGCCCAGGAGGGGATTTCTGGATCATGTGGTAGCTCTGTTTTTAGTGTTTTAAGGAACTTCCATACTGTGTTCCATCGTGGCAGTACCGGTTTATATTCTCACCAGCAATGTAGGAGGATTCCTTCTTCTCCATGCCCACTCCAGCATTTATTGTTTGTAGACTTTATGATGATGGCCATTCTGACCAGTGTGAGGTGATACTTCATTGTAGTATTGATTTATATTTCTCTAATGATTAGCTTTGTTGAGAATTTTTTCATGTGCCTTTTGGCCATTGTATGTCTCCTAGTTATTTTTAAAAATTAGTACTTTTTAATTGGTTAAAGTCCTTCCTAAGGAAATTATTCCTTGATTTGGATTAAGACATTAGAACCATATTCATCCTAGAGAGCACATCAACAGGAAAAACCGAGAAAATGACCACTAACAACTTGGGATAAGGCCTTGCTATTTGCCTTGCTATGGATCAGTGGCTCCCAGAAGCAGGCTTAAATTAAGCCCCTTTGAAATATTGTATGGTAGGCTATTCCAGGTGTCTGCCCAGGTGAGAGAATCTACAAATGCTCTTAAAGACCTGAAAGTGAAAGTTACTCAGTCGTGTCCGACTCTTTGCAACCCCATGGAATACAGTCCCTGGAATTCTTCAGGCCAAAACACTGAAGTGAGTAGCCTTTCCCTTCTTCAGGAAATCTTCCCAACCCAGCAATTGAACCCAGGTCTCCTGCATTGCTGGTGGATTCTTTACCAGCTGACCTAGCCGTTGCCAATTATGTTAAAGTTTTGGGAACTATACCAAATTCTGTTCATGTGTTTGCCTCCAACAGGTCTGCCTATCTAATGGAAATAGATGGTAATTTCATTGTAGTGTCAATCAGTTTAATTTTGTCCAAATAAATAACACAGAAATTTAGTGTGTGTGTGTATATATGTATATATATATGTATGTATGTATATTGGGAATTGGAACTCAAACCCCAAGTTGAACAAAGTATCTCTTGACTTCCTACTTTTGTATTCAAATCCCTTATGATGAAAAAGACATCTTTTTTTTTTGGTGTTAGGCAACAAAGTGCTAAGGGGGTTCATCGGGTTCAAACAGTTGTAGATGAAGGACTGACATAAATATTCTAAGGCATATTTGTTGCCTCTATAAGTAGCCAGAGTGGTCTTTGTTCCTTTCCCCATAATTTTATAGAATGAATGTTGACACTGGGCAAGTGTAGTTATAGGGAAGAACTTTTGTGTTCTGTTACAAGTTAATCACTAAAGGAATATTGTCTATAAGCTTAAATTATACATAATGGCGTATCTCTGGGCTAATATCTCCCATCTAATGACCATTAAGCTAAAATACCTTTGTTTTACTCACAAGAAACATCCTGACCAGGCCCACTGCTATGATGCAGGAAGGAAGAAATGATACATCCCTCTGGAGGCCGATGGGAGCCAGGAAATGTTTGACTTTACTCCCTTCCTTTTCTGCTGTAAAAGAAACCTGAATTCTAACTCAGGCAAGATGGTTCTTTGTGGCATGAGTCCACTATTTTCTTGGTCTGTTGGCTTTCTGAATAAAGCTGCTATTCATTACTCCAACAACTCTTCTTTCCATTTGTTGTCCTGTTCTGAGGCAAATTGTACATGCTTGGACTTTAACACAAATAGCGTTTGAATTTCTTATATTTAATCTTCCCTGGGGGCTCAGAGGTTAAAGTATCTGCCTCCAATGCAGGAGACCCGGGTTCGATCCCTGGGTCGGGAAGATGCCCTGGAGAAGGGAATGCTAACCCACTCCAGTATTCTTGCCGGAAGAATCCCATGGATGGAGAAGCCTGGTAGGCTACAGTCCACTGTATTGCAAAGAGTCAGACACGACTGAGCGACTTCACTTTCACTTTCTTTCATACTTAATCTAATAAAAGCAATCTTGAGAAGAACAAATCTGGAAATATCATACTGCCTGATTTCAAACTATACTACAAAGCTCTAGTAATCAATACAATATGGTACTTTCATCAAAACAGACACATAAGTCAATGGAACAGAGTAGACAGCCCAGAAATAAATCCTCACATAGGGCCAAGAATACTCAGTGGGGAAAGGATATTCCCTTCAATAAATGATATTGGGAAAATTGGCTATTCACATGCAAAAGAATGAAACTGGACTCTTTGTCTTTCACCACTCACAAAAATTAACTTGCAATGGGTGGATTAAAGACTTATCCATAATACCAGAGACTGTAAAACTCCTAGTAGGAAACGTAAGAAAAATGCTCATCGACATTGGTCTTGGCAGTGAATTTTTGGATATGCCACCAAAAGCACAACCAGCAAATGCAGAAAGAAATGAGTGGGACAACATCAAATTAAAAAGATTCTAAATAGCAAAAGAAATCATTAACAAAATGAAAAGGCAACCTGTAGAAAGGGGGAAAATACATGAAAACTTCATCTGGTAAGGGGTTAAGGAACTCATACAACCCAATAGCAAAAAACTAATCAGATTTTAAAATGGGCAGCACCTGAATAGACATTTTCCCAAATGAGACATACAAACTACCAATAAGTATGTGAAAAGACGCTCAGTATCACTAATCGCAGTGCCCGTGGATTCTGGTGGTGCAGCTGTGTCATGCTGGCTGAGCTGTGATGCCAGGCCAGGTCATGGCTGCCCTGAAGGTGTTCTTCTGTGAAGGGCTGCTACTGCTACCGATGTGCTGAAGCAGTCCTGTATTCTCTAAAACTGCAAGAGCGTGTGGCAGTGTTACCAGTACTGCATAAAGATCTTACATGAGGATAATTGTTTTGGTTTTTCCTTTGGATTTTACCATTTGCCAAGGACTTTGATGTGAGTCCATGAAAGCTTCAAGAGGAAAAATATCAGTAAGGATGTGTAGAACCCTTCTACCTCACCTTCCAGAAACATAGTACTCCTTTTTAAAAGCCAATCATGGGGTCTTAACACTTACTCTTTAGGGTCCTCTTGGAGCAGGGGCCTCAGTGACCATTAATGACAATCTCTTGGTTGGCCAATCCCACCATCCTCTAGACTTGCTTCATTTTGTTCAATCTTACAGGTGAGGACTGCCTAGTCAACCTTTGGGCCCATCTCACATTTCAGGGCCCAAGGGTGTCCTTGTAGGATGGTACTGCAGTGTAATTTCTGTTTACAGTTTCACCCAGAAATTATTTTCAATGCCACTGAATGCAACTGTATGATTCATTTGATCTGCCCATTCATTCATATATACATTCATTCAACAAATAGTTTCCAACAGAAAAGTTTTCTTTCTTAAAATGGCAAGGTTTATCAACTATAGTTCATTGCCAAATGGCAGCGAATGATTAGTTGTTTTGTGTTTCAGCATACTGGAGGTAGACTGTTAGTTGATTTTCGTTGACCTGTATTTGTGTTTAGAATCATATAAAATGCCGATGTATTATAACTCAATGCGTGAATTGACAAATGCTTTCTGAGATTTATGGAAACATCGAGTCTTCTTACTCATGGAATTCTTATCTGTATCTTATTACTAGCAGCCCCGAGCCCTTCTTTTTTGACAGCAAATGGAGGGAGATGGACTTTAAAATCTTTCAGAAAGAAGAAAAAGTCCATCTGTAGAAATATAGGTTATTGCCATCTTAAAAAAAAACCCAACAACAAAACTCAACCTAAAAATTCCATTTTTCTCCTTCTGTTCAAATCCAATTGTCCATCTGCTCTTCATTCCTTGCTTCCCTGTGGCTTACTTTGCACCTTTTCCCGGGTTTATTAACACTTGTCATTCAGTCATCTGTCCGCTCAAATCAGCAGCAGCCGCAGTCTAATTTAACAGCTAAATGACAACCTGCTCCTCTGGCTTTAATGTAGACTAATTTGGACAATCTGTAGTCCTGTTTAATTTTCAGCCTTCTGTGGATATTACCTCCTATAAAGTAGCAGAGGACGTTTGTGAGCTAAGGGCAACAGATGCCCTGCTTGTTTTATCATAGAAAAGTCGACCAAGAAAGCTAGATTCATGACAGTTTGGGGGCTGGATGAGTTTGGGGGGCTGGGTGAGCCTGCCTCAGTAGAGGTGCTTCTGGGATGAGGGGGTGGAGCTTTCTCTGACCACTTTCCTATCTTGAATACTGAAAGCACAAAATGAAGAGAGGCATGCTTTTTCAAAGCAGAATGTTTTAAGAGAAATTGAAAATATTATAAACATATATAAATATTTTGTAAAATGTAAATGTATATTTATATAAAATATTCTGGAACACATGGTATAATATAAATAAAATACATATTTTATAAAATGTAAAAATATTCTAGAACACATGGTAAGATACTAAATTATAGGGCTCTTGGGGTTCCTATTCATCTTTACAATGTTCCTAGGCTGCTGCTCATCTTTCTACTCCTCCCCGCTCCACATGCTTTGAAGTACTCAGTTAACATTTGTGGAATTGAATAGATTAGAAGAATCAAAGGCCTGGTAAATAACACATTTCAAAGGATTGATTTTTAGAAAGAAACTTTAAAACAGACCATCTTGTTTGGATCATTATTAATAGCTGGTTAGGCCTGAATAATATTCAGGGTACATTCCTCACTCATTTAGCAGGTATGATTGTGTCATTCTTCCTCGTCTCAGAACAGCAGTCCTTCCATTTGACATAAAACGGAAGGCAATGAGCAAACCCCATCACCCTGAGTTCCAAATCCTTGTGAAATTTGAACTAAAAACTCTAAATTCATAATAAAAAGATAACGCCTCTAATATCCAGAATTTACTTTTTACATAGTTTTTACTACGTGTTGCTTAAAAATTACAGTATAAACTATTGGATGTAAGATAGGCTCAAGAATGTATTGTACAACACGGGGAAGATAGCCAATATTCTGTAAGCTGTAAATGGAAAAGGAACCTTTAAAGTTGTCTAAAATAAAAAAATTATGCCACAGTCAGGTATTCGTGCAGACTTAGCACAGACAGTGTCACAGGTGTCACAGGCCTCAGTTCTGTGACCTGGTCTAAAGCACCGGGGCCTGCTGACAGGGTCTCAGTGAGGGCGTGCTGAGTTTTCTCTGAAACTGCTTTCTTTGTGGAACAACACTGGATATGGAGTCAGAGCTGCCATGCATGGAGGGAAAGTGGGTGAAATATGAAGGTTTGAGAAAGGGAAAATGGCCTGACTGCAAGGCCAGTTTGAGACGACCCATTTGGATCGTTGGATGCATTTGCCATCCATCTCTTCATAAATACTATCGAGCCCCTTCCTGTGACAGGCTCCCTTCTAGATGGTGGGGAGATAGCAGGTGACAAAGCAAAGTTCTGGCTCTCTCTGTTTACAGGCAATCAATAAAACCATGAGAAAACATGTCTGCAAAGGATTGCAAATCAGCTTAAAGACAAGAGAGTGATTGTGTGGTTACGCTATTCTGGAAGTCTGGTCACGTCTCTTGAAGGTGACAGTTAAGAGGAAATATGAGTAATTACAGCACTGAACATGGAAGATACTGAGAAAGTCTTCAGGAATATTTTCTAATGAGTTCTTAAAATGACCACTCAAAGGAAGTGTTGAAAACTAGAATCCTACTCTTGGAAACTTCCCCACCATTGCCCTCTTAACATTCTGCTTGCACTTCTGTCATAGAGCCTAAAACGCCTTGATGTACCCATTTCTTTCCATGTCTATCCTCTTGTTTTCTCCTGTGAGCACCTTAAAGACAATCTTTGTCTCTTTTTTTTTTTTTTTGGTCTGTGGCTGTCAATTCTTGGCATGGAGTAACTATTTAATAAATTCAAGTTGAGTGAACTTATTTGTCTCATTCCCACAACTAGACAGAAGGCAGATACTGCGTCACACGTACTTTATATCCTCCAAGTGTCTGGCATCAAGAGGGACAGTAAGTGATGGGTGAAAGCTCCTTGAAGTATTTGGTTAAATTCCAAGTGGACTTTGAGCTTCAAAGGGTAAAATGGAAAGATGGAGAAATAGCTTAGGCTAGAGGCAGATTTACACAATAGTCAAGTTTTTTAGGGTGTTTGGGTTTTTGGTAGATCAAAGTTGGGATTTAGGGCTGGATCAAAGAAAGGGTGATATGGAAATATGTGGGGAACTTGGGGCTGGGGGTTGATGTATTGGACGCAGGACATTTGTGAAAAGGTCAAATGATGTTCTCAAGGATAAAAAATGTTTTCAATAAAAGCCAAGCTCATTTTTATACAAGAAAATGATGACACAGTAATTGTGCTAGTTTGGCTTTTTGTTTTCTTGCTAATATTACATCACTGAGTCACACGAGCGTGGTGAGGAGGGGACAATAAAAATAAGTTATCAATGCACTATTAACTCAGCGTGCTCTTACCTATTAATAAGACATTGATGTCTCCTCTTATGCGTGTCCCATCGAGAAGCATTTTCTCATTACCTCCAAGCAGCATACACAAAATGGCTTTTTTAATATACTCATGCCTGTGAATGCTTGGTGCTAAAGACTTCTCTAAATGGTCAAAGATATCCTATTTAAGAAACAGGAAACACTTACATTGCACATTATCAACATTAGAACAGAATCTCATTATCCATTAGCTGGTATTTGCACGATTTATAACTCACTTTAGATTGAGTTTTGCAGGATTTCATGATCTTTACCACATCATCAGCTGAAAACTTAGGTGCTGTGTCCTTGTTTATCAGTTGATATTATTGCGGGCATCATGGCCTTGTGTTTTGTAGGCTGCAGAAATCTTTTAAGAGATGCTGCTAATTAACTATTAAATAAATGCTTGGATGAAGTTATCTTCATAACAGATAAGCTCCTCGGAAATTGCTTTCAATAAAATGGAATGAGTTAAATTTCTTTCTGTTTTTGTTAACCTTTGCCTGTCTTTTCTGAATCCCAGACAGAACACTATACAGTGTGTTTTGTTTTTGTTTCCTAAAACTTGTGCTCTCTAAAAACTTTTGAAAGGAGGAACTCGTAAAGATATCTCTGAAATACCCTATGTGATGCTCCAAGTGATGACTGATGTGTTCTCTGCTTTGCGATGAATCTGAGAAGGCAAATCTAATAGAGGCAAATGGTTTTAAACTATAGAAAGAAAATTACATTATAATTTAGTGAGAACTACATGTTAAGTTGCAGGGTTTTTCAATGAGAAAAGAAAAACTAAAAATCTAAGAAAAATGGGTGCTTTGGTTTTTTAAGCCATGACAGATTATTTCATTGAACTGAAAACTGTTGGCTTCAATTGTGAGACTAAATATGGGCTTTAATTGTAAATCTAAGGAAAAAGATTTAAATAGGTAAATACGGGCATCTCAAGACATTTACTGCTTTTGGCAAATATTTATCTTTTCTAAAATTTCACTACTTGAAGAGTTTATTTTCAAAAGCAAAATGGGAGTGGTTTAATTTGTTTATATCCACCCATCCAACGACAGAAATGTTTACTGGACCTGACCATAGTGAGACAGGCCGAGGGGCAGGACCTGACCATGGTGAGACAGGCCGAGGGGCAGGCAGGGCAGTCTTGGGGCCAAGACTAAGATAAGTAAGACGCGAGAATCTGATGTTTTATAATCTAGGGACAAAACCAGAAGTTTAGGCCCTTGTTTACCTTCTGGAGAATGGCTCTTATTACGGTCCTCATACGGGGACATGCCTTGGAAATGAACAGAGATCATTCTGTCATTTTTGAGATTGCATCCAAGTACTGCATTTCGGACTCTTTTGTTGACTATGAGGGATGCGTGTTAAAACGACAGTAAATAAAATGACAGAAAAAAATCCATTTCTTCTAAGGGATTCTTGCCCAAAGTCATAGATATAATGGTCATCTGAATTAAATTCGCCCATTCCAGTCCATTTTAGTTTACAGATTCCTAAAATGTCAGTGTTCACTCCTGCCATCTCCTGTTTGACCACTTCTAATTTGCCTTGATTCATGGACCTGACATTCCAGGTTCCTATGCAATATTGCTCTTTACAGCATCAGACTTTACTTCTATCACTAGTCACATCCACAAGTGGGTGTTGTTTTCGCTTTGGCTCTGTCTCTTCATTGTTTCTGGAGTTTTTTCTCCACTCTTCTCCAATAGCATGTTGGGCACCTACTGACCCGGAGAGTTCATCTTTCAGTGTAATATCTTTTTGCCTTTTCATACTGTTCATGGGATTCTCAAGGCAAGAATACTGAAATAGTTTGCCATTCCCTTTTCCAGTGGATCACATTTTGTCAGATCTCTTCACCATGATCCATCCGTCTTGGGTGGCCCTACATGCCATGGCTCATAGTTTCACTGAGTTGGACAAGACTGTGGTCCATGTGATCGCTTTGATTAGTTTTCTGTGATTGTGGTTTTCATTCTGTCTGCCCTCTGATGGGTAAGGATAAGAGGCTTATGGAAGCTTCCTGATGGGAGAGATTGTGGGGGAAACTGGGTCTTATTCTGATGGGCTGCTGCTAAGTCACTTCAGTCAGGTCCGACTCTGTGCGACCCCATAGACGGCAGCCCACCAGGCTCCCCTGTCCCTGGGATTCTCCAGGCAAGAACACTGGAGCGGGTTGCCATTTCCTTCTCCATTCTGATGGGCAGGTCCCTGCTAATAAATCTTTAATCCAACTTTCTGTTGATGGGCAGCGCTGTGTTCCCTCCCTCTTGTTTTGACCTGAGACCAAACTATGGTGGAGGTAATGAAGATAATAGAGACTTCCTTCAAAAGGTCCTCTGCACACATCGCCACACTCAGTGCCCTCGACCCTGCAGCAGACCACCGTCGACCCATGACTTTGTCAGAGACTCCTGGACACACACAGGCAAATCTGGGTCAGTCTCTTGTGGGTTACTGCTCCTTTCTCCTGGGCCCTGGTGCACAAAAGGCATTGTCTGTGACCTCCAAGAGTCTGTTTTCCCAGTCCTGTGTAAGTTCTATAACCAAATCCCACTGGCCTCCAAAGTCTAATTCTCTGGGGGATCTCAGTCCCTTTGCTGGATCCCCAGGTTAGGAAATCTGTTGTGGGTCCTAGAATTTTCTTAACACTGTGAGAATTTCTTTGGCATAATTGTTCTTCAGTTTGTGGGTCATCTGCTTGGCAGCTCTATGGTGGGGTTAATGGTGACTTCCTCCAAGAGAGCTTATGCCACAGGCTGAGTGACCCAGGTAGCTGCACCCAGAGCCCCTGTCCTTGCAGCAGGCCTCTGACCTGTACCTCCAGAGGAGACTCAAACAGAGGTCTGGCTCAGTCTCTGTGGAGTCTCTGGGTCCTGGTGCACACAAGGTTTTGTTTGAGCCCTCTGATCGTCTCTGGCGGGTGTGGAGTTTGATTCTAAATGTGATTTCGCCCCTCCTACCATCTTGCTGGGGCTTCTCCTTTGCCCTTGGACGTGGGGTATCTTTTTTTGGTGGGATCCAGCATTCTCGTGTTGATGGTTGTTTAGAGAGAGTTGTAATTTTGGAATTCTTGCAGAAGATGAGTGCATGTCCTTCTACCACTCTGCCATCTTGATCTGCAGAAGCATTGATGTTTTGGAACTGTGGTGCTGAAGAAGACTCTTGAGAGTCCTTTGGACTGCAAGGAGATGAAACCAGTCAGTCCTAAAGGAAATAAGTCCTGAATATCCATTGGAAGGACTATGCTGAAGCTGAAACTCCAATACTTTGGCCACCTGATGCAAAGCACTGACTTATTTGAAAAGACCCTGATGCTGGGAAGGATTGAAGGCTTGAGGAGAAGGGGATGATAGAGGATGAGATGGTTGGATGGCATCACCAACTTGATGGACATGAGTTTGAGCAAGCTCTGGGAATTGGTGATGGACAGGGAAGCCTGGCATGCTGCAGTCCATGGGGTCACAAAGAGTCGACATGACTGAGCAACTGAACTGAACTGATGGGTACATGCATGCTGGTTCAAACAGTATTGAGACTCACTGCTGCTGCTAAGTCGCTTTAGTCGTGTCTGACTCTGTGTGACCCCATAGACGGCAGCCCATCAGGCTCCCCCATCCCTGGGATTCTCCAGGCAAGAACACTGGAGTGGGTTGCCATTTCCTTCTCCAATGCATGAAAGTGAAAAGTGAAAGTGAAGTCGCTCAGTCGTGCCTGACTCTTAGCAATCGCATGGACTGCGGCCTACCAGGCTCCTCCGTCCATGGGATTTTCCAGGCAAGAGTACTGGAGTGGGGTGCCATTGCCTTCTCCATTGAGGTTCACTACCATATGTAAAATAGATAGCCAATGGAAATTTGCTGTAGGACTCCAGAAACTCAATCCAAGGTTCTGTGATAATCTAGAGAAGTGGGAAGGGGTCACAGGTGGGAGGGAGGTTCAAGAGGGAGGGGACATATGTACACCTATGGCTAATTCATGTTGGTGTATAACAGAAATCAAGCCAATACTGTAAAGTAATTATCAATTAAAAATAAATAAATGCAATTATTTAAAAAAAACAACAGTATTTAGAAGACAGCCAGCCTCAGGCACCACAGGACAGAGGCCAGGAAAATGAGAAAAAAGTCCTTAGAGAAGAAAAGAAAGAGATTTCTGAATTTAAATCCACCAACCAGCCCATGCACTCACCCACCTACTCACCCATCAAATAACCAACAGATATTACCAAACACCCACTGCCAAGAAATGGTTGTGGTGGTTGCCATGTAGGAGACATACAGAGGATTAGACCTAGATCCTGACTCAGAAAAGGAATCTAAATACCAGCTCTTTTCTTCCAGCGAAAAGGTCAATCCCTAATGGTTCATTATCTTGCCATTTTCCATGACAAATAATAACAAAGACTCTCCTTTCCTCTTTTTGCTAATACAAAAGCTTTGTTAGGATCTTTTTGTTCTTCTGTTGGGCTTAATTTTCCTCTTTCAAAGAAATGAAAATGTGGCTCTTGCTTCCTAAAAGCAACTTCATTCCGTCTATACTTCTCCCAAGACTCTGTTAAGCTTTGCAAAGGTAAAGAAAGTTAAGACGTGGGTTATTCTAGACGGAGCCGTACACTCACTCACCAACCATCCTCTGTGGCAGACGGCACTTTGCTTTTCCTGTAATGCCGTGTTGCATTCGACTCATGGGGGTTGTGGTGATGGGGGCTGTTCATGTAAATACATTTTAGGCTTGAAGTGGTAGAACAGGGAAAAGTAAAAAGTACTTGCCTGGAGTGAAGGATAAAAAAATCGACTTCTAAAAAGTTTTGGTTTTTGACTTGACTTGTGGGCAAGTCTGTTTCTATCATCACATCATTCTTGTCAACATTCAGAGATTTCAAAAGACATTCCTGATTGCGAGGAGCTCCAACCCAGCTCTCAATTATGCCCGTTTTATTCCTGTTTTTAGGTATTTCCTTCAGTGTGGAGGACCAGTTAGATTTATGGTTGTGGCTTTTGTGTTCTGGGGCTTTTATCGAGGGAGCTTTGTGGTCAGGAGACAGCTGCTGCTCTGGCATAAATTTAAGTTCCAGAACAACAGATAAACTTCACAAAAAGATTGATTGGAGGTAGAAAAATAGAGTCTGTCCTTCACCAGAGTCTGCAGGGGGTGGTGCCTAGATCTTGGCTCTGGCTTGTCTGGAGAGGTTCTCTAATGTCTGGACGGGCTTTGTCAAACCCATTCGCTCATCAACCACTGTTTCAATCTATCAGCCAACTGGGCACCACTAGAGGCCATGTGAGCTTCCCAGTGGCAACAGTGGTAAAGACCCCACCTGCTGATGCAGGAGACATAAGAGGCAGGTTCGATCCTTGGGTCGGGAAGATCCCCTGGAGGAGGACGCGCGACCCACTCCAGTATTCTTGCCTGGAGAATCCCAGGGAGAGAGGAGCCTGGCAGGATGCAGTTCAAGGCGTCACACAGAGTCAGACACAGCAGAAGTGACTGAGCACACACCCACGCAGAGACCATGTACTCTCCTTCATGTTGAACATAATAAAATATGACTCCCTTCCCTAATGCAAAGATTAGAACCTTTAATTTTTTTTCTCTTTAAAAAAAAGTTTTCTTTAAATTCCCCTTCATATTCATTTATGATAAAGTGAGGCTAATTTCTCTTCACTACCCATAATGCAAACTTGACATCCCCCATTCAAAAAACCAGAGTAAGGGAAGAGGGTTAATTAACAGCACACTTCTATGTCTTAAAATTTTCATACATGCTGATATATATCAGCAAGAAGGGTAAATGTACTTCAACTAGCAGGCAACTCCTTCTTAAGTAGGAAAAAGCTAAAAATAGGAAGCACTGTACATTTGTCTCTTATCCTGCTGGTTTGAGACTGGCCACAGAGTTTGCCCAGCTCAGTGCAAAATGAAAATTCGGCGTGCGTGCTAAGTCGCTTCAGTAGTGTCCGACTCTGCGACCCCATGGACTGTAGCCCACCAGGCTCCTCTGTCCATGGGATTCTGCGGGCAAGAATACTGGAGTGGGTTGCCATGCCCTCCTCCAGGGGATTTTCCAGACCTAGGGATAGAACCTGCATCTCTGAGGTCTCCTGCATCGGCAGCCAGGTTCTTTAACACTAGCACCACCTGGAAAATTTGGAGCCACTAGTTAAAATTAATTTCAAGAGGGCAACAGGAGAGCATTAACCCAGATGTGCGGTACCTTTTTTTGTTTTTGTTTTTTAATTCTGGTAGTTTATTAAGTAGGGAGGACTGGTTGCAGTGGGAGTGGAGGTTGTGGGGAAGGCCCAGCCCCTACCTCCACCATAACCACCAGGTGATACTAAATTTAAAAAAATAGCTGCAGGTGGGCACGGAGGAGAGTGGGCAGCAAACACTGAGAGTACAGGAGGGACACAATGCCCCCTCCAAGCTCTGTCCATCATCAACCCTGGACCAGTAGGTACTATGATCAGTGAAGGGTGGGGCTCTTGGCTCTGGCAGCCCCCCACAGCCACTGAGTGTGGCCCATTGGATTGCAATCTTTCTGGAGGAAGAGTGTTTTCGGTGTTTGGACCTGAGAGGGTAACAGGCAGGAAGGCCAGGGGTCTCCAAATGGAGGAAATAGCCTGCAAGTGTCAGACATTCTTATCTCTCTTAAGCGGCAGGAGGAAACAAACTAGCAATATTTTTTCCTTCTCTATACAAATTTAAAGGGAGGTTTCTCTTAAAATACTGTGTTGCCATAATGACACCTGGTTTATTCTTGAGCCTAGAGATAACCAATGCCTTTTTCTTATGGGACTGTTTGTCTTAAGCTATGCTAATGTACTATGCCTTTACCCCAAACTCTGTCTCCAAGCCAGTTCAGCTTCTTGGCCCAGAACCTACTTGACAAACCAGTATGGATATTGTTCCCCTAATCTATGTAAATGAAATTATTTGTATGGTGGTCTGCCCTTCTTCAAGATTCAAATTAATCATTTTATGGCCCAGGATAAACCATTTGGCGCCAAGATTATCCCAAAATGCATCTTATGGGTGAGGGGCCTGGTGCCATTCTGAATTTTAAGACATTCCTTTCTTTCATTAACAGACTGCTAGTGACTATATAACATCCAGCTGAAGACTAGCAGGGGTGTACTCTTTCTGCCCCCTTCTGATGCCTATGTCAGAAGCTTTCTCTATCTCCTTTATACTTTAATAAAACTTTATTACACAAAAGCTCTGAGCGATCAAGCCTCGTCTCTGGCCCCAGATTGAATTCTTCTCCTCCGGGGGCCAAGAATCCCGGTGTATTTGCGTGATTCAACAACAACTTTTCAGACCTTTATTCTTGACAGAAATCTGAACCCTTGGCTGGCCCAGTCAGACCCAGATTATGAAGAGGCTATTGTCTCTCAGACTTCTAGATTGTTCTATTCATAATATAAGAGACCAATGGGTCATTGTTACCTGGTGTCCTGATGATTGGTCTATTCAGGACAGAGGCCATGAAAGGGTTATTGTCATTTAGCTTTCTAATTGGTTTACTAAGACTCCAGGACATCAAAGAGTCATTGTTTCTTAGGCTCCCAATTGGTCTACTCAGGACCCAATGTCAGTCAGTCACAATTACTTAGCCTTCTGATTGGCCCATTCAGGACTTAGGACAGTAATGGTTCTGGCAACCTGGACCTCTGATTGGTCAACAGGAACCCATGGTTAGGACCTAAGGGACAGATAGAGCCCCAGCAGCCCCTGGGAAGGGGAACAAGATTACGTGCTTGGGGTTGTATGACTGTGTAAGTTGCCTGTCCAGGAAACTGGCTTTGTACTTACTATTATATGGGGTGGAGATCTCATATTTTTTATATCCTTCCCACAGTTTAATTCTTAGTTAGCCACATCTTGAACTAAACTAGATGATCTCTAGGTACTAGCCTTCACCATCTTTCCAAAGCACAGTCTAGGGAACGTTGGAGAAATAATGGTGGCTCAGTGGTAAAGAATCCACCTGCCGAGGCAGGGGATGTGGGTTCCATCCCTAGGTCAGGAAGTTCCCCTGAAGAAAGAAATGGCAACCCACTCCAGTATTCTTGACTGGGAGATCCCATGGACAGAGGAGCCAGGCAGGCTACAGTCCATGGGGTTGCAAAGAGTTGGACATGACTGAGTGACTAACAGCCAGCATAGTTAGTAGTTTCTTATTGAGAATTTCTCAGAGTCTTTAATATACTAATAGCATTATGCATTTCCAGTGGGTATAATCTATAGCATGTCTCAAATTTTTGATGGGTTTGAGACAACTGAAAATACAGGCAAGAATAAGTATGTGATCCTGGAGAGTTAATGACCTAACTTGTTCTAGAGCTCAATTCTGTCCTCAACTGCTGACTCATGTATCAGAAATATCTCCAGCAGGAAGGCTGCATTCCAGTGGTCAACACTGGGGCAATGATGTTGCATAAGAGCCCATGCAGACACTGCTGGTTGCTTATCCAGTATCTGACCTCATCTCCTTTGCTGTTAGAGCCCTGATTTCTTCATGGGTGAAGATACTCACCTATGCGACATTTGCCACCAGGGTGGTCGTGTGACCTAGCTTGGGCCAAGTGGAAATCTATGAGACTTAAAAAAGGACTGAATCAATGGCATGAGTCTTTTGCTCTTCATACTTCCGAGCTTGCTTTCTTCTTAAAAGTCAGGAAACAAATGTTTGTAGGTACAGGATCCGAGTCATAATCATGAGGACAAAAGCCACGGGCGAGGCTGGTGCTGCAGGAGACCTGAGCCGTCCTGGTTTCTGGATGGTGGCCCTGAGCAGGTGCACAAGCCTTACATGCCATCTTTGGGCTTCTTGTTACTGAGGAAAACACCCCCCCGCTTCTCAACTAAACGGCTGTAGTTGTTGGTTTTGTTCTGTGTAGCTAAAAGGGTAGATGGCCTGAAACACAGCATACCCAAAGCTGAAACAGCATGCCCTTCCCAGCTGCTCCTCAGGTTCTTTTCTCTCCAGTTGCCCAAGTGGGCACCTTGGAGGCGGTCCTCAGTCCCTCCTTCCCTCCACTCCCAGGAGCCGTGAGCCCTGTTCCCCTGGTGCTGCCGCAGGCACACTGAGGACAGCCTCTGCTCCACGGCCCCGCCCAGTGCAAGTGCAGCCACTAGCGCCTCTGGGGAACCAGTCGTGCAGCCTCTGACTTTGGGGACATCCAGGCTCCCCATGGGGCTTCCCAGGTGGCGCTAGTGGTAAAGAAGCCTCCTACCAATGTAGGAGACATAAGAGACCCTGGTTCGATCCTGGGTCGGGAAGATCCTCAGGAGGAGGGCATGGCAACCCACTCCAGTATTGCCTGGAAAATCCCATGGATAGAGGAGCCTGGCGGGCCATAGTCCATAGGATCACAAAGAGCCAGACACAACTGAAGTGACCTAGCACACACGCACACAGGCTCCCCGTGGTTTCAGAGGACAGGAGGATATCCCTAGTTAGGGATACTGCCTTGGCAAATTCCTGCCCAGCTCCACCGGGGGATGCTTTGTGACTGAACTCCTGGTTCATCCTTCCGACCAGGACAGGTCCAGTGGAGAGTCTGGATTAGGCACCAGCATTTATCATTAAATTCATATTCTGTTGTTTCTGTTCATATCTCTGAAAACTACCATAATATCACACTTGTATTTTCCAGTCTCATGTTGTATTAGGAGGGGAAGTGGTGCAAGTTTGAGAGTCATAGGCACCTGGGGCCGTAGGTGCTTAATTTTGAAGTAGTACCTGCTGTGTTGGAGCAACTACTGAGTCCTTTTGTTTCACCTCCTAAACTCTGCTCTAGTCAGTCTATTTATCTATGTCCCCATTGGTGCTACCCCACCAAGAACAGCTCACCCCTTGCATAGATTATCTATGTGCTTCCTAACTGCTGCCTTTTTTTTTCAAACACATATCCCCTCTTTTTTAGATTTCCTTCCCATTTAGGTCACCACAGAGCATTGAGTAGAGTTTCCTATGCTGTACAGTAGATTCTCATTAGTTATCTATTTCATGCATAGTAGTATATTTGTAGATTAGTCCCAATCTCCCAATTAATCCCCCCTTGGTAACCATGAGTTTGTTTTCTACATCTGTGATTACATCTGTGATCCTATTTCTGCTTTGCAAATATGTTAATCTCTACCGTTTTTCTGGATTCCACATATAGGTGATGTATTTGTTTTTTCTCCTTCCGACTTCCTTCACCCTGTATGACGAGCTCCAGGTCCATCCACATCTCTGCAAATGGCGCTAATTCATTTCTTTTTATGGCAGAGCAGTATTCCATTGTATAGAGGTACCATGTCTTCTTTATCCATTCCTCTGTCTACGGACGTTTAGGCTCCTTCCATGTCCTGGCTATTGTAAACAGTGCTGCAGTGAACACTGGGGTGCATGTATCCTTTCAAACTATGGTTTTCTCTGTATATATGCCTAAGAGTGGGATTGTGGGGTCATATGGTAGCTCTATTTTTAGTTTTTTAAGGAACCGCCGTACTCTTCTCCATAGTGGCTGTACCAATTTGCAGTCACACCATCAGTGCAGGGGGGTGCCCTTTTCTTCACACCCCCTCCAGAATGTATTGTTTGTAGGTTTTTGATGATGACCAGACTGAGGTGATACCACAGTGTGGTTTTGATTTGTATTTCTCTAATAATGAGTGATTTGAGCCTTCTTTCGTGTATTTGTTGCCAGTTACATGCTTTCCTTGGAGAAATGTCTATTTAGGCCTTCCTCTAATTGCTTCTAATGGCTTTCCCCACAATCAAGTTGGCTTCCTCATAACCCACACCCCCTGCCACCCACATTCCCAGCCATCCTGTGGCTCCCTGCTTCCAATGACAACGTTTCCCCACCGCTTTCGGGATGAAGGCCAACCTCCCTGGCCTGCGGTGCCACGGCCTTCCTGGAGAGGCCTCCCCCGGCTGCTTCATTTCTCACTGATGCTCTCTAGGCCTTCCTGGAGAGGCCTCCCCTGGCTGCTTCATATCTCACTGATGCTCTCTATTTGCCACACCGCAGCCCCACTGAACAATTCACGTCAGTGACTCTGCGCTCCGTTGTATCTCCAGGACCTTGCCAATACCGCCCTCTCCCCTCTCACATCCTTCACCTTCTCCCAGCTCCCCTTCATTCCACAACCCCCACCCATGCTCCAGATTCTCCTTCAGATCCACTTCTACAGGAGGTCATCTCTGGTCTCCAAGTCGCAGTGACCACCTGTCCAATGAGCTCCAAGAGCACGTGTTCCCACATCGGAGCCCAGACTCGAGTCAGAGAGCCCCGCGTTTGCATCCAGGGTTAGCTGCTTGCTTGCTGTGTGATCTCGGATGACTTGCCCTTTTAGGCTGTCTCCTCATCTATAAAAACAGGAATAAGGAATTCCCTGTCGGTCCAGTGGTTTGGACTCTGTGTTTTCACTGCCAAGGGGCCCAATTTGATCCCTGGTCAGAGAACTGAGATCCCACAAGCTGTGTGGTAAGGCCAGTTAATAAATAAATAAAAACAAAAACGGGAGTGACAGTAGTGAGAGTGAAAAGTGAAAGTCGCTCGGTGGTGTCCGACTCCTTGCGACCCCAATAGACTATACAGCCCACGGTATTCTCCAGGCCAGAATACTGGAGTGGGCAGCCTTTCCCTTCTCCAGGAGATCTTCCCGACCCAGGGATCGAACCCAGGTCTCCCTCATTGCTGGCAGATTCTTTACCAGCTGAGCCACCAAGGAATTACCTCTTACTGCTTCCGTGTAAGTTAAATGAGATCGTGTATGTGATTTCCCAAGTTTTAGTGAATGGAACACAGTAATTAATAAATGATTTTTACTATCGTGTAACTGTCTGTAAAGCATTAGCTTGTGTCTTATGCACTCAGAACAGCTTTTGTACCTGGTCTGTCAGAAAACATAATATATCCTCAAGAAGTACTTGCTGAATGAATGGATGGTCAGAAGGAATATTCCCACACCATCTTTTCCCTCATTTTAAAAGGGAAAAGTTTAATTCTATTTCAAAACAGAACTGAGTCTTTCTTTGAACTAAGTGGCCTGTCAGGAGCTTCACGTATATCAACTCATTTAATTTTCATCACCACTCTAAGGGGTAGCTGTCAGTCTTATTTTATAGGTCAGAAGATGATGTCATAGCCACACCAATAATAAAGAGCGGGACTCTGACTTGAATGGACTCCAAAGGTGTCAAATATTTGTCACTAGAAAAATACACCCTCCCTCAGCTTCCATCCTGAAGAAAAGGATGGACGCACGTGTGGGAGACCTATCAAACCTGTATGCGCAGCGTTTCAGAGCTTCTCTGCTGGCTGTC
Source organism: Bos taurus (assembly GCF_002263795.3). NCBI lineage: Eukaryota > Metazoa > Chordata > Mammalia > Artiodactyla > Bovidae > Bos > Bos taurus. The sequence continues at coordinate 24,938,300 of NC_037351.1, read as the reverse complement.
TGTGCAGCTGAGGGTGCAGTTGTGAAGAGGTCTCTGGTTCATTATTGGGCCCACTTCCACATGGGTTTAGACAGTGAGTCTTTGGGAGGATGTTTGTTCACAGCATGGGTGTGGCTGTATGTGTACACACCTGCTGGATACCTGGGCTGTAAGCAAGCACACGTGTAGCTCATGTTGAGGGACCAGCTGCACATAGAAACTACAGAAGGCCTGGGAAGGCCTAAATACACATCTCAAGGGGAGCTTCTTTGCAGCCAGGGAGCCCCACGTCGGGATGAGAAGCAGGAAGTGACTCCGTGACCTTGACCAGCTGGGTTTGGTGCCAGGGCTGAGAATCAGAGGAAAACTGGGTGTTGGCAACCTCCATCTTCCATTCGTAGGCTTTGTCCCCTGCTGACTGTCGCCCAGGTTCAGGGTGTGATTTGGAAGGAGGAAGTTTAGAAGGAAATCAGTAGTTGTTGCTAGAATTGAGGATTTGGTACCCCTGTACCCTCAGCCATCCCAACATTCAGGCTGCAAATGAGACGCACTTTCCTCTAAGGGAATGTACCTCAGGGATGTGCTAGAGGGTGAGGGGCTGGCTGGTAAATATTTTATTGATACTGAAATTAATTTCAAACCTGCCTTTAGCATTCATACAGCCAGGATTGAAAAAGCAAATTGTTACTGTCTGGGAACGATGGGAGGCCGGGCCCCCAAATTACTTCAGTTAATAAACCCAGACAACCGCACACCAGCCGCCCTGCCTTCTTCCATCTGTCTATGAGTTCAGCCAGTCTCTCCAGTGTTGTTTGCCTGGTGGATCGCTTTGGCTGTGAGCAAGGACACGTTTGTGAAAGTCAGGTTAGAGACTGGCATTGTAGTGAACTAACTGGTGATAGACCAAAAAGGAGGTTCAGGGATATGTGAAATTCAGACTGAGTTAAGATCTAAGAAGCCTCAGGGAAGGAGGTGCGAGAAGGAACCCAGATTGCAGGGGTGGAGAGGCAGGAGGCAGGGCCACTACTGTGAATACAGAGACCCACAGCGCTTGGTGAGGAGAGGAGCTGATTTAGGTCAGGGTCTGGAAGTGGCATAATCCACAACCTAGAACTTGAGTGTTGGGAGGGCTGAAAATACATGGGTATAAAATCCTCAATTCTAGCAACAACTATTGATTTCTCTATGAAACTTCCTGCTTGCACATGACACCCTGACCCTGGATGACAGTCAGCAGGGGACAAAGCCTATGAATGGAAGATGGATGCTCTAAATATGGCCAACATTGGCAACATGGTAAGGCAAATAAATGAACAAGACCTCTCTCAAAGGGTTAACTAATAGCACACCCAGCAGCTAACTGAATAAGGAAATGTGTGCTTCATTTTCCCAGCCCATATTTCAAAATGTTCTGTTGCAATTAGTATCTGTGAAAGATAAGTTATCTCAGCCTTCCAAATAAACTATCAATTATTAACTGATCTGTGGATCCCAGTACTTTATGAGTTACTGTAGTAGTGGTGTCTGAGTGGGCTGCCTCTTCCTTCTGCTGACACAAGTCACTCCCATATCTTTCTATCACCCAGGCTGATTAATAAAGGGAAATCTGACTTCTTCAAAATGTGCCCCCCGATAACTGGCATACACAGCGAGTACCATGCTCACCTGTGTTTTTAATCAGATTTCAGTGAATAGTGAGTTTCGTGGGAAAAAATGGGATTGTGCCAAGAGCGGAAGCTAGGTCACACAAACACCGCTCCTCACCTTGTGAAATGGTTGGCTATCCTGGTTTCAGGTTTTGCTTCAGTGATAATTTTCATTGCTGACTTTTCAAACTGTGGGGTGGGGGAGGGGAATAGGATACAAATGCAGAACCAGCGTATCTACAGCTTTTGCACAGACCAGGAACCGAAAGTAAGGGTCTTTGTGTGTAGGACAGGGTAACCAGGACAGAAACATGGAACCAGGATAGCCAATCATTTTACAAAGTGAAGGAAAGTCCCATTTTCCCATGGGATTCAAAAACCATCGAAACCTGATAGAAACAGGTAAGCATGATTATAGCAACTTAAACTACATCTGAAATTATTGGTAGCTTACTGAATTTGTAAAATCAGTCATCTCCTTAAAAGTTGAAAAAGAGACTTCCTTTATTTTATTAATAACTGTGCTAAACTGAGAGTAGGAAAAAGCAAAGAATGAAGCATAAACACGTTTATGCCCAAACTGAGGTCTGATATTCTCTTTGTTAGAGTTCATCTTTCCTTTGTTCTTCAGAATCAGTTAGGTTGGTTCATGGTTTGGTTGTTAATGTGAAAGAGGACTGGAAGACATACACTGTCTCAATCTTCAAACATGTGAAATGTCATGTATGAAACGAGATGCCAGTCCAGGTTCAATGCACGATGCTGGATGCTTGGGGCTGGTGCACTGGGACGGCCCAGAGGGATGGTATGGGGAGGGAGGAGGGAGGAGGGTTCAGGATGGGGAACACATGAGAAATAAAGGAATAAAAAATTAAAAAAAAAAAAAAAAGAAAATCGACTTGATAGCTTTTATTTTTGGTTAAGGGTTTTTTGTTGCTCAAAACCAATCAATGGGGGAAAAAAAGAACTACAATTTCCTTTATGCAAAAGCTTCTGATTTGCCCCATTCACTTTCAAAATTCCAAAGACTGCAAGAAGGAGCAGGAAAAAAAAGCTGACAGGTCAGTTTTGCACTTTGAAAATTTCTCTGTGGAAATGTGGCTTAAATTTGAAACTGCACAGCACCTCCATTTTCAAATCCCTCATCTCTTTTGAGCCACTTCTTTCTATTTATATAACTTCAGGATTCGAATGCCTTTGGCTAACTAAGGAAAGTGGGAAAGTGAAGGGAATATAGAGACCACCACCAGAGAGGAGAGTTTTAAAACTTTACTCTGTACTAAGGCTGCCTTTGGCTAACTAAGGAAAGTGGGAAAGTGAAGGGAATATAGAGACCACCACCAGAGAGGAGAGTTTTAAAACTTTACTCTGTACTAAGGCTGGACTGGAGTGATCCATGGGCAGTTATTGGCTGGTTGGAAAAGCCCGACACCTTGTGGCCACGGTTAGTACTACAGCTGCCTCTTTGACACGGTGCCCCAGTTTGTACTCTTCCTAGGGGCTTCCTCGGGTACAGTGGCATAAAAGGTGTGTATGCTATATGTGTAGATTTTTTGGGGGAGGACTTTTTAAAATTGAAGTATAGTGGAATTTGAATATTTCAGGTGTACAGAAAAGTGATTCAGTGCTACGTATACACATTATATATGTATGTTCTTGCTCAGATTCTTTTCCATTAAACATTATTACAAGATATTGAATATAATTCTCTATGCTACACAGTAGATCCTTGTTATTTATTTTATATAGAGTAGTGTGCATCTGTTAACCCCAAATTCCTCATTTATTCCTCCACTCCCTTTCTCCTTTGGTAACCATTGAATTTGTTTTCTATGTCTTTGAGTCTGTCTTAGATTCCATGTATAAGTGATATCTATGCTAATTGTCTTCCTGTGACTGACGTCACTTAGTATGATGATCTAGGTCCATCCGGGTGGCTGCCAACGGCATTATTTCACTCTTCATTAAGGCTGAGTGATATGCGATTGTACATATATTTCACATCTTTATCCATTCATCTGTTGTTGGACATTTAAGTTTGGATTTTTCAAACATTTTTTCATCTTATACCTGTCTCAGTATCTCCACTGAGTCACAGTTTTTGATCAGAAAGCAGGAGACATGCTCAGAGCCTCCATTTTACAAGCAGGAGATGTTTATTTTGTTACCAAACAAAACTGGAGGGAACATCAACTCAGTATCATTTCCTATTTTTAGCCTTAGAAGAAAGAGAAGTTGGAGGACCAGGGTAGGGCATTCCATGTGCTTTCAAAAAACCCATGAAATGTTATTTTTATAAGTTAAAAGTGAAGGAAATTGAGAGACAAGTTTGTAGGGGAATGAGAGCATGCGTGCTAAGTCACTCAGTCATGGCTGACTCTTTGTGACCCCATGGACTATAGCCCACCAGGCTCCTCTGTTCATGAAAATTTTCAGGCAAGAATAATGGAGTGGGTTGCCATGCCCTCCTCCAAGGGATCTTCCTGACCCCGGGATCGAACCCACATCTCTTATGTCTCGTGCATTGGCAAGTGGTTTTTTTTTGTTTTGAACCACTAGTGCCACCTGGGAAGCCCCGGGAATGATTACAAAATGGGTTTTATTTCCAGCTCTGGTTCTGTCACAAACCATATATGATCTCAGGGAGGTCATTTACCCTCCATGGCTTTCATTCCAACAAAGCTAGGAGATCGGACCAGCTCATTTCCAAGGTTCTCTCTGGCTCTAAACCTCTGTGGTCTGCCCATGGCTGCTCCTCACCAGCTGTGCTTCTGGGAGCACAAACTGGTTTTTATCTTTACCCATCATGCTTCTGGTCCTGAGATCACCGAGCTTAGGTCATCCATCCAAGTCTTCAATGGCCTGTGTCTTTGAGAGCCAACATTCGAATCAACCCACAGAAACACACTGATCTTTCCTAGTTCACTTGACATCCATTAAAGAACTGAATGCATTGCCTTCATCAAACTGTTAGAAGAAAAAATTTTTTCTTTGGCAAGTGATACAAACTCGATCTGGAATCTCTAAATAGGTCCTTATCTTACCCTCTTTTAGTCTTAGAGGTTTTATGATGACCACAGATTTCATTTGTCATCCTTTTGACTTTACTTCATTGTTATGTAGCTCCAGGGTCTTGATCTTGATGGTATGAAGACTGGCCGCCATTAGGAATGTGATGTAATCATGCCATCATTCGGTAGAACCTCAAGTAGCATTACTTTTGAAGATATGACAATGAAGACAAAAGCCTTCATACCAAAGACTTACAGCTCAAAAGGGTAGGCAGAAGGATGTCAGCACAGAGACCTGAGACCAAATCAGCTTGGGGGATGTTGCTTGGTAAATCCTGAAGGATACGTGTGAGTAGCTAAGCATGGAAGGGCTGAGGTGGGGGAGGGGACTGCTTCTGGGAAAACTCGTTTCAGTGAAATAAGAATTTCCCAGCGCCTACTCACTGTTTTCAGTGATTTGGCTTCTTCTAACCTCAGATAGGTCAGATTTGGAGGATATCTGATTCTAACCCAATATATTTCTTTTTAAAAAATTTTAAATTTATTGTATTCAAGTCAATTTACAATGTTGTGTTAATTTCTGCTGTACAGCAAAATGATTCAGTTATATATATATATATTCTTTTTCATATTCTTTCCCATAATGGTTTATCACAGGACATTGAATATTCCCTGTGCTACTCGGTAGGAACTTGTTGTTTATCCATTCTAGATAGACTAGTTTGTACATTCGTTCCAAACCCCCAATCCTTCCCTTCTACTTGCCTCCTCCTTGGCAATCACTGGTTTGTTCTCTACATCTGTGAGTCTTCTAACCAAATATATTTCTAAACTCAATTTACTCAGCAGTATTCAATTTGGGGGAGTCACATGTCCTCGTGTATAGCTGATGTACATACTTCTAGAAACTTGGGGTAGATCCTTGGACATTTTAGCCCAGTGATGTCAATCCTATAGGTTCATCCAACACACATGCCTGAAATCAGGAAAGGGGCCCCCTGGCGGGTTTAGTTGCAGTGAAATAGGGCAGAAGGGTTGAAGGTTTAAGGATAAGGTGGAATGATTTGGGCATGCTTTGTTTAGCAAAAGAAGGCAGGCAGATTCTCTGGTGACTGTGAAGCTGGGGAGGTCCTAGCCAGACGAGGACTTCAGATCATTCTCCCCCCAGTCCTTCAACCTTCCCCTGAACTGCTCAGTAAGATGGTCTTGAGCTATTTCATGCTATTTCAAGTACAATAAAAACTTTCTTAATCTGCGTTCACTCGCCCACTTCTCTGCAAAACTGACTGGTGAGTGCTGCAGGGTGCTGAATGCTCAAGTCTTTCTCTAGATCCCTCAATCACTTCTGCTCCTTGTTAATTATAATTATATAAATTATACATAAGCCAAAGAGACACACATTTCTATTGCTTTGCTTTTCTTGGTATGAACATGTATTATTACTTTTATTAAAAATTGTAATTTATTTTTGGCTTTTTTTTTTTTTGGCTGTACCACGTGGCATGTGGGATCTGTTCCCTGACCAGGGATCAAACCCATGTCCCCCCTGCATGGAGACCATGGACTCTTAACCACTGGACCACCAGGGAAGTCCCAGTTTTGGTTGTATATTTGACTTACAATGTTGCATTTGTTCCAGGTGTATTTAGTGTTCAGGTGTTTCAGTGATTTAGTTATCTATCTCCCAATCTATATTCTTTTTCAGATTCTTTGTTATTATAAGATATTGAATATAGTTCCCTGTGCTATACAGTTGGTCCTTGTTTATCTGTTTTATATGTAGTAGTGTGTATCTGTTAATTGCAAACTCCTCATTTATCCCTCCCCCACCAACAATTAATTTCAAAACTTTTATTTTTTTGGCTGCAGCCATGTGGCATGCGGGATTCCTTAGTTCCCTGACCTAGGGATTGAAGCCATGCCCCCTGCAGTAGAAGCAGTGTCCTAACCACTGGACTGCCAGGGAAGTTCCCTACTATCTTTTAAGGCTCACCAGTTCATCTGTATTTGTCTTTTCTCGTATCTCCTGATCGCACAGGTACTAGATTCTCTTTGCATGCCATTGGGTTACCTGGTTCCCAGCTTCTTCCATTTATGATATGATAGCCAGTCTTCAATCTCTTGTCAATATGGAGTGGACTTGCAATCTTCATAATCTCTTCAGACAAGTTTCCTTCTGCTTCATGAGGATGGGGAAGAGTGTCTGGAAAGCCATGCACTAGGTTCAACTCACTAAGGAACCAATGCCAGAAGAACAACTTTTAAAATTTCTTTATTTATAGACATTTCAGAACCACTGAAATCAATGACAAATTTTTTTTAGACACAACATAACCATGTTTATCTTGAGGTACACATTGGGCCCATAGATAATGCTCTGGAAACAGTGCAACTGTTAACTGGTAGTTAACCCCAGGTTCCAAGCCAAGAAACTGTAAAGATGGTTACAAAATTCTTCGAAAAGAATAAACCATTTCCATTTAAGTCAAGGAAAACGCCCACATTTTTGATGGAGTTCAATTTTTAGGCTTAGCTTAAACAGTATTTTAAAGGGAACTTCATATGAGAATGGGAGAAGATGTTTATAGTTAAGAAATGATCTGAGCCTTACAACATGAGGTTGGAAACAAGAAATTCATAATCCGATAAGTTCATTACAAAACTCATAGCCTTAAAATTAAGAGCAGCAAAATTACAGAAGATATTTGTACAGTTTTACCGCAAATCACGTTTACCCTTTGTTTCTGGCTTTCACAAGGAGACAAATGTTCAAACACCAAGTTGTGAAGACTAAAGGACGTGACTGGCTAAGAAGTAGCCATCAGCATTCCACAAGATCCACAACCCCACCCTGTAAAAGTCCTACTTTCCATTATTTGCCCTCTGGCCATTGTATTTTTCTTGCCCCAGCAGTTTGGTGCCATTATGAGAAAAATAGTGGGAATTGGTATAATGGTGGTAAGTTTCTGAAAGTCTTGTGTGTCCAACAATAGATTTCACTTTTGTGGTGGACTGAAGTTGAAATTTCTTTGAACAGTTCGCTAGGGTCTTTGGAGAACTGTCTGCTTTACCAGTTTGTTATTCAAAACGTTAATCTCACACTCTTTAGGCATGATGAGTAGTGACTTGTGTGTGACACGGAGTGTTGGTTAAATGATGGACCCTCTATTCACCCACACCCACTCCCTGAACTGCTCGAGGAGTCGTGTGGACAACATGCAGTTGGTTCTGGAATGTCACCAGACAGTGTTCACCCATGTGTCTGAAAACAGTTGGAATGGACAGTCATAATATTTCCCCATAAGATTGTTTTATTTCTACATGAGACAAGAATAAACACTGCAATTTAGTCGAATGGGCAGCTCGCTGCAACTTCATAAACTTGAACGGCATATGTGGGTTGAAAGGGTCTCAACGTAAATTTCACAGTTCATAAAGTTGAGCGGCTCAACTTAAAAGAGAGAGAATATGCAGGCGTTTACGAGATGCTGAGAGGGAACTGACCTGTGAGTGCTTGAGTTCGCCCTCCCTGTGTGAGTCAGGCCCACATTTTACATTTTCGCTGCTCGGTTTGATTTATTGCTGAGTTTCCTTTCTGATGGGGGTCGTGATGATTTTGGCCATGAATTTAAGGAGGACCCCAAATAAGAGTCCTGTTTGGACACTTTCTCCCAGGCCGTGGAGTCAGTGCACAGACTGTGAGGCATCTGCCAGAGATGTCCTGTCCTGACTTGGTTGGTTAGAAACGATTCTGGGTGTGAGGGTCTCTCTACACCACTTTTCAATGCAAAATCGCAGCTCAAGAAGGGGAAGGGCTGTCTCCTTCCTACCCCTGTTCTGCATTTCTTGTCATGATTCTCTGTGGCTATGCAAGCCTTGTCTAGTCAGGGTGCCATGTGGCTTCAGACATGCCAGAAGATACTTATTAGCAATTAAAACAAAATTTCAGTCAGTAAAAAAGAACACTAGCCAGTGGGGCTCTGAGATGTTTTGTGTCTCCAACGCTTTCCAAGTTTTGATGATCTTGTAGTGTTTCTTTGATACTCCTTTCCTAGAAGCTGCCATTTTTCCCATCTGTGGCTTTTTGAAAGACAGAGCACACTTAACTGTCCCTATATCCAGCTGCTCGGAAGATTTCACGTTTCTCTTACACAGACTCAGTCTCAACAACTGTGGTTTTAAATATAAACATTATGAATTCCAAGAGGGCAGGAACTGTCCTTGATAGCAACCTGTCAAGTCATCCTAGCATGGTGCCCAGCACACAAATGATGCTCAGTGAATTGTGAGTGTGTGACTAAAAGGCCATGTCGTCCCTGCCCTCAAGGAGTCTCTACGTTGCCATCAATATAAACGCAACATACATAAGCCAAGACAAAAAAAAAAAAGCAGAAGGAACTTTTTTTTTTTTCCAAAGGAAAAAAAAAGATAAAAAGAATCAGTTGTTCATGTGGGGCGACCTTCATAGTAAACTCAAACCTACTTATTCCTCCCTCCTGAATTGAGAACGGTGTCTGGGCGTAAGGATTCACGAATGGGTTCAGCAAGATTTTGTCAGAGAAAACTTGCAACTATTCAACAGCCTCCTGTTTTTAAAGAAAGGTTCTGAGAGGTTAACTTTACCTAAGGGGTTGCCCCTGGCACTGAAGGATGGTTTCCCAACAGGAAAAGTCTAAGTGCAGTACTGGAAGCTTCTATACAGACTTGTCAGTTACTTATGAAGAGGTGACCCAGCCTGACAAGTTTTACAGGGTATTCTTTTTATGGGGTACTTTTAACCTAGAGTATTTGCATTTTGAGAGACATATGAAGGGAAAGAGGCTTTATTTAAAAAAAAGATTTAAGATGGAAAATGAGACAATATATCAATTCACCTCAGTTCTAAACAATGAGATGGATTAAAAATATCTTTCATGGCAGGAAATGAAGCCATATTGAACAGGTCTGCAAAACTAGAACTGGTGGGTTTTGTCTTTCCACTGGTGGACTCATTTTGATGAGCAGGAAGAGCAGATAATAACATACAAGCCAATCCTGACACCTGGGTGGCTGTCTGTCCCATCTGGAATGTGGGGACAGACTTCAGGAAGGCAGGGCTGAGGATGATAACCTGTTCAGAGATGGAAAATGTTTCTAAGATTCATATGCCTTCAAAAAGTCAACAATTATATTGATGCCATCGTATTTTGGAATAGTTAATCATGTTTGGCAAAAACTGTCAGACTGGGTTCTAGAACTGTTGGAATGAAAGTATGGTAAATCATGTATTTTCTCTGGACGAGAGGAAAGAAGAGGTTTCCGAACTAGACAAGTACTCTTATTGATGCTCTAAAAAATGATGCAACAGACGTAGCACAGATCAAAGCAGAGGGTGGTGTGTCTGACTTCGGAGCGCTCCTAAAGCACAAAGCATGTTGAACATGAGACATGGCTCTGAAAACTGCTCTCCAGACCCCAAATAACCAGATACCGGGAGAAGAACACCCTCAAACCCGAGAATTATCACTCAACAGAAATGATCAGTTCCCCAGACATGAATGGGCACAGGAGTATTCTATGCAAAACCCAGCCTGTAACAGGTTTAAAATTCAACTTAATTCTTCAGTACAGACTCTCTACTGGTTTGTTCCAAGTTTTCCATGCTGGAGCCTGATAAGACCGAGCTTCGAGGGACAGGATTCTGAGAATCTTTGACATCATTCTGTCCACTCTTCCTAAGAGTCGACTTAATCAATGGCCCCAAACTTTCAGTGGATATTTGAAAGTGAACAGATGTTACCTAAAAGATCAGACTCATAGGGATGTTGAAAACATACATTTGTATCATGTCTAGATAAATATACATACACATATAGAGTCTGGGTATTTTTTCTCTGCTCAATAAAATTAGCAGCTACAGATAAATTGTTGTGGTCATGATTTATTATTTCTAAGGACGTCTTATATCCTCTACCAGCACAAGACTTGATAAAATGCCTTTTGATGAAAAGATCCCATCAAGCACATAACACTGCATTGTCATTTCATATTACTAACATTTTCAGGCACAAGAGGAAAACAATTAGCACTGAGCAGTCCAAATAACAGAGCACAGACTAGAGTTAATTGTCTGAAGTTGATTCTCCCAGAGGAGGGAATTGTTCAAGTGTGTGTGTGTGTGTGTGTGTGTGTGTGTTTAAGATTTCTTGTGTTTCTCAGCTTTGGCTATTTTGTAAATAAATATCAGACCTTCTTGCATAAACCTACTTGGGTAAGAAGTATTTCTCTGAACATGCCTTTTGTCTTTTAGCAGCTGTTGAGTGTTGAGTGACGTACAAGGCACACCTCTAAGTGTTCTGTACAGCATTTTTATTGATGTACAAAATAGCCTGTTCACCATTCAAAAATCATAATCTGCATAGTAAGAGTTCTCTCTTATCCCTATTTACAGCGAAGGTTTTTAGTGCAAAAAAAAAAAAAAAAAGAAAGAAAGAAATCCATGAAACCGTGTCCCAGCCAGTCCCATCTAGCACAACGGGGTTATCAGTTTTGCTCCATGCCAGCTGGGCTTATTTGGCTATATTTTGGGTCTCCAGCCATTAATGAACTGCAGAATTTTCTTCACCTGCAGTTTGCTCAGTTTGAAATCCTCCGAGAGGATTTCTTCTGTGAGCTGAACGAGCAGATTGCCATCGATCTTCTCGGTCACGAAGAACACGATGACGTCCTCCGACAGCCCGATGAACCGCAGGGACTTGGACACCTCTTCGACCGAGAGTCCCGACAGGTCGGCGGGCGGCTGCCACGGGGACCCGTCGCCGCAGGAGCGGGGGGCCAGCTGCAGGTGGATTGGCGACGAGAAGGGGTAGGGCGTGGAGAGGAGGTCCTGCGCGCCCTTCTGGATGAAGTACGCGTCCTCGGACAGGTCCGGCGACCCGGACTTGGGGGCTTCCTCAGCACCGTCGATTTGCAGGGGCAGAGGCGGGGTGTCCGGGGCCGCTTTCTCTTCCAGCGGCCTCGGGGCCCGGGGGGGCAAGGCGGGGCAGGAGCTGCTCTGCTTGGCCGGCCCGCCTGCCAGGCTCCTGTCACCCGAGCGCTCCAGGCAGTAGCTGGCCGACTTGGGACAGCCCGCGGGCTCCGCGGGGCCCGGAACAGGCGGGCTGGTGGCCAGCTCGCGGCCGTCCAGCTCGAAGGCGGCCGGGCAGTTTCTCTTGGGCGTGCCTGGCGTCTTCTGTCGGGGGTAACTGTAGCTGCGGCTCGGATCCAGCAGGAAGTCGCTCCTGGTGTGGGTCTCCGACGCTCCCGAGTAATGGTTTGGCCACGAGAGCCTGGAGGACAGAGCTTCAGAAGGGGGGCTGCCGCACGGGGACTTGGGGTCCCCGGAATCTGCCTTCACTCGGTTACACGGGTAGCAGGACACGGGAGCGCTCTCGGGGGGGCTCGTCTCACTTTTAGTGACGCTGCTTAAAAGCCAAACACACAGAGAGAAGGGTGAGTGAGAAAGTGATAGTGAACATCCAGCCTAGCTTTAGCCTATCGATGTCAGTTTTGAGTAGAAAAATGCTAGGAAGCAAATATTTCTTATCATGAATTCAAAAAAGTATCTACTTAACCTCACTTTTTTTTTTTTTAATTTAAAGAATCTTTAAAGTACTAAAATACATCAGTAACTATGGATATGAAGATACTGATTTAATAAGCTACAGCAGAGATGGCAAATAGATTTTTAACCACAAGAAAATCATTTGTTAGTGAGTGCCTGGATCTTCGTGAAGAGAAAAATCTTTAGTCCTGTTCGGGCTTATCACCAATAGGGTCTGATTAGTGACGTCTGCAGTGGGCAAGGGGGGCGTGAGGGAACAGATAGTGGGTGTCTCGTGCTACAGTGGCGGGACTACATCACCACCACCGATGACCTATCCATCCAAGAGGGTGTGAGGCTGGAAGAAACGTTTCAAATACAGTGCTTACACGAGCCTTGATTTCTGCACAGTTAACACCAGCATAAAGATTTAAGTGTCCAGCGAACAAAAAACACCTGCCAAGGAGAGCTACTGTAACCCATCAGGAGCATGTGTGATCCCCTGCAGCTCTGGGGCCCTATCTTCAAAACAACCATGAAACCCGAGTGCGCTCAGACTGGGTGACCGAGGTGGGGTGGGGTGGACAGTGGGTGGAACCGAGTCCGCCTCTTTGGGAGAAGAGAAGAGGCACATTCACGGCTGACCTCGCGCTTTCACAGCCTGACCAAGAGAAGCAGGTAGACCTAAGTTTGTTTCTCTAGACATAAGAAACAGTTGACAGTTACATAGAGAGAGATATAATGTAATATAATGAAAGATTTCTAAAAAAAAAAAAAAAGTTCTCAGCCTGTGCCAACCATGGAATGAGCCACACTGCAGAAGCATTTGCTCAGGGCACCAGGAGGATGGAAATGGAAGACGGTCTGCCAGTAATGGTCAGGAAGGGACCCCGGCTCTGGGTGGAAATTCAGAGTGGAGGCAGAACCCCTGTGACTCCCCGTCTCCCTGGAAGTTGCTGTCTGCTCGGCTGAAGTCAGAATGGAGGGCAGCATTGGCTAGGCTTTATCACCGAACCCCGCACAGACTCTACAGTCTGCTCATGCCACTGGCTCTTCCATCCTAGCTCAGAACCAACAGGGTCTATGCTCGTCCAGTAAAAATAAAAAGAGAAAAAGCTGCCTTTCCTGTCACTGCGAAGAGGGGCCGGCTCCCTGACACTGTCTGCAAGGACCGGGGGCCTTGGCTGCTGAGGGCACCGTGGGGGAAGTGGGCGCTGGCATAGGACTTACATGTCGTGCAGCCCTGAAGAATAGTAGGACAAGGTGGGGCTGGGCGAGCGAGTCTGCGGCCGCGCCGGCTTGGCTGTGCGAGGAGGGACCGAGGGGCTGGTGGACTGAGGCTTTGCGCTGCGGGGCGGGACCGGCGGCGCGTTCAGGAGCCGGCACTCTTCCCGGACCTGGCGCAGAAGAGAACACGCGGGGTTAGCGACACGCGACCCGGAGGGGCCCGAGGCTGCTCTGACGCGACACCAGCTGCGATGGACGGAGGGGAGGGGTGACCTGAGCCGACAGGGGGCTGCTAGACGTGGATTGATTTTGCAAGAAACCAGTTTGGCAAATGCTGCTGAAACGTGGCAAGTAGAGGGGAAGGACAGCCCAGGGAGGGCGCAGGTGATCCATGGCGACGCAGAAAAGAGGAGCAGGAAGAAAGTAAGGGTGTAAGAGATCTTACTAGAGGATGCCATTCTCCCAGGCAGTGGTGTTTCTTCACTGTTCAAGCTGAATTCGACTTGATCCAAACCTTAGGGGCAGAGCGAACCTTGTCTAGTGGAAAAGCTCCTCCAGGGCTTCTCACGGGTAAAGGTGCACCTCAATCCCCTGGGGATCTTGTTTCTTGCAGATTCAGTAACCAAGGGTGGGGCCTGAGACTCTGCATTTTTCTAACAAGCTCCCGGGTGATGCGGACCGGGCTGGACCACAGACCGTACATACTCTGAGAAACAGGGCGGCAGATGGTGGAATGAGGCAGCTCTCCAAATCCCCAAAATAGTACTGTGTATAAGAGCTGCCTCTGCCTCTCTCACTCTCCCTTCATCTTCCCACCAGAGAGGAGGCAGGTGACCCGTGCCAGCAACAGCCTGCCTTCACCCCGGCTTGTTGGCGATTCACAGCCGGCATTCAGAACATGGTTCTTTATAATGAAGATATTTTACGTACTTCTCTGTGTCAGACAGCAGGGGGCAGTTTATACCTGGTTCAGCTACTCTACCCTTAACTTCATAGATAAAAACTGAGCCGATTCTGGCTCAAAAAAAAAAAAAAAAAAAGGAAAGAAAAAGGCTTTGCCTGCTTTTAGGCTGTGTTTCCACCTTTTTCCCCCACCTTTTCCTTGACTCCTCCATCTCAGGGGCCCTGGGGTAATGAAGACAATGAAATAACAGCTCCCATTAGCTTTTGGTTTGGAGTTTGCTTAAGACCAAATGAGACGGGCTCCTGTTACATCACGTTGGCTACCACCTACGCTGCACCCGGCCTCGAACTGGCTTCCAAGGCCTGATTCACTTGCAGTAGAAATCCAGCCATTAAGAACAGTTATGTGACCCCGGGTGACCCGGCAAATCTCAACTCTAAGCAAAATGGAAGCCATTAAAAGTCTCATCCATTGGCATTTCTCCCTGGGCCTGCTCCCACCCAGAGGACCCACCAGATACAAGTTTTCATCTCAGCAGCTCTTAGGCTGAAACAAAATATTCAGAGCAGTGGATTTTCTTCAACAGCTGCAGGCTTTCCCCTTTTGAGCTTTTCTTAAGAAGGTGGTAGTGGAGGAAATGAGGTTTGCATAAGGAAGAGAGAGGCTTGTAAGCTGGCCCAGGGGGGCTCTTGCCCCACTTTGGGGTCTTCTGCAGAAGCTGAGAACCAACCAGGAGAGTGAAAAGCTCTGGTTGGGGTGCTCCCCTCCCTGAGTTTTGGAAGCATGGGCTGATTACAAAATAAGTAAAATAGTGTTTCCACCTTGCTGCTGCCGCTAAGTCGCTTCAGTCGTGCCCGACCCTGTGTGACCCCATAGATGGCAGCCCACCAGGCTCTGCCGTCCCTGGGATTCTCTAGGCAAGAACACTGGAGTGGGTTGCCATTTCCTTCTCCAGTGCATGAAAGTGAAAAGTGAAAGTGAAGTCGCTCAGTCGTGTCTGACTCTTAGTGACCCCATGGACTGCAGCCTACTAGGCTCCTCCACCCATAGGATCTTCCAAGCAAGAGTACTGGAGTGGGGTGCCATTGCCTTCTCCGTTCCGTCTTGATAGCAAACTGTAAAGTAGCCAACTGTGTCTCTTTTCTTTCTTAAGGAATGTCTTTAGAGTCTAGGGTGGATGGGTGTAACGTCTATAGATGTGCCTGGTTCTGTTTATGCTAGAGTGATAAGAATCAAGGAAAACGTGAGAGGATAAGGAGTCTGTTAATTTTTTTGATTTTAAAAATAGTCACGTTTCAATATGGAATTAGAGAGAAGTATAAGGGTTAAGGCTGAATCTGATTTAGAAATTTCTAAATTTTGGAATTCGTTGTTAAATACACTTAATTAGGGATCGTTGACTTAGATGTCAATGATGATATGCTAAGATGTCAATTACAATTGCATTTTAAAAATGTATTTATTTTTAAGGTAAGGGTATGACTTTACAATATTGTGTTGGTTTCTGCCATAGGATCATTGGCTGATCCAGGTCTAGGAACACAGAGAAGCAGCCACGTGCAGTTGAATTTGACCTCTGGGAAGCCCTCTCTTCTCATAAGGTTCCTGACAGCTGCTTCTGCCTCCTCCTTCCCTAACTGGGCAGTCAGTCCTTAGAGCTTCCCCACAGGTTGGGGGTACAGAGAATACTATTAATAAAAAGTTATTTGTAGGTGACAGGGCCTGGTAAGGTGAACTTGGCTGACCGAGAGCCTTTCCAGCTGAACTCCAAACAGCACCTGAAATACGGAAAGCTCCTGAGATGGCCACATGACTCCTGAAAGGAATTCAAGAACAAAGGTGTGAGTGTGTGTGAGAGTGAGAGAGCTTCTTACCCTTGGGATCTGATCAGTGAGGAGATACTAACATGAAGCCAGAAAAAAAAAGAGTTCTTCCCTTGTGATGAGAAGGCAGTGTTGTTAAGTCACTTCAGTCGTGTCTGACTCTTTGTGACCCTGTGGACTACAGCTTGCCAGGCTCCTCTGTCCATGGGATTCTCCAGGCAGGAATACCGGAGTGGGTTGAGAAGGCAGTTTGGGTGTAATCACGTGACTTCAAGAACTAGGCTTATCTGAAACCCATTTCGGAGACAAAGGTAGTTAAAACAAAACCTGACTTCAAAGGGACCCCGTCCTGGATGAGAACTGAGCTGTAATGCGGTGGAGGCATAGATTAGTGCTTCACCCAGCAGGTGTGGGAGGGCAGCCCGTCGGGGGGTGAGCCCCGCTTACAGCTCTGCAGACAAATGCATCTCCACGGGTTACTCTCAACTTGTGGCTGCAGATGTGGGTGCTCGAGGGAAGTTGTACAGCAGTGTATTTTATGGGAAAAATTATATATGCGTTGGGGTTCCGAGGTTACGTATCACAGGGTTTATGGTGCCATCTTACTTCCTAACTCTTACATCCTCTCAACAGAAATCATTCTACTTTCCTTTGGATTTAATTCATCATGGGACATTTGTATCCAAGGGAAACGTAGCTGTGGCTTGAAATGTATTTCATCTGACAATAAAAGGTAATTTACAAGACCGGATGGCCAATCACCCTATTTCCAGTTTTCCCTCATATTCCGTTTCATGTTGAAGTGCTACATTTTCAGCACATTCCTTCTGAAAGTCTCAGCATGTGGCTTTCATCATGTTACTTCCCATCTCCAGGGGCCCCTCTGACTATTGGACAAAGTCCAGCTTCTCCTGCCTCCCATGGAGGCCTGCAGCAGTCTTTCTAGTGATTTCTTCCCATCTGGTGCCATCTTTCTAGTATTTCCCCTGCTCTCCTCTGTATGAACACACAGGTCCCTCCAGTGGGGCAGGTTCAGTGTCATCTAAACTTATTCCTTGTACTTTCCTGTCTGTCTGTGCTTTAGTTCCAACTCCCACCCGCCCACCCCCGCCCGCCCCGACCCCCATCACTGCCTAAGGCCCAGCCTAAGCGTTACAGGTGCGGTTTGGGACCGTCACACACAGCCATCAGCACTCGTCACTGCGTCTGAACTCTGCACAGATGCCGTCTGTATTTACTCACTCTCCATGTATGCTCAAGGAGCCTGAAAGTGGACATGCTGGGGCCATCGGCATTGTTCTTACTGCTCTGTGGGTGGCAGAGTTTGGGGACTTGACACCCCTGGCCCAATGTGTCACCTAGAATGGCAGGCAGAGGTTACTGGATGTCACCAAACTCAAAGCACTTTTATTTTTATATGGATACCATAAGAATGTCTTTTATATTTTTATGTGGAAACTGCTATTGATAAGTCATCTGGGCTACATGTTAATTTGTGTGTGTGTGTGTGTGTGTCTTCATATTGGTATCAATTTAGGGGAAAAAAAGGCGTGTAGCAGACCTGGGCTAGGTGACCACCATCAACTCCGCCACCGCTAACCTGGGCGTGGTATCGGTGAAAATGACAGTTCTTTCTGAACTGGGAAATGCTGTGGCTTCATTAGGGAAGGGTGGGGAGGAGGGGAGAGGTATTTGGATGACCAAGAATAAGCTCTCTAACGCTGGTGCTAAGCGAGGAGATGGCATTGTGTCTGAGGCAGGTATTATTATTACCTATCATAGATTATGGGTGACTTTTGCCTACTGGTGGGTGATCTCTGGTGATGAGCAGCTTGAGTGTTTACAGCCAAGCTCCTGGCACCTGGTTATGATGGGGGTCAATCCACAGTATGAATTCAGGGCGAGCAAACTCCCACCCCGTACCCAGAGCCTGGCTTTACCAGCACTTCTCTGGTCTAAAGCCTTTCTTTCCAGCAGTCTCCCCCGTGCCCAGCACAATTGTCTCATCCTTGCCCCTTTACAAGTCTTGTCCCTTTTCTACAGCAATGTTCAATGATCCCATCTTATCAGAGATAAGATACACTGCCCTGAAGTAAGACACTTCTCCCCAGGGTTCAAGGTGCAGACTGCCAACCCAGGGCTAATCAGCAGATTTATTGAGAGGATGAATAGTGAGCTCCACCCTTTCTAGAACCGTCACTTCTCTCTAGTCTATGAAGCATATGTTCAGCGAGGCATAGGCAAAGTGACTCTCTAACACAGAGAGTTCCCTAGTGGGATTTGAAGGAGGCTGTGGAAGGTGCCCGTCCTGGGACTAACAGCCAGACCACAGGGACCATCTACTCCCACTGCCCCTAAAAGTCTGAAGAACATGCATCACTTCCCCTTTTCCTACAAACATGAATTCCATTTACGACTGACTTGTTCAGTTCCGTGCTGGGTGCCCATACAGGTTCACTGAGCTGCTGTGGAGTAGGGCTGACGAGAACGAGGAGCCCCTGCAATTAGCTGGGAGGGGGGTGATGGAGGCCAGTGCATGACAGATAGAAACAGGCTCCGTAATAGCAGAAGGTGGAACGCAGATCAGTGGGAGGATCATGGATGATTCAAGAGGCAGAGGGAGGACAAACTCAGGCAATTATGCTGAGGAAGTCTGGAGGCGGAAGGAGTTGTGAGTGTACGAGAGGCATGAAAACACCCCCGGAAAGATGAATTGGTCTGGGGGCTTAAAAGGCGAGACAAATCCTGGTGCTACTGATTCAGACAGACACTTAGAAAGAAGAACGGGCGTTGGGAGAAACCAAGGAGTTCAGGGTTGAAAAGAGTTTGAGCTCAGTGTTCTATTGATAGAACCTGAAGACGTGAAGAGGGCTGAACCCCTAAGAGGCGGCAGAGGAGGAGACCAAGGCGGAGAAACACAGGGGCCTGCACCTCACTGTTCACGGCAGGGAACAGGCCCTGATGGTGTCACAGAAGCGAACGGTGGGGAGGATAGCTCAGGACAGGGATGCGGTGACGACAGGGACGGCAAGAAGTCCAGGCAGGTTGGGAAGATGTGTGACAATTAGCAGGTCACTGAGGATCTTAGCACATGAAGCTTCAGTTGAGTGAGGAGACCAGAAGCAGATTCCAGGGGAGTCAGAGCTGGAACAGGAGGCCAGGGAGAAGTTAGTGAGGACACACCATTCCTTACAAGAAGGAAGGGGGAGGAGCTATTAGAAGTGGATACTGGACTGAAGGAGGTGTGGCTTTTTTCTTGGAAGAAACTTGAAAACGTGCATGAGTAGGTACATGTACGCACGTGACCTGAAATCAAGTGTACACTGACTCCAGGGACAGAGAGAACACACTTCCCCACAGTTTTCTGCTTTCCCCAGGCCAGTACCGGCCACGTAAAACCAGAAAAATAATGGCAGCTGATTATCTAAGAGCTTCCCAGGTGGCGCTAGTGGTAAAGAACCTGCCTGCCAGTGCAGGTAAGAGATGCAGGTTTGATCGCTGGGTCAGGAAGATCCCTGGAAGAGGGTACAGCAATGCACTCCAATCTTCTTGCCTGGAGAATCCCATGACAGAGGAGCCTGGCGGGCTGTGGTACACAGGGTCGCAAAGAGTTGGACACGGTCGAAGCAACTTAGCACACGTGCAGAGCAAAGACGGACACACCCAGTAGAATAAGTGACTTCGGAAAGCTTTGTTTAGCTATGTGAAGGGTGGTTGACAAGGTCAAAACCCAGTTCCAACCTGTGGTCAGAATCGCATGCGTCACAGAGTGGGACTATTTATTTTCAGAATACTCTTCCAGAAAGTGTAACTTGGTTCCCTGACTCCTGGAATAGGCATTTAAAGGATCCTTTCTCCTCCTCTTCCCTGGACTTCCCTGGTGGCTCAGATGGTAAAGTGACTGTCTACAATGTGAGAGACCTGGGTTCGATCCTGGGTAGGGAAGATTCCCTGGAGAAGGAAATGGCAACCGACTCCAGTACTCTTGCCTTGAAAATGCCATGGACGGAGGAGCTTGGGGCAGGCTACTATCCATGGGGTCGCAAAGAGTCGGGCACGACTGAGAGACTTCACTTTCTTTTCTCCTCCTCACTCCTCATAGCTGAAAGTCTTTTTAGCTGGTGGGGGGAACTGAGCCCCATCTGAAGGACCAATAATTTATGCAAAATGGAAAACAAGGTCTTCTTCCTAAATAGTCACATATTAAAGACAATGCATGAGAATGTGTTAAATACAAAGCTCGTTAGAGCATGGTTGGAAACAGGGGTAAATGTAAATGTTTGGCAGACAATTCAAACATTACATACAACTGGAGTATCTTATACACATGAACTACTTTCTTCTGTGACATTCTCTTTCTCTGACACTTCCTAGGGATTAACACAACACAACAAAAGACACACAGTGTGCCTACGAAGCTACTCAGCATAGGAATAGGGGCTTTTTAGTCTGATGATGCTTCTTGGAAAGTCTTAGCTTCTCAGAACTCTCTACTTGTCTTATGAAAGAAATGACACTTTCACACCCCATTCATTCACCAACTGGACCAATGAGACAGCTTAGGAAAATGGAATACTTACAACAACATGTTCCTTGCTGAACTTTTTCTGGGGGAAAAAAATTTTATAGCAGCGACTGTTGTTTAGTCGCGAAGTCATGTCCAACTCTGTAGCCTGCCAGGCTCCTCTGTCCATGGAATTCTTCAGGCAAGAATACTGGAATGGGTTGCCACTTCCTTCTCCAGGGGATTTTCCCAACCCAGGGATCAATCCCGTGTCTCCTGCATTGGCAGGCGGATTCTTTACAACTGAGCCACCTGGGAAGCCCATAGCAGTAATTACTCAACTTTTAAATACAAGCAGTGGATCTGAAAGCAACTGTCATTAAGACTCCGTGAGTCCTTGTCCACAGTCTAAAGTCCGGCATCCCATGCCTGCGGATGAAAACCTTGGCGCTCCAAGACCACACTACTTGGTCACTAATGGGCTGCAGCCATCCTTAGGCAGACTCAGGATCACTGCTTTTATGCTGACAATAATTCAGAAAACAGACACGATAGGTGAGCTTGATCTGAAACTGGACTCCCCTTCACTGTGAGTTTTCTTCTCTTAAAAAGCTGACTTGGGGATCGTGTCAGTGTTCCGAAGAAAGGAGTTTTGTAACCAAGCTTCCCTGAACTTTGTAACTTTGCCTTGACCGTGTGCCCTCTGCCCCGTATTTTACGTTTCTTCCCACACTCCCTCTCCCAGATAACACAATCATTACAGCCTTAAGAAATCTGATTTATAAAGAGGCTTTTATACAAAGAGTTCACAACCCTGTCACATACCCATCAGGGGTATTCTCAGCCAAACAGAAATTCAAGTTTCAGAATGACAATGTGGCCATCAATGAACGGCTCTTAGATGGATTACGCAAGGGTAGATGTGATTTACAGTCGAAATCCTGATTCTCTGATGCGTGTGTTTCTTTTTCGCCATTGTGTATGTGGACGGTAAGGACCGAAGGCAGGCCTGGGTCTGCCATGGCTTCCAACCTCCAGGCTTGGGGCACAGGAGTCAAGGCTGAGGGCACAGGAGGCCGCTGCTGGGAAACGAGAAGGGCCCGCAGCTCTGAAAAGAATACTTGTTTAAATTCCAGGGTGCTTCCCTGGACTCTAAAGAAAGATGATGCCATTGGGCGGAGAATAAAGCCCTTTTCTGAGCAAGGAGTATAATGCATGACAGATACACTGAAATAGGATATAACCTTCCTATTAATGTGATTCTGTGCAAATGGTAAACCCAAGAGTGCAAATTTGAAACAAGGGCTAGCCCAGAGAATATTACAGTGACTTTATTAACATTCTCATCATTGAGACTTTCAGTAGACACAGGAGAAAACAATTTCTTGGCCAAGAAGGTTTCATTTAAAAACAAATAACCTACATAAAACCGAAGGCAATTAGTTTCAAAATTACTAGAACACAGTAATAATTCAGTCATTATTTCAATTAACAAATGGGAAACGCAGGTATGCCTTGCTTACCGAGTACTCCTTAAAGGTTGTAATTAAAATGAATTAAATGTCAGATGCCTTAGGAGACCTTGTTAATTAGTGGAATCCTGAGTGAATCCTTTCGTAGAGCAATTATTTTGAAAAGTAAATAGTCATTTCCAGATGAACCTGTTTAATATCTAAATTTGACTATGACTATGTCAGGTTTACTTAAGAAAAACTTCCCTTTAGTGCCTTCCTAAGTTTTTTTTAGCTTAATTTATATCACCTAACTTTTTTATTGGATTACAGATATACTGTATCTTTTATATACAGTAGTGTGTGTATGTTATTTCCAAGTTCCTACTTTATCCCTCCCCATTTGCCTTCTCTAATATTAATATTCAACAGGAGAAAGCCCAAAGACAAAATAAAAATTCAGAGTAAAATCAATTATTTTTTAAAAATTTATTTGGTTGAAGTATAGTTGATTTCCAATGTTGTGCTAATTTCTGCTGTGCCGAAAAGTGACTCAGTTACACACGTGTGTACATACTCTTTGCCATTATGGTTTATCACAGGATACTGCATATAATCCCCTGTGCCACACAGCAGACCTTGTTGTTTATTCTATATGTAATAGTTTGCATCTGCTAATCCAAACTTGTAATCCACTCCTCCCCTTCTCTCCCCCTTGGCAAGCACAAGCCTGTTCGCTGTGAGTCTGCTTCTATTCTGTAGATAAGTTCCTTTGTGTCAGAGTTTAGATTCCACATATAATGGTGTATGTGGTATTTGCTTTTCTCTTTCTGACTTAGTATGATCATATCTAGGTCCATCTATGCCGCTACAAATGGCATTCTTTCTTTCTTTTTTAATGACTGAGTAGAACTCCATTATAATATGTACCACATCTTCTTTATCCATTCATCTGATGATTGACACTTATATTGTTTCTGTGAGTTGGTCATTGTAGATTTTGCTGCTATGAACACTGGGGAGAATGCATCTTTTTCAATTATAGCTTGTCTGGATATATGCCCAGGAGTGGGACTGCTAGATCATACAATAACTATTTTTAATTTTTGAAGGAACCTCCATACTGTTCTCCATAGGGGGTGCACCAATTTACATTTCCACCTACAGTGTAGGAGGGTCCCCTTTTACCACACCCTCTCCAGCATTTGCGATTGGTCGATTTTTAAATGATGGTCATTTTGACTGGTGACACCTCATTGTAGTTTTGATTTGCATTTCTCTAATAATTAATGATATTGAGCATATTTTCATATGCCTGTTGGCCATCTATGTCTTCTTTGGAGAAATGTCTGCTTAGTTTTTCAGCCCATTTTTAAATTGGGTTATTTGCTTTCTGCTGATGAGTTATGAGCTGTTTGTATATTTAGAAAATTGAGCCCCTCTCAGTTGCGTCATTTGCAGTATTGTCTCCAAGTCTGTAGGTTATCTTTTCATCTTATGGTTTCTCTAATTGTACAAAAGCCTGTAAGTTGGATTAGGTTCCACTTGTTTATTTTTGCTTTTATTTCTATTGTCTTGGGAGACCGACCTGAGAAAACATGGATACGATTTATGTCAGAGAATGTTTTGTCTATGTTCTCTTCTTTTAGTTTTATGGTGCCATGTTTTATATTTAAGTCCTGAAGTCATCTTGAGTTTATTTTTGTGTAAGGATGTGCTCTAACTTCACTGATTTACACGTGGCTGTCAACTTTCTCAGCACAATTTGCTGAAGAGATTGTCTATTTCCCATTGTATGTTTTTGCCTCTTTTGTTGCAGACTGACAGTAGGTTTTGTGAATTTAATCTCCGGGCTCTCTATTCTGTTCCATTGATCCGTATGTCAGCTTTTGTGCCAGTACCATGCTGTTTTAATTACTGTAGCTTTGTACCGGGCTTCCCAGGTGGCTCAGGTAAAGAATTCGCCTGCCAATGCAAGAAACGTGGGTTTGATCTCTGGGTCGAGAAGATTGCCTGGAGAAGAAAATGGCAACCCACTTCAGTATTCTTTTCCTGGAAAATTCCATGGACAGAGGAGCCTGATGGGCTACAGTCCATGGAGTTGCAAAAGAGTTGGACACAATACAACTAAACAACAATAAGCTCTGCTGTATTGCCTTCAGCTATGTTCTTTTCCCTCAGGTGTGCTTTGGCAATTCTGGACCTTCTGTGATTCCAATAGGATTATTTGTTCTAGTTTTGTGGAAAATGTCATGAATATTTCATAGGGATACTCATTACATGGGTAGATTGCTTTGGGTAGTATGGCCATTTTAGCAATATTAATTCTTTCAATCCAAGAGTATGGGAGTATCCTTCTATTTCTTTGAATCATCTTCAGTGTCCTTTATTAATGTTTTATAGTTATCAGCATATAGGTCTTTCACTTCCTTGGTCAGATTTACTGCTAAGTATTTTATTTTTTTGATGCAATTAAAAGGGATTTTTTTTTTCCCCCCACATTCCCTTTCTGATCATTAAGTGTAAAGAAACACAACAGATTTCTTAATATTCATCTTGTATACTGCTACCTGGCTGAATTCATGTATCAATCTAGTAGTTTTTGTGTGGAGTCTTTAGGGTTTTCTGTATATAGTATCATGTCATCTGCATATAATGATAATTTTACCTCTTCTTTTCCAACTTGGGTATCTTTTCTTTCTTTTTCCTGTTCGATTGCTGTAGCTAGGACTTCCAATACTGTCTTGAATACAGTTTGCATCCTTGTCTTATTCCAGAATTTAGTGGGAAGGCTTTTAGCTTTTCACAGTTGAGTATTATATTGGGTGTGGGATTGTGATAAATAACTTTTATCATATTGCAAAGTATCTTCCCTCTATACTCACTTTGGTTTAAGAGTTTTTATCGTGAATGGATGCTGAATTTTATTAAATGCTTTTTGTGCATCTATTGAGTCATTGTGTGGTTTTTGTCTTTTGTTATGTGGTATACAACACTGATTAATTTGCATATATTGAACCATCCTTGTGACCCTGGGATGAATCCAATTTGGTTGTGGTGTTATGATCTTTTTTGTTTTGCTTGGCTGTGCTCGGTCTTCATTGCAGTGCAGGAGGGTTTCCTGAGCTGTGCTGCAAGGGCTTGTGATGTATGATCTTTTCTTGTGTTGTGGATTCAGGGTTTGCTAATATTTTGTTGAGAATTTTTGCATATATATTCATCAAAGATAATGGCATGTAATTTTCTTTTCTGGTACTGTCTTTGTCTGGCTTTGGTATCAGGGTGATGGTGGCTTCATAGAATGTCGTTAGGAGTGTGCTTTCCATTTCAGTCTTCTGGGAGAGTTGAGAAGGATCGGCATAGGTTCTTCCCTGTATGTTTGGTAGGATTCACATGTGAAATCATCTGGTCCTGGATTTTTGTTTACAGGGAGATTTTAAATTACAGATGTCATTTCACTTCTAGTGACTGGTCTGTTCCAATTATGCATTTCTTTTTGATTCAGGGTTGGTGGGCTGCATGTTTCTAGAAACTTGTCCATTTCTTCTAGGTTGTTGAATTTATTGGCATATAATTTTTCACAGTATTCTCTTATGGTTTCTTAGAATTTCTTTGGTATTGGTTATTTCTCCTTTTTCATTTATTATTTTGTATATTTGGGTCCTTGCTCTTTTCTTCTTGGCGAGCCTGGCCAGAGGTTTGTCAAGTTTATTT
The DNA here is from genome assembly GCF_002263795.3 of Bos taurus. Taxonomy (NCBI): domain Eukaryota; kingdom Metazoa; phylum Chordata; class Mammalia; order Artiodactyla; family Bovidae; genus Bos; species Bos taurus. Next base: position 24,912,480 of record NC_037351.1, on the reverse strand, counting down.
ATTCTTGAATGAAGCAGCTGTTTGTTTTGTTGATCTTTTTTCTATTTATAAAAAAATCTTTTATTTCCTCTCTGATGTTTATTATTTCCTTGTTTCCTTCTGCTCACTTTAGGTTTTTTTTGCTCTTTTTCTAATTCTTTTAGGTGGTAGATTACGTTGTTTGAAATTTTTCTTATGTTTTAAGAAAGGCACATACCACTATGAATTTTATTTTAAGAACTGCTTTTGCTGTATCCCATAGATTTTGTTTGCTTTTGCTTTTACCGTCATTTATCTCAAGGTATTTTTTGATTTCCTGTTTGATTTTGTTGTTGATTCACTGGTTTTTAGTAGCATGTTGATTACATGCTCCATGTAATCAATTTTCTTATTTTTCTGTAGTTGATTTCTAGTTTCATGCTGTTATGGTCTGAGAAAAGGCTTAGATATTATGATCAGAAATAATTTCTATACTCTTTAAGTTTACTGAGGCTTGTTTTGTGGCCTAGGATGTGGTCAATCCTAGAAAATGTTCCCTGTATACTATACTAAAAAAGAATGTGTATTGTCTTTTTGGAAATAACGTCCTGAAAATATCAATTAAATCTAACTGTTGTATCCTTTAGGATCTATGCTGCCTTACTAATTTTCTGTCTAGAAGATCTATTGATTGAGTGGGTGTTAAAGTCTCCTGTAATTGTACTCCCATCAATTTCTCGCTTTATGTCTTTTGGTATTTGTCTATGTATTTGGATGCTCCTACATTGGGTGCAAATAGTTTGATAAGTGTAATATACTCTTCTTGTATTGACTGCTTTATCATTATATAGTGTCCTTCTTTAACTTTCTTTATGGACTTTGTTTTAAAATTTGGTCTGATATGAATAGTGTGATCCCCATTTTCATTTCCATAAGATATCTTATTCCACCCCCCCATTTTCAATATATGTGTGTCCTTTGCCTTAAAGTGGGTCTCTTGTAAGGAACATATTGTAGGCTCCTGTTTCATATTTTTTATTCCAGTCTGTCACTCCCTTGTTGCCATCCACACTCATCTTTTTGTTGGGCTGTGATGGGTCTTGGTTGCTGCACACAGGCTTTCTCTAGCTGTGGTGTGTGGGCTACTCACTGCAGTGGTTTCTCTTGTCGCAGAGCACGGGCTCTAGGCGCATGGGTTTCAGCAGTTGCAGTGTTGGGCTCGGTAGTTGTGGCTCATGCGCTTAGTCGCTCTGTGGCATGTGTGATCCTCCTAGACCAGGCATGAAACCAGTGTTCCTTGCATCGAAAGGTGGACTCCCAACCACTGGACCACCAGAGAAGCCCTCCCTTGTCTTCTAATTGGAGCATTTAATCCAGTGACATTTAAAGTAATTATTGATAAATATGTATTTATTACCACTTAAAATCTTATTTTCCAGTTGATTTTTGTATTTTTTGTTTTTCTTTATGTAGTTTATGATTTCCTTTTGCATTATGCTTGTGTTCTCCTCTTTTTGGCTTTTGTAAATCTACCAAATGTTTTCACTTGTTGTTACCTTGTTTTCCAAGCAGTTTAACCCCTTCCTACATCTACTTGCTTTAGACTGGTAGTCATATACTCAAACATATTCTAAAAATATTTACATTTTATTTCTCTCCTCCCCCCACACTTTATGATTTTGATGTCCTCTTTAACATCTTCATGTATATGCTTTTGCTATTCACTGTGGCTGTCACAGCTTTCACAAAAACTTTCTGATCTTTAAAAAAAATCTGTCTACTGGCTTATTTAAGTGATTTACTTTTCCAATTGTGATTTTCTCTTTCCTATATATTCTTGCTTCTTTTCTATTTACAGAAGACCATTCATTATATCTTTTAGGTTAGATTTAGTATTGCTATATTCTTTTAGTTTTCGTTCCTCTGAGAAATTCTTTGTCTTCTATTCTAAATGATAATTTTACAGGGTAGAGTACCCTAGATTGCAGATTTCCCCCATGTTGCTATTTCCTCTGGCCTGCAAATGTTTCTGTAGAGAAATCAGCTGATAAACTAATGGAGGTGGCCTTGTAATTACCTCTGTTTTTCTGTTACTGCTTATTTAGAATCCTCTTTTTAACTTTGCCATTTCTATTATATCTTGGTGTAGATCTGTTTGGGTTCATTTTATTTGGGACCCTTTATGCCTCCTATATCTGGATATCTGTTCTGTTTTTAGGTTTGAGAAGTTTTCAGCCATAATTTCTCTGAATAAGATTTCAATCCCCCTTTCTCTTTTTTCCTCCTTTAGGGATCCCAATTATATGTAGATTGGCATGCTTTATATTTTCCCATGGGTTTCTTACTTGGCTTTCATTTTTAATTTTTCATTTGGCTTTTTCTGAGTGGGTGATTTCTATTATTCTATCTTCCAGAATATTAATTCTTCATTATGCAATCTGCTATTCATTGCCTTTAGCTCAGGTTTCATCTCAGCAAATGAGTTTTCTAATCTTTCTTGGCTCCTCTTTATAGTTTCTAGTTCCTTTTTACCATAATCTGAATTCCAGTTGATAACTCTTCTTAATTTCTTCAGTATATTCACTATCTTCTTTTAACTTGGTGTCTATTAGACTGAAGAGTTTGTTTCATTGTTGGTTCTTTCAGGGGGATTCTACTGATCTTTTAATTGGGAATGTTTCCTCTGTTTCTTCATTTTTATTTATACTTCTCTTACTCTATGAATTTAGGAGAAATAATTATCTACCATGGGCCTGGAGGGCTATTTTTATGTGGGAATATCCTCGTGTAATCTGTGTAGGGTTAATATTTTTGGTGCAAGGGCTGTTTTAGTATGCATGCCTGTTTCCTCTTTGCTCAGTGTTTGTTGGCTGTAGAGTAGAATTGATTCTTACAGCTCAACTCTTGAAAAATCACTTCTCTCAGCTTTTAAACAATATATTTTAGGATTTTCCCCTTAATTTAGGTAGTTGTGTGAGGGCCCTCATTCTGTAGGGTGGCCACATCCTGCTGTGACATCTGGTAGCACCATGACCTAGCCCTACCCACGCCTAATGAAATCAGCCAAGGCAACTTCTCAGCTTTAATATTTCTAGAGAGGTTTTTCTAGGAATTTGAGTTTCTTGATGTGCATTTGCAGCCTTGGAACCATATGTGGCGTTTTTATAGATACTCTCTAGTTCTACAAAGTCCCCAGATCCCCCATGAAAGGATTACATATTATTGGGGTCCATAGGTTGCTGAGCATTTCTGTAGTTCTTGGTTTATGACAATTACAATTTTGGCTCCACAGCTAGATAACTGTAACATATAGCTTATCAAGTAGACATTTTAAAACTCGGATGAAAGAAGATTTTGTTACTTTTAAACCTAGTTAGGTTCCTGGGATATCTTAAAACAACTAGGAGAATGAAACTCACAGGCACTTTGGGAAGGCAGGGATGACTGTCCCCTGTCTGAGTGCCAGGACTCTCTGCTGGCCTGGCTGTGGAGGTACATGTCCTTGTCCCCATCAGTTTCCATGACTCTCTGGGGCGCCTTTATACCTTAGGTAAGGAAGAACAGGGGAAAATAACCTCCAAAAAAAGAATCCATCTCCTATCGAGGTATTGCTACTATTTCCTGATTACTTACCACGTGCCAGGGAATACTGCCAAGTACTCTGCACAATACAGTAATGCAATGAAGATGTCATTATTAAGTCTTGCAGGGACTGACTCAGGAAGTGAAATATTTTGCCCAAGGTATGAAACACTAAGGGGCAGGGGGAGGATGAAAAGCCACGTGTGCTCTCAGATGTGACGCTTTGTGCCTCTATCTATCACACAGTGTGGCAGACCACTCTGCTGCTGGTGAAACTCCACTGAGAGGGGAAATGAAGACTCAGGGTCCTTGGTGTCTCCTTCCACCTTCTCATCAGGTGCTCAGCCTGTCTGAAGCAGATTCAGATGCTCCGAATCACCTCTGTGTAGCCAGTCTTTTCAAGCACCCACTGAACTCAGTCCGGTGTGGAATCTGGATTAAATTCATCCTGTCTGTCTTATTTTCCTCAAGCATCAGTAACACAGTGTGCTCCATTACAGGAACTTTATTTACAATGAACTTAAATCTTGTAACAGTGGATGTATGCTACCAATCCATCTTATGACTCAATCCCCACATCCTGCTTCTCGTATGTCAAGGGGGCCATCCCAATGGTTAACAGATTCTCTGTCCATACTGCAGTAAAACTTGCTTTAAACAAGTGGTTTATAACCTAGAGCTCCTTTTAAGATTTTCCTTTCATGAATCTTAGGAATCACTGTAATGTTAACATCCAACCAAGAGTGAATGCATTTTTTCTTTTTCCCCTATTACTAAAGACAGGAAGAGGATGTTAATTAACCCCTGGGTTCTGGGGTCCTCAGGTTTGATACTATTGCACAGGTAGCTATAGACAAGTTGTGATCTTGTAGTTTTGATACTGATTTGTGATTCATTACATAAACCAGAATAGTCTGAGAGTCAAACATTCTATTTCTAGAATTTCAAGCAGTGTCAAGCTTTCTCATCATTGCTCTCCAAAATGGCATCTTCCAAAGAGGTTTAAAAAAAGACAGCTCTTGAAGACTGTCACTTATAGAGTGTATCTGGGTAAATATTTTAGACATTATCAGCCAACAGTCAGAAAATTAAAATAATGGAATGAGGGCCACAATGTTACGAAATAGGAGGATATGTTTAGAACATAGGAACCAATTAAGGATAACCCACTTAAGTGGAACTGTCAGGTCATTCTGATTTGAGGGCACTTGGCACAATTTTAAACAATGAAAATGTCACCCCTCAGTGAGCTGGGCAGGCCCCCAGATTGGGCTTGTCTGCAGCAATTTTAAAGGACAGAAGTGGCCGCATCTCTTCTGTGCCTGGAACCAGGAGCTCCAGGATGTTCCAGTTAGGAACATCAGTTCCAGTTGGCTCCTCGGATGTTCCAGTTAGGGAGGGGAAAAGACTCTTATTCTCGGGAAAGATAAGCTGCAGGGTTTTGTGCTTAAAGAAGAAAACCTTTGTATTCAACAATCATTACAAAGATTACAGGGGTCTCTAACCCACAGGCCACGGACCACATAAAGAGACAAACCTCTGTATTTGATGATCATTACAAAGATAGAGGCTAGAGCAGGAAATCGGGCTGTACAGCAGGGGAGCGGTGGGTGAAACAGAAACCACCCCCTGAGCAGCCCTGGTCTGTGGGAAAACTGTTCTCCATGAAATCCAGTCCCTGGTATCAAAAAGGTTGGGAACTGCTGGACTAGAGCAAAATTCTAAGTAGCCACATCAAGTACAAAGTATATTAACAGGGCTAAACTGATTACCCGCACCTGCCTCCCCCCCACCACCTCCCACCACTGAGGATTTTCTGTTTGGCCCCACAGCCTAGTTTTCCATTCCAGAATATGGGCAGGAAAATGGTCAAGCATTAACTTGGATGATGATGGAACTGCAGCTCACTGTTGGAAACAGCAAGTGTTACTGTTGAAGGAGAAAATTTTTTTCAGAATTTTTTTACAGAAACAAAGACCATCAAAATGTGGAGAAATAGCACAGATATTTGCTATAACTCAGGGGGCTTCCCTGGGGGCTCAGTTGGTAAAAAGTCTACCTGCAATGCAAGAGACTTGGGTTGGGAAAATCCCCTGGAGAAGGAAATGGCAACCCACTCTAGTATTTTTGCCTGGAGAATTCCATGGACAGAGAAGCCTGGTGGGGTTGGACATAGTGACTAAACAAAGGACCCTGAAGCAGGTGGTGAAGAACAGAAGGAAATACAGGCTCACACACCCTGCAGTGAGCCACTGTCCCTGTAGATCCTAATAAGACCAGGCCATGGGCTGTTGCCAAGAAGAATTCATTCACCAATTACCAGCTTTGTTTCTTTTCATAAGAAAGATATTCTTTGACTCTGTTCTGTTACTCCAGTATCTTCTGTTACTGAAGACCTGATGGGATTTGTCACTTTCCCAGATCACCTTACTTGAAAATGGCCTCACAGGGAAGCTTATTACCGTCTTCAATTATTGGAAGGATAGCTGTGAGACACATGGCCCATCTCTCTCCCTGGACCCACCCCACTGCCACTATCCAAAGGAGTTTTATTTAATTCTGTGGGAGCACTTGAATTTATGCCCCAATAAAGATCTCTTTTGAAAACTACAAGTCGAAGCCACATCTAACAGTCACGACATTCTCTGGATCCCATGCACATCCTAAAACTGGAAAACTTGTTTCATGGCCACAGAACCAATAAAATATATGACTTCATTCGAAATGCCTAATTCTTAAAAAAGGAAAATAAAGTAATTTCAGGTGTTTATAAAAAGTCTTTAGGATTGGAGCGTTCTATAAACACTGAATATGCTCTAAGAAGGTTCTCTTGTGTCGTAAGAAATTACAGCTTGGACTGGAGTACCAAACCTTTCATTCTGCTGTGAGATTTGCTTTCAGTTTCAAATTTAACTCTTAACATTTTTCTTTTAGGACCAAGGTCAAGATAGGGCCTCTTAATATTTATGCTCTTACTCATCTTCCATTAGCCACAGTGAAAACAAGCATCGCCAGTTTCCTACCTCAAGACTTGGTTACATAAATAACTGGGTGTGACCATATTGGATGAGTCAACCAGTCAGTCAACAAACAGGACTCCCCATTATGTGCCAGGTGGGAGCAGAGTTCTACAGGAAAAGTTCATGTGGTCACGTTCCCGTTGAAGAGAAGGACTCTAAGCTTCAAGCAACAGCAAATGTACAGCTGGGCCGAGCCAGTCCTGTAACTGCCCAAAGTACTTGCTAAGAGTACAGTACCTCTTACTTACCTCCCCTTACCTCTGATCTGTTTTTTGAGGAACACCATCTGACATGAATAAAAGAACCAAGGACTCTTGACTCCACCAAGAATTCCCCCAAATATTCTACACCCCCTTCTGGGTACAGGGACTTCTGGTCTTGTGCCTTAGTGCGTGCGTGCTAGTCATATCTGACTCTTTGAGACCCTACGGACTGTAGCCTGCCAGGGTCCTCTGTCCATAGAATTTTCCACGCAAGAATACTGGAATGGGTTGCCATTTTCTCCTCCAGGGGACCTTCTTGACCCAGGGATTGAACTCGAGTCTACTGTGTTTTCTGCATTGGCAGGCAGATAACTTATTGCTGAGTGACCCTGGAAGATTGTAAAGAGGAAGGGAACATGCAGACCTGCAATTTCTGGGGAGTTTTTATGTCCTGAGCAAACAGCTGGAGGTGGGTCTTCTCTCAGGAAAGCTTTGCTGCAGTGAGGGGTCTGCCTCGACAGCTCCAGCACAAAGTCCTACCTGGTGTCCAGGGCCTTGCAGCCACCACTGCCCTTCACCCTCCCTTTTCAGCCCTACTTCACCTGCCCAGCAGAACTGCGTTTTTCTCATCCTCCCCTGCCTCTGCTCAGGTCATTCTGTCTGGAATATCCTTCCTTCTCATCTCTCTGCTCTTCCCATTCACCTGCACACCCTCAGGTTTCCCATTCACGTGTACACCCTCAGCTCATCTGAAATGCCATGATCTCCATGAAAGCTTCTCCTGCCCAACCAGAAATTTTTCTTCTCTGAACTCTCCCACATTTTAACCTCCATAGTTGTCCTCTCTTTTCACCTGTTACCTTCCCTGCTGCTGCTACTGCTGCTAAGTCGCTTCAGTCGTGTCCGACTCTGTTCGACCCCATAGACAGCAGCCCACCAGGCCTCCCCGTCCCTGGGATTCTCCAGGCAAGAACACTGGAGTGGGTTGCCATTTCCTTCTCCAATGCGTGAAAGTGAAGTTGCTCAGTCGTGTCTGACTCTTAGTGACCCCATGGACTGCAGCCTTCCAGGCTCCTCCGTCCATGGGATTTTCCAGGCAAAAGTACTAGAGTGGGGTGCCATTGCCTTCTGCTGCTGCTAAGTTGCTTCAGTCGTGTCCGACTCTGTGCGACCTCATAGATGGCAGCCCACCAGGCTCCCCATCCCTGGGATTCTCCAGGCAAGAACACTGGAGTGGGTTGCCATTTCCTTCTCCAATGCATGAAAGTGAAAAGTGAAAGTGAAGTCACTCAGTCATGCCCGACTCTTAGCGACCCCATGGACTGCAGCCTACCAGGCTCCTCCGTCCATGGGATTTTCCAGGCAAGAGTACCGCAGTGGGTTGCCATTGCCTTCTCCAAAAGGGAAAGCTACTGGAGTCCAAAATCATCATTTCTGGGGTTACTGATGGTGATTCTAGCATGTGTAGTATGTGGCCCAATAATTCCATGGTTTGAAGCAAAGCTTTACACAGCCTGGTGATTACAGAGGGGTGCCCTGAGGCCACATGGTGGGAGCAGAGTGGATAGGACTATGGGGAGAACCCTAGCCCTCCAATCTGTCCTTCAGTCAGATGGGTTTTGACTGTAATTCTTCTATTTATTGTGATTCATATAAGTTTTCCTTTAAAAAAGAAATTCTACTAGAGATAGAAAAAAAGGAAACCACTGCCATAGATACTATCAAATAAATGAACAGAATTATATCCAATGCCTTGAGTACTTTTTCCCTTCAGATATAATGAAATCCATGATAAAAAAAAAGTCAGGCAAGGTTCAGAGTGCCTGTCAATCAAAAACATGGTCAAAACAGAGGCCCTTTCTCCTCTCCTATATGATCCTTTTCCATTATAATTTGACAGATGCCTTCTCAAGCTCTGAGTGAGCTGTGTTTGAGGTGGTGAACAAAACCACGTTGGGCCTGGTTCTGCTCTGAGCATCACACCTGTGATGCTCTGATCTCAATGCATGTGGGTGAGCGCACTTATGATGCTCTGATCTCAATGTGTGTGCGTGAGCACACCCATGACACTGTGATCTCAATGAGTGTGTGTGAGCACATCCATAACATTCTGATCTCAATGCATGTGGGTGAGTACACCCATGATGCTCTGATCTCAATGAGTGTGGGTGAAGACACTCAAGAAGCTCTGATTTCAATGCATGTGCGTGAGCACACCCATGATGCTCTGATCTAAGTGCGTGTGCACATCCATGATGCTCGGATCTCAATGCATGTATGTGAGCACACCCATGACACTCTGATCTCAATGTGTGTGAGTGAGCACACCCATGATGCTTTGATCTCAATGTGTGTGCATGAGCACACCCATGATGCTCTGATCTCAATGAGTGTGGGTGAGACACTCAAGACGCTCTGATTTCAATGCGTGTGCATGAGCACACCCATGATGCTCAGATCTCAATGAGTGTGCATGAGCACACCCATGATGCTCGGATCTCAATGAGTGTGCACAAGCACACCCATGATGCTCGGATCTCAATGTGTGTGTGTGTGAACACATCCACGACACTCTGGTCTCAATGTAACTTCGAAGAGAGAACTACAAATCATGCTGACAGACATCTCTTGATCCTTCTCCCCCACCAAATAAATCTATTCCTTCAGTCTAAGTGGTGCTAATATCACTCTGCTGCTCAGGCTGCACATCTCAGAGTGTCTCCTGATTTCTCTCCTTCACTACTCACACCCAATTTATCAGTAATACTGCTAGTTGCATCTCTGAAATGTTCCCAAGCAGCTCATTTCTCCCTGCCATCTGCTGCTACCGACGGCTGGAGCTCAGGGCGTCATCATTCCATACCTGTTACCAAGTTCATACCTTTTCTCTACTCAGCCTTCTGCCCTCTCCTCCCTATTATCTGTACTCCAGGCAGCATGTTTAAACCTCTCTTAATAAAACTCTCTTGAGTTTCTTGGGAAGATTCCCCTGGAGGAGGAAGTGGCAACCCACTCCAGTATTCTTGCCTGGGAAATCCCATGGCCAGAGGAGCCTGGTGGGCTATATAGTCCATGGAGTCGCAAAGAGTCAGACATGACTGAGCAACACACACACACACACACATCTCATCAAACATAAAGTTAAACTCTAACTCCCAACTGGTAAAAAAAAAAAAAAAAAAAAATCCACCAAGTATTTCTATTTCTCTCCAAATTCAGCAAATTGCTCATTCTGATCACCTTGCATTGGGGAGTTTTCCTTTCTTTAAGAAAGAAAGTAAATTAGCAGAAGACTGAGCAGAGAGACAGAACTGGCCCATCACCACCAAAACAGAAAGGACTCACGGCTTCGGATTTGGGAGGCACTGGAGGCGGAGGTAGGGCGATCTCTGCAGATTTCACTGCTGCACCCAGCGCTCCGGGCACAGGAAGGGGAGAGGTTGCACACTTGGACCGGACAGAACCTCGAAACTGGTCGCATCTGCTCTTCTCGCTCAGGGAGCGAGTGAGAGGCTGATGGCTGGGCTTGCCTTCCTCCAGCCACAGCTCTTCATAAGGAAGTTCTGACTTCCCTGCCATGCCTGCAGATTCTTCACCAGCTTCTGGGAAAAGGTAGTCGCTCCCGCTGTCCCCCGAGTCCTGATAGGGTAGGATGTCGTGAGGAAAGGGGGCCCACTCTCCTCCCAGGTCCCTGCAGCCGTGGAGGTTCACCTCGCTGTTGCCATGGAGATTGTTGCCATACACACAGACCGAGAGCCGGTGGAAGGACTGGGTGAGCTCATCGCGAGCGTAGCTAAGGGAATTGGGCACGTGGTTATGGCCGGCACACCGGCCTTTCTTGGGGCTCTTACAGTCCTCGTTCCAGTCGGTTTTCACGTCGCGGACTGCCCGTGAATACTCATCGATGTCGAACTGTTCTTGGCAGATACCCAGCCAGTGATGGACCAGGGTTTCAGGCCATCCCTCTCCCTTGACCAGGTGTTCCGGGAGGCTAAACTTGGGGACGGTCAAGTGCAAAGGGAAGTGCATAGGGAGGATCTTGTTGTTCCGCAGCACACAGCAGACCACCACTGTCTTGGTCTGGATGTTCACAAACTTGTAGCGGTGCCCCTCGCGGATGAAGTGGAGGTCATACGGGTTTCTGGGCGGTGGGCTGGGCACCGTCACGTTCACGGGGAGCCTGGTTTTCTCCACGATGTTGCGGATGGTATGCTCGCCCTCCTGCATCTGAAGCTCCAGGGGGCTCCGGGTGCTAAACCTGCCCTTGCACTGGAACGGGAGGCTGATGCTCTCGTTGGTCCGGTGATTCATGCAAATGAGGCAGGGCATCTTGCCTTTTCCCAGCTTGCTGATGGAGTTGAGTTTCCCAATCTTTTTGAAGATGGTGTTGAGTCGCGACTTCTCCTTGAAAGTCTTTGCATAAAGGATTTCTGCCTGGCCCATTAGAGTGAGTTCATCTCCCGTACACAGGGTGATGTTGTAAACTTCGGTGTCTTCATTGCATTCACCCGAAGCAACCTACAATAGGATAAATCAAATTTCAGGGCTGTTTTCTTCAGTTTATTCACACAGAGAAGTAGAAAACTTGATATTAAGACAGATGGGCATGCACAAAGGAAAATGCTGTTTTTAATACTAAATTTAGACACTCCATTTTTCCTATAATATTTATGTGGCTAACAATAACAGGATGATGTTAGTTTTTAGACTTTTAAAAACTTTTTAAAAACTTTTTTTCCTGAAGAACAAGGTACTTTGTATTCCTTAGTAAAATTTTGAGAAATACAGAAGATAAACATAAAAAAAAGTAACACCCACGAGCCTGATGACTATGGTTAATGGTTTGATAAACATGCTTCTAGTTTCTTTTTCTATGTATTCTACCATGTAGATAATTATATTGAGACCTTAATTTTATCACTGTATTTTTTTCAATTATACAAATACTTCCATAAATACTAATAGGTAGAAAATAGGTAGAAAAAGTAGAAAATATCTTTTAAACTATTAAAATTCTACTAATTTTTTACCTTTAAAGTTTTGCTAATTTTATTAAATTTTCTAAAGTTGGGACAAAGGATTTAAGAAATGTCTCATTTCTCCTATTCTTTTATTATACAAACTACTCACATTCACTAGAATTATTAGAAAATACAGATATAAAAATGAGCAAATTCTATACAACCTGACCAATCACTAAAAATAACTTGTTAACAATTTTATAAAAACGAAAGAAAAGACAAGATGGGAGAGTAGAAGGACGTGAGTACAACTTCTTATGAAACACCAAAGTCACACCTAACCGAGAATGGTGGTGGTGGTGGTGTAGTTGCTAAGTCATGTCTGAGCCTTGCAACCCCGTGGACTGTAGCCCGCCAGGCTCCTCTGTCCATGGGATTTTCCAGGCAAGAATACTGGAGTGGGTTGCCATTGCCTTCTCCAGGGGATCTTCCTGACCCAGGAATTGAACCGGTGTCTCCTGCACTGCAGGCAGAGTCTTTTACCACCTGAGCTACGAGGGACCATAGGCTAAAAAAAAACCCCCCAAACACTGGTTCATATATACAATGGAATACTAATCAGCCATGAAAAGGAATGAAATAATGCCATTTACAGCAACATGGACAGACTTGGAAATTATCCTACTAAATGAATTAGGTCAGACACAGACAATTTATCATATGATACTGCTTACATGTGGAATCTAAAAACACACGTGCCACAAATGAACTTACTTATAACACAGAAACAGACTTAAAGAACGAACTCATGGTTACCAGGAGGGAAGGGCCAGGGGTGAGGGGTCGGGCAACTGGGAGGTTCAGACGGACATGTGTACACTGCTATACTGAAAATGGACAACCAACAAGGACCTGCTATACAGCACAGGGAACTCAGCTCAACATTCTGCAATAATCTGAGTGCGAAGAAAGAATAGATAGCATGTATATGTACAACCTAATCACTTTGCTGTACACTTAAAAGTAACACAAAATTGTTAATCAACTCTATTTTAATATAAAAATTAAAAATTCTTGAGTGATGTTTTAAGCAAAACTAATATTACTATGCTTATTGCACCAAACTCAAAAATTTAAATTCCTGTTCTAAAAAAAGAAAGAAGTGTATTAGTCTATCTCAGGGATATATATTTATATACAATTTTACTGCTCTGCTTCTCACTGTAATTTGTCCATTTTCCTGTATATATACTCCATTAATATCAATACTGACCTAACACATTCCATTATATCTGGATATGCCTTATTTGACCAATTCCCTACTGTTAGGCAGATGGGATTTCCCAATTTTTAACAATTATAAATAGTACTGCAATAAAGATTTTACACTTATTTCCTTAGGATAAAGTCGCAGAAACAGAATGCATGAACAAAGCTGTGTATATATATTTGAAAGGTCTAATATGTGTTGCTCACTGCATTGGGTTGGCCAAAAAGTTTGTTCAGGTTTTTCTGTAAGATGTAATGAAAAACCCGAATAAACTTTTTGGCCAGCCCAATACTTCTGGTGTATTACGCGTGTGTGTGCTAAATCAGGAGTGTTACACACATTCATATTTCTGATTTATGAGGTTGTTTCCCCATACCCATGCTGACTAAGTTTAATGCTTAGCAGTATTAAAGGTAATGCATGCAACCTGCATTTATTTACGCTTGTGAAAGTTTTCTGATATTTATCAGGATTTAGTTTTTCTTTTGTGAGCTGCCTCCTTGTGTCCCTCACCCATTTCTTCTATTGTGACGGTTGTCTTTTCTTCTTACGATTTATGTGTCTATTCATGGGTGCACTGGGTCTTGGCTGCTGTGCCCGGGCTTTCTCTAGTTGCAGTGAGCAGGGGCTACTCTTCGTTGCGGTGGCTTCTCTTGCTGCTGGAGCATGGGCTCCAGCAATTGAGGCATTTGGGCTTAGCAGTTGTGGTGGACTGGGCTCAGCTGCTCCAAGGCACACGGCTCTTCCCGGACCAGGGATGACCCTGTGTCCCCTACACTGGCAGATGGACTCTTAACCCCTGGACCACCATGGAAGCCCTGTGATGGTCATCTTACTGACTGCTTTTTATGCAAGGTGAATGTCATTTATGCTATATATTTCCTAATATGTTGCCTGAATTTCAATTCTATGGTTTTAGTTTTGTTTTTTTTTAATGTAGCAAACATTTTAAAAGATTTCCTTTGAGAGTCCATTCTTGGGTATTATGCTCCTTCTTTGGTGTTATGTTCCTTCATATCTGGTGTTATGCACCAGATACAGATCAGTGGTTCCAATCAAGGTGTGGTTTTCTCCCCTCCCCAACTCCCTGGGTGTCCTAAGACATTCCAGATTGCCATGACTGTGAGGGTGCTGTTTACATCTAGTGGGCAGAGATGAAGAATGGTGCTGAAAATGCTTACAAGGCACAGGACAGCCCCCACAGCACAGATTCATCCAGTCCAACTTTCACGATTGCTCAGGATAAGAAATGCTGATATCATTAACTAATATTTTCTTCTGCTATTTTGATGGTTTCATTTATTAAATATTTATCTTATTTACATAAAATTTCCTTGGATTATTTAAGATAGGGCTTTAAATTTTTAAATAGCTAACTTAGTATCCAGTACATTTCCAAATAACCATCCCTTTCATCTCAGTTTTGAAGTGCCACATTTATCTTATATTAAACTTATAAAACACATACATTCAAATACATATATTTTTTCCTAATGACCTTTCTGCCTATTTTCACATCATAACAATGTTGTTTTAATTTCTATATCCTTATCATACATTTTAAGATCTGATAAACAATAGCCCTCACTTGTGGTTATTCCAAAAACTCAAAGTTTTTGGATAGAAAGAGAAAAGAGAATCAAAATCAAAAGTCAAGTAACAGACTTTATTTTCCAGAACAGACTAAGTTTAATGTATAAGGTATACCACCATCTTGTTTAAGAAAGAAGGAAAAGTTACTATACATGTATTTCTGCCTTTTTTTTTTAAAGGAACATAAGAAAAATAAACCAGAAAACAAGGAAATTGGTTACTTCCAGGAGGGAGGGGAGTGAGGAACCTGGGGGAAGGGACATGAGGGCAAGTGACACCGCTGTGAGTAAACCATGCTATAGAGTTTCGCCTGTTAGAAAGTGGGCTAATGGTCTACATATTAAAAAGAATAATAATAAAATTAACAAGAAATTACACAAAAACTGAATGCAAATGGAAATAGATGAACCCAACTGTATTTCAAATGAATAAACTAAAAAATAGCCCCAGAGACAGAGAAATAATCAAAGTGACTGTGGAACACTGACTATATAGTTCAGTTCAGTTCAGTCGCTCAGTCGTATCAGACTCTTTGCGACCCCATGAATCGCAGCATGCCAGGCCTCCCTGTCCATCACCAACTCCCAGAGTTTACTCAAACTCATGTCCATCGAGTCGGTGATGCCATCCAGCCATCTCGTCCTCTGTCGTCCCCTTTTCCTCCTGCCCCCAATCCCTCCCAGCATCAGGGTCTTTTCCAATGAGTCAACTCTTCAAATCAGGTGGCCAAAGTTGGAGTTTCAGCTATAGCATCAGTCCTTCCAATGAACACCCAGGACTGATATCCTTTAGAATGGACTGGTTGGATCTCCTTGCAGTCCAAGGGACTCAAGAATCTTCTCCAACACCACAGTTCAAAAGCATCAATTCTTCGGCGCTCAGCTTTCTTCATAGTCCAACTCTCACATCCATACATGACCACTGGAAAAACCATAGCCTTGACTAGACGGACCTTTGTTGGCAAAGTAACGTCTCTGCTTTTTAATATGCTATCTAGGTTGGTCATAACTTTCCTTCCAAGGAGTAAGCATCTTTTAATTTCATGGCTGCAATCACCATCTGCAGTGATTTTGGAGCCCCCAAAAATAGTCAGCCACTGTTTCCACTGTTTCCCCATCTATTTCCCATGAAGTGATGGGACCAGATGCCATGATCTTAAGTTTTCTGAATGTTGAGCTTTAAGCCAACTTTTTCACTCTCCTCTTTCACTTTCATCAAGAGGCTCTTTAGTTCTTCTTCACTTTCTGCCATAAGAGTGGTGTCATCTGCATATCTGAGGTTACTGATATTTCTCCTGGCAATCTTGATTCCAGCTTGTGCTTCTACCAGCCCAGCGTTTCTCATGATGTACTCTGCATATAAGTTAAATAAACAGGGTGACAATATACAGCCTTGACGTACTCCTTTTCCTACTTGGAATCAGTCTGTTGTTCCATGTCTAGTTCTAACTGTTGCTTCCTGACCTGCATATAGGTTTCTCAAGAGGCAGGTCAGGTAGTCTGGTATGCCCATCTCTTTCAGAATTTTCCAGTTTATTGTGATCCACACAGTCAAAGGCTTTGGCATAATCAATAAAGCAGAAATAGATGTTTTTCTGGAAATCTCTTGCTTTTTTGATGATCCAGAGGATGTTGGCAATTTGATCTCTGGTTCCTCTGCCTTTTCTAAAAACAGCTTGAACATCTGGAAGTTCACGGTTCACGTATTGCTAAAGCCTGGCTTGGAGAATTTTGAGCATTACTTTACTAGTGTGTGAGATGAGTGCAATTGTGTGGCAGTTTGAGCATTCTTTGGCATTGCCTTTCTTTGGGATTGGAATGCAAACTGACCTTTTCCAGTCCTGTGGCCACTGCTGAGTTTTCCCAATTTGCTGGCATATTGAGTGCAGCACTTTCAAAGCATCATCTTTTAGGATTTGAAATAGCTCAACTGGGACTCCATCACCTCCACTAGCTTTGTTGATGCTTTCTAAGGCCCACCTGACTTAACATTCCAGGATATCTGGCTCTAGGTGAGTGCTCACACCATCGTGATTATCTTGGTTTGAATATCTTTTTTGTACAGTTCTTCTGTGTATTCTTGCCACCTCTTCAATATCTTCTGCTTCTGTTAGGACCATACCACTTCTGTCCTTTATTGAACCCATCTTTGCATGAAATGTTCCCTTGGTATCTCTAAATTTTCTTGAAGAGATTTCTAGTCTTTCCCATTCTGTTGTTTTTCTCTATTTGCACTGATCGCTGAGGAAGGCTTTCTTATCTCTCCTTGCTATTCTTTGGAACTCTGCATTCAGATGCTTATATCTTTCCTTTTCTCCTTTGCTTTTCGCTTCTCTTCTTTTCACAGCTATTTGTAAGGCCTCTCTAGAGCCATTTTGCTTTTTTGCATTTCTTTTTCTTGGGGATGGTCTTGATCCCTGTCTTCTGTACAGTGTCACAAACCTCCGTCCATAGTTCATCAGGCACTCTGTCTATCAGATCTAGTCCCTTAAATCTATTTCTTACTTCCACTGTAGAATCATAAGGGATTTGATTTAGGTCATACCTGAATGGTCTAGTGGTTTTCCCTACTTTCTTCAATTTAAGTCTGAATTTGGCAATAAGGAGTTCATGATCTGAGCCACAGTCAGCTCCTGGTCTTGTTTTTGCTAACTGTATAGAGCTTCTCCATCTTTGGCTGCAGAGAATATAATCAATCTGATTTCAGTGTTGACCATCTGGTGTCCATGTGTAGAGTTGTCTTGTTGGAAGAGGGTGTTGGAAAAACAAAAGACTGACCAAGATTGTGTTCTTTTTAGGAGATTTGTTTTGCATAGAGGTATAGGGACAGTGAATCTGAAACAACTTTACATGTGTTGTAGGATTGAACAAATGAGTAAATGTGTCCATAGTTTGGGAGTTTTCACTGTGGCAGGGGAGACAGAAGTATGGAATTGAGAAAAACAAAGAACTCCAAGGGGTTGGACTGGAATTGAAGGCATTAGTATGAACTCATAATTTTAAGAACACACACACACAAACACACGTTACTTGGTTTTGTCCTTTCAAAGAGATTACAAGCAAAGACTTCACTATCACCATTTCTCATTAAAAGGAACCAGGGCTCCTGGAATAAGTGACTGATTCCAAGGCTAGGGTAAGAAAGATACAAGATGAGCTGGGAATGTTCTGTTGTGCTGGGAAGTAAAGAAATGCTCTTAAGATGATGGGATCCTGTCAGAAGGATACAGGAACCAGCCTGAATTAGCCCCCATTGGTCCATATTGTTAATAAAAAATGAATGAATGAAAAAAATGAGTGGGGTAAAACCTGACACATGTAGAGAAGTGGTGGGGCTGGAAAAATTATAATTTTGTACTTATTACAGTAAAGATTATATGCTGCTGCGGCTGCTGCTGCTAAGTTGCTTCAGTCGTGTCCGACTCTGTGTGATCCCATAGATGGCAGCCCAAGAGGCTCCCCCGTCCCTGGGATTCTCCAGGTGAGAACACTGGAGTGGGTGAATCATTAATAATTACTGAATTTATAGAAGTTTGATTAAAGAGATGGTAATGAGGAAGATCTTAAAATGTCTTCGTCCAGAAGCTTAGGAATTGCCAGAGGAGAAAAAGTAATTGTAGAGGGTAGAAACAAGTGATAAAATCTAAACTCACCAAAAAGAAGCGTATTTCCATCACATACCTGTGGGTGTGACTCCCTGATAAGGTCAGAACCTCACTCATGTAACATTCCACCTACAAGGGCATTCATTAATGGAATCTAATCATGAGCAAGTATCAGACAAACCCCAAATGAGACATATTCTGTAAAATATCTAGTGTGTATTCTTAAAAAACATCCATGTGATGAAAAACAAAGAAAAGTTGAAGAACTGTTCCAGATTAAAGTGAAAGACAGAAATGAAAAGTAAATGTAACACATGATTCTGGAATGAATTCTGTACTGAAAGAAAAAAATGCTATAAAGTACTATATTGGGACACTTGGCAAAGTTAGAATATAGACTGTAAATAAAAGTACTGTTCTCAACGCACTGTGCTCACATAAGAAAATACCCTTATTCCTCAGAAATATACACTGATTACTAAGGGGCAAAGGGCATAAGGTATACAGTTCATTCTTGAATGGTTCAGAAAAGTGTAAGTTATACATATATATGTATATGTGGGCATACAGAATGATAAAACAAGTGTGCCAAATGCCAAGAGCTGGTGAATCGAAAGTGGTTAGGGAGATCTTATATTACTCCTGCAACAATTAAGACAGAAGTTATTTAAAAATAAAAACTTCAAAGAAAATATGACAACAAGAAATTTTAGATATTTTTTAGATATTAATCTATTTCTCCAGATGAACTTTATTTTTGGCTGTGCTGAGTCTTCATTGTGTGCGGGCTTTTTTCCCCCTAGTATCAGCGAACAGGGGCTAAACTCTAGTTCTGGTGCACAGGCTTCTCATTGTAGTGGCTTCTCTAGTTGCAGAGCATGGCCTCTAGGGCACGTGGGCTCTAGAGCACAGGCTCAATAGTTGTGGCACTTGGGCTTAGCTGTTCTGCAGCAAGTAGGGTCCTCCAGGACCAAACACTGAACCTGTCTCCTGCATCAGAGCCACCAGGGAAGCCCTCCCACCTGCCATGAACCTTAGAATCATCCTGTCCATGGTTTGCATTGGTAATTTTATTGGAAGCACATCTACATGGTGTTTTTTTTTTATATTGGAGAAGGCAATGGCACCCCACTCCAGTACTCTTGCCTGGAAAATCCCATGGATGGAGGAACCTGGTGGGCCGCAGTCCATGGGGTCGCTAGGAGTCAGACACGACTGAGCGACTTCACTTTCACTTTTCACTTTCATGCACTGGAGAAGGAAATGGCAACCCACTCCAGTGTTCTTGCCTGGAGAATCCCAGGGACAGGGGAGCCTGGTGGGCTGCCGTCTCTGGGGTCACACTGAGTCGGACACGACTGAAGCGACTTAGCAGCAGCAGCAGCAGCAACATCATTATAGTCATATTTTCAAAGTCACATGAAAACTCTAATCATGTATTCAGATCTTTTATTTCCCTCTTGGGTATTTAAGTCTGCCTTTGTTATCAGTCCCTGAATATCACTGTTCATTTGTGTTGTTAAATATGCTTTGTTGATATTCTGTGTCCAGTAATTTTATTGTCATAGTTTTCCCAGTTCATTTTCTTGGGATTCCTAGGTGATTATATTACTGATTTGTCTTTCCAATTCTAGCTTTCTAAAAGTTTCTACAAAGAGATTTTATCTTTTACCAAATGCTGTTTCTGTATCCAATAAGGCAGTCACGTTTATTTTAAATTTTGATGTATGGATTTTATAACAGTATATTTCCAAATATTAAAGCAACCCTGTGCTGTGCTTAGTTGTTTAGTCGAGTCCGACTCTGGAACCCCATGGCCTGTAGCCCACCAGGTTCCTCTGTTCATGGGGATTCTCCAGACAAGAATACTAGAGTGGGTTGCCATGCCCTCCTCCAGGGGATCTTCCCAACCCAGGGATCGAACCCAGGTCTCCCACATTGCAGGTGGATTCTTTACCAGCTGAGCCACCAGGGAAGCCCCAAAACAACCCTACATGCCTGAAATAATCTCTGTGTGATCATGGTGGACTTAAAAGTATACTGCATGATTCTCCTAAACAGCATTTGATCTATAGGTGATGTACTGGGTTGGCCAAAAACTTTGTTTGGGATTTCCATTGCATCTTATGGAAGACACCAATGAACTTTTTGGCCGACCCAATATCGGTCACTGGTGAGATTAGCCTACGGTTCTATTTTATCTTTATCATGTTTAGTGTCAGGCTTACATTAAGCCTGAGATGGATTTTTTTCTTGTATGTTACCAAAGCATCTTGGGTAAAGTGACTGACATTCATATTGCTTAATCAGTAGTGATCATTATGTTCTTAGAGAACTAAGTAGTAAGAATCCTTGTAAATAATTTCTTACCCATTCCAGGTCATCTTTACATAATTTTAACCTTGGGCAAAAGCAGTCTGTCAATTAATAGCAGTGCTATAAAAAAACAGACAGTTCTGTTGCCTCTGGCCAGGAATTATTCTGAAGGAGGCATTATCAGCACATAAATGGCAGAACAGTATTGCTTTTAACAGGAGTTCAGTCTCCAAAGGTTTAAGATCCATTTTTGGGGACTCAAATAAGTTTTATAATTATTTTTTGACAAGACCTCAACTTAACTGTGTTTATTTTTGGACTCGGCATTCACGTGGACTTCTCTATATTGGAGTAAGTTTAGGAATTTAAATCAATAACAAATAAAATTTAACTTTTACTTGGAATACTTCAGATTTGTAGGAAAGTTGC
This sequence comes from Bos taurus, assembly GCF_002263795.3. Lineage (NCBI taxonomy): Eukaryota > Metazoa > Chordata > Mammalia > Artiodactyla > Bovidae > Bos > Bos taurus. Next base: position 24,891,544 of record NC_037351.1, on the reverse strand, counting down.
AAAGACAGTACAGAGAGTTCCTGTATACACTTCACCTAGCTTCTTCTATTAACATCTTATAAAACCATGGCACTTTATCAAACTAAGACATGAACATTGGTATAGTCTATTAACTACATTATAAGCTTTATTTGGATTTCACCGAATTTTTCAACAAAGGTCCTTTTTCTGTTTCCAGACCAAAGCAGGATACCATATTGCACCCAGTTCTCTGTTCTGTGAATTTCTTGAACTTGCCTTGTTTCTTTATGATCTTGACAGTTTCCACCTGATTTTACAAATAAAGTTTTATTAGGACACTGCTATGCCCATTTGTTTCTGCACGGTCTGTGGCTGCCTTCACTCTCCACTGGCAATGCTGAGTAGCTGCAACAGAGACTGTATGGCCTGCAAACTCCAAACTACTCACTCTTTGTCCCTTTATAGAAAAAGTCTGCTGACCCCTGGTGATGAATAAATGAACCACAGCCTTAGGAAGGCAATGGCACCCCACTCCAGTACTCTTGCCTGGAAAATCCCATGGACGGAGGAGCCTGGTAGGCTACAGTCCACGGGGTCACAAAGAGTCGGACACGACTGAGCGATTTCACTCAGCCTTAGGAAATTAATTGGTACCATACTATCAATGGTGCAATACTAACAACTAAGCTACAACATGAATTTGAATCCTGTTTACTGTTAAGTAACCTTAGAAAAAGTTTTGCCATTTCGCTTTATTTATTATTTTTGGCCGTGCTGGATCTTCACTGTGGTGCTTGGGCTCTCCAGCTGTGGCACTTGGGCATGTGGATCTCAGCTTTCCAATCAGGGACTGAACCCATGTCCCTTGCACTGGAAGGCGAATTCTTAACATTGGACCACCAGGGAAGTCCTGTGTTTTACCTTTCTGAGTCTCAGTTTCCTCATCTGGAAAATGAGAACACCATCGGCTACTTCTCAAGCTTAATTACTGTAGGTAAACAACTTCCCACAGTGGTAAGCTCTCAGTAACTCAACAACTGTTATTATTACTTTTATTAACAATAATTCTTAACAGTTTTAATTCTTATAATTGTTTCACATTGCCTTTCCCATCTCTGTATTTTCATGCTGTTTTCTGTTTTCATGCACTACTGCTGTCAAGCCCAAACCACTATCTCTAAGCATTATCTTTCATTCTGTACCACAGAACTGCTCAAATTTTTATTGAATGTGTTATCCCGGAATAAAACTTAATGTCAGAATAGGGCCTGAAATATCATTACAGTTACATCCCAAAGGAAGTGAACATATTGAAATGATTCATAATACGCTGTTTTAGGATAAACTGGTCTCCAACAAGCTCAGATGCAGTGCTGTACTTCCTTTTTATTGGAACTTGGTAAAATAAAAACTTGGCAGTCCATCCATTTGGATCAGGTTAGAGACAGGGATGTTGAGAGAAAGGGTTCTCATGAGACTTGAGACACACATACACACACACACACGTACGTACGTTCACTCATACAACAAACTGTTTCCAGGGAACAGACAGGGAGCCAACAGTGCTTCTCAAACATGAGGGACTAAGAAGAAGAAACATCTCTTTCTAGCTTCTAGAGTCAGTAACTTTGGTACTATTTTTCCTTATTTACCTTTATAAACATACACCTTCCAGGATGAAAAAAATCATAGATCTGGTGAGTACTGCACACCAAATGAAACTGAAAGAGAATGTCCACATGCTTTGTGAGACAGAATTCACACAGATTAAACAGATCAAAACCGTCTTCAATAAATGTCACGCTCCGGGCGCACGCAACAGTTTTGTCTACAGATTCCTGTCTGTCTCTACTTCTAGAGGAAGTTACTCCTACTGCCATACATAAAAATGCATAACATATGTGCACACAATCTGTGATTCCAAGCTTCCAACTCTGATGTCACCGTTCACACTGGCAATTAGCTCTGCAAGTATTAGCAGACTAGCATACTGACCGATCTTGTGGTCACTGTCCGTGACAGAGGAAGGAGCTCATAAATAAGTGTTTTTCCTTTGGCAGCTGAGCCAAACAATCTCCTCTGGTTTCTACAGATGTGATTTATTTGCATAATTTCTTTAAGATTTTTTTTTTTTTTTAATAGCAAAAGAAACAGTGTGTTCTGTCTTAAGTGCTTGGGTATGCGTGCCTGGTTAACATTTCCAGTTTCAATGTTTCCTGAGAGGAAGTCATTCAAAGTGTGTTATCTAAACAACTCTAATAGGTCTAATCCAGGAAACTATCAGGGTTTTACTGTTCATAACACCATTCAGAGTTAATACCCCAGGGTCAAGCAACATTTAAAAACACTGACGTAAAATTTTACACACACACATACACACACACACACACTCTCTCTCTCTCTCACACACTCTCTCTCTCCCACCCCATTCCGCTCTTCTGTCTCTCTGGCTCTGTCAACAGGCAACATTTTCCCCTAAGAACAGTTCTTTTAGAGACTGACATGGAATAGACGTTAAAGTCGCAACTCTTGAAAAAAAAAAATCAGGATTGATCTGACTGATATTTGGTTAGACAATATTTGATCAATATTAGATCTTTTCCTCCCCAAACTTCAGTTTTTATAACTCTTTTCTATGGGAAAATGGAAGAAAACGGGAAGCAAAGGGCATCAAGAGTTAAGACAAATGTCAATCCTGAGTGTTTTATTTTTTTAAACAGGAAATAGGGCAAGGATGACAAGTACAATGGCCATGATTTAATTTGTAGCGGCGCAAAGGAGGGCTTGCCAACCGGTAGTTTTTCAGAGGAGGTCTCGAAACCACAGATGACAAAAAAAGCACTGGGCTGTCTTCAAACACTGAAATAATTAGCCTCACCATTGTATCCAATTTTATCGTTCTGAATGACTCTTGAAAATAAATGACATCTGACTCATGGTAAGGAAAAGATGCGATTTTTAAAAACTGGAAATTACAAATAAAAATTGGCCACCTCTAAATTCATTCGCTCTTCATTTTTAAAATTTGTTCTTACATCTGACAAAATTCAGGCTGCATAGTAATTGATAATTTCTGATCTCTCTGAAATGTAGCCAAAAAAAAGGCAGTGAAATAAAGGCCTCTGAGCAGCCAAAAAAGATATGACATAAGGGCTTACGGAAAAGCCTTTAAGGACCTTAATTTAGAGTACTTCCTCCTATCTAACTAAACTCTACCCGTAGAACTTGTTTCCAACCCACTGCAGAACAGAAGCGGTAATCGAAACGAAACTCGGACTCTTAAAGCAGGTATTCTAACAAACATAAGAGGCAACAATTTAAATGAGACCATAAAACACCTAATTCTTAGGGTATGGGGTTCTTTCCATTTAAAGGTAAAACTATACCGACCCAGAGATGAGAATGAGTTTAAATTTTGTTCAAGTACTTCTCTTTCAGATGATAGAAAGTAGAATCCATTTTAAGAAACTCAAAGAAAATTACAGTCATTTTGCACAGGATTTTTGTTATAATTCAGTTACCCCCAGAACGGGCTACCCTAAAATTAATCATGCTCCAAAAGTTCTAGAAGAGGTAGGAAATGCCAGAGCAAATGAGCCCTATCCATTAAAAAAAAAAAAAAAAATCACAGGGGGAAAACACCTGTCTGACATCATTAAAAACATACAAAACGAGAAGGATTCCTTTTCTGAATGGTCAAGACAGAAACTAGGACTGGGATAGTAAACTAGGAATGATGTGACCACCATGACTGATCTATGCTTTTAATATAGTAAAACAAAACAACCAAAAAACTCAGAATTCAGTTCCACTGTTTTGTATTACTGTACAGGATGACCGTAGGATGGCCCATGTACCCAGAGTAAAGTCTAGCCATAAACTGTTTTGCCTTTTAAAAGACAAACACAGGACTTCCCTGGTGGTCCAGTGGTTACAAATCTGCCTGCCAAGGTAGAGGGGCAGGGGTTTGATCCCTGGTCTGGGAAGATCTCACACGCTGAGGAGCCACCAAGCCCGTGTGCCACAACAAAGACCCACTGCAGCCAAAATTAAATAAATAAATTTGTTTTAAAAAGTAAAGATAAACATGATCGGAGAGATGGCAGGGAATAAAATAATTATGACAAGGGTTAGAATCAAGAGCAGCCCAAACCCTCTTCATGAGTGTATTTTCAAGGCCTTGTCTGTAGTGTGTTCTAAGATGAGTAGAGGAAGTAATATGACATATGTTTAATTTGTTAGCTATCTTACATATGGAAACAAAATACGGTCTAACCGGCTGGAAGAGCAGGAAGATATTTCTTCAGCACTTTTTCAGATGGAAACTTTAAAAAGGGGAACGAATATATTAAGATAAAAGGCACACAGACTGCCTCAAGTCAATGGCTTGGGGGGAAAGCTGGCTGATTCTAAGTTAAAAGCCTTGGAAAACATCCAAGGTTCAGCATCAAGTTGCAGGAATCATATTAAACTTTAGAACTCTTGCTTATTGATTCAATGACGCATTCTGGCCACTTCCTTGTATCTTCACCATTGCTTCAAGCAACAGAGCAAGAACCCACCTTGTTTCTCCGTGAATACTGGTTGATAACAAAAAACAATGCTGGGTTAATATGTTACACTAGCATTTTTGAAGGGGTTCATTTGGACTCATGCTATCTAATTAGAAACTGCATCCTGTGCTGACAGAAAACATCAGGTGAACTAGTAGGATTTATTTTTGAAATGCTGGCACTATGCTCAGGAATGAAGGAAGGTCTTAAAAATTGGCAGATGTAACATTCACAAAAGTTGCCAAATCCTGTGTGTCAGACCATCAACATTTCAGATACAAAAGGCAGAAGGATTTGGCTAGGCAATAATTATTGAATACATCTATTTACTTTTTTTTTTAAGAAAATGAATTTATCATGCAAGTTATTGTGTCTATGTGAAAGGATCTTCTCATCATTGTCATGGGCCTTATCTCAGATCCACAGACAGAATTCGAGGGAGTTAAAAAAGACAACTGGATTGAATTAGGGGACCAGGCTTTGCAGCTAAGTTGCTTTGTGGTTTTGTATGAATCAATGAAGTCAGCTCTCATCTGTTTCTCAGTTTTCCTATTTATTAAAAGAAGGAGTGGGATGGGGCAATGTGTAAGGGCCTTTCCAGATCTAACATTTGATGATTATCTGAGTCTATAAATTTCCTAGTCCTGCTGGATTATTTATAATGGTGTATCACTTTATTCTTGGTCATGTTTCTTAGCACTGAGAAACCTAGCTGCCACTCAAGTTCTCCGAACTTTAAATGATTTTATTTTCCCTATTAAAAAAAAAAAAGATCCTGGGGCTTCCCTGGTGGCTCAGTGGTGGAGAATCCACCTGCCAGTGCAGGAGACACCCTTTCAATTCCTGGTCCGCGAAGATCCCACATGCTGCAGAAAAACTAAGCCTGTGTGCTGCAACTCCTGAACCTGTGCTCTAAAACCTGGGAGCTGCAAGTGGAGCGCACTGCCACAGCTACTGAAGCCCATGCCCTGAGCCAGTCGCAATGAGAAGCTCCAACTACAGAGTGGCCCTTGCGTGCCGCAACTAGAGAAAAGCCCACACAGCAATGAGGACCCAGCACAGCCAAAAATAACCGAAAAATAAAAAAAGACAAGATATTGAAACCCGTGCCAGAAGCAGATGCCAAACCCAGTTCTCAGGAGCCGATACCCAGGTGACAGGACTGTCAGCGGAGCTCTGACCCAGCCCACAGGAAATGGTTTTTACGAGGTCTGTGCAGGCTTAAGTGGTAACTATGCTCCATACTGGATCAAAATGTCACAGTTCCTGAGTTGGGGCACGTTGCCCAGCGGAGACAAGGCAAACTTATTATTCTGCCTCCAGGGAAATCTATGCTGGAATGGCTGAGATCTAGGACTTCACTAACTGGAACGAAAAGGGCAACGTTACAGCATCCAGGTTAGCGCGTTCGGGCACCCTCAGACTGGAGAGGAGTCGTCCGGAAAGCTTCTGGGCGACAGTACTGAAGTCAAGATGCCTCTTCCCCAGTTAAGGAGAGCTGCAAGCTACCCACTGCTAAGTCCAAGGCTGCCCTTTCTTCTCGCTCTCTCTGCAAATGTCACAGAAAAGACAGAACTTACAAGATTTAGCTTTAGTCTTATTTTGATGGGAGAAAATACATGCGTGGGGGAATTTCTTACTATCACTGGGCTGGGTTTGCAAGGCTGGGAGACATTTTAAATAATTCACCAGGTACTGGCATGTGTGTTCTGGCATAAGAAGGCTCCAAAAAAGTATTTGAGGTGAAAGGGTATTCAGAAACAACAACAACATATGTACTGTGTTCTCAATATTCAGTCACAGGGTATAAAGTACTAAATAAAGGGTAAGTGAAATCATCTGTGTTAGGAAATTTTTTTTTTTTAGATGTGAAACTTCCCTTAGTTGGATTTTATGTTTCGAATCAGGGGTTGGCAAACTTTTTCTTACAGGGTCAGTGAGTAGTCATTTCAGGCTTGTGGGCCATATGGTCTCTGTTGCAACTACTGGACTCAACTGTTACATTGCTGAAGCAGCCACAGACAAGAGGAAGTGCAGGGGGATTGCTGTGTTCTAATAAAACTTTATTTACAAAACAGGTGTCTTGCCCTAAGACTGTAGGTAGCCAGCCCCTACACGAGACACTTGCAAAGCATGTGTGCTTTAATGCGTTGCTTCATTTAATTCTCATGACAAATCTATGAGGTGGGGAGTTGTTGCTGTTCCTCAGTCACTCAGTCATGTACAATGCTTTGCTACCCCATGGACTGCAGCACCCCAGGATCCTCTGTCCTTCACTATCTGCCCGAGCTTGCTCAAACTCATTGAGTTGGTGATGCCATTCAACCATGTCCTTTGTCGTCCCTTTTTCCCCCTGCCTTCTATCTTTCACAGCATCAGGATCTTCCAGTGAGTTGGGTCTTCGAATCAGGTGGCCAAAGTATTGAAGCTTCAGCATCAGTCCTTCCAATGAATATTTAGGACTGATTTCCTTTAGGATGGACTGGTTGGATCTCCTTGCAGTCCAAGGGACTCTCAGAGTCTTCTCCAACACCACAAAAAGCCTTCTTTATGGTCCAACTCTCACATCCATATATGACTACTGGAAAAACCATAGCTTTGACTACATGGACCTTTGTTGGCAAAGTAACGTCTCTGCTTTATAAAGTAGAGTAAAATACACTGTCTAGGTTTGTTGTAGCTTTTCTTTCAAGGAACAAGCATCTTTTAATTTTTGCTGCAGTCACCACCTGCCGTGATTTTGGAGCCCAAGAAAATAAAGTCTGTCACTGTTTCCATTGTTTCCCCACCATTTGCGATGAAGTGATGGGACCGAATGTCATGATCTTAGTTTTTTGAATGTTGAGTTTTAAACCAGCTTTTTCACTCTCTTCTTTCACTTTCATCAAAAGGCTCTTTAGTTCCTCTTTGCTTTCTGCCATAAGGGTGGTATCATCTGCATATCTGAAGTTACTGATATTTCTCCCAGCAATCTTGATTCCAGCTTGTGCTTCAACCAGCTCAGCATTTCTCCTGATGTATTCTGCAGAGAATTTAAATAAGCATGGTGACAGTATACAGCCCTGATGCACTCCTTTCGCAATTTTGAATCGGTCCATTGTTCCATGTCTGGTTCTAACTGTTGCTTCTTGACCTGCATACAGGTGTCTCAGGTAAGGTGGTCTGATATTCCCATCTCTTTAAGAATTTTCCACAGTTTGTTGTGATCTGCACAGTCAAAAGCTTTAGCATAGTCAATGAAGCAGAAGCAGATGTTTTTCTGGAATTCTCTTGCTTTTTCCATGATCCGTTGGATGTTGGCAGTTTGATCTCTGGTTCCTCTGCCTTTTCTAAATTCAGCTTGTACATGTGGAAGTTCTCGGTTCATATACTGTTGAAGCCTAGCTTGGAGGATTTTGGGCATGACCTTGCTAGAATGTGAAATGAGTGCAACTGTGTGGTAGTTTGAACACTGCCTTTCTTTGGGATTGGAAAGAAAACTGACATTTTTCCAGTATGTGGCCACTGCTGAGTTTTCCAAATTTGCTGGCATATTGAGTGCAGCACTTAGACAGCATCATCTTTTAGGATTTGAAATAGCTCAACTGGAATTTCATCACCTCCACTAACTTTGTTTGTAGTGATGCTTCCTAAGGTCCTCTTAACTTTGCACTCCAGGATGTCTGGCTCTAGGTGAATGATCTCACCATTGTGGTTATCTGGGTCATGAAGATCTTTTTTTGTGTAGTAGTTCTATGTATTCTTGCCACTTCTTCTTAATGTCTTCTGTTTCTGTTAGGTCCATACTGTCTCTTCTTTATTGTGTCCATCTTTGCATGAAATGTTCCCTTGGTATTTCCCATATTTGCCCATTTTTCACATGATGGCACTGGGGTCCTATGACCTGTCCGTGGTCACAGTCAGTGTAGTGTCTGGACCTCAATTCTGAATCCAGAGCCTGAGCTATACTACCTGGTCTGACGTGCCCTTTAGATCATGACACCTTGTTTAAAGAGAGAAGTAGGACTGAAAACTGTTGGTGCAGCTATTTTTCTTATTAAAGCATAGAGGAATGAGGCTTCGGTTTGGAATGACCAATTCAGAGATAAGACATCTTCTGACTTTGAAAGTAAACATGAGAATAGAGACAGTTGATGAAAAAACTAAAGGAGGTAATTAAAAAAATGCCTATCACAGTTAAAAACAAGTAGGCAGGAAAATGGGTAAGATTCTCACCATGGAAACCAAAAGCTGGATGTTATTAATAGAGAGAAAAAGTGGCGAATGAGGCAGGTGACTGCTGTTCTAAAAACACTGAATGCCATTAGCTTAGGAGGGATTGGAGGAAACAGACAAAATAATCAGCAAGAGGCTACCTGCCCACATATTCTTTCATTTTCTTGACCTACTCATCTGCCATTTTCTGTTCCCCCCACCTCGGCTGCCTACTCAAAAAGGCATATTCAGATTTGAAGAGACAGCTACTCCTGTCGTTTCCTATGTTACTGCCTCAAATTTAATCCCAAGCATTCTACATTCTATCGCTGCTCCTAGTCTGCACCTTGCTTTCTTAACCCACACTGGAAGTCTCTTAACTTTGTCAGGATCTCCAAGATCCCATTTATCATATTCATACTTCCGGAGAAGGCAACGGCACCCCACTCCAGTACTCTTGCCTACAAAATCCCATGGATGGAGGAGCCTGGTAGGCTGCAGTCCATGGGGTCGCTAGGAGTTGGACACGACTGAGCGACTTCACTTTCACTTTTCACTTTCATGCATTGGAGAAGAACCAGTGTTCTTGCCTGGAGAATTCCAGGAACGGGGGAGCCTGGTGGGCTGCTGTCTATGGGGTCACACAGAGCCGGACACGACTGAAGCAACTTAGCAGCAGCAACAGTTATTCTAGCCAAAGATAATGCTAACTAAGTGTAGTAACGGAGAGGGGGCGGGTTGGGTGGTCAGCTCAGCTACAGCACAGTTCTTGTGAGACCAGTTTTAGCCATTGGCACCAACCCACGAGGAAGCTGGAACCCCCATAGGAAGAGGCACAGATGAGCACTTAACTGTGCACACGAAGACCTAAAAACCAAAGGAGGTTAGTAATGATAAATATTTGGTTCTTTCAGAGCTACCTTCACGTTGAATGTTATTTCCTCCATGACGTACACGCGTTCAGGAAATGCTTTGGCCACCTCCTCCACGCTGTTGAAATATTGCACTGGCTCCTTTATATCTCGGTCTTGTTCCAGCAACTTGAATTGCCCTAAAATACATGATAAACAGAAGAGCTGTGAGATGCTTACGCTGGACAGCTGTCACCGTGGTGACAGCATCCCCTCCCCTTACTCCCACTCTTCTCCGTCAGAGGCTTCCGAGCATTACATTAAAAAAAGAAAGCCACTGTGGCAGAAGGTTTTCTCTGAACTAGGATATATTTAAAAATTAGCTTAAAAATGAAAGCAAACGTGTAGTTTCTTTCTTTTTATTTTTTTGCTTACATTCAGGGTTTATTCCCAAAAGATCAATATCAAATTGGATGAATGCTTGCTTAGAGTGTAAACACGATGTGAAAACTCAGTGTGTTATAAATGGTTGCACATGTGGCTTGTTGACAGTGGTCCTGCTGTTATTTAGGTGTAATGATACCCCCACACATTATATTCTAAAACCAAGGTTGAGTGGCCTGGGGGAACTGGTTTTTTTAAATTAGTGTTTTTAAAATGTGCAGGTGGAATAAAATAATCTCAGGCTTAGTTGTGTCTTGGGCTTTCCTGGTGGCTCAGAGGTTAAAGTGTCTGCCTGCAATGTGGGAGACCCGGCTTCGATCCCTGGGTCGGGAAGATCCCCTGGAGAAGCCCCTTAGCTTTCACCGATACCCTTGGTTTCAAGAATACGTGGGTGATATTGGGGGCTCAGAAGCTCCTATAATTTGTGGTGTGGTTGCGGTACATGGCCTGAGCCCGAAGGGGCTGGTGTTGGGGGGAGACCCTTCCAGTGAGTAAGGCACTTGGCATCTGGAGCAGCAGGTGGCTTCCTTTTCACTACCATCTGTGAAATTCACAAGTGCAGACATACTATCACAGTAGCCGTAGTTTGGGTGATTTTTGAAGAACTTTGAACACATTCCTAAAAATGTCAAGGATCTACTATGCTGCTTGTACATTTCCAGCATTTGTGACACTCACTGCTACATTCTAGAGGAGCTGCTGTCAACTTAGAATAAAAGACCATATACAATCAAGCCCATGACACCGTGTTTCTCAGTGGTCATTTTCTGAATGCTGTTTATAACACTTGAGAAACTGGAAAAGGAATTAAAAACTCTTATGAGGCAGAGTTATCTGCATGCATCCATAGGTCAACAGGTAGAAACAGGGGCACTTTCATACTGACCATTCATATTCTCAACATATTTTTTAACACAGCATCTATTAGGTGGAGGTATTATTTTAGATGCTGAGATAAATCAATTAAGAGACCATATAAAAATGTCCTCTTGAAGCTTTACATTGTAGTGGGAGACAGAGGATATATACAATAAATCAATGGAGTATATAATATGTTAGAAGGTGAGTAATGAGCTTATGTGCTCAGTTGTCTCTGACTCTGCAACCCCCATAGACTGTAGCCCACCAGGCTCCTTTGTCCATGGGATTCTGCAGGCAAGAACACAGGAGTGGGTTGTCATTTCCTTCTCCAGGGGATCTTCCCGACCTAGGGATTGAAACCGTGTCTCCTGGATTGCAGGTGGATTCTTTACCAGCTGAGCCATCAGGCAAGCCCATCAGAAGGTGAGAAGTGCCATTAAAAATAGGGTGAGGGGGTTGGAGAGTACCCGCTGGCCAGAGCAGGCATGTGTCAGAAAGCGACTTTGATGGAGCTGTTCTTAGAATTCTCAACACAGCCAACAGTCTCCACAGAGACCGTCAGGCAGATGGGCTGGTGTGCGTTTGGTATGCTACCAGCGTGGCTGGACTGGGGTGAGTAAAAGCTAAGAAGGAAGAGAAAGAAAGTCAGGGAAATAACAGGTGGTTTTGACAGTCCACGGCTTTGCAGAACTGTGGCTCTTCATCTGAGTGGGATGGGGAGCCACCTGAGGGTGTGAGTGGAAAAGCAGTGAAATTATAGAAGAATCATTCCAGCTGCTTGTTCAGGACACACTCTGAAGGTGCCAGGTGTAGAGGCAGAGACATCAGTTAGGAGGCCCCGCCATCATGCAGGTATGAGATGGCAGGGGTTTGGAAGAGGTAAGAAAATGTCAGGAATCTGGAGTGGCTAAAGGAATGGAAATGCTATTGACTGAGATGGGCAGGTTTGGAGGGGTAGGATGAGGAAGTAAGGCCAGGAGTTAAGTTTGGACTCAGGCTTAGTTGTGTCTTGGGCTTCCCTGGTGGCTCAGAGGTTAAAGCGTCTGCCTGCAATGCGGGAGACCGGGGTTCGATCCCTGGGTCGGGAAGATCCCCTGGAGAAGGAAATGGCAATCCACTCCAGTATTCTTGCCTGGAGAATTCCATGGAGGGAGGAGCCTGGTAGGCTACAGTCCACAGGGTCACAAAGAGTTGGACATGACTGAGCTACTTCACTTTCTTTCTTTAGTCATGTCTGACTCTTTGCAGCCCCATGGACTGCAGCCCGCCAGGCTCCTCTGTCCATGGGATTTCCCAGGCAAGAATATTGGAGTGGGTTGCCATTTCCTTCTCTAGGGGATCTTCCCGACCCAGGGATCAAATCCGTGTCTCCTGCATTGGCAGGCGGACTCTTTACCACTGAGCCACCAGGGAAGCCCTTATTAGACATAGAAATGGAGATACCCTGAAAGCTCTTTAGATGGACAACATAAGCGAGGCAGTCAAGAGAAAGGTCTGGTTGGAGATGATAACGCTGAGTGCCATCAGCACATGGATGATATTTTCAGTCATGACATTTAATGATGACAACCATGGGCCTAAGTGCAGACTGAGAAGAGGTCCCAGGTTTGAGCTCTGGGAGACTGAGGAATGGTCAGGGGAATAAGGAAAATCCAGAAGCCGTATATCCTAGAAGCCAGGTGATTCTGGTGCTTTGGCCAACAATTCCACTGCTCATATCAAAACCCCCAATTAAATACAAGCTGCTAAATCCAAGAGTTCTCAGTCTCATTTCACAGTTTTGTATGCAACCCTTGACATTACTCCCCTTCTGCTCCTGGAGACACTTGAATCAAAAACACAAAAATAAAATAGAGCTACGACCTCAGAGGGCTTCACGAAAGGAGTGTTTTCAGGGTATATGCAGGTTTGGGTTTTAACAAGATGCAAGTAACGTCAAAGAAGGGTTTAAGGAAGTAGGGATTTTGCTGGTGATGAACCTTGATAGAAGTGTTTTCAAGAGTTAAAGGGTAGGTGGTGATGACAAAATAGAGGATGCACCCAGACACGACAGCTCGAGTACCTTCTAGAAGGATGTAGAGCGATGAATAACACATTCGAAAATACAAAATGATCATACCTTTTTCATAAAAACAATCTTTAAAAATTCAGAAAGACCATGACAATCTTAATACTACTTACATAAACAAATTCTGCCACTACAACCGACTAAACTTTTCCTTTCTCACTACTCTAGTCTGTGTACAAACTTTAAGTAACCACGGTTTATCTACAGTTTTATACTCTGTTCCTTTGTAATTTTTCTCCTTTTCCCCACATGATGACACAATGTTTGCACAGCATTTAATAATGGGCTTATCTGTTTTTCTGTTCTTCTACAGTTAGGTTGAGTTAGGCAGGTGCCTAATGTAAGTGGGCGCTCTGCCACGTACATGTTTTATGATACTGGCAAATCACTAAATCCGTCTGAGCCTTGCTTCCTCGCCTGTAAAGTGGGGACACTTCACAGGGCAGCTGTGGGGATTAACGGAGATGATGCAAAGTGTTCAGCGTAAGTAGCCATTTAGCGACTCTCGGCTCCCTTCTCTCTTCTCAAGACGCACAGGGATTCTGTCTTTTGGTTCATGTTTTGGGGATAAATCTTCTGGAGTGAGATTATTAAAGAGTAACACAATTTCTTGTTTACCATTCATGGCTAAATTTTTTTTTTCCCCAAAAAAACCTAAACCAGTTTATATTTCTACCAACAGGCTATGTGCCTCCTAGTTGGAGCACAATCTTGTTCTGAGTATTTTTTCAATTAAACAATTCCATGCATATTACAAAGCATCTCTTCCTTTTATTAATCTGCATCTCTTTGAAGATCAGTGAAGTTAAACATCTCAATTTTTCTTGAGCAAACGACTATGCAGATTTATAATAAATATATTTGACACAGTCTACATTTCCTTTCACTTCTAGAGACATCTAAGGCCCTCTGGATGGTTATACTTGGAAGTCCCATTAGCACCAAATCCAACATGTCTAAATTCAGGGAAGCACAATGCCTTGCATGCAATAGGTACTTAATAAGTGTTTGCTAAATGAAAGAAAATTACTGTAGTCCTGGAACTGGCAGACAATAGAGCAATGCAGAAGTAATTGCAGGTTTTCCAAGTTGTAAATATAAGGTGAACTACATTACTGTATACAAGGTTTGCTTCTAAACCACAGATGAATGTTGTCACTCAACAAAGAAAGCAAGCAACGGTGTACTTAAAAATCATTCAAATCTGAATAATGTACAGAGCCTCAAAGGATATTTTTCAGGAATCAATCCTACCAAAGAACATCAGACAACCAACAGAAATTATCTTTCAGGATGAAGCAATCTTTCAGCATCGGGATGTGTTAAATAAGGGGACAAAACTAGTCATCAGTGAGTTAGAATTTCCATGAATACAATGTTTTCACATTGTCTTTTAAATCCTGTGTTTGTTTTACCCTTGTGGCACACCTCTGTTCACACCAGCCTCATTACAAGTGCTAAAGAGCCTGTGTGACCAGTGGTTGCTGTGTCCATGGAAAGTCTAGAACACCCCCCTGTGTTTGCTTATAAAAGTGGCTGCAGACACTGTTCACATCCTTAAAAAAAGATCCTGCCGTGGGGAGTACCTTCTGACAAAACAGGATGTTCTCTCTCGTGACATAAGAGCTTCAGAATTCTTATATTTTCTTTTTCTCGTCCTGTTTGTCATGATCACTGATATTTTGATTCAGATAAGAGAGCCTGGGTTTCTTGATACAAACCATCTCTAACCCCTTAGACAGATCGCCCATCTCTATCACCATTTCTCTTCTCTTTCAATCTGGTGCTTGTTCTTCAGGCATTCTTTAGTTATTTTTTCTTGTGTCTGAGATCTTTTACTATCAGCAGGCTCAAATATGCTTTGGCATATGGACCAAATGAATAATTCTGTCTGGTATGGCTGTGGTGTCAAGGGCAAAGCTGCACACATTTCTCTTCTCTTTCAATCTGGTGCTTGTTCTTCAGGCATTCTTTAGTTAATTTTTTTCGTGTCTAGGATCTTTTAGGTATGACATAAATCAAATCCCTTACGATCATACAGTGGAAGTAACCAATAGATTCAAGGGATTAGATCTGATAGAGTGCCTGAAGAACTACGGATGGAGGTTTGTGACATTGTACAGGAGGCAGTGATCAAGACCATCACCAAGAAAAAGAAATGCGAAAAGGCAAAATGGTTGTCAAATAGCTGTGAAAAGAAGACATGAGAAAGGCAAAGGAGAAATGGAAAGATATACCCATTTGAATGCAGAGTTTCAAAGAATAGCAAGAAGAGATAAGAAAGCCTTCCTCAGTGATCAATGCAAAGAAATAGAGGAAAACGATAGAATGGCAAAGACCAGAGATCTCTTTAAGAAAATTAAAATACCAAAGGAACATTTCATGCAAAGATGGGCACAATAAAGGACAAAAATGGTATGGACCTAACAGAAGCAGAAGATATTAAGAAGAGGTGGCAAGAATACACAGAAGAACTGTACAAAAATGATCTTCACAACCCAGATTATCACGATGGTGTGATCACTCACTTAGAGCCAGACATCCTGGAATGTGAAGTCAAATGGGCCTTAGGAAACATCACTATGAATAAAGCTAGTGGAGGTGATGGAATTCCAGCTGAGCTATTTCAAGTCCAAGATGATGCTGTGAAAGTGCTGCACTCAATATGCCAGCAAATTTGGAAAACTCCGCAGTGGCCACAGGACTGGAAAAGGTCGGTTTTCATTCCAATCCCAAAGAAAGGCAATGCCGAATAATGCCCAAACTACCACACAATCACACTCATCTCACATGCTAGCAAAGTAATGCTCAAAATTTTCTAAGCCAGGCTTCAACAGTATGTGAACCATGAACTTTCAGATGTTCAAACTGGATTTAGAAAAGGCAGAGGAACCAGAGATCAAATTGCCAACATCCTGGATCATCAGAAAAGCAAGAGAGTTCCAGAAAAACATCTATTTCTGCTTTATTGACTATGCCAAAGCCTTTGACTGTGTGGATGACAATAGACTGTGGAAAATTTTGAAAGAGATGGGAATACCAGACCATCTGACCTGCCTCCTGAGATCTGTATGCAGGTCAAGAAGCAACAGTTAGAACTGGACATGGAACAACAGACTGGTTCCAAATCGGGAAAGGAGTACATCAATGCTGTATATTGTCACTCTGCTTATTTAACTTACATGCAGAGTACATCATGAGAAATGCTGGACTGGAAGAAGCACAAGCTGGAATCAAGATTGCCAGGAGAAATATCAATAACCTCAGATATGCAGATGACACCACCCTTATGGCAGAAAATGAAGAACAAAAGATCCTCTTGATGAAAATGAAAGAGGAGAGTGAAAAGTTGGCTTAAAACTCAACATTCAGAAAACTAAAATCATGGCAGCCGGTCCCATCACTTCATGGCAAATAGATGGGGAAACAATGGAAACAGTGACAGACTTTATTTTTGGGGGGCTCCAAACTCACTGCAGATGGTGACTGCAGCCATGAAATTAAAAGACATTTGCTTCTTGGAAGAAAAGTTATGACCAACCTCAGTTCAGTTTAGTCACTCAGTCGTGTCCAACTCTTTGTGACCCCATGAACTGCAGCACGCCAGGCCTCCCTAGACAGCATATTAAAAAGCAGAGACATTACTTGGCCAACAAAGGTCTGTCTAGTCAAAGCTATGGTTTTTGCAGTAGTCATGTATGGATATGAGAGCTGGACTATAAAGAAAGCTGAGTGCCGAAGAATTGATGCTTTTGAACTGTGGTGTTGGAGAAGACTCTTGAGAGTCCCCTGGACTGCAAGGAGATAAAAGCAGTCCATCCTAAGGAGGGACTGATGTTGAAGCTGAAACTCCAATACTTTGGCCACCTGATGTGGAGAGCTGACTCATTGGAAAAGACCCTGATGGTGGGAGGGTGGGGGCAGGAGGAGAAGGGGACGACAGAGGATGAAATGGCTGGATGGCATCACTGACTCGATGCACATGAGTTTGAGTAAATTCGGGAGTTGGTGATAGACAGGGAAGCCTGGCATGCTGCAGTCCATGGGGTCACGAAGAGTCGGACACAACTGAGCGACTGAACTGGACTGAGATCTTTTACTATCAGCAGGCTCAAATAAGTTTTGGTATATGGATCAAATGAATAATTCTGTCTGGCATGGCTGTGGCGTCAAAAGTAGAGCTGCATACCTTCTAACCTTCTAGCCTCACCTGTGTTTGTCGTCTCAGTTAGATGGCCAGGAAGACCTCAACCGCACGGGAGCACTGACAAGAAACTATGCTGAGAGTGATGAACGCACACAGATGAAAGAGTAAGAACCAAGTGGCAGCTAAATGTGACCAAATGTTTTCACATCTTAACATATTGCACATCAGAAAAATCAGTTCCTTTCATTCATTCCTGTTAACTGTTTACTGAATATCTAATACCATCCGTTAACTTGTCTCTTTTCCATATAGTTTATTTATATTGTCCTGCAAGATTTTAGTTTATATGTTTCTGTGTGTACATATATTTTTATTTTAAACATTTCCCTGTCATATGTTTAATGGTCTAAAACCAAATAATTATTTTATACTTCTTACACCCCACAAATACCTTTAAGATCTAAATATATCAAATGTTTTGATGTAATGTTTTAAATACCAGGTCACGGTATATATGCAGCTTCCTATTGCAGGGGCTGGCAAACTCGTTCTGTAAATAATTTAGTTTTTGTGGGCTAAATGGCCTCTGCTTCACCTATTTCAACTCTGGCAAAGTATCTCAAAAGCAGCCTCAGACGATTTGTAAACGAATTACAGCAGCTGTGTTCTAATCAAACTTTACAAAAACAGGCAGTAGGTCAGATTTGGCCCTGAGGCCACACGGTTTGCTGACCTCTGTCCTGCTGGGAGAACAGCAAAGACCCAGAAAGTGTGGCCAGAAAACAAGACATTTAGAAATGTCTTTACAACATTCTAATACTCCTAAGTAGTTACACTGAGGTCTCTAGTAAGGTAGAGATATTATGTGTTCTCTGACTCTTTGCGACCCCATAGACTATAGCCTGCCAGGCTCCTGTCCATGGGATTTTCCAGGCAAGAATTCTAGAGTGGGTTGCCATTTCCTCCTCCAGGGGATCTTCCTGACCCAGGGGTGGAACCCAGGATCTCTTGCAGCTCCTGCATCGCAGGAGGATTTTTTACCACTTGAGCCAGACCCATGCGCAACTTAAGAACAGAAGTTTTCCCTTTAAATATGAGTCCAGAACCCAGAATTGTAAGATGCAGATTGTAATCTGCAGCTGTAGCTTATATTAGGGAATAACGCAAATGAAATGCGAACATGCCCACATCCTCTCACTGGATTTTAAGAGACCAAATTTCTAAGCACTTTACTGACTTAGCTTCTATTCTCCTATAAAAGAATCTGACACTCTCAGATGAGTCAACTTGAAGTGCTCTGAGAAAGATGCTGAGCTGCTCTCTCTCCTGCCACTGCTGCAGCCTGGAAGGCAGAACTTGTCAGAGTCAAATCTTGGAGCCAATCTAAAGAGTTAAGAACCAGTGCCCTGCCAAAATGTGAAATCAATTTATGTAACACATATTCCCACAACCCCTACACGGAGGAACTAATTTTTTAACAGACCATTTCATGAATAACAGAGTCTTTGTGCCACCAAATAAAAACATTTGGAGATCGCCAAAACATCTGTTCTGAGATGTTACTGTCAAAACCCTGTTCCCGGAGAGGCAGGAAACTGCATTGTCTTTCAGCAGTTTTTTAAATTTCATTAAAAAAAAAAAGTCTCCACTGAGAGCGCTCTTCTGTCTGTAGGACCTCCAAACTCCCAGGAATGAATTCAACAGCACGCTCGTAGGTTACAATTTACAGAAACTGGAGGTAATAATGTAGAAAGCAAAGGCTGGTAGAATTATTGATCTGCTTTCATGAGTTGCTTCTAAAACTACATTAATTAATATGCTGACGATAACTGTCATTCAGAAAATATCTGTATTTTGGTGTATGTCCCTCAAGATAATCACAGCGATTTACTTCAACAGAGATGATGCATTAAACACACAGCTAAAGGGCTTCTCTGGTGGTCCAGGGACTAAGATTCCAAGTTCTCAATGCAGGTGGTCAGGGTTTGATCCCTGATTGGGGAACTAGATCCCACAAGCCACAGCTAAAAAGATCCTGTGTGCTACAACTAAGTTAAGACCTGATACAGCTTAAAAAAAAAAAGGGCAGCCAAGAGGCCCAAAGCCCTACCTGAGGCGTCTACATTTCGAGCTCCTATATGATGCTGAACAGTCTATAGGACTTTGTTACTTAGAAGGAAAAGGTCACTTGTCAGAGATGAAAAATGGAAACAAATTTTGCTAAATTAACAAGAGACAGCAACAACAGTGAGATGGGTAGAGAGAACAAGGAGAGTAAAGGTGGTCAAATTCAGTTCTGTCCTGTTTGCTACTGGCTGGGAAGCTGGGGTCAATGAGAAGTGAGTTCTGTGCCCCTGAAGATGGGGCTCCCATCACAGCTGGTGACGAGCACTGCCTGCAGGCAATCTCCTGTCACCACTCTGGTTTACTGCTCACCTGCCCTTTAGCACAGTGGCCGACTTCATATGTGTAAAGAAAAGCAAACCAAGCGAGAGCCAGGGCCGTTATTATCCATCTGTGGGGCCATAACTCAAGTCAGTGGCGACAGCCACCCAGTTTCCCCCCCGCCATCCACCCCCTCCCGGCTTGGAGCTGGAAAAGGTCACAGAAATCAGCACAAATGATAAAATGGAAAAGAAAGCAACAAAAATGGCACTAGAACACCAAAACAACAGTGAGCTAAGAACGGCTCAGACGAACAAAAGTGGTTAAGAGTCCCAGAGACTTCCCTGGTGGTCCAGTGGTTAAGGCTCTGAGCTCCCAATGCAGGAGGCGCAGGGTAGATTCCTGCTCAGGGGACTAAGAACCCACATGCTGAATGGCATGGCCAAAAAAAAAAAAGTTCCAGAATGTTGAAAACTCAATTACCAGGGATGAGTGATTTCCCATGGTACCTGGTATTATACCACATGCGGCATCAAGCAGGGCTTATGATTGAAAAAAACGAAGGAATTCTTCTTTTCTTCTCTTACCTCTTTCAGAGACAGCCCACCAAGTCAGTTGTGTGAGTGAAAATACACTCTAAATGGTTCGAATAACTGGATCTTAAAACCATTGGGTCATTTCCAGATGTGAAGAAATGAGGATTCTCAAGTGACAGAAGCAACAAACCAGCTGCCATTTTTCAATAAATAAATAAACACACAGTCAAAACTATCCTTTTCCCAGTAGTCATGTACGGATGTGAGAGCTGGACCATAAAGACGGCTGAGCGCCAAAGAATTGATGCTTTTGAACTGTGGTGTTGGAGAAGACTCTTGAGAGTCCCTTGGACTGCAAGGAGATCCAACCAGTCCATTCTGAAGGAGATCAGCCCTGGGATTTCTTTGGAAGGACTGATGTTGAAGCTGAAACTCCAGTACTTTGGCCACCTCATGTGAAGAGCTGACTCATTTGAAAAGACCCTGATGCTGGGAAAGATTGAGGGCAGGAGGAGAAGGGGATGACAAAAAATGAGATGGCTGGATGGCATCACCGACTCAATGGACATGAGTTTGAACAAACTCTGGGAGATGGTGAAGGACAGGCATGCTGCAGTTCATGGGGTCGCAAAGAGTCAGAGACAACTTAGCAACTGAATAACAACAAATAAACATGGGCAGGAGTCTACACTTACACTCAAGATTTAACTTAAGAGTGCTTTTGTATTTTTAACTCCATGGATGAAAACAGGCTGGATTTTCTATAGGACTGAAATGGAAAAGGACTGCCAGGTAAAAAGAGATGCATCTTATTAGTTATTCTAAACTGCAGCAACCAAGAGATTGCCTTCTAAAAAGCGTCTGTAAATGCTTTCTTCTTCTACTGTTCACTTCTACCAACAACATATGAAAACTCATTTACCTAAACCTTTCACCAGTACTGTTGGTGAACCACCTGGAGTCCCTTTTCCTGAGGAATGTGAAGAGTTTTTATGATTTACTTAATATATATAATTGCCAAAAAGTTAAAATTGTATGTAAGGGTTTAGGGTAAAATGTCTCCTTCCCAATCTGATCCTCAGATCTCTTCGTATCCTGTACATTCGTCCAGAGATGGTATCGGATAGAGTCCACTCTTACCCAAAGACCACTCTTACCCAAACAAACGGTAGGATTCCATATAGTTCTTCTATCATTCCATAAAAATCTGTCTTGTTCTTTTTAAGAGGTACACAATATTCTACTCTGTGCAAACACCATAACTAATTAAACAAGTGCCCTGTTGACGGGCATTCAAACTTATTCCAACTTTGTAGCAAAAGCTTTGTGTGCTGAATCCAAGTACATTGGCGGGAAAATGCCTGCGTGTGGAAACTGCTGGGCCAGAGGGTAAGTGTGTTTTTATTTTTGATAGATATTGCCAAACTAACCTTCACAGAGCATGTGCCCACTTATACTCCCACTGATGGTTTTCTCATTTCCTATTATCAGTGCCAATGTGATAGGTGCAAAATAGTACCTTGAGATTAGAATTGCACTTTCCTCACTATAAAGGTAGATATAATTATTTGGTAATAAGGTAATTCATATTTCATATTCTGTTCAGCTTCTTACTACCAAGTTTTGAAACTTCTAATACGATTAAGCCTAACTAAAAAAATAAAAACCCAAGGACTTCCCTGGTGGCTCAGTGGTTAACACTCTGCCTGCCAACGCAGGGGATGTGGGTTTAATCCCTGGTCCAAGACAGCTAAGCCCATGCACCACAACTACTGAAGCCCAAGTGCCTAGAGTCCATGCTCTAAAACAGGAGAAATTATCGCAATAAGAAACCCACACACCACAAACAGAGTAGCCCTGCTCGCCACAACCAGAGAAAGCCCTCTCACAGCAACGAAGACCCAATGCAGCCATAAATAAATAAATCGTAAAAAGATAAAAAGGAAAACACAAATGTGAAATATAATTTGTATTTTATACTATACTATATACATAATGTATATACATAATACAATACTACAATACATAATGTAGTATTTCACACAAATTACATATCTTATTCTACACTTTGATTCCTAATATTACTTCTAGTTAGTTCTTACATTATAATTTTTTTTCAGGGTTGGGGGAGGGTTGGAAGTGGAATTGGGATAAAAAGAAAAGTAAAGAACAAATCTCAGAACAAAAGTTCCAAACTTGTAACCAACAGACAATAGGAATTAAAGTCAACAAACAGAAAGAAATCATCAACCAAAAAAATTATGAATTTCATCATCAACCATCTGTGGGTAGTTCTATTTGTTTCTCAATCTCCATGAAACAAGTGGTCAGATCATTGCTTTCAATTCTGAAACTCCATCCTTGAACTTAACTGGATTCAAAACTCTGATTCATTCTGGGACACATGTTCTAGCCAGCCAAGCTATTTCACACTATGCAAATTATTTTTCTATTTGTTGAAAATGGGAAAAATTATACTTTTCATTGCATCTAGTTGTTCATTTGCTTCTTCCGAATGATCAGAAGTTTTCCAGGGCTCAATTTATCATAAACACGACATGCTTCCTAACATGTACTGGTGAGAATCACCAGTTAGTCTTCACCTCGCTGCTTCTGTATTCAGTCTCGCCTGTGTCTTGCCCTTTCTTTCCTTGAAATCTGTTTGTCCTCAGCATGCACTGAGACTACTCTGGTTTTGATCCTTATTGGTTCATAATGGTATTAACTGCTTCAGATTTTAAGGCTGTCTCCATCTCTGCCTTTTCACTTTACTCATCTTGAAACACAACCTTAATGGATTCCATTTCACTCAAGAACCTAAATGTTCAATACACATTTGTAGAATAAATGAATAAATATACAAACCTGTAATAGCTCTTTAATTTCTAACCACCCAGCCCAGGCTGCTCTGTCTTAGCTTTCACGTCCCTCCCTGACCTGGCTCCATTCAGCTTCTGAAAATATTTCCTCCACCACCTGGGCAACCAATATTGCTCCTCTCCCCTTGGCTTGTGCCCTTGCTCTCCTCTCAGTCTCTGCAGAACTCTGGGTCCTTTTAGTGTCCTTGTAAGTTCTGTGCATGACTGCCTGCCTTCTTCCAGTCTCTCGGCTCTCCTGGGGGAACCTCACCCATCACCTTGGCTTCAGGGACCATGTGTAAGCTGACAGTACACCAACCTTCCCACCAGTCAGATCTCTCTTGAATTCCACACTGATCTACCCAATACCTGGTCCCTATCTCCCAGTAGTTCTCCCACAAAGATCTCTCTCAAAATTGATACATGCAACTCATCTTTTTATTTTTTGAATCAAGCAGCCACCCAAGTCAGAACCCTGGGTGGTCATCCTTGACGCCTCCATTTCCCTGAACTCTCACATTCAACTGGTGTGAATTCAACTCCATCCCCTTTCCTGCAGGCATCCCTTCCTCTCCATCCCCGCAACCGCTGCATATTCTAACCACATCATCTGGCTTTGGCCAGTTTTACCCCTTGATTGCTTTGCCCCTTGACTTCCATTCCAGGAAACTATTCTTTCCACGACTGCTTAAAATTAAAATCGAATCATATTTTAAATGAGGATAATTTGCAGAGGAATTATTCACGGCAGGACCACTAATGATGGTGTGGTGGGCTGCAGCGGAAGCACAGTGATAAGCTAGGGATAGCATCAGAGAAGAGTCACCACCATAGACCTGTGGGGCCGAGGGAGGGACTAGTTACCAGGCAGGAGAAGGTTATGTCAGTAGGTCGCCCTGAGAAGGGGAGATGCAGCTGCTCCCAGGCCATCCTTCAAGGGAGGCATGAGCTGGAGAACATAAAGACCTTGCCCAGCCTCCTCCCTCGACCGCACCCCTACCCAATCTCCTGCTGGGGCTGTCTATCCAATGGCTGAACTTAGCTGGAAATCAAAGGGCAGGAGAGTCTACAGATTTAGCCCTACCGGCCAGCCTCTGGGGTGCAGCAAGGTGGAGGCAGAGAAGCATGGATTGCCAGGGTAGGGGGTAGGGAGTGCCCTTTTACCCTCTGATGTAAAGACTCTGGTGACCCTCCGCCTCCTGTACAATTTAACTTTACAGAGAATATACAGGCTGTCTAAGATCTGACCTTCACTTTCCTCTCATCATGCTAAAAAGCCATGTAGATCCATGTACAGTGAAGGACACCTCTTCTTTAACTGAACTCCAGGTCAGGAACGCCTTTCCTCTGTTTCCAGGTTTGGCCACGCTACTCATCCAAAGACTGAGGGCAGGAGGAGAAGGGGGTGCCAGGGGATGAGATGGGTGGACAGCGTCACCAGCTCAATGGACATGAGTTTGAGCAAGCTCTGGGGGACAGTGAAGGACAGGGAAGCCTGGCGTGCTGCAATCCATGGGGTCACAAAGAGTCAGACACGACTGAGTGACTGAACAATAAGAACAACAACTCATCCAAAACCAATTCACTCATCACCTCCTCTATAAAACATCTCAGGTAGATAACTGACCACACTCTTGTGCTCTCATTATCTATTTATAGATTTTTATCCAAGCACCTATTATATTCAAGCATCTATTTATAGATTTTTATCAAATACACCCAAACATGTATACTTTATCATTCTTATTTTTTTGCATGTCTTTGTAAATGAAACAGTAAAAACTTTCTAAAGAAAGCATAGGATGTGTCAATTACCTTGTTATTCTTGGGGTCCAATATTGCACAATTCACACAGATCAGTTGCTCAGTCGTGTCCGACTCTTTGCGACCCCACGAATCGCAGCATGCCAGGCCTCCCTGTCCATCACCAACTCCCGGACTTCACTCAAACTCATGTCCATCAAGTCAGTGATGCCATCCAGCCATCTCATCCTCTGTCGTCCCCTTCTCTTCCTGCCCCCAATCCCTCCCAGCATCAGAGTCTTTTCCAATGAGTCAACTCTTCGCATGAGGTGGCCAAAGTACTGGAGTTTCAGCTTTAGCATCATTCCTTCCAAAGAAATCCCAGGGCTGATCTCCTTCAGAATGGACTGGTTGGATCTCCTTGCAATTCACACAGTAAGTACTTAATAACAGTTGAGTGAGGGAATGAATTTAAAAAGTCCAATGTCATCCATGAAGCTCTCCTTCACAACCTCAGCTCATGCTGATCTTTGTTCATAGTTATCATCAGAGGTTAATGTTTAACTATTCTCTACTTATTTCACTTATTTTTGTATTGCTCTCTTAATTAGACCACAAGCACTCTGATAGCAGGGTTCATGTTGTCTTCTTTGACAGCTCAGTTTGAGTCCATACTAGAAATTTAATAAATTCTTGTTTTGAAGAGTGGATGTTCAGAACAGGGAAACACACACACACACAGGCTTCCCAGGTGGCACTAGTGGTAAAGAATCCACCTGCTAATGTAGGAGACACAGGAGGTGTGGGTTCGATTCCTGGGTCGGGAAGATTCCCTGGAGGAGGGAGTGGCAAGCCTCGCCAGGATTCTTGCCTGGAGAATCTCATGGACACAGGAGTCTGACGGGCTACAGTCCACGAGGTCACAAAGAGTTGGACACAACTGAAGTGACTTAACATGCATACACACACACACACACACACACACTTCAGACTCTCAAAATCAAGGATTTACATAGCCAGAGAAGTTGTAAATTGCTAAAATTAATAAAAAGGTGGAGATGGCAACCTCATAGCTTGAGCACCTGACAATTTCCAGAGGTAAGAGATCTGGATTTTTTTAAAAATATAAACACATCTAATTATTAATTTAATGGCTCACTCAAATAAAAAAATCTCCTCTAACCCCGAGACTACTCTGGTTTCTAAGAGAGAGGAGGGAGTGGCTGTGGTTTGAACAACGGCTAACACAATACTGATGGACATGATGCTGTACTGAGTGGGCAGGTATCAGTCAGGAAATACTCGGGAAAATTAGGTGGGAAGTCTAGGCTCTTGAGGTTCTTCCTTCTCCCTCAAACTGAAAGGATGACTCTAAGTGGGAGGTCTCTGTTTGCAGCTTTTAGCCTAAGCGTTATGGGCAAGCTCAGTTAAGACCTATACCACTGACAGCCCTCAGCCTGGACATACCAGGAGCTCCCACTACTTCTGGCCTCAGCCCCACATATTTCCATCTAAAGATGGTAATGAATGATGATAAGACCTGCCTGACTCCAAAGGCCTGAACTTGTTAAATGCCAGCACTGACAAAGCATGAGGAGAGAGAAGCACGTTCCAATGCTCAACGAACAGCTTCTTAAGAAAGAGACCTCACAGAACGTGGAAACACAAAATAGGAAAGAAAAAGGAGTCTGAACCTCTGGACAGGAGCCCTGTCGGGGTGACTCCACAGTCAACCTACATTCACTCGAAAGGTGTTCATGCACACATATCACCTCACTCAAAAGACCACAGAGGTGGGCGGGGATTATCGAAGAATTACCTTTGGTCACAGCAAGTCAATAGCAAGTCCAGGATCATCACTCACGCATTCTCACCCCAAGCCCACCTTGATTATGCTGCTGCCCCAAACCACCGATACCACCCTCCCTCAGGATGAGGTCAACAGGGAGAGGAAGTGACTGTGCCTTGTAAGTTACTGGAAAAAATTGCCCTGAGTTAGTAGGAAGAAGGGAGAAGGCCCTGGCACCCCACTCCAGTACTCTTGCCTGGAAACTCCCATGGACGGAGGAGCCTGGTAGGCTGCAGTCCATGGGGTCGATAAGAGTTGGATACGACTGAGCGACTTCACTTTCACTTTTCACTTATATGCACTGAGAAGGAAATGGCAACCCACTCCAGTGTTCTTGCCTGGAGAATCCCAGGGACGGTGGAGCCTGGTGGGCTGTCGTCTATGGGGTCGCACAGAGTCGGACATGACTGAAGCGACGCAGCAGCAGCAGCAGCAGCAGCAGTAGTAGGAAGAAGGGTCATTTACTATTCACATAGGCAATGAATCCTGCTGTGCTAGTGTGGAGGGCTACTCAGTTGGTTTCCTTTAATCCCCATATGACCCTGGCAATTGGTTACAAGTTAAAACCTGTCTTCATATCAGGGTAACTTAGGGTGACTGGAGCGTGGAGAGTACATGGTGTTACCGATAATTCACCCATTCGGTTGGAACAGAACCTTGCTACTCTTTTTAATCTCTGGCACTCGTATATGAATTATACTTCCATAAAGCTGTTGCAGAAAAATTAAAAAAAAAATCAATGACCTGTATGTTTATAATGGGTGAGTTTTATGAAATATATATACATGTATATATATATATGACACTTCAATAAAGCCATTAAAAAAAATCTCTTACACTGGAAATAGTTGCTGGGATGAAGCAGCTGCTGCTATTAGGGATCAAAAGCCCACATTAACAAAACAAAAACAAAAAAACACACAAGGTTCTGGTAAGTAAAAAAACAGTTTGATTTGAGGTAGGATCTTTTTGGAGAAAGAGAAAACAATCTATTTATCTAGATGAAAAACTTATGAACAGCAAAAGTAAAACTTCGAGCTTTATTTGCAGAACTGAAAATCATACAGTACCAAAAACTGAATGAGAAAACAAAGGTTAAGAGAAAATGGGAAGCAGGGAAGAGAAAATTAGGTGTAAAGGAGATATGGAAACAAATCTGAAAAAGAAAATGAGATATAGAAATTGACGCAAGAAAAAAAAATTACCCACAGATAAACACAATTTCAAGCAGACAAAGGAAAAGGAAGACCCCACTGATACAGATGGACAAAATATGGAAGTACACGACATCCAGGCAGACTTTAAAGCTACGTTGTCATTTTACAACTCCAGGCAAAAATGAAGGCACTCTGCGTGGACTCAGAGCTGAGGTCTAGGAATTTTCAGTACTCTGGTTCATACGATATGTGCTTCTCTTCCACGCCTTATGGAAGTATTTAAAAAGGAAAAAGAGAGCCAAACTGCATGTCCAAAGTGTGGGGAGGGTGAGGAGCACACTCAAGGATTTTAACATTCCACCATTCTTCCTCTATTGAAACATGACCCCTTTCTTGGATTCTCATTTGCTCCCTTTTCCACAGCCCGACAGTCAACTCCCACACACCAGTGGGACCACAGAAGAGAGACAATAACACGAGCAGCTGCTCAAGCTGTGGTTTTCATTAGGAAAAAAAGTGCCTTGATTATAAGGGATTTAGTTTTGAACCTTCAGGCCAAAGCTGAAGTGATTAAAACTCCATGCAGAGAAACACGAATAGTTTCTTAAAAGTCTGATGTACAGCATACTCAGCATAATCAGAGGCGGCTGGGAGAACCATGCACATTTTTTAACACCCACCTTGGCTTAGGGCATGGACTTAAGATGGAAAAGCTAGCAAATGAATGAAATGAAAACATAGTCCAGAGGTCCTAAGTTGCACTTCTAAAGGTCAGGGGTACATTTTCATTAAATCCTTTAGCTACAAAATGTGAGACAATCAAGCCATAAAAAGATGTAGAGGAAACTTGAATGCCTATTACTAAGTGAAAGAAGCCAATCTGAAAAGGCTCTAGGCCTTTCTATGATTCCAACTATAAGGCACTCTGGAAAAGGCAAAACTATGGAGACAGTAAAAAGACCAGAAATGGCAACCCACTCCAGTATTCTTGCCTAGAGAATCCCATGGACAGAGGAGCCTGGTGGGCTACAGTCCACGGGGTCGCAAAGAGTCGGACACGACTGAGTGACCTCACTTTCAGGGATTAGTGGAGAGGGAGAGATGAATGGACAGAGCACAGGTGATTTTTAGGGCAGTGAAAATACTGTGTATGATTCCATAATGGTGGATACATGCCATTATACTTTTGTCCAAACACACAGACTGGGCAACACCAAGAGTGAACTGTTATGTAAACCATGGACTTTGGTGATAATGATGTGTCAATGTAGGTTCATAAATTTTAACACAGGTACCACTGTGCTGGGGGCTGTTGATGATGGGTGAGGCTATGTATATGTGGGGACAGGATGTAGATGTACCCTTCCCTTTAATTTTGGAACGGAAACTGAAATAGAGTACAAAAGTGAAAGTGTTAGTCACTCAGTCATGTTTGACTCTCTGCAACCTCATGGACTGAAGCCTGCCAGGGGCTCCAGGGATTCTCCAGGCAAGAACACTGGAGTGGGCAGCAATTTCCTTCTCTAGGGGATCGTCCCAAACCAGGGATTGGACCCTGCACTGCAGGCAGATTCTCTACCATCTGAGCCACCAGGGAAACCCCAAATAAAGTAAATGTGTGTGTAAATATAAACACATCACATATATATACATACATACATACACACACACACACACACACACACACACACACACACATATACATATGCACATGCCAGCAAGGCAACCCCTGAAAGGCTTTGCGGGTGACATAAGAGCAGAGCTCTAAGGTGCAACGACACTGTGGGCGCCAGGCATGCTTTGTTCTCACGGCTCAGCATGTACTCATGAGTTATCATTTTGCCTCCACATCTTCACACGGCAATTAAGTGTATGAACTTCTGGAGCTGGCTCTCCCTCCCACTGTGCAGCCCTGATTAGGTCATAGCCTTCCACTCTTCCCATTTGTCTCCTAACTCCAGAATACAAGGGCAACACCACCCACATCAGCTGTTGGGATTATTAAACATACCTAAAGGGTTACACTTGGTGAGCAGCACCCGGTGAGGGCTCAACGACCATCAGAGAGCAGTCAAATGTGACCAAGAGGAACTTGTCCTGAACGAAAAGGAGTGCAATCATGAGACTCTTCAGAATGCGGGACGGGCTAGGAGGAAAGTGTTGGCTCCTTCTTATATCAGTCTGGGCAAAACTCCAGAAGAGCAGGAGCCATTGCCAAGCATTCTCAATTTAAGGAAGTGGCACAGTTGGAAGCCAGGTAGCTGGGAGGAAGACAGGAGAGAGCAATGCAGAAGATAGGGGTGCAGGGTGGAGCACTGCCACTTGATGAGAGGACTGGTTCTGGGAAAGAGAGAGAACGGGAGATGGCCAAGGTCACCTTTTCTACGACAAGCTGCTCCTGCACCCTCTGCTCAGTGAAGAGCAACTCCGAGTAAGATGTTTCACGTTGGGACTTCCCTGGCAGTCTAGTAGTTACGAATCTGCTTTCCAATGCAGGGGACTCGAGTTCCATCCCTGGTTGGGGAACCTCAGATCCCATATGCTGTGGGGCAACTAAGGCAGTGAGCCGCAACAAGAGAAGACTGTGTGCTACAACAAAGACTCAGTGCAGCCGAAAGAAAAAGATACAGGACTTCTCTGCTGGCGCAGTGGCTAAGAATCCGCTTGCTAATGTATCGGGCACAGGTTCCATCCCTGATCTGGGAAGATTCCACATGCTATGGAGCAACTAAGCCTGTGCACCACAACTACTGAGCCTGTGAGTAACAACTACTGAAGCCACGCGCCTAGACCCTGTGCTCTGCAACAAGAGAAGCCACCCCAGTGAGAAGCCCGTGTAGCTCAACTAGAGAGTAGTCCCCGCTTGCAGCAATGAAGCTCGCTGCAGAAAGTTCGGGCAAAGCAACGAAGACCTAGCACAACCAAAATAATAAAAACTTAAAAAAAATACGATTATTCTAATATATTTGTGACCACAGTGTTGTGGATGAGAGTCCTACGTTACTAGAAATCAGCCAAGACTACAGTCAAAGATGAAAACTCTAGTCAAAGGAAAAGGCCCTTACATGACAAAGAGCCCCTCATGCTTGTTAAACCTTTTTCTTTTAATTAAAAAATGGAGACACAATAGCCATGCTATGGCTCTGAGACCTGGGTCTCCATTTCTGTTCAAGTGTTTCATGAACGTGTGTCATTTCACGCTCAGTTGTGTCCAGCTCTTTGAGACCCCATGGACTGTAGCCCACCAGGCTCCTCTGTCCATGGATTCTTCAGGCAAGGATACTGGAGTGGGTAGCCATTCCCTTCTCCAAGGGATCTTCCCAACCCAGGGATTGAACTCAGGTCTCTTATGTCTATCTGCATTGGCAGGCGGGTTCTTTACCACCATCACCACCTGGGAAGCCTGTTTCTTGAATGACATGCTTTCAACAGTGGACCCCGCTGTCCCACACTCCTGAACCAGCACGTTTTCCCCTCCAGCCCTGCCCACCAAAAAAACACCCCTCTCTCCTTTTGTTTGCTTTGGTCTCTGCCCTGTTCTTGCTCCCTCTTGCATTGCTTCATTTTCATCCAAACGCCTCCACTTTTCTTTGCCACACATCAAGCTTCTTGGGCATTCTTTAGTGCGCTTCAGATCTGTGCTTGTTCCATGTTAAACAGGCTGTGGTGTGAGTGCAGGGCTGTGCAAAGTAAAATACTCCGTCCAACGAGGGCAGTTATGTAAACAGGGCTGTTCCTGGCAGGAATGTCTGATGGGATAAACAAGGCTGGAAAGAAAGACTCTCACAGAGGAGAGTGACTTTGTCAGGACACAGAAACACGTTCCAAATAAAAATACTCTTGCTTCTAATGTAAAAATCAGGCTTTGAATAAACCCAAATCACTGGGGGAGATTTAAAAAGAACAATTAGGGCTGAGTCAGAGATTGTGATTTCTGAAACTATACTAAAGGTCTTTGACTTTTTCCTTTTCTGGTTTTAGAGTTTTATTTCCTTAAAAGTAAAAACCACCAGTACAACACTGTAAAGCAATTATCCTCCAATTAAAAAAAAATTAAGTAAAATTAAATTACTTTTAAAAAAACAAAGGAAAACTAAAAATTTGAATGAATGAGGATATAAAGCAGTATTATTAAAACTATATAATAAAAAGCAAAAACACTTAACATGCCAGGATGTCAGAAGGCTACCATATGAATTTAGAACACTTAAGAGCCTATATAGATGCTGAATGGAAATAATGGCTAATCAGAAAGGATCAATTTGATGGCTATCAAATAAGAATCATCAGAAAATTAGTAGATTATGTCCATGTTGATACAAAGGCTTATCGCTGTTTTCATTTATATTTGGCCCCTAGGAAGAGGGATGAAAGTGCAGTATTTAGCCATGTACAAGAGTATACATAGAAAATTCACTATACTTAGATAATACTAGTTTATAATGAAGAAAACAGGTATCAAAGAAGACAAACAAAAATCGCAATACTTGAGGTTGACACCTACTTAATGTGATGGTTGCGAAGATTAAATTAGACCACGCAAGTACAAGAATACTCAGCAAAGAGCACTATGCACTTTTTAATAGTAAGATGACACCAGGCTTCCCTGGTAGCTCAGTGGCAAAGTTTCTGTCTGTCAAGCAGGAGACACAGGTTGATCCCTGGGTCAGGAAGATTCCTTGGAGGAGAAAATGGCAACTCACTCCAGTGTTCTTGCCTGGGAAATCCCATGAACAGAGGACTCTGGTGGGCTATAGTACATGGGGTTGCAAGAGAGTCAGATATGACTTAGCGATTAAATAGCAACAAAAGAGGATACTATTTCTTTACTGTTAGGATTTAATAAGAGAAGTGAAAATAAGGGCTGAGTTCATTTTCCCTCCCTATTTTAACTATTAGTCTAACTAATATAATAGGTCAAAGAACATGACTTACTTACTTAGTACTCTGTTCAAGGCAATGTTCAGAGTGCTAGGGGTATTTCAAACACTCAGAGATTACTGGGAAGAAAAATACAAGTCTCTGTGTTTCTTTCTCTTTCATTTACATACATTTGATTTTTTCCAATGCCAATCCAATTTTTATGTGAATAATTTAGGGGAGCATGCTTCTTTTGCATGCCTTGTAAATAATTCATAAATCTAAAATGATCAGATGATCGATAAACCTAATCACTATAGGATAAATTGGGTAGGACCTGAATTTATGCTGGTTGATATTATCCACTCCCTGTAAATAGAACAGACAACATCAATAGTTTCTTTCAGCAGTGACACTATTTCCACCTGGAGTCTAGCTGAAACTTTCCAAGGCCAGAATAAGGATGTGTTGACATTGTTTTCATGGGTGTTATTACTAGTCAGTGAGAGGCGGCTTATTCTTCTAGCTTTCTGAGTCATATTGACTTATACAAACACTCCTATGGAATGAATGAATTTCGAGAGGGTTAGGTAAATGGAAGACAAAGGCATCATTATATTATGTGACAAAGATAACTGGAAAAGATATTTAGCCTTTGACATGGTAAAACTGGCTCCCTGTACAGAGGAAAACTAAAAATGAATCCCTACCTGATACCACCTAACACCACCTACAGGCCAGGAAGGACTTCAGAAGCAGAGATTATAGCACCACATAATGATTACATTATAATTAAGGATTTCGGTTCAGTAAAGGATTCTATGAGAAAAGCTGACAGCCGATGGAACAGACGATGCCTTGCAAAGCCTAAAACTGAAAAGAGAATGATACCTGAATCAGTCAATGAAATGCTGCATATCACCAAAAAAGACACCACCATAAACACAATGGTGGGTGAGAAAATGAATAGACAACTGACTAATAAGCAGGCTTTGCTAAAGACCCACCCCAGTATTCTTGCCTGGAGACTCCCAGGGACAGAGGAGCCTAGTGGGCTGCCGTCTATGGGGTCGCACAGAGTCGGACACGACTGAAGCGACTTAGCAGCAGCAGTAAGCAGGGGACAAGAAACTGAATGGTCAAATAAATGGAAATGAAGAGCTATTACTTCACATCATACTTGTTGCTAATGTGAGTAAGGAATCTTGTTAGACTGTGGCAGGAACAATTGGGGCAGCCATTCTGGAAAGCAACCTGGTCCCAGGTAGTTAAATGAATTCTACATATTTCTATGGCCAGCAATTTCATTCCAGGGTTCATATCCCAAAGAAATGTTCAAACAGGAGCATAAAGAGAATGCATGACTTTTGCTGCCCATCCTCATGAAAACATATGAACAGACAGTCAAATAAAAATGTCGCTAAGTCGTGTCCAACTCTTTGTGACCCTGTGGACTGTAGCCCGCCAGGCTCCTCTGTCCCAGGGATTTCCCAGGCAAGGATACTAGAGTGGGTTGCCATTTCTTTCCCCAGGGGATCTTCCTGACCTAGGGATCGAACCCGTATCTCCCACATAACAGGTGGATTCTTTACTGCTGAGCCACCCGCAAAGCCCTAAAATAAAAATGAATTTTAAAAACACAGAGCATCCTTA
The DNA here is from genome assembly GCF_002263795.3 of Bos taurus. Lineage (NCBI taxonomy): Eukaryota > Metazoa > Chordata > Mammalia > Artiodactyla > Bovidae > Bos > Bos taurus. Next base: position 24,857,424 of record NC_037351.1, on the reverse strand, counting down.
GAACATTACTGAATGGGGGGGAATAAAAGAAATATGAGACTTAAAAAGTGTGATTTATGTAAATTTAAAATATTTGCACACAAATCATTGCACTTTGGTAAAAACGCATCCAAAGAAAAAAGGGATAAGAAACGCACTTAAATGGTTGCATATACAAAGGTGGGAAGGTAAACAACCATCAGCCTGGGACAGAATAAAATTCACTCTCCCCACACATTTTTATTTCTAGACAGAGAACTCGATCACTTCTTAATGCTTATTTAATATATCAGGAAGAAAAGAATAAAAGAAGGGAAGGAAAAAAAGAAGAAAAGAAGAGGAAACTCTGAATGTCTGACAGGTCAAGCACTGACTTTGATCAATACATTAAAATATTTTTTCTGGAAACAACCGCTGCCATCCCGTACTCTCTTCAAAATTCACACAGGCCCCCACTGAGATATATGCCCACATAACCAGACCCTAGCTTTTGAAGTGAATGGGAAATACCTTCCAACCTCACTAAGTATTTTAACTCACAAAAAATCTGTTCCTACTTCTATTTCATCATTTCCATCAAACTAAGTACCTTCCTTCAATTCTTACTACCATTCACTTTGTGAGTAGCAAAAATCTAATCATCTTTAAAACATTTCTCTCCCACACTTACTTAATAAACCCATAGAGAATGATTTTGGGGTTACAGCCTTTCCTGTGTTATGTACTCTACACCAATAAGAACTTCTCAACTGGTTTCAGAGACTGTGAAGAATTTACCCTTCCTCTACTTATACCATGGATTCCTAAGCACACCAAGACGAAATTACTAGTCATATGGAAATTGGCGAAAATTCCAGGGATGTATCCCAATGTATGTGCTGTGCTTAGTCTCTCAGTTGTGTACAACTCTTTGCAACCCCATGGACTGCAGCCCACCAGGCTCCTCTGTCCATGGGATTCTCCAGGCAAGAATACTGGAGTGGGTTGCAATGTCCTTCTCCAGTGGATCTTCACAACCCAGGGATCAAACCCAGGTCTTGTGCAGGGCAGAGAGATTCTTTACTATCTGAGCCACCAGGCAAGCCCATTCCAATATATGCTGCTGCTGCTGCTAAGTTACTTCAGTTGTGTGCGACTCCATGCGACTCCATAGATGGCAGCCCACCAGGCTCTCCCGTCCCTGGGATTCTCCAGGCAAGAACACTGGAGTGGGTTGCCATTTCCTTCTCCAATGCATGAAAGTGAAAAGTGAAAGTGAAGTTGCTCAGTCGTGTTTGACCCTCAGAGACCCCATGGACTGCAGCCCTCCAGGCTCCTCCGTCCATGGGATTTTCCAGGCAAGAGTACTGGAGTGGGGTGCCATTGCTGTATATTAACCTGTTAATAACACTGTGTAAAAAAGATGAATGTTGGCAAAATAATGAACTTAATAATTTCATTGTGGAAACAAACTATTAACATACTTTATAAGAAAGTAAGATATATTTTATAAGAAAATAAGAAAATTTCATAAGAAATAAGATAACATCATTAAATTCTTTATTTTTTAATTACAAAATATTTTTTTTGGCTGCAACCATGTGGCATGCAGGATATTCTCTAACCAGGGATGGAATTTACTCCCCCTGTATTGGGAGCATGGAGTCTTAGCCACTGGACTACCATTGAAGTCCAACACATCATTAAATTCTAAGGGAGACACACCACTGCTGCTGCTGCTAAGTTGCTTCAGTTGTGTCCAACCCTGTGCGACCCCACAGACAGCAGCCCACCAGGCTCCGCCGTCCCTGGGATTCTCCAGGCAAGAACACTGGTTCCCAAAGCAGTGTACATTGAAATCACCAGAGGGCTGTGACAACACAGCCTGCAGGGCCCACTGTCAACTCTTATTGTCTAGGGGCAGGGGCGGGAGACGGAGACTCTGCTACTTCCAGTGCCCCATATGGAGTTCAAGGAGACACAACTGCTCACAGAACTGGCAGAACCTATCAGAGAAGGGAGAGCACGGCACTAACCTTAACCTGAGCGCAGGAGGCGCCGCAGGCGGGAATGACAAGCGGCAGGGCCAGCCCAATGGGCTTGGTGACAGGTGGGAAGCCAGGTGGAGGGCTCCACCTACTGCCGGTGGTGAGCCGAGGACAAACCTGGACACACTGCTGCCAGGGATGTCCCCTCCGGCCCACGGGGTGTGCGCCCTGCTTGGCGGCCACCCGGCACCGACCCCTCACCGGCAGACAGCACGGCGAAGCAGCCCCAACCCACGAGTGCTTGCCACACACTCAAAGCACTTATCAGTTTCAGCTAAGTAAGAACTAGAGAGTGAGCTGAGCTGTACACAGTGCATGTCTTCCCCTCACAGGTGAGCGCTGGCGCTGAGAGTCCGGCGTGTTGCTCCGCCCACCCGCCTCCGCGATGCGCACACAGACCTGCTGAATGAAAGGACGCCGGCCGCCAGCGCGTCTGAGCCAAGGTGCCGCGGGTCAGGCACACTGAACTCCTGGCTCCCTTTCTCGCCCTCTTTTGGACTCAGCGCCAAACCCGAAGCCAGCCATGCGTACTCTCCTCCCCCAGGCAGGCCACAGGTGCCTGGCACAGAGAAAGCACCCCAGACCCAAGTCCTGCAACTCCAAAAAAGGGGACGCAAAGGAGGAGGGAAGGCAGAAGACGCCAGTCCTCAAATCCCCAAGAGAGCTGCCTTCACAGGCAGCCTGGACAGACAATCCGGCCCCTCTTCCTATTCCGAAGGGCATGGAGTCAGTCCTGGGATGTCTGGAGAGCAGGAAAGGGCGATATGCCTGTTCCCATCTCCGGGGAGACAGCGCGGGGTCCCTCCCACCGACCACCTGACAGGAAGCGGGGAGGAGTACTGGGAATGAGCCCAGAAGAGCGGTCTGCGCGGAGCTTGGCACTCAGTGCTTCATACATTGTGGTCTAGGCCATGGACTGAAATGACAATGACAAAACCAGACCCTGTGAGATTTAGGGGGTTAAAAAAACAGGTTCTTTTCCTTAGTTAAGCTGAAGCTGAGACAATAAGAAAGTGGAAGTGTATTCAGCCGCAGCAGAGCTTTGGAATGGGAGAGGTCAAGAGTAGAGTCACCTACAGGAGGTGGCAGTGGAAGCCGGGAGGGTTAGGTTTTCTGTGGAGAAAGGAAGATGTGAAGAGGGGAGAAAGAATGAAAGAGGGAGGGAGGGAAAGTGAGAGACAGGCACTGAATCTTGAGACCCTCATGGCAGGGATGAACCAAAGACAACTGAAGGAATGGAGAAGATGAAGTGAACCCAGGAGAGTGGACTGTTACGGAGACAGGGAAGGGGAGTTTCAAGGATGGTTCCTGCTGGTGTCTGATGTTACAGAGTCAAGGAGCAGAATCAGAGAAGACCAGGGCTGTGACCAAGACAAGTCATCATGACTTCAAGAGTCAGGTTTCAGGAGGTTTCAGTCGGTCTTGAGAAAACCAAGACCTCTCCAGGCACTGTTGGGATCCGGTTCTCCAAGTCAGAACATTGGGAGTTCCTGAGTCACTTATATTACTTCTAGAGCTAGGCAGATAAACTTCAACAAGTTGGAAACCTAGCCTATGCGTGCACACTCAATTGTGTCTGAATCTTCGAAACCCCATGGACTGTAGCCCGCCATGCTCCACTGTCCATGAGATTTGCTAGGCAAGAATACTGGAGTGGGTGGCCATGTCCTCCTCCAGGGGATCTTCCCAACCCAGGGATCAAACTTTCCAATGCAGGGAGTCTCCAGGATTGGAAAGCAGATTCTTTACCGCTGAGTCACCTGGGAAGCCCCAAACCTAGCCTACTCTTTTTCATTCAAAAGAGCCCCAAATACTGCAAGTCTATGTGATTCCTGTGAAGAGGCAGCTGCTTCATGCCAACAGATCTCATTCTCTTCATCATTAGGTGCTCAAACTACTCCTCCTGCACTGACATGATGCATCATCCGGTAATTTCATTTTTTTTTTTTTTTAATTTTGGAAATTATATCTAGGTACTCACCAAGGGAGGTGGGGTGGGGGAGCAGCTGTGACAAGTTTAGAGAAAAGTTGCCCATCTGTGTGCAGGCTGGAGTGTGATCTGCAGGTAGAAGGCAAACGTCTACTTCTGTTCCACCAAAGCTTCACCGTCACTGTGCAGGCCCGCCCCCGCAGTGCTCAGGAGGATGGTTCAGGGCAGGATTCATCAAGGATGCTAAGGACCATACTGTACACCCAGCAGTTAAGAACATTGTGAAATTACAGCCAGAAAGGAGCAGGTGTCTGGAGACAGAGAAAGAGTGACTCCCCACACAAGCTGTAACCGAGCCAAATGCTTCAACTCCCAACCCAATTTAGCCACTTTCCCATCAGAAAAATCCGTAAGAGAAGAGACAGCTTTGTCAAAGGCTTAGTCAGTCAGACCCTGAGGGGTGCAGATTTCCGAGGCAGTTCCGAGGAATGATGAGAAAGCCCAGTGGTATATTTAGACTCCACTGGGAACAGCTTGGAGACAGATGACACCCTGATATGTCACGATTGTAATTTTTGTGGAAATAAAACCTGCTACCAAGTTTTATTTACCAAAACCTCTCACCTCAAAGGAAAAATAAATAGGAAAGTGCAAACACTCAAACAGTTACATACTGGGGGCTGGGGGGATGGAAAAGGAAAGCCAGGATGGCCTGCATACTTTTCAAACCCAAGAGGAAAGCTCCAACTTTATGTGGCTTTCCAACAGTTTCCTGAGTGGAGTTCCACTTGGGAAGAGAGAGACAGTAAAAGATGGGAGTTGTTTCGAAGGACACAAGCTGTCCCGATGTGGCATAATCTATTACTCATATTTTTGCTGTGGGTTTTGTTTTTTTCTTTTTGTCTCTTATCAATGTAACTTTGAAAAGAACTAAAGATATCCCAATCTTGACTTCCTCCCTTAAAACATCCCTCTTGAGCTAAAGAGGGAAATATGACCCCCACTGGGCTTCCCTGGTGGCTCAGACAGTTAAAGAATCTGCCTGCAATGTAGGAGACCCAGGTTCGATCCCTGGGGTGGGAAGATCCCCCAAAGAAGAGAATGGCTCCCCACTCCAGTGTTCCTGCCTGGAGAATTCCACGGACAGAGGAGCCTGGTGGGCTCTGTGGGGTTGCAGAATCAGACACGACTGAGCAACTAACACTTTACTTTTCATGTGAACCCCATTACATGATCACTTCTCTGCCTTTCTTCAGTGAAAATCCTAGAATTATTTCTCTTTCTCGCCTCTTGGTAGAAATGGGAAACAGTTTAGGGTAGGAGATGTGTGGGAACAGTCAGGAGACTCAGCAGAAATACTGGAGACACCTGTACCTGACGGGGGTGGCTGGTATCACCCTGTCTTTGCCGGCTAATGCACCCTCGGACAGGGGAGCTTTTAGGATGGCTCTTTCTGCCCACTCCTTCCTTCCTCTTCAAATATAGCCACCTCCTCCCGCCACTGCCAATTTTCAAATCGGCACAATGATTAATGACCCAGACAAGAACTTAATTTCCTGTCCAGTAGTACAAGGCTGATTTCCAATAAAAAGAACTCACTCAAGACAACTATTTCCTCTCCGCAGCTTCTAATCTGGTATTCAATTGTGGGCATTCTTCCCTCACGGGTGTGAAAGCAGAATCAATTTTTGAACTTCCATTTGGTGAGTGTTGCAAAGAATCACTGAATGCTAACACTGGAAGGGATCTTAAACGCAATGTAATTCGACCTCCTCTTTTCTTGTGATTCAAGCAGGACTTGAGGGGAAGGCTTTGCTTTCCATCTTCTCTGTGCACTTGGTCAAGCAGCAAGTGAGAAGGGAATTACTATCATTAAAGCACACAGCTTGGGTCCTCACTGGTCTCATTATGGAGTTACCTTTAATGAAACAGTCCATTTTAAATTGGGAACTAATCACCATGGGAGAATATTTCTGCAATTATGGGCTCGGGCAAAACAAAACAAAACAAGTGTCAGTGAAGCCCTTCTGACAGAGCGGCACAGTTACCATGTTCAATTACCTCAGGCCTCCTTAAACACCCACAGCAGATGTAATGAGTTGTCCTGATTTGAACTACACTGTATCCATCGCTTGTCTTTATTTCTCAGAAATGCTTGAGAGCTGACTCCACTGCTTTCTGTGAAATGAATTCTGAAGAGCGGAGGTCCCTCCACAAACCACTAATGGCTGCATAATACAGCGCTTTCTTTAGATGCATGATTTCCCATCGACAATTCTAGTTACAACTCAGGAAATGCTTCCTGGGTTGATGCCTAAATTATCTGAAATTCACAAGGGAGGGATGCAAATGACAAGGGATGGGTTGGGCTGATGGTGGGTTGAGAGATGGCAGGGTGACCACAGTGGCAACAGAGCATGTTGTAAACTGTTCACATTAACACTGGACCAAGAGTGATGGACATGAGGTTAGAAGACCCCAGTGCAGCCCTCAGCTCTGCTTACTAGTTGTGTATGCTTGCCTGCTAGCTCAGCTGGTAAAGAATCCTCCTGCAATGCAGGAGACCCTGGTTCGATTCCTGGGTTGGGAAGATCCCCTGGAGAAGGGATAGGCTACCCACTCCAGTATTCTTGGGCTTCCCTGGTGGCTCAGATGGTAAAGAATCCACATGCCATGTGGGAGACCTAGGATTGACCCCTGGGTTGGGAAGATCCCTTGGAGGAGGGCATGGCGACCCACTCCAGTATTATTGCCTGGAGAATTGCTGTGGACAGAGGTGCCTGGCAGGCTACACTCTATGGGGTCCCAAAGAGTTGGACACGACTGAGCAACTAAGCACAGCATCCTTCCCCAAGTATTATTCTTTTCAAAGCTAGGTTGGAAAAGACTCTTGAGAGCTCCTTGGACTGCAAGGATATCAAACCAGTCAATCCTCAAGGAAATCAGTCCTGAATATTCATTGGAAGGACTGATGCTGAAGCTGCAGCTTTAATACTTTGGCCACCTGATGTGAAGAACTGATTCATTGGAAAAGACTCTGATGCTGGGAAAGACTGAAGGCAGGAGGAGAAGGGGACAACAGAGGATGAGATGGTTGGATGGCATCACTGACTCAATGGGCATGAGTTTGAGCAAGCTTCAGGAGTTGATGAACAGAGAAGCCTGGAGTGCTGCAGTCCACGGGGTCACAAAGAGTCAGACATGACTGAGTGACTGAACTAATACTACTTCCTTACCTGTAAACAAGCAATAATTAAGAAC